>NC_072373.2:8652500-9275500 GCF_028885625.2 Pongo pygmaeus
ACATGTATCATATAAGGTTATTTTCTCTCCAGAAAAAAAACCAAAAAAACCCTTTGATGGCTTCCT
This sequence comes from Pongo pygmaeus, assembly GCF_028885625.2. Taxonomy (NCBI): domain Eukaryota; kingdom Metazoa; phylum Chordata; class Mammalia; order Primates; family Hominidae; genus Pongo; species Pongo pygmaeus. The sequence continues at coordinate 8,652,567 of NC_072373.2, forward strand.
ATTGAATGCACAATAAAAGTCAATGTTTACCACGACCTACCAGGGCCTGAAAGCTCAGGCCCCAGCTTGCTTTATCAAATCCATTGCACGGCCCCCATCTTTCCTGGGAAGTGCTTCATCTTTCCTGCGACATTGCCGTGAACATCCCTACCGTCTGCCCGGAATGCTCATATACCACATCACCCCCTCCCCACCGTGCCCCTTCACGGGGCTGCTCCCTTGAATTCTTTAGGTGTCCATGGCAATGCTGCCTCTTCAGAAAGGCCTCCTCTGACCAACCTCTCTAAATGAACCTCCTCCCTCTGGATTCTGCAAGATGACTCCCTGTTTATTTTCCTCATAGCACTGATTTCAGCTTGGAACTTAAATACATGCTTACTTTTTGTTGTCTCCTTCTCTCATGAGAAGAGAAAAGATCCACATGGCCAGGAACGTTGCCTGGCATATAGTAGGGCATACATATCATAAATAATTGTTGAATGCATTACTTACTGTCTTAATGTGTATTCGTTACTCCAATTCATGAATATGGATAAATCTCCTCACACCCTCAGCCTCCATTGGCCACTATTTTGACCATCCTATTTGTCGACTCTCCTGCCAAACCTTTGGTTACAGAAAGTTGGCACTGAGAAGATTTCTTTATGGGTCATTTTTCTAAAAATTGATGCCTGAATGAAAAGGGTGAATGGTTGGCCAAATTCATTTATCACGCAATGCAAGAGTGGTACCTTGCAGTCCAAGAGGCAGCTTTGCTTAGGCATCCAGCAAGCACATTATTCCATAAGAATAAACTTACCTTATCTCCATTCTTCAGATGTATTTTCAATTTCTTTGAAAATGGTCTCTCCTTCTTAAACTTACTCCAATAATATCATACATAAATCTGAACATACAGGTCACTTGAATACGAATCACTTGAATACAAATTATGGAAACAGAAATGTTAACAAGGCATGAGGGGCTCACCAATGTAACACATAACCTTCTAAGGATAAACATTCAAATTATTTTCCTCTAATTACAGGTTTCAGCTGGGCTGAGACAAGACTTGAATGCCACATGCTTGTGCAATTAGAGAAGTAGCTATCCTTTCTCTTGGATCATCAAAGACTACCTGTCTCAAAGTAAAATAAACCAGTAAATTAAGTTAGACAATACTTTAAACATAACCCTTACTAATGTCATGATTTATTAAATTAAAATGTCTCAGGCCGACTAAAAATGAAATAATGATAGGCCACAATACACACTATGAGGCTGGGGGCCCAGTGGCCAGAGCCAGATCTTCTTGCCTAAAAGCCCTTAGTTCTCTGGACTGTCTGTGAAAATCCTACACTTGCTCCACGTTCTAGGTCAAAAGTCCTCTGGGCAGAATTCCTTAATCCCCGCTCCTGGTTCCTCCCACTGCATGATACACCAACCAGTGCTATACTGCTAGCTCAAAGAAGAGGAGACCTTCATTTAATGTACTTGAACATCTCAGTGTCCCGTACGACTCCACACAGAATGAGTGAATAATCACAGGTCGCTTCACATGGTTATATAGCTGAACACTCATCCTGAAAACTGAGCGCAACTTACAATAGAGCAAAGTAAGAAGTGATGTTGTTCTGGAAGCCTAACCCTCCTTTCCCAGGACCTAGACCATAGCCTGTCAATCAGGGTAAAAAAAAAGACACACATTCTGAATCAATCTGTACCTCTTTCTTTTAATGAATACAGCTCTTGTTATCCTAGCTCCACAGAGCCTCATTAGTGGCTAGGTGACAGTCATGCCAATGCCTTCCTGAAAATAGGAGATGAAGACTGCCTATTTCCTTACCCACTACAACTATGCTCTGTGAGACCTTAGGGAGATGCTTGGTAGAATAAATGTTAGTCTTCCTTCCCGTCTTCTGGTGAACACAGGCAAATTGAATTTTTTTTTTTTTTTTTTTTTTTTTTGAGACTGAGTCTTGCTCTGTCACCCAGGCGGGAGTGCAGTGGCATGACCTCAGCTCACTGCACCCTCCGCCTCCCAGGTTCAAGCAATTCTTCTGCCTCAGCCTCCAGAGTAGCTGGGATTACAGGCACGCACCACCACACCCAGCTAATTTTTGTATTTTTAGTAGAGACAGGGTTTCACCATGCTGGCCAAGCTGGTCTCGAACTCCTGACCTCGTGATCCACCCACCTCAGCCTCCCAAAGTGCTGGGATTACAGGCGTGAGCCACCGCGCCCGGCCGACAAATTGAAATTTAAAAAAACACATACTTGCACATGTTTTGTGTTGCTCAGTGATGACAAGTCTAGATTGTTTTTTCAAAAAAGGAGGATTTCTTATTAACAATTGTACATGTCTAGTTCCAAGTAGATGAAAAAATAATTTTTCTGACTCGTGACAAGATCAGTTGATTTGTGTTCATTGTGTCACCTAGTGTAGATATGGAGGGATAGGTTACATGAACATTTTCAAACAAAATTTCATCCTTGGACTCACAACTAAGATATTTTGCCTAACCAAGAATGTAACTGAGTCATAATAATACTTTGTGTTTACAGACTATGTTCTTAAGATGCTTAATGTGCCTTAGCAATGTTATGTCACCTTGTAGGATACTATTTTTATTAAATGATGGAAAAACAGTACAGGCATTCAGAAGGTAGATACTGTGCTATATACTTCAAATATATTTTGTCATTTAGTCTACATGATAACACTGCAAGATTGTATTATCATTTCTCTTTTATAGATTAGGAAACTGACTCTTGAAGAATAATTGACTTTCTAAGATTCTGGAGCCAGTAAGTGGCAGAGCTTAGAAATCCAAACACATTGACTAGAAAGACAGCAGCCCTATCCGACACGGATGTATAGAAATTCACTATTTCGAGAAATATATCAACCAAATCATATGAGTCATCAGGACAAAGTAAGAAAATAGAGTCATTATTATCACTCTGTAATCAGACGCAAATTAGAAATAGTGGCATGAGAAAAATTTATACAGGATTTAAAACCTTAATGATATTTTTCAATCTATATGTACCAAACTAGTCCAAGGAAAATTCTATCAGAAAAATTTCAAGGACACCATTAACACCATCTTTCAGGTTATTTCTACCATGGTAAGACATTTTGCTAATCACATGGGTGATTAGCAAACTTTTAAAGGCTTAATAAATTAGGCCAGATTATTGTTTACTTTTTTGGGGAAACTGTTCTTCCTTCAAAAGCACTGCTCTGAAGGGAACTGTCAATCATGGTAACACTCTTCTCTTGCTTCAGGATCAGGTTTGTGAACTGCTAAGCTGCTAAGCTAACCATGGTACCACCAGGGCTGAACCAGAGACGGACACAATTCATTCGGAGTTCCTCCCTGGTATTTTTGCAGATGGATATGGAAACTGCTCTCTCCTCCTGGGTTATGAGAATATAAGCCATGGCAGTGGCTGACAGCTAAGGAACAGCCTAGCTTGGCAGTTAAAGCTAAGCTACAGAGGGGTGGTGGGTTGGGAAGAAAGGGTGAGAGAAAGAAGAGGAAAAAGAGGAAGAAAGAATAGAGAGAGGACATTTAAAAAGACACACGCATCACGGAAGAGAAGATACAGACACATGCGGCTGACTAACCACACTCACAGCAGATAGAATTCTGCATTCAGGCCTTCCACAGGCAAATTCCACTCTTGCCCTTCTGAGGTTTGACTGTCTAAACAAATAAAATCTCTCTCTCTCTCTCTCTCTCTGTTTCTCTCTCTTTTTGCTTTGAGGTATTCAGAGCAGGGATTTTATTACCTAAAATGAGCAACTCAAGTTATGGAAGAAAACATGTTCATTACTTTACTAGGCTAAGTTCTTATTTCCCTGTCTGTTCCAATGGTGATGATGCAACAAGTCAGCAAATACTTATGGAGACACAAAGAGGGGAAAGGCAGTGTGGCTTGCTAAAAGTGAGAGCTATACCAGATATGAGGACACTAATCCCATATGAGGACCATACCAGATATGAGAGCTATACCAGGTATGAGGACACTAATCCAGATATGAGGACCAACACTGAGTGGTTCTTAACTAAAAAAAAAAAAAAAAAAAAGACCAATATGCAAATATCAAAAAACTAATGGTATAAAATCGACATATTGTTAGGCAGTATAAGACTAGCCATTGAAGAAAACAGGTTGATAGTAAATAGTATAGGAGTACAGAGACGAGAAACAGGTTGGAGAACAGCACCCCATTTTAAGTATTTGTAATTCCACTTGAGGTTCTACTCACACTGACAGCAACTGTACAAGAAGTTTCACACTTTTAAATGACCACACTGGCATTTCCTATCCATGTCCCAGGGCATTCAAAACATTTCTGAAATACTTTTCCATTTAACTATAGAAAATATAAAGTTTACACCAGGCCAGGTGTGGTGGCTCACGCCTGTAATCCCAGCACTTTGGGAGGCTGAGGTAGGTGGATCACGAGGTCAAGAGATGGAGACCATCCTGGCCAACATGGTGAAACCCCGTCTCTACTAAAAATACAAAAATTAGCCAGGCATGGTGGCGGGCGCCTGTAGTCCCAGCTACTCAGGAGGCTGAGGCAGGAGAATCGCCTGAACCCGGGAGGCAGAGGTTGCAGTGAGCCAAGATCGCGCCACTGCACTCCAGCGTGGTGACAGAGTGAGACTATGTCTCAAAAAAAAAAAAAAAAAAAAGTTTACACCAAAGCAGGGCATAGGTGTGCATTTGGGTAGTCAGATGTCAGATGGGGCGCCACCCTTAGAAGGGCTTTGTGGTTGCTTTAATGCTTTGCTGTCTTGAAATGATTAATTTTTATACAAGAAATTCTGCATTTTCATTTTTCACTGTTTCCTAAAAAGTACATAGCTGGTCCCTCACTAAGGAAAGGAACAGAGCTGTTCTGCAAACAACTCCAACCACAACTCCAACCAATGGTTTTCCTTTTCAAGCAAACTGGTTATCATTTGCCAAGAGGGTAATAGATTTTGGAAGTCAATGGGCAAAGCAGCGTTCTCACCTGCCACGTGTTCTTCCTTAGCCCTTTATTAAAAGCAAATGATTTAGAAAACTGAGAAGTCTGCCGTCAAGAGCACTTGTAAACTGCCAATTCGCAACACTGCTAACGTGAATGTAAGGTCACCAAGTGTGAACCCAAAGACCATCACATAGTTCTAGGACATGGCAAGCACAGGATAAAGAATCAAAAAAATGGATCTGGCTGATTTTATGAGATACTTAGAGAGTGAAGGAAAGCTCATTCTGGGCATGTCAGATGCACATAATGCCACCAAACGGTGGGTTGTTAATTGATAATGTCATCTCGAAACAATTCCATTTCATGGAGCATGTGTTAGATGGGACTCTGAGGACGCTGTCATGGGGCATGTATTAGACGGGGCTGTGAGGATGCTTAGGGAGCAAAGCATCTGAATTAGTCCATCTTAACATTCTCTCTGAAGAAGCATCTCACCAGCTTATATTCTGGTCTATGCTAGCAGAAGAAAGTGACAAGGAGGGTGTCCAGCATCCTTGGCCTGGGACGTCCACGACAGGACCAAGCCATTCTCCGACAGCGATGCACTTGCTTATGTGATGTGCATCGGACCAGCTACTCCAAAGCGACATCATCATCAGTCCCATCTTGTTGATGTCTAAAATCACACCATCTACACTCCATTGAGGACTCTAATCCTAGACATGATGAAAATAATCAAGCAAGGGGAAACGCGACTCTTTTCATTTTGAACCTTAGTGTAAATAAGTTTCAAACCCTTTTCTAGGGGACCGGGTTTAGATTAGAGGTAAAAGGAGGAATGTAGGGACTTAGGGAAGGGCATGAAGGGAAGTTCTGTGTGACGTGCTAAAGTTAAAAAAAAGTTTCCTCTTTACAATCTTCCAAACTGAGCAAGCCTGTTTTTGGTAAATATCACTTAATATATAAGTTAGTCTGAAGGAAAAGAACAGTGATTCAAATACGCTTATTTTTAAGCAATTATCTCTTCTACGCCAGCTGCATATAATTTAACTGAAAGCTCTCAACTTTTACGTTAACACTTACTGATGCATTTGGAAGCAGAATAAGCTCATTATCTTTAGAATGCATGGTTAAAGGGTTTTCCTTCTGTTCAAACCATTTTTCTTTTTCCACCTACTATTCACTGAGGATAGTTTCTTCTATACAGACCTATGGAATCTAAGTAATTAATTATAGGAGTAAGCACAAGTCTGGCATGGTTTACAGGCTCAATAAATGTTACCAATTAATTCATCTAATTTAAGGAGGTATCAAAATTGAATTACAACTGAAAACCAGGTGGACAACCATGGTATCATGTGTAAGCAGACCAAAATGAAGACAATAAGCAGAAAACAGTGGAATTTTGTGAACAAAGTTTCTCAGGATGTAACTCTTTTTTTTTTTTTTTTTTTTTTTTGAGACAGCCTTGCTCTGTTGTCCAGGCTGAAGTTCAGTGGCACGATCTTGGCTCACTGCAACCTCCGCCTCCCGGGTTCAAGCGATTCTCCTGCCTCAGTCTCGCAAGTAGCTGGGATTACGGGTGCCCACCACAACGCCCGGCTAATTTTTGTACTTTTAGTAGAAACAGGGTTTCGCCAAGTTTGCCAGGCTGGTCTTGAACTCCTGACCTCAAGTGATCTGCCTGCCTCAGCCTCTCAAAGTGCTGGGATTACAGACGTGAGCCACCGCTCCTGGCTCACAGGATGTAAGTTTTCTAAAGATCTAAAGCAAAGTTACTGTTAGTGATGTTAGGAAGTATACTGATTGGTTTGGCATTATGGCTTGTTTTATAGTATAGATTATGTTTCCCTTTATTTTCCCACCAGACGCAGCTATTTGGGGATGGCGCCCTGGGAGGGCTAGCCTTCTTCATGACTTAATATGTAATGTGCCTCTATGGAATTTCATAATCACAGAGACTTTATTCCATATACTGAAGAGGGGACATTTCCCTTCCTGAAAAGATTTATTTTAGAAGGTGTCACACAATTCTACAAGAATCTTGAAAGTTCTTTTAAAAAATATTGACATCTGTGTTTCTTGGTAATATCTGGATGAACTTTTGATATGAGTGGCAAACTGACGATATCCCATGAATTGAGCAAACTATTCCTTTTACCCTTCTAGCCTTTGCTATCTGTTCTTTGAAGTGAGTGGGTCTGCCATTGCAGCAGGGTTGTTCCAGCCTTCTTACGTGGTCACTTTTACATGGTTTCCTCAGGACAGAAGTTGTTTTACCCAACAGTGGGCCTGGCAAACCAGCACCCTAGCTACTCTCTGTAGCATCCCAGCTTCTGTGCTGACTCTTCTTATTAAAACTCCAAATTTTGCCAAATGTCAGCATCCTCTTCAACTTGCTACCCCGGGTTGAGGGCCATCTAATTTTTTCTTCAGGCTACGAAAATTGGCAACCCAGTGGTGCCACACCTAATAAAACACCAGTTTTAAAATGCCATTGTGCAAATGAAAATACCTACCTCTCTTGTAGAAGAAGTTTATTCTCTTTCTTCCAGAAGTCTTTAAAGTCAGAGCTGAATTCATGCCAGATACTGAAGAAAGCATTGGGGGACACCTCCTTCTCTCCAAGTTTTGGTTTCATGAAGAAATATGCCGTGGTCTCCAAAAAGCTGTCAAATCATACACACACAAGAGCATAAAAGCCATGATTACTTTCCAATATGGGATATTCTTTCTCTATCCAAATGCTGATTTTATTCACGCACAATTATTATTACCAAGAGGACTCAAGCTCTTCAAGCACCAACAGTAGCTCTCTTATGGGTTAAGGTTAAGAGTTTTGGATACAGATAGTAGCAACTGACAAGAATCCTCCATGTACTAATAACTACCCCTTGACCAATTCTATTTCAAAATTAATCACTCTGTGTTGGACACACTCCAGAAATGAACTTGTCATCAAGATGAGACATATTGAAAGTGGTGGGCCTATACTTTCTTTCTAAACCCTAAACAAATGAAATATCAACCATGTGTCCCCAAACTAATATGTAGTCCATATTTATATTATATTGCTTATACACTATTTGCCTTCCTACATTGTTAGAAGGAATAAAAGCAAGAGTCCCAGCCCGGCGCGGTGGCTCACGCCTATAATCCCAGCACTTTGGGAGGCCAAGGTGGGCGGATCACGAGGTCAGGAGATCGAGACCATCCTGGCTAACACAGTGAAACCCTGTCTCTACTAAAATTACAAAAAAAAAAAATTAGCCAGGCATTGTGGCGGGCACCTGTAGTCCCAGCTACTTGGGAGGCCGAGAGGCAGGAGAATGGCGTGAACCCAGGAGGCAGAGCTTGCAGTGAGCCGAGATTGCACCAATGCACTCCAGCTGGGGCAACAGAGCCAGACTCCGTCTCAAAAAAATAAAAAAGAAAAAAAAAGCAAGAGATGCTGACAAAGTCTCCCATCAGAGACCACAGTGCTATCATTGAGTAGAGACCAATATGGCAGTTAGGACTGTGACGGTAGATTGCTCAGGGCCAGTTTTCAGAAGGTGCCACTCAGAGGCTGCTTCATTTTACAGCTATATGGAGCTCAGAAGAGTTTCAAAGTGGTTATTTGACAAAGAACATACCACTAGTAGGTTTCTGACTTAACAAAAGTCTTCCAGTCCCATGAGTGATGCCCTGAGAAGAATCCTGACCAATACAGTTGATAACGCGTGGCAAGAGAACTAGTTAGAGAAAGGTCAGAGATGCTGCAAAGGAGTGGCATGCAAATAAGCTTGTCTTTTTTGTCTTTCTTTGGCCTAGGGCCAGCACTATTTCTGCTCCACAAAAACTCAAGTTTGATCTACTCTGAAGTAGAAATATCAAAGGCAACTTGATTTTGCTCAGTGACAAAAGTATGTATATATACATATATAAACATACATACCCTAACATATACACTTACACGTATCTTTGTGTGTATTCAGCTTGCCATAGCTGATTTCAAATGTTTATTATGAAAAACAGTATGAGCATTAAAATATTGAGTTTTTTTTGTTTGTTTGTTTGTTTTTTTTTTGAGACGGAGTCTCACACTGTCATCTGAGCTAGAATGCAAAAGTGTGGTCTCAGCTCACTGCAACCTCCACCTCCTGGGTTCAAGCAATTCTCCTGCCTCAGCCTCCCAAATAGCTGGCATTACAGGTGCCCGCCACCATGCCCGGCTAATTTTTTAAAATACTGAGATCTTTAAGGTGAGTTTGCTCAGAAGGTAAAAGAGTCAGAGCATTCACACGTAAAAAACAAACATTCACAGCTACTCTTGACTGTGGGTTACCAATGTAGGACTAATCAGCTCTGTGTTTAAACTTGCCTATGGCTGTCTCTGAGCAGCAAGATTCCCAGGATATCAGCTTTTTAAGTTCTAGGGAGAGATGACTGATTTAATCAAATGTGTGGATCTCAGGTATTATATTTTTCTCCTTAGTTAGCCTACTAGAAAAATGGCACAGTACAGTCAATTAAACCTGAGAAAGAGTCAGGCTGTGAAGTGGATACGCTATGTGAGGATCTGGCTGCCACGGGCTATGGTAATGACATTAGAATGTGTCTGGTGGAATGTGTTGATGGCATCAGAACTGCCCGGAGAGTAGATGGCAGAGAACACACAGAGTCTAAGACATATCTGGGTCATATTTTATTAAAACTGAAAACATAAACACATACATGCCTTCTGGGAAAACTGGTCATTTTCGTCACATACCTAAAAAGAATGTATGACCTGTTAGGCTGAAGTTATGTCTCAAGTCTTTTCTATCCATTTATTCATTTTCATCATTGCTCTGGTCTTTGAACTTCATAAAACGGATTATTTCAGAGCAAGCCCATCTGTTTGGGTAGCCATATGTAAGTTACAATAGCTAGTTCAACCAGTCAGTTATCTTGCAACATTTTGAAAGTTTTATCACGAGGTAGCATGGTATCAAAAGCAAAGAATGTAAGATTTAGAATGAGAAGACATGGAATATTGAATCCTGCCTCTATGACCAGCTATATGAGCAAACCATTTAACATCATTGTGCCTCAGCTTTTCTACTGTAGAACAGAGATTACCATAAACAGTTGTTTTGAAGTCCAATGGGTAAAAATGAATTGCCAAAGTGTTTGTTGAATGTGTCAACACAAAACAAACGTATTTTACATTACATATAATATTATATTACATATGCTATATATTTTATATTGCATATTAAATAAATATAAATATATATTTCCTAAAAATATTCCCTAAATTATAACTAATTCAATTGGGGCTGATTTATTAACAGATTGTCATGTGATCATGTTCTCTGAAGATTTTTTTTTTTAGTTACCAGTAGGCACAAAAGCTTCCGATACTAGTGATAATTATTCTGATTACTCAATAATTTATTCTTGGCTCTGTTATATAAAAGCACACAGATTTCGGCAGTTAATTTAACTTCTGAGCCTCAGTTTTTTTCATCTGTAAGTGGAAAAAATGCCTGCTCTTCAAGGTTGTCATGAAGATTAAATAAAAGTACCTTGCAAGTTATAAACTGAAGCAGTAATATATGTATTCACTTTACAAGAGGCAAAAATTTTTCAATAAAAATGTTCTTTGCGCAAAACTTGATGAACCTGTGAGCCAAATGAGTGTCCAACAATTGATTTAAAGTCAAATGTGAACCTGATTATTGGCATGAGTCACAATAAAAAGAAACTTTTGTTGGTAGCTATTTCTTTGGATGTGGCCATGGTGAAAGAATAAGTGTACTTGAGTATGTGAAGTAGAGTGTCCAGAATTATCTGAGGATCACGAGTGCTATCTCAACTGTACACTACCACCCTACTCCCTGAAAGCAAGTGTAAATACTTAAAAAAAAAACAAACAAAAAAAACAAGCAGCCTGTAATCCCAGCACTTTGGGAGGCTGAGGCGGGCGGATCACGAAGTCAGGAGATTGAGACCATCCTGGCTAACACGGTGAAACCCCATCTCTACTAAAAATACAAAAAAAAAAAAAAAAAAAATAGCCGGGTGTGGTGGCGGGCACCTGTAGTCCCAGTTACTTGGGAGGCTGAGGCAGGAGAATGGCATGAACCCGGGAGGCGGAGCTTGCAGGGAGCTGAGATAGCGCCACTGCACTCCAGCCTGGGTGATAGAGCAAGACTCCATCTCAAAAAAAAAAAAAAAAACAAGCATATAACAGGACGATAATTTCTACAGATTATCAAGCTATCTTTTATGCCAGAGGCATTTTTGGTTATGTAATCCTGTCCAGCATTAGGCAGTCCTCAGTGAATTCAAACTTGCATAACACGAAAGAGACCCACTTGGGTGGTGGGCGGGACGGGTAAATTCCATCTTTTCTGAATTATTTCCTTCTTTTAAATCTGAAACCAGGAGGATCCCAGCCACCATATAGCGATACAGAATTCACTACAAAACAGACAGACATCTTACCTAGGACCTTCCTTACTACACAGGCTTTTCTCTGAGACTCCCCGGAAATGACCCTGGCACATGAAGAGGTAGTAGTTAAAAGATGTTCAGTTATAAAAAAAATGCAGTGATTATAATAACAGATAACTCTGCATGTCACTGAACAATCAACATCCCTGTGGTCGGGATTCTTAAATGGTCCTTTTTCGGAAAGATCAACACCACACGTCTTTTGCTACAAACATTAGACAGTACAAATATACTCCTCTGCAATGGAATCGAGGTACCTGCACAGCTCTAAAATGATAGCTACAGAAGCAGGATCACTTTGGAATTTCTCTGAATCCCACACAAAAATGGAAAGAGCAACTAATATTAAAAATCAAAGCTAACAGGTAGATATCTACAAAGACCTAGGTATCTAACGTCCCCAACAAAACTCAAAATTACAGCTAAAGACAAACTACTCACAACATAAAACCCACATGGTAACATCATCTGTATAGGAGGAAGCAAGGGGAAGCAATAGGAAATCTCTCCTAAAAGCAGGAAGAACCCTCAAATGACGAAAAGGTATTCCTGAAAAGTGTCAGGGCTAACCTGACAACTGTGCTGAAACTGGAAGATGTTTTACACAATTGAATGCATGGAACAGAAGAAAGGATGTATAGTAACTTCTGAAAGGGCTGAAAGCAGTCTGAGCTGTACGAACTCTTAGTACTGACCCAAGAGAAATTCCCTTTTAGGGCTAAGCTCTGCGTTGAGAGAGAATGCTGAGAGTGGAATTCAAATTGTGCAGGAAAAACTCTAGAAGAAAATAGAAAATGCAGGTAAAATGCACTTATCATTGTGCAAAAGAAACAAAAGAGGAAACTCTAGAGCACTGAAGTTAGAAATGTTTTCCTCGCGCATCTATTTCTCCTAACATTTCAGTAAAATTAATTTCAAATAAAAATGAGCAAGATGAAAATACTGCAGTGGAAAAAGCTACATAAAAACACTAACCATAGCAAAGTTGGCCTGGTTTTATTATCCAAGTAGACTTCCAAGACAAAGAACATAACCAGGGTGTTATTTCATAATTATAAAAGCATCCACATTATCAAGAAGACATAACAATCCTAAAGATATGCATCTAATGAGACAGTTTCAAAATTCATGAAGCAAAAATTGCAGGACTAAAAGGAAAAAGAGACAAAATCATAATCAAACTGGATATTTTAACACCTCTTTCCCAGTAGTCAAGAGAACTAGATTAAAATATCACTAATGACACAGAAGAGTTGAATATTATTATCAAAAACTGACCCAGTTGGCATTTGTAGAACATTATGATCAATGGTAGAATATACACGAGAACATGAAATATTCATCAACATAGACCATATGCTGAGTCATAAAACAAGTCTCAGTAAATTTCAAGCTGAAATTATACAGAGTAAGTTCCCTGAGCACAGTGGTATTAAATTATGAAGGAACAAAAATAATATCTAGGTAATATCCAATTTGGCAATTAAGCAAACCTGTGATAAATAATCCATGGATCAAAAAGAAATCCTAAAAGATACGAAAAAACATTAGAAACTAAACAAAAATAAAAACAAAAAAAATCAAAATATATGGGATACAAATAAAGCAAGTACTTAGAGAGAAATTGAACTTTAAAATGAATATATTAAAAAGAAATGTGTAAAATCAGTTATTTAGACATCCAACTCAAGAAACTGTAAAGGAGGAAATTAAACCCAGCTTAGCAGAAGAATAGAAATAATAAAAATGAACACAAAACAAAGAAATAGAAACTAAATCTTACAGAAAATCAACTCTGTCAGAAGTTGGTTTATTGAAAAGCTTAATAAAATTGATAAACCCCTACCCAGACCGATTAAGAAAAAAAGAGAGAAAATGCAAAGTGTCAATACTAGGGATGAAAGCAGTCATCTTTATAGATCATACTGGCTTAAAATGATAATGTGATGATGTTGTAAACAATTTTATGCCTGTAGATTTGACACCTTAAGTGAAATAAGCAAATTACTTAAACAACAGAACTTTCTAAAACTGACAAAAGAAACAGAAAATATAAGTACCCCTAAATCTAAGACAATTCAATTAGTTTCCATAAATAGAAAATTATTTTTTATAAACTTGTAATCAAATTTATCTCCACACTCCAAATAATTCTGACCCAATTTGTTTCACAAGTGAATTAACAAACATTTGATGAAGAAATAAAGCCAATCTTACACTAACTCATCCAGAAAATAGAAGAGAGTATACTTCCCAACTCATTTTATGAAGCCAGCTTTACCCTGATGTTGATATGGAAAACTAAAAAAGATATTATGTAAGAAAGAAAATAAATCTATAGACAAATATCCCTCATGAGCATAAGCAAAAAAAAAATCCTTAATAAAACATCATCAAATCAAATGCAGCAATTTCCAAACTGGATAATATATCATAACAAATTGGAGTTTACCCCAATAATACAAATTGGTGTTAACATTGAAAAGCATTCAGTGTAATTTGCCACATTTATAGAATAAAGAAGAAAAATAAATATAATTTTATTAAGTGTAAAAAACATGGACAAAAATCAACACGAGTTTATTATTACAAAAAGGAAAAAACTCTCTGCAGGCTAACCAGAAGTAAACTTACACAATTAGATAAATACTATCTATGAAAAACCTACAGTTAACATACTCAATGGTATTTGATATTTTCTTTTTAGTTCAGAAATAAAACAAGGATGTCTGCTCTTCCCAATTCTAATCAACATTGTACTGAAATCTCTAGCCAGTTAATAGAGGAAAAAAATAAGGAAGAAATAAAACATATATATGTGTATATATGTGTGTGTATATATATACAACATGGTTGTATACCTAGAAAACACTATGGAGTTTACAGACATAACAAAACCTGTTAGAACCAATAAGTGAATTTACTCAGAACTAAATAAGTGAACTTAATATTGATCCCATAAGATACAAGGTAGATATTTAAACATCAATTGTATTTTTATACACCCTGGAAAAGACCCGTGGGGAAAGACATGTTTTAAAACAATCTAATTTGTATTACTATTATAAAACATCAACTATCTAACAATAAATCAAATAAAAGTCTGAAAACTACAAACATTGCTGAGAGAATTTAAAGAAAGCTGAAATAACTGTAAAGGTTTAATATATTCTTGGGCTGAAAGATTCAGTATTGTTAAGATCCATTTGCCCCAAATTGTTCTGTGGATTCAGGGCAATCCCAATCAAGAGTTTTTTTTTTTTTTTTAAAGGGACTGATACGCTGATTCTAAAATTTATGTAAAAATATAAAGCATCTGAAATAGCAAAAAAAAAAAAATACATTTTTTAAAAAAAGAACAAAGGTGAAGGACTTACATTATCTGATTTCAAGAGTTATTATAAAGCTACATTAATAGAGTATGGTATTGGTATAAGGACCTGAAAGGAGATTTGCACATACAAGGTCATCTGAATTTTTACAAAAGGTGGCGAACCAATTCAATGGTGGGTAGGAAAGGTTTTTTTTTTTTTTTTTTTTAATCAAATGGTGCTAGAACAATGGGATATCTGTGATACTTGTTTGGAAAAAAAAATCCTTATTCCAATAAAAAAAAATAAGTATTTAGATGTAGAAGACAGAAACCTAAGGCTTCTAAAAGAAAACATTAAAAAAGTCTCTACATCCTTGGGCCAAACAAAACTTCTTAGATAAGACACAAAAAGGGCTAACCATAAGAGAAAAAAACTTGATAAATCAGACTTCAGCAAAGTAAAAACTCTTTTCATTTAAATATACCATTATGCCATTTCATACTCATGAGAGTTGGCTTAAATCAAAAAGACTGATAAAGTCTCACATGTTGGGGAGAATGTAGAACAAATGAAATTTTCACACAGTGCTTTTGAGAGTGTAAAATGGCAAACCACTTTGGAGAAGTGTTTGACAATTTCTTATAAATTTATACATATATGTATAACATGACTCAGAAAACCTACCCTCACCTATTAATTCCAAGGGAAATGAAACATGCATACAAAAAGACTCATATAAGAATGTTCACAGCAGCCCTGCTAATAAGAACGCCAAATTGGAAACCCAAATGTCCATGAACAGGGAAATGGATACACTGTGATCTATAAATATGATGAAATGCTACTTAACAATAAAAAGGGAGAAGTTGCTGATATATCAATATGAAGTTACTCTAATAAAATAACTAAAAAAAGCAGAGCCAAAATGATACACGCCATATGATTCCATTTATAAAAATCCACGCATACACAAAATTAATCTATGTTGACAAATCAGAACAATGAACACCTCTTCAGAGAAGTGTGAAGTAAATATATTGGGAAACACAACTGTTTTAATGTTTTGGTTTAAAAGAAACCACTGAAAGAAACACTTAAGGTTTGTGCATTTTTAATGTGTACAAATTATGCCTCAACTAACCAAGAAAGGAGGAAGAAAAACAAAGAGAGAGAGAAGTGGGAAAGAAGGAATAACAAGGAGATGAAAAGACCGAATACAGGAGATTGCAAATGGTTCCTAAACAAACTTATTGAAAGAAAACAGGAGCAAAATAATGGCTCTGCAGACCAATGAGAGAAAGACATGTCTATCAAACAAACATGTCAGGAAGACATGTCTACTGAACAGATAAGGACTGTTGCCTAGTATTTTAAAACATGCTAAAAGATATTAATAAAATGATGACAGCTATGAAAAAAACTCAAAATTTTAAAAACTCAGACATGAGGTACAAGAACTTAGTAAAGAATTTGAAATTTAAAATGATCATTTCACACATGAAAACTGAATTAGAAGTAACACAAGAGTTAATAAGCACAACAGCTAATGTCTTAATGAAAACAGAAATAAAATTAGGAAAAGTTTTTAAATCAAAGAGAAATTTGAAAAAAAGAATTAAGAGAAAATTATAAGTATGGAAGACAAGAAATTCCTATATGTGTATTATAAAAGCCTCCTGTACTGAAGACAATCAAGGCAATGGAACAGAAACATCATAAAAAAAATGATTCAAAATGTTAGTTTGATAGGAAAGATAAGTTCAAGAGATCTATTATACAACACCATAATAATAGTTAATGACAATATATTGTATTCTTGTAAATTAATAGAGTAGATTTCAAGTGTTCTCACTACAAAAACTGGTAAGTATGTGAGGTAATGTATACGTTAACTAGCTCAATTTAGCCATTCCACAATGTATTAAAGATCCAGAGCTGCCTGAAGAAATGGCTCAATCCAGGTCTCGAGGAAAAAAATTGTTCAAAATGAACCTGGAGTGTCGTATCCAAGAAGATAGCAGAGAAGGTCATGTCAAAAGGACTCAAAGTGAACTTCAAGATGGAACATTTTAGCCAGGTGCAGTGGCTCATGTCTGCAATTGCAACACTTAAGGAGGCCAAGGCAAGAGGATCATTTGAAGCCGGGAGTTTGAGACTAGCCTGAGCAACATAGCAAGACCTCATCTCTACACAAAATACAAAATTTGCCAGGTGTGGTGGTGTGCGCCTGGCCAGCTACTTGGGAGGGTGGGGTGGGAGGATTGCTTGAGCCCAGGGGGTTAAGGTTGCAGTAAGCCATGATCTTACCATTGTACTCTCTAGCCTGGGCAACAGAGTGAAACTCTGTATTAAAAAAAAAAAAAGATGAAATGTTTTGGACATCAGTAACAATAATAATTGCAAAAGAGTAAAACGCATCAAATACGTTTAATTTTATGAGTTCATTACAATGCTTAAGGAAAAAAAAAGATTCCTTCATTTTCGGTGGAAGGTGCTAGCGATACTGCTGCTCATTATTTTGGAAATTGGTAAACTAAAGAAAAGAATCCTGCATTTCCTGTATAGGAAACATACCATTGAATAACTCTATGCCAAATGAGGAAAAGTTTTTCTTTAAAGAAAAAGTATCTCACTGAATAACTAAGAACAAAATAGAAAGTCACCATTTTACGAATTATAAGGAGTTAAGACACATAGACACTGATTCCCAAAGGCTGGTGACATCACAAAAATGGACAACTAAATATGTCAGGCTTCCTCTTGGTAGAACACACCATACCACCTATAAAGTAATTTTGCCAAAATATTCAAACCTGAAGCTGATCGACTATCTAGAGCTAACTACCTATCTAAAAGAAATACAAGATAGAGTATCACGTGAAACTACACAACTGAGATAGAATCAGGAAAATCCATACTGTAGAGAAACTCTACAGAACAAATGATCTAATTTCTTCAACAACTCAATTTTAAGCGGGAAAAAGCGTTGTAGGGGCACCTATTGTAAAAATGTAAGAGATATAATCTACTTATAATGGTTGGCGTTTCTCTATATCCTGCTCAAAACAAACTGTAATCAAAATAAAATCAGTTGTAACATACATGAACTAATTGAATTTTTGAACAGCGACTTGGTATTTGGTGATACTAGGGCCTAATTATTTTTTAGGAGTGAAACTGGTGGTGAATATGCTTTCTTCTAAAAAGGGTATCTTGGGCCTGGCACGGTAGCTCATGCTTGTGATCCCAGCACTTCGGGAGGCCAAGGCGGGTGGATCACCAGAGGTCAGGAGTTCAAGACCAGCCTGGCCAACATAGAGAAACCCCATCTCTACTAAAAATATAAAAATTAGCCAGGCATGGTGGTGCGCACCTGCAATCCCAGCTACTTGGGAGGCTGAGGCAGGAGAATTGCTTGAACCCGGGAGGCAGAGGTTGCAGTGAGCCAAGATCACGCCATTGTACTCCATCCTGGGTGACAGAGCAAGACTGCATCTTAAAAATAAATAAATAAAATAAAACGGTATCTTTTAGAGAAACATACTAAAATATATATGGATGAAATTATATCTGTTGGGGATTTCCTTCAAAAATAATATGGGAGGAGGCAAGTGGGTAGGGTTATAAAAGAAACCAAATTGACTACAAATTGATAGTTGTTGAAGTTGAGTGATGGATAAAATGGAGGATCACTGTACTATTCTGTTCACCTTTGCACATATTTTAACTTTTCCATAATAGAGTAATATTTTTAAAAATCACAAGTGCGTACACACACAACATTGGTACCACAAAGTAATAGCTATACACATCTTTTAAAATGGCATTCTAGAAATATTTTTAAGAGGGTAGAATATTGCTTTAAAGACTTCTACTGGATATTGTTTTTAACGATGACTTATGTTCCACAGATAATAAAAATAGACAGCTTTGATTTTTTTTACTTGAAAAGAGGCCATACCACAAACCGAGAACTATTTTATATTCGTTTCAACTTCTCATCTGTTTTTAAGGCAATTCTCTGTCTGGGAATTGGGCACATAAAGAATGACTCAAAATTTGGTTTTTATTACAACCAAAAGAGGTGCTAGTAATTATCCTAAAATAGCATTTTCTTGCCACAAGTTATGATCTCTTTGGAGAAGCATATTCTCTGCAAATGAAACACTATTTAAATAGCACATTGTGACCAATAGTTATTTCCCATCTATGAGCAGGATTTACTCCTGTTCAAGTATTATTTAAAATCCTGAATTAAAGCCCAGTAATTTTAGTGGTGTTTACTCCATTGTAGTCTTAGAAGAGGGCACTACAGCTTTGCCCTTATTCATCAGGGAGCAGGTAGTAACTATATGCCAGGCACTACTCATGGCAGAGTGAAGACAAAGAAAAGTGTAAGCTCTGGTTGATGACTTGCTTGAAAAACATTTCTAATGGGTCAACAAATCAAAGAGTCAAGGTACAGAACAAAGCCATTCACCATGTTCTCCCTCAGGTTCACGTGCTGGCAGACATTACCATATGCTCTCAATCTTGGATCTCCTTCTCAACAGTTTCTCTGCTTACCAAATATATGCTTCAAGAAGGAGAAACCCTTTCCTGATCAGGGTAAACCCTTTCATGATCCTGTTCAGAAAATGATAAGCACTGTCTCATATTTATTCTACAACAACCAGAAGCATATCTAAACAACCTAAGAGAGCACCTTTTGATGTGTGGCAGGGAGCTCCGGAAATGATTCTGGGTATAGAAAAAAAGAATGGATCCACAAAAGCAACCTGGGTGGGGGTAGTAACCTAAAGATGAGCTGACTTTCAGAATCATAAGTGTTTTTACTTTACTTTGTGCTAGCTGATGTCAGAGAGGCTTCCCATTCCAACTAGAGCAGTAATATCCCATCTTTACCTACCGGGTTTTTGCTTCTGTCATTCTGGCCTCACAGAGCATGATGTTTTGATGCCATACTTGTTCTTCATCTGCCTGGAATGTTTTTCACCCAAGTGTCTCATGGCTCTCTCTCTCTCTCTCACCTCATTCAAATCCTTGCTTAGTGAGATCCTCATGAGAAGCCAAAGTAAAAGCTGAACACTTGGCCCAACCTTCCACAACAGCCACCCCTGAATATTCCTTCCTTTTCTCTACAGCACTGACTGCCATCAGAAACACAAGATATTTTCTATGTGTGATAACTATGGCCCTCCCTCCACTAGGATTTAACCTCTTTAAGGAATTTTTAGCATTTATGTTCATGGCTTTACTCTCAGGCACCTGAACAATGCTTGGCACACAGGAGTTCTTTGATGAATGTTTACTTAAAGAATGACTGTCTCCCGAACAAGGGGCCTAGACATTTCTGGAGGCAAAGTTTTTGACTATGTATTGGAAGCAGTCTATTAACTTCAAGCCATGTCTTCTGTGGACTTTGAATATGGATAACTAAGATTTAGTTCTGTCTCTAACCCAGAGTGGTGGAGCTTTGTCGACATAACTTTTTTGAGCTTTGTTCCCCTATTTATAAAAGAATGACAGTACTTCCTACCAAATCAGACACCTGTGAGGGTCCTTATGGGGATGCCAGGCCCACAGTAAGGTCTACGAGTGAAGGTTCTGTTATCAGTGTAGCAGCCAGAAATAAAAGAGCCTTCTTTAGCCATCCTGGTGTATTTGGAGTGATAAGACAAGGAATCTATTCTTCATACAGAGAAGTTAAGGAAAGCAATTCCTTTCCCTCATTCCCATATCCCCACATAAGTGTGAGATAACTCACGGCATTTATATAAATTCAAACCGATGTCAATATGTCTGGTAAGAGGACAGCAAGCCAGTGCCAGAGTGGCCTGATCACCCTTACCCATTTCTCCCTACTTATCTATAGAGTCTGTCTCACTTGGCTCAGAAGAAAGTCTGCAGTAGCTACTGCCAAAAGAATTTCTCATTTTATTTATATGGAAATAAAAATATAATCTTTTTCCCTGAAATCACATAAAAGATGGACAATCAGAAATTATATCCTTTAGTTTTGACTCTTTCATATGACTCTATTTCATATTTCATGACATGCTGCTCATGTACATCTATGTACGTACACAGACACACACAGCTTCCTGCCACCTGTTTAACAGACATATCAGAGTCAACAGTCAAGCAAAGAGACATGCTGAAAGAAATAAATTCATTTAATTCAACCTCCCTTTCCTCCCACCACAAATATACCTGTAGTTGTCAGTAAAACTAACATCACGATTCAGATCTGAGTTGTTTTTACACTCTGTTGGGTGTCCAAGCTTTGTGTAGACAGGAACAGATCATTTGTTAATTTCCTCTCCCTCTATTGTGAATGCCAACCGGCCTTGGGACCAATGTCCTCCCTCCCTATCTCAACTGTCAATGCAGCAGTTCTGGCTATTTTGAGACACTGTGATGTTTATGTTGAAGGGTAGACATGAAGGGACTCGTGAGGTCTTTTCTTATGCACACATCTATGATTGGACTGACCTTTTGGCGAGTCAGCAATTCAGTTCTGGCCCAATCTAAATACACCCTGGGGGTCTCTGCCTTCCTCTCTGGTTCCTCTGTGATGTTTTCCTCTACTTTCTTCTCTCAATATCATTGTCCTTTGGGAGTACAGCAAAAAAGGCTGAGTACTAAATGAGACTTTATAGGCAGAATGAGAATTGCACATGTATAACTTAATTTAATCCATACAGGCAGAACGAAGATCATAAAGCATCTCAGTATGACAGACGAGGCCAAGAGAGCATACCAGTTTAAACGAACTGCAAAGGATGATCATCATAAATCTTCCATTGCTTTTGCGTTTTTTATTGTGCAATGTTGGATTTTGTAATATTATTCTTCAGAACAAACTAAAATCTCAAGAGGAAGATCTATTTTCAGTTAAAGCCTTCCACAAGTAACTGCAATTTTTGGAATCCTAAATCATCATCTTCATTTCCACCTCCTTCCCCCACCCTCCATAGGAACTTACATAAAGTGTAACAAATTTTATTACTCCAATAAGGAAGAATAAATCCCCTTTCACTTATTATTAAAAAAGCCTTTGAGGGATCTTCCATGTCTTCTAAAAAGCACAAAGATATTTTTATGCCAACACTCACTTTGTTGTAGGCAATGGAAAAATCAGAGGAATTCAGAATGGTAAGAGGATAAACTGGCATTTCTTTTATCTTGAAATGAAGAACTGTGGTACTTACACCTTCAGGGTAATTGTGACCTCAGAGCAGCCAATTGCTCTTGGAAAAAAAGGTAATTCAACCCAAGAACAAGTATTAGTTCACACAAAAGGTAGAAGAGAAGTTTGAAAATCTAAGTGACACATTTTCAGGTACTGACTGGCCTTGAGGGACAATGTAAGCTGAGACCCATGCTAATCCCAAAGATCAAGTAACTAAGAAAGTTCCTAAAATTAGGAATCAGACAATTATAGTCAGCGTATATTTGTCTTATATTTATTGCAATAAGACAAAAAAGGAAATAAAAGATATACACATTGGAAAGAAAGAAATACAACTGTCCCTATTTGAAGATTAATATGTCTATGTAGAAAATGCCAAGGAATCTACAAAATAACTCCTGGAGCTAATACACAAATATAGCAAGGTTGCAGGATACAAGTCAATATACAAAACTCAACTGCTTTCCCATATACCAGCACTGAATAATTAAAACTTGAAATAAAAATTATATAACTTACAGTACCACCAAAAAATAAAATACTAAGGTATAAACCTAACAAAATGTGTACAAGATCTATATGAGGAAAACCACAAAACTCAGATGAAAGAAATCAATTTTTGGAAAGAAGAACTAAATAGAGATACTCCATGTTCATGAATAGGAAAACTCAATAGTCAAGATGTCAGTTCTTCCCAACTTGATTAATTGACTCATTGCAATCCCAATCACTTTCCTAATGAGTTATTTTGTAGATATCAACAATTGATTCTCAAATTTATATGGAAAATCAAAAGATCTGGAATAGCCAACACCATACTGCAAAATGATGTTGGAGGACTGATACTATCTGACTTCAAGAGTTACTATAAAGCTATAGTAATCAAGACAGCATGGTACTGGCAAAAGAACAGACAGACAGATCAATGAAATTGTAGAGCAGAGTGCCCAGTAGACTCATAAAAATATAGCCAACCACAGGAGGAGTAGGTGGCTCTCTCCTCTCTCCCCATGCAGGACCAGTTCTCACTCTCTGTCTCTTCAAACCAGGAAGCTGGTGCTCAGGAGCCATGACCTGGTGTCTCCTGCCCATCCTGGTCCCAGGTAAACATGGAGACAGGTATGAGGGCCTGTCCTTGTCCTTGATTTCCCCCCACCCCCACCACAGGCCTCACAACACTGCTACCTAAGAAAATGTTCTCCCATCCCCTGCTAGCCTGGTCAGTGGTCATCAAATTGGAAGAGGATCTGACAGGAGTGTAAATATGAGATAAAATGTCTTGGTTGTACCTGCTTGTGGTTTAGATTTGTATTTAAACAAACAAGGAAATAAACTTGAAAATTATTGGTCATAATTAAAAATGAAACAAGAAAAATTAAAATATTTATTGCCAGGCCAAACCCCCACCCCCCACAAAACAAATATAGTCAACTATTTTTTGACAAAGAATAGTTTTTTCAACAAACGGTGTTGGAAAATTTGATGTCCATTCTAAGAAAAAATGAACATAAACATAGACATCAGATCTCCCATCTTTCACAAAAATAAAACAGACAGACCTAAATTATTGGTCAACAATTTGTAGAATGGTGGCAATAAAAATTAGGTAATTTGAACGTGTTATATTATCTGGAAAAGGGACAAAGATGTTAAATAAATATTGTTAATTTAAAGGTAGACATTAAAATTAAACGAAATAAAATGTATCATTTCTATGGCATCAGATGTGTACCATCTGAAAGGTACACACCTTTCAGACCTTCCACATTTCCAATTGCAGGAAAAAAAGTTGACCAAGGGCCTTGGCTGCCATGCTCTGAAACCAATCACTTCATTTGCACGGAGTTCTAGGTTTGTTTCAGGGTAGTGAGTGAGCTTCAAGAATACTGATACAAGTGCAATCCTAACAGACACAAGACTCCTCTAAAGGGGACTTTGGCTCAAGGACTCCCCATTGGCTTCGACAAAACTTTCTTATAATTGCACTGCAGTCCAAGACTTTTCTCACCCAACCTTCCTTCCTTCCCTCTCCTCCATGGAGGTTGGACCTGCATCAGGTCTAACAGCTGTCCCAGCTTCCTCTGGCTCCCTTCCTGTTTTTCCAAATAAATCCAATCTAGGCACTTGCTTTTTGTAGAACCTGAACTAACAGCAGGAGCACAAGTAGTCTGCGAGAACTGGGACTGAGATGGAGTTCTGGACAGGTTCTCTCACTGGTCCCCTGTTCTGTGTGGGAATGTGGGGCATTGGCAGTCTCTGGCACACGGTGGCTATGCGATTGCTAAAGACATCACTAGAGCTAATCTGATAAAATATCCTGGTGTCCACACCAGCTGTGATGGCATCCACACCAGGACATTTTATCAGGTTAGCTCAGGTGATATCTTTAGTAAAAATGTCCTGGTGTGAACACCATCACACCTTGCAACAAATGGCCCCTCAGAAGCTACCAGCTGGGCTGCAGGACACCAGGACAACAATTAAGGAGACATCCCTGGAAGACCCAGCTAGGGAAGTGCTAGGCCTGAAAAGGGGTAAGAGATTATATACGGAAGGTGATGCAAGAATTAGCTGTCATGTAGTGGAGCGATTCAGAAAGAGGTTCTTCTCTTATAGGTCTCTTCTGAGTGATAGCCAATTTAAAGAGGAGTAGGTGTGCTGGGGTTGCCCTGGCAGATGGAAGAGGAAGGAATATGGAAGCTGAGAGAAGTAGGAACACCAGCATGCATTGTGTGAGTCCAGAAAAACTGAGCAAAGGATTATCCATGGAAGTTCCCAGAGGCCCCACCCAGAGGCCATAAAGAATGATCAGGAAGACGGGTACCAGCATCACTGAACAGTGCAGTTGGAGCTCTTCCCTGTAGGAAGAGGTCACAGAGCTGGGCTCACTAAAATCCACTGGGATGTTAGGATCCTAAATAATAGGGTCCAAGTGGTGAAGCTCAATGACCAGAAGCCCAGGTACCATAATAACCAACAAGCCAAGGGGCAGCCAAGGAGGCCTGACTCTCAGCAGATTGTGGAGATGGTTAGTAGACCATAGCATCCTTAGGGGCAAATGACAAGTGTGCTGCTCAACCTCTATGACCACAGAAAAAGGCAAGAGTGGGAAAACAGGAGGCTACAGGTGGCTGCTCTATAGAAAATCATGATTCCTTGATCAGTTTCCAGAACTGAGCCAATTTCAGATCCAGGTACCCCCTGACCAAAGGAATTGCATCCCTGTGAGGAAGGACCCTGAAACGTGGTAGCAAGGATACACTGTAATGTTTCCCCTAGTCCTTCTACAAAGAAACCTGCAGCCATCACTCAGTGGACTGTATAGTGCAAAAGGGAAATACTCAGATGTCTCGAGGGCCACAGGACACAGGGTCTGAGGAGACACTGATTTCCAGAGACCCACAGCTTCCGCATGGCCACTTCCATTACTGTGGGAGCTTACACGGTCAGAAGTAATGGAATCCTGGCAAAAGTATAGCTTGTAGTGGGCAATCACCCACTCTGGGTACACAACTGGGACTGATGCACTCAGGTATTTGAGGAATAACCCTCAAACTTTCTTTTTTGCCCATAAGGACACAGAAAGGTTGAAAGTAAAACTGTGGAAGTGCTATGACAAATGTGAACCAAAAAGAGCTGATATGTACCAATATTAACATAAGGCAAAGTACAAATTGAGGCAAAAAACATTACCACAAAAGAGATAGCACTGAAAACAAGATTTAGTTTAACCAGGAAGATGAAAAACTCTAAATTTGTATGCATAAAACCAAAGCATTTGAAAATACACAGGGTAAAAATGTCAGAAGTGTAAGGAGTAACTGACATATCTGCCTATAAGTCTTTTTATTTATATTTATATTTTTTATTTTTTGAGATGGAGTTTTGCTCTTGTTGCCCAGGCTGGAGGGCGGTGGCACGATCTCAGCTCACTGCAACCTCCGCCTCCCAGGATCAAGCAGTTCTCCTGCCTCAGCCTCCCAAGTAGCTGGGATTACAGGCACTCGCCACCATGTCCAGCTAATTTTTTGTATTTTTAGTAGAGACGGGGTTTCATCATGTTGGCCAGGCTGGTCTTGAACTCCTGACCTCAGGTGATCTACCCGCCTCGGCCTCCCAAAGTGTTGGAATTACAGGCTTGAGCCACCATGCACAGCTATAAGTCTTTACTATACACTCTTGGTAACTGACAGAGAGAAGCAGACAAAATCAGGAAAGATACTGAATATTTAAGAGTCAGTTTAAAATAATAAAATAGAACACTACATCCAACACTAGAACATTGTGTATACTTATACATGTTGGTCATCTTTTGGACCATAAAGCAAATCTCAAAAAATGCAAAGAATTATTCTTATGCAGATAGTCTTCTTTTATGTAACCTTTATGTAATTAAGAAAGGGAACTTTGAAAATCCCTTAAGTTTGGAAACTTAAAAACACACTACTAAGTTAATATCAATAAATAAAAATATATCAACAATAGGCCGGGCGCGGTGGCTCACACCTGTAATCCCTGCACTTTGGGAGGCTGAGGTGAGGGGATCACGAGGTCAGGAGTTCAAGACCAGCCTGGCCAATATGGTGAAATCCCATCTCTACTAAAAATACAAAAATTAGCTGGGCATGGTGGCGGGCACGTGTAGTCCAAGCTACTTGGGAGGCTGAGGCAGAATCGCTTGAACCTGGGAGGTGGAGGTTGCAGTGAGCCGAGATTGTGCCACTGCATTCCAGCCTGGGTGACAGAGTGAGACTCCATCTCAAAAAAAAAAAAAAAATCATAATAAATATAAAAGAATTTAAAACAACTATTAAACAAAGTCTATCAGATTGAATATCAAAATAAAAATTCAGATAAAATAAATACTGCTTACAAATGACATGTCTTCATCACAATAGCCCAGAAAAGTAAAAATAAATAGATGGACAATATATGCCAGGAAAATGTGAAAAGAAAGAGTGATGAAGCATTAATCAATAGAGGATTATAAGGTGAAGGGTATTAATGACAATAAAAAGGGACATTGTATAATGATTAAAAAAGAACATTCCATCAGGATGATAGGATGATAAGAACCATACAGTTTTAAAGTATATTGTCTGAAAATGTCATGGAATTAGATGAAACAAACGTTCACATTATAGTAGAAGATTCTACAAATTAGTAATGATGTAGATTTGAAATTTACGATAAATAAATTTTATTTTAAAATATGCTGTATTTCACTCATTTAGCAAGTCATGGATTTTAAAAATAATATTTTACATACCACTAAGAAAGATAAATAGTTCAATATGAAGAGTCTTAATAGAGGAGTTGCTCCCATATGCAAACCATAAACTGAGATACCAAAGGACTCACGTAAAAGAAAATGAGAAAGAAATTCCCATGCTGAAAGGGACAGTAAGGAAACTTGATTCAACTCTGGCACTGGGTAAACAGATGACACCAAAAAAAGTTCCCTTGCAAATATGACTCATAAGCCAGACAGAAATCATGCAGGTTTTCCATCTGAATTCACAGTACCAGGCCCTACAAAAACAAAACAAAACCCTCTCAAGCTAAAGCAGGGAATTTAATTAAAGTAGTTTCACATTGATAGTGTCCTCAGTTGAATGGCACATACAAATCCAAATCCTCTCTGGAAGAAGCTGACTTTAAATCGGGCCCACATCGATTATAAGATGCCATCCACTATAAAACGTACCCCAGTCTCAGAGATGTAAAAGGGTGAGAAAATATGCAGATGAGAATATATATCATAGAATCACACACACGGCAAACTGATTCTTCTCAAGGACATACAAATATTTACTAAAACAGGTTCCATACTAGATCCCAAACTAAGTGTAATACAATTTACTGTAAATCAATAGGAAAATAATTACCAGCAAAGCAAACACACAAAACCCATGCATTTGAAACAGACACAACGAATATACACATAAGTAACTCATCAGCTAAAGAGAAAATAACAAAGTTATAACTGAACAACAATAAAATCTATTCTACATTTAAAAACTAGTGGGATATTGTTAAAGTGAACTTAACGGCAAAGCTAGAGCTCTGAGTATACGATTTTAAAAAAAGAAAAATTAAAAATAAATGAACTATTCATACAATGGACAAAGCCAGAAGAAGAGAGACAGGATGCAGAAATAAGAGAATATTAACGAGCAGAAATTTGTGAAATATAAAGCCAATAAAAAAAAAACTTAAAAAAAAGAAGAGAGAGATAATCAACAAACCAAAATTTCTGGTTCTTTCAAAGACCAATAAAATAAAGAAACATCCTAAAAGACTGGCTACAAAATCATAAAATGAGGCAAGATTAAATAACATAAATATCAACAAGGGACATAAGTACAGATGGAATGAGGAGGAGAAGGTTGGCTACAAAGAATGGAAAGGGAGGCTGGGCGCATGGTGGCTTACGCCTGCCTGTAATTCCAGCACTTCGGGAGGCTGAGGTGGGAGGATCACCTGAAGCCAGGAGTTTGAGACTAGCCAGGCCAACATGGTGAAACCCCATCTCTACTAAAAATATAAAAATTAGCCAGTGTCTAATTTTTGGTGGTGGCATGTCTGTAGTCCCAGTTACTTGGGAGGCTGAGGCACGAGAATCGCTTGAACCCAGGAAGTGGAGGTTGCGGTGAGCTAAGATTGCACCACTGCACTGCAGTGTGGGTGACAGAGCAAGACTCTGTCTCAAAAAAAAAAAAAAAAGACTGGAAAGGGAATGTACAGGCAAGGAATTGCTTTTTGTTTCTTTGTTAAGTCGTTATTTTATGATAATAACAAAGTAAATGTATTAATGGCTAGAAGGGAGAAGTTGAAATCAGGAGAGAGAAGGATCCAGATGAGATATTGATGGGAGGAGTTACTTCCCCCAGACTGGTGGTAGAAAAGGAGATTGATGTGTGCAGGAGTAGTTTCACATACAGAAAGAGGAAGGGGCTCAGGTCTGGTGGATTTACTCTGTGAATTTAGGGCTAGGCAGGAAAACTGAGACAGAAAAGCAAAGGGGGAGAACAGAAGCTGAAAGAGGCTGGAGAAGCTGTGAAATGAAAATATCTGGGGGAAAGGTATCTTCCAAAAGGAATATATCTAACATTGTTGTATTCTCATTGAAGCTGGCAGTGTTTCCAGGACAGGGATGTATCTTTGCAGCTCTTATAGCAGCTATCACATCCTTACTCATATTAATCACTCAGTAAATACTTACTGTATTGCACTGCAAACTTCAGGCCTACTTCTAATTAAATGCTTATCATTACTGCCTTCTAGGTGTATTATGACTAATGCTTTCCTCAGAAGCTGAGTATCTAAGATGCTAACAGTATTGTTTTTACACATAGAGTGCAGGTGCTACATAATCTAGATATTACAAGAATCATTATACACATATGATAGATTACCAACATCAGGTGGAGACTTCAATTTATTTTTATTTTTTTCTTATACTTAAAGTTCTGGGGTACATGTGCAGAACATGCAGGTTACATAGGTATACATGTGCCATGGTGGTTTGCTGTACCCATCAACCCGTCATCTACATTAGGTATTTCTCCTAATGCTATCCCTCCCCCAGGCCCCCACCCTCTGACAGGTCCTGGTGTGTGATGTTCCCCTCCCTGTGTTCATGAGTTCTCATTGTTCAACTCTCACTTATGAGTGAGGACATGTGGTGTTTGGTTTTCTGTTCTTGTGTTAGTTTGCTGAGAATGATGGTTTCCAGCTTCATCCATGCCCCTGCAAAGGACATGAAATCATCCTTTTTATGGCTGCATAGTATTCCATGGTGTATATGTGCCACATTTTCTTTATCCAGTCTATCATTGATGGGCATTTGGGTTGGTTCCAAGTCTTTGCTATTCAACATATTTTTAAAAAAGTTTTCTAGCCATTTTTTTTTCAGAATAGGATGCTTTGTGGTCAATGCTATGTAAGTTCTGCTAAGCTGCATCAATGCTAAGGTTGTTTCTTGGGGAGATGATGGCATTTCTAATGCCGGACATTTATTTTCAAATGCAATTTTCAGAAAGATGTATAAAGTTATCCTAGGCAACCAAGTTCTTCTGATATATGACCTAATTCCCACTTGTCTTAAAAAAAAACTTTACTATTATAGTTGGGTTCCACTTCTAGATATAAAACTCTCCCACCACAGGGTCAAAATAGTAGGTTTTTATAAGCTTACAAGTACCATTTGTGTTGTTTTCATCTGTTTACATTTTCATTGATATAATTAAAGGCAACAAAACACATATACTTGTAAATAATACCAGTGTGAATATCTCCTATTTACATGTTGCCATACAGTTTATAAAGTATTTTAACATCTGTTGCTAGTTTTATCTTTAGAAGGTTATTAGATGGTAGGAAGGGCAGAAACATGATAAGAAAAAAGGGACAAATTATTATTTGGCAGAACTGAATAGCAGCAAAACATCCCTACAAACGCCAATATTTTATTAATTATTTTGGCTTTAAAATTCTGTAATTGAATTCCAGGATTGCAGAGCAGACTATTACTCACAAAGCATTCAGCTTTCACGAAGGCCTGAATTCCATTCTCGGCTCTGTGCTACCGCACTCCTCAATACTGGTGAAGTCATTTAGCAGACGTGAAGTTCTCTCTCTTCATTTCCTCATCTGCAAAATGGGTACTAAGAATGACCCTACCCATTCATCACCAGAACATGGGGAGAACCAGCTGGCTAAGGTCTCCAAAGCCCTGCAGCCCCTCCTCATCTTAGATATAGATACAAAGGGCATAGACGATCCACTCTTAGCTTCTGTGACATTAACAATCAGAACTATGACAGAGCTCCCTTTCACACATAGCAGGCACTCACCACAACCAAGTCCACACAAACCTAAATTTCACCCTGGGGTAAATTCAGAGATTGTGAAGCTAAAAAAAGAAAATAATAATAATCACAATACTATTTGGCATTTTTAAAATGTTCCTTCAGTGCTTGGATAAATCTGTTTCACTAGCCCAACAATATTTGTAAGATATTCCTGGCATGTTGAAAACCGCATAGCATTGCCATACTGAGTGGAATACCTTTTTTATAAGAGTGAGCAAGGAGCCTCATGGTAGTTGTTAAGGCGGAGAACAAGCACTACCATAGAGGTATTTGCAAGCTAATTAGATTCTTTGGCATCCTAACATTTTTGAAGACACAAATGCAGTTTATAACATAAAGAAAAATTCTTTGGCTTCTAGTCCGAATCTACAGGGCCCATCTCCTATGATGTCCAAACATGAAAAGACAATGTCACCAAGGAGACACCATTGTAAGCTGCTGGAGCACTTTGACTGAGTTTCTATGTTCTCTGGTCCAGCCTGAAGATGCCCCTCTATTTCTTTAATCATGTGTACTCATATTCTTTCTCACCCAAAGGTAACAAGCCCTTCTCTCAGTATAAATGTAAGTCAGGATCTCTATTAGCCTTTCCTAAGCCAATTAAAGCCAAAATATCTCAGAGGTCAAGATGCAGAAGCTGAGCTACAACATTTCATGATGAGTTGGTCCACCTACTGGCACTAGCCACTAAAATAATTCTGCCCAGGATGCTCTTCAGTTCTTATGTCACTCCTACAAGCCTTTAACCCACCCTTCCTCACTGATAAGTATATAACTCCTTCCCAAGCCCAACTCCCCTTCTTCTCCTTGCAATGACACCCCCATGGATTGGGTTCCATAAAAACCAACCACTGACTAGCTCTACCAACTTCATTCTGAAGCCCTCTGGATTCCTGATTATTTGGTTGGGGTCAGGGACATTTATAGCCATACTTTACTTCTCTATTATGTTTATTTGCTGCTTTTTTTTTTTTTTTTATGAGACAGAGTCTCGCTTTGTCGCCCAGGCTGGAATGCAGTGGCGCCATCTTGGCTCACTGCAAGCTCTACCTCCCAGGTTCACACCATTCTCCTACCTCAGCCTCCTGAGTAGCTGAGACTACAGGCATCCACCACCACACCCGGCTGATTTTTTGTATTTTTTAGTAGAGATGGGGTTTCACCGTGTTAGCCAGGATGGTCTCGATCTCCTGACCTCGTGATCCACCCGCCTCAGCCTCCCAAAGTGCTGGGATTTACAGGCGTGAGCCACCGCACCAGGCCTACTGTTTCTTAATCAAAGCATGGCTTTCACCAGACACACTCATGTCATCCATAATGGTCTTCTCTGGAAGCATTGCATTTCCCATCTCCTACCCTCCCAAATTCAGGAATCAAGAAAGGGAGCCTCCCTACTTCTGGTCTTCCAGTGCTGTTCCCATCCACTGTATTCCCATACTTCTGTCACACTTTTTTTTTTAAAGTTTCTGGCATCACTTACACTTTACTCGACTGCTTCCATGATTCTCACTGCCTCACTGCTGCTAGTTAGCTACATCATCATTTTCTTGTGTTTTGTGACTTCAATAATTGTCTACCCTACAAGGCAGATTTTCTCTCCAGTTGTGGCCTTCAATACATCTGGATCTTCATGTGTAGCAACCAAAAGTGGTTTTAAAAAAATGGACCACCCGTCTCCCTCTATATTCAATCCAATCTCTCTTCTTCCTTCCCTCTCCAAATATCTAATAAAAGTAGCTTATACTCAGAGTTTCCACTTCCTTATTTTCTTCAGTCCGTTGCAATACAGCTTCTGACCCAAGTACTCAAAGTGCGTCAAAATTCAAATAAAACAATTTTTGATAAAGGTGCATATGATCTCCCATTAATATCACAAATTAATATTTTGTCTTTAGGCATACATTGTAATTATTCTTGAGCTTTTCTGCTACCCTTGTTTACTTAGACCTCTGTAATGTAACACTCTCCTACTTTCCCTCTTTCCACTTTCAATTGGCATCCCTCTTCAATTATGTGATCCTTTTCCATTAGCAGCAACTCAAATATGGTATTTCTCATGGCTTCGGTCTTAGGCCGCTGATCATCTGTGGACACCATCTCCTAAGGCAATGACGTGGACTCTCTCTTTCTGCTCCTACCTGTTTATATTGAGGACGTACAAAGTTCAACTGCCTGCCACATCACTCCTGAGCTTCGGACTTGAACACTGAATCAAATACTCAGCATTTCTACATGGCTGGCTTATTACACATCTCAAACTTCTCATTTTATCCTCATTTCAATTTTAGAAATGCTATGTTAATCATCCGCATCAGAAACCTAAGGATCATTTGAGACCAATCCTAGAACAGAAGGACATGGAACTCCAACCAGAAAAAACTTCCCAGCAGAGTAAACAAAAAGGCACACACCAACCAGTCCCTAAGTTCTGTGTTTTCACACCAACAGACAGAACATGAAGTGCTTCTCAGAGAAAAAAAAAAAAACAGGTCAAACACAAGGAATTGTCAATAAGAATGTAGTTAGAGTTCTTTTTTTTTTTTTTGAGATGGAGTCTCACTCTGCTGCCCAGGCTGGAGTGCAATGGCACCATCTCTGCTCACTACAACTTCCGCCTCCCAGGTTCAAGCGATTCTCCTGCCTCAGCCTCCTGAGTAGCTGAGGATTACAGGCATGTGATACCATGCCTGGCTCATTTCTGTATTTTTAGTAGGACGGGGTTTCACCCTGTTGGTCAGGCAGGTCTTGAACTCCTAACCTCATGATCTGCCTGTCTCAGCCTCCCAAAGTGCTGGGATTATGGGCGTGAGCCACCGTGCCTGGCCGAATGTAGTTAGACTTCCTAAAAGCAACCCTGAAGACTAAAAGACAATGAAGTAATTCTTTCAATTACTTAAAGGAAAATAATTTTCAAGTAGATTCTATGTCTAGATAAACTATCAAATAAGTGTGAGGGAAGTGTTTTGAGAACTTGCATGTCTGAAAATTTATATTATACATCTTCTAGGCAACCTTCCTAACTAAAAATTATAATACAAGAAGACGAAGTAGGATGGGGACTAAGAAAGAGTGAGATAAAAATTACATCAACCATTATCATAAATTAACAGAAAATGCCTTAACTGATAAATAATGATACATCAGTACAAGTATGTTACTGAAAACCATGGTAGAAAGTATCAGAGAAAACAGCTGAGAAAAATATGAGAGAGGGTAGGGTTGGGTGGGGCAGGAGGCTGCTGCTTTTTCTTATCAGCCTTGTGGTACTAATTGACTTTTGCAACTATGTCTACACTTACAACTTTGAGAGAAATAAAAATGAATAAAAGGGAAATGAACTGGAGAGGCAATATACATGTGTAAAAACACAACGATAACAATAAGCTCAGAAAAGCAGACAATTTATCACTTAGAAATAAGTAGCAGAAATAGAAACAAATGTGAATATTCTGTGGCTATGAAGCTGACAAAAATCCCAATTTCTAAATTCCAAAAAATTTCTCAATATTTTCTTCTAGTTAAAGTTGAAATTTTAACATTTACTTCCTTAATCCTTTGGAATTTATTTGGTTGATGATCTGAGGAAAAAAATCTAGAAATCTAGATCTTTGTCTAGATTCTGGAAATCCAGAAATCCAGATCTTACTTCTAGCAGAACCTTATAATTCTAAGGCTGAGTTTGCCCCTATGGATTTTAAAAGTTTGCTTCAATTATTGCAAATTGTCTCAATTTTGCAGCTATCACTGATTTTCAGTTTTTCAGATCGTTAGATTCACTCAGAGAGGAATTTCAAACAGAAAAGCTTACCAATAGTGTTTGCTTCTGATCTGGGACTTGAATATATATTTTTGGATGGAATTAAAAATTACAAAAGAAGAAATGCTTGTATTTTTCTGCATCTAAGGTGTTTTTTAAATATCCACTAGCTACAAACCTTCTATTTTTTTTTCAGACTTATGTATTATTATCTGGGAGACAGTATATTTCTTCTTTTACTAACTTTGCTGTAAATCTTTTAATTAACGTCACTGAATTTATTTTGCATCAAATGTTCAGCTTATTATACCTTAAGTAAGCTACCAAGTGTTGAATTTTGACATTTTCTTTAAAAACTAGCTTTTTTGGTCAAAACAATACTAAAGTGTGTAATTATTTATGGCTACTGATTTTTAAAACATTTTAATATAAAAATTACTTAGATATACATGTCCTCACACTGCTAGTACATTTTGACCCTGAAATACGTAATAGGTTATTTTTAAAATGCCATTGTCTGATTCAATATAATATTTGCTGACTGTAGATTTAGTAAACCAATAAAGACAATAAAGATTTATCACTATTTAACATCTTGCTATTTTCCTTATTATTTGGGCATTATTTAGTCTATTAAAATACTACAATACAGGATAATTTATGGAGTTTACACAAATATTACAATGCTGAATAACTGTGCATGTATATGTTACTGGAAAGGACAGAAAAGACATTCGACCCCACTTACTTACATTGGGAATTAATATCTTGTAATCTATTAAAAAATAATTTCACATTTTCTACAGTATTATTGACAAATAGCACTTTTAACAATACAAGAAATGCAAAGTGTCTTATGCAAATGTACACCCTAAGTACAGAGGTGGCTTTTAAAATGAAGTTGGTACCAGGCGCAGTGGCTCACACCTGTAATCCCAGCACTTTGGGAGGCTGAGGTGGGAGGATCGTTTGAAGTCAGGAGTTTGAGACCAGCTTGGCCAACATGGTGAAACCCCATCTCTACTAAAAACACAAAAAAGTTAACTGGTTATGGTGGTGCACGCCTGTAGTCCCAGCTACTTGGTGGCTGAGGCAGGAGAATCGCTTGAACCCAAGAGGCGAGGGTTGCAGGGAGCTGAAATCCCACCACCACACTCCAGCCTGGGCAACAGAGTGATACTACGTCTCAAAAAAATAAAAAGTAAAAAACTAAGAGAAAATGAAGTTGAAACTCTATAATCTCATATCTGAGAACATGGCTTAGCCACTTAAATAGGACACTTGATAAAACACATATTTCAAATAAAGTTGAGAGATTTGGCATGTTATGTTAATTTATGCATATCTAACCAGGAGCATATGGGATATGAAAGGGGAAAAGGAAGGCTAAGCTGCATGAGTTTTGAAAACACTCATAAGAACAGAAATTAGAAAGCCCTGAATATAGATTTTAAAACTA
This sequence comes from Pongo pygmaeus, assembly GCF_028885625.2. NCBI lineage: Eukaryota > Metazoa > Chordata > Mammalia > Primates > Hominidae > Pongo > Pongo pygmaeus. The sequence goes on from NC_072373.2 coordinate 8,688,623, forward strand.
CGCTTGTCAACCTATAAGGCACTGGTGTTTTGTTTTGTTTTGTTTTGTTTTGCCTAAGACACTACTGGAGAATCTGAGAGGCTTCAGGAGAAACTAAAGAATCTAAGTTTTTTTTGTTTAAACTAATCATAGTTTATTGATTCATAAACTATGAATCAATCAGCACCTTGATTCAGTTTGAATATCAAAAAAATAATTTTATGGTTCTTATTTTAATGCATCTATAATTTCTCTAAATAAAGGACTACAAAGTACCTATATTACCAATATTAAACTATACTTTCAACCATCATTGAATGCTTGAAATAAAAATCAACTTTAAAATAGTAAAGTCTAACTTTCAGTTCAGAAAAAAAACATGGGATATGATACTTTGGATATCCCGTTACAAAACCCTAGAATAAAACAAGGGGAACAAGTAGCTATCGCAATGTCTTTATTATGTACTTCTTTCTAATTTCCCCTTTTTTTCCCATTTATTGAAATTATTTTCTAATCTTTGTTGTTCTTATTGCCTTTTTCATTCCACCTTTTCTTTCTGGTAGAGTCTTAGACTTAAGAATCTACTTAAGACTTAGAGTAAATCAAGAATGTTTGGCCTAGTTGCTCAAATATTTCTTAGACCAATTTTGAAAACTATGTTAAATATACCTATTCTCTTTAACTTACGTGCAATATCCTCAAATCATACAATTTTGATCAATTCATGAATTTTTCCCCGAAAAACTCATGATTCATTGCTAACAACGTCAAGACTACAAACAAAAACAACAAAAAAGATTTTGTAAATTATTTTGTAAGAATATATTTTCATATGATTTAAAAATAACCCCTAGTCACCTTTGGGAGCTGTTTTAGTGGGTTAAATAATATACAATAGAGTTTGGCAATTTTCTGGAAGTAGGATGAGAAATCTACATTTATTCATGCTAATCTAGGGTTTCATGTGCCAGTAACAACCTTTCTCTGTCAAAAATCAGTATAGATGCAAATTTCCATGCAACAGTGTTACTATAGGGATTAAAACATATTTTCATTGCAAATATGCTAATATTTCTCCTTAAGAGACTTTGTGACCAGGAATGGGAGTGTGACCTTGCTCACCCAGATGGGCTAAGGTTTGGTGGAGGAGCAGGCAGGAGAGGAACTGTGGAAAACCTTGGACCTTTGAAATAAATTGCTCTTTGAAAGGTAGAAGAATGCACACTCTTTAGGGGAACAAATCTGCATTTATTATATGCTTACTGCATGGTTAGTTATGGTATTAAGTAAAATATCACGTGATCACATTGAATTCTCACAACAAGTGAAGGAAGAATTAATTAATCTCCTATAGATCTTGCTATCTCCCTCCTTGACACTCTCTGCAGATGCAGGACTTCAACGGTGCTGGAATCAGTTATTTCCCTTCTCCAATCCCGATTACAACTCTGCAAGAAAAGTGTAGCTGTGGCCGGGCACGGTGGCTCACGTCTGTAATCCTAGCACTTTGGGAGGCCGAGGCGGGCAGATTACCTGACGTTGGGAGTTCGAGAACAGCCTGGCCAACATGGTGAAACCCTGTCTCTACTAAAAATACAAAAAATTAGCCGGGTGCAGTGGCGGGCGCCTGTAATCCCAACTACTCCGGAGGCTGAGGCAGGAGAATCACTTGAACCTGGGAGGCGGAGGTTGCGGTAAGCCGAGATCGTGCCACTGCACTCCAGCCTGGGCAACAGAGCGAGACTTGGTCTTAAAAAAAAAAAAAAAAAAAAGTAGTGTAGCTATAATTTCTACAATTCCAAGCCTATACCTACATCGTCTTTCAAGACAAATGGTAGGGAAATCAGCCAAAACATTTCTTCACGCTGCTTTTAAAGTTTACCCACATGTGATGCATGCCGGAGTAGGCAACAAAAACTGAGACGACGAACGTTTCTTGAGGTAACGCTCTCACAGTGAAAAAAATTCAATTTAAAAAAGTTCACTCAATATGCTCCAAATTTTCTCTTTTCAGGATGGTTATATCTGTAAGCTTGATTGTTCCACTAGCCCTTCCCACCTCCCCAAAAATTAATGTGCCATTTTTCTTCCTTACATTAATTTTAGAAAACTTGTCTCAACTACAGACCGGGCTGGGGGAGCTGGTATCCTTCATGAGCTTATATTACCTACCTAGGAACCAACCAGATTCACCCTTTTGAGAAATTGCATTAATATCCATGAAGAAAATTCAAACTAGAGTCATGAGTGGCAGGTCACTACGATAAACATCAGGTAACAATGATATCAAGTAATTGTAATGTGCTAACTTTAGCCAGGCACCGTTCCATTGCCCTCATTTTAGAAACAAGAAAATGGAGATACGGAAGTTTCAATAACTTCCCCAAAAACCGAAAAAGAAAATAAAAGGGGCTATACCTGGATTTGAATGCCAGCATTGTTTCTCAGAGCTGGATCTTAACGGAGGCACTAGACGCCGTCGTGGGGGAGATCCTGTGCTTGCACCTGATCCATTTCCCCACTCCTGAGGCTTCTCCCCTTCACTTCCCCCCACTCCTGAGGCTGCTCCCCTTCGCTCCCCCCACTCCTGAGGCTGCTCCCCTTCTCTCCCCCCATTCCTGAGGCTTCTCCCCTTCTCTCCCCCCACTCCTGAGGCTTCTCCCCTTCTCTCCCCCCACTCCTGAGGCTGCTCCCCTTCGCTCCCCCCACTCCTGAGGCTGCTCCCCTTCTCTCCCCCCACTCCTGAGGCTGCTTACCTTTGCATGGGATTCTGGAGGCCTCTGAGAAATGCCTTTGGGTGTGTAATGTAATTTAATTGGTCCTTTGTAACTTGTAGGCAAATGAGCCCTTCTAATGACAATCTTCTAAAGCTGATTTCCAATTTGCCTCATAAAACGTAGATATAAGTCAATAACTCATGTTTTCATCCCCTTGGAAAAAAATTTTTTTCTTCCTCTGAACAATGATTGTAGACTCATTTATTTAACTATTGAGTTCTTCTGGAATCTCTGTGGTGCTTGAAGCGTATTTTCTCAAGCTGGAGAATCCTAATGGATTTGGAGCATGATACTACAGTTAAATACATTCTTTTTTTTTTTTTTTGAGATGGAGTTTTGCTCTTGTCGCCCAGGCTGGAGTGCGGTGGCGCAACCTCAGCTTACCGCAACATCCGCCTCCCAGGTTCAAGCCCTTCTTCTGCCTCAGCCTCCTGAGTAGCTGGGATTACAGGCATGCGCCACCACGCCCTGCTAATTTTGTATTTTTAGTAGAGACAGGGTTTCTCCATGTTGGCCAGGCTGGACTCGAACTCCTGATCTCAGGTGACCCACCTTCCTTGGTCTCCCAAAGTGCTGGGATTACAGGCGTGAGCCACCGCGCCCGGCCTAAAGACACTTCATAACCTCATTTGTTAGCCCTTATCCTTTCTACTTTCTATTTTTTAAAAATACAAAACAGTAGACAAAATAGTATATCTATCCTTCCTTTCTCATATTATCTTCGCCCTCTCCAGCCCTTGCACTACTTGCATTTCAAGAGCACGGTGATTAGAATCCCCGGCACACACAGAGTGATTTCATTACTCTTCCTTTAGGTTTTAGGGCACAAAAGTTTAAGAGTTCTAACCTCTGTTCACTTGGAGAACATAGCTTCTGGAGACAGTTTAGTCTGTTCTAGGCCAACAAATATTTCTAAATATTGGGGTGGGAAAGATCTCAAGTTTATACAACAGGAAAGCTTCCATTTTTACAACATAACTTTTCCAAAGGGCAGGAATTCTTTGATGTTTCTCTTATAATTATCAACCAAGACTGGAAAAAAAACATTAAAATTCTCATAATCAGAAAATCCTGAAATCCTTCTATTTGAAAAGCACTAATACTAATAAACAAACTTCAGGAGCAATCTCCACCTCAGATTTTGTATAACTTTCCAAGGCCAGAAAATTTGCAAAGGGTGTCATGGGCTCCCCTACTGTTGAAAGTCAATGGATTTTATAAAAGTTGGATAATGTAGCCACAGAAGAAAATCCATTTGTACAAAGAAAAGTGCTGTTTCTAAAACTTAACACATGGCCCAAAAATAAAAGGCATGGAATAACAGCTTTCCACCTGGGGAGCCTTGCTCTGCTGGGCCTCCAGACAGTAAATCTTCTGCCAGGATTAGAAGTAGTTAACTAAGAAACCCAAATTGGGAAATAACAAACTCTAACTTTGTTCTACATTATCAATATTATTAAGGGAATGATGTCATTGTTTGGGGCTTTTGCAAAGACATTCCATGTCACTTCAGTTTTAATACCAGGCTGGAGCCTGCCTGGTCAGCCAGCCTAAGCCAGATAAACACAGACCTGTAGTCTTTCTATTCATCTCCGGATAGTTACTCAGAAAGATTCTGGAAAATATGCCTATTATGAACTAAACATTTCACTTTTCATTTTATCCATGTGCCAGAAGTCCATTCCTTGGATAAACATTTTACAAACTGACACTCTAAAAGTCACTAAACATGATAAAGTATGTGTGCATCAGTTCAGAACTGATTAAATATTTTCTCTCCCATGACAAATAGTTACATACTGTATGAACCAGTGGAGCCCACATTCCGCTTTCTTTCTTTCCCCTTTTTTGTCTTTATTTTGCATGAAAGATTAATTTTCCATTTCAACTCATTTGTTATGCAATCTTGGCTTTGCTAAAATACCATTTAAGCAATATTACATGCAGAAATAGTATTTATTTTTTAAAATGTGTGATTTAAAGTTCTTCTACAAATATGCGTTCTTCCATTACAATTTCTTGCCTTTTACTACTGGTTGTTTCCAATCGCCTTGCTATTATTTAAGTAGGAGAGGGAATCTAGTGTATTCTTTTTAAGAATATTTTTTTGAAAGATCCTGTGAGATACATTGAGTACATTTTTAAACTATACAGTCAAATCTTTATCACATAATAATGTCCAAATAAAGCACATTACTTATGAATTCTCTAAGTTTAATTGTGCTATTTGCTTCCTTATTAAACAAATTCACTATCATCTTACACTCTCATCAGAAGATTAGTTATATATAATCTTTCTAGATATCTTTAGCTCCTGTAGGAAAAAAAAAGACTTCTATTTTGAAACATGTGGCATGATCTTGGCTTACTGCAACCTCTGCTCCCTGGGTTCAAGCAATTCTCTTGCCTCAACCTCTCCAGCAGCTGGGATTACAGGCGGCTACCACCACATCAGGTTAATTTTTGTATTTTTAGTAGAGATGAGGTTTCACCATGTTGTTCGAGCTGGTCTCGAACTCCTGACCTCAGATGACCTGCCTGCCTCAGCTTCCCAAAGTGCTAGGATCACAAGTGTGAGCCACTGCACCCAGCCGTTTTTAAAGTTTTATACAAAAATTTCAATAGCATGCATGTCTTGTAGAAAAATATAAACATCTTAAAATAAATGTTTTAATCTGTAGGAAAAGTCACAAACTTCCTAGAAAAAAATTGCTTTAAAATGATACGAATAGTTCATACACATTACTTTGTTTGTCATTACTCACAGAGGGTGTATACCTTTCTCACCCTGATTTCCTTTGTCCAGAATGTCACCTTCACTAACTAACAAGGGTAAGCTATCTAACTGAATAGTTGCAATAGAATTCAAATTTTACATTCAGTCATTTCTACTAGCTTTATTGATGCCAGAATTAAATTAGTGAAATCAACACAACTGATAGCTGGAACAAACTGTGTTTCTAAAACCTTTTCTTTTTCTAGGTCAAAAGTCAATTTCACCTGAAATATAGTTTTTACCTGTAGAATTTAAAGAAATAGAAGAAAAAAGTCTGAAGAAAAATTTCAAGTTAGCCTTAGTTCATTAAGTAATAAAGCAGATTTTATAACTCCCAGTCTCATTATTTTTTAAATTTAAATATAAAAGAATGGACATTTATTAGACAAATTCAAAATGTCTACATTCTCTGCCCATGAGCTGACATAGACATCAAGTGACTCTGTAGGAAATAAAAACAATCATATTTGGTCTGGTGATACTTTTCCATAATTGAAGAAAGCCGTGTATGCTAATTAAAAATAAAATAGAAGCAGAAGCTGACATAAACACACACAATGGGGATGAAGCCAACCTTAACAACATTCTGCCGAAATCCATCTTGTAATACAATATGATGGCTTGGCTTGCCCAATGAAATCATCTGAAGATGAGAATATATTCATCTGCTTTGCATTTGCTTTTTGGGTATGGTTCAAGACTCATCTGCCCAGCCGCCTTACTTTCCAGGAGAACTGAAGAGTTCAGTTAAACTATTTATTCGAAAGCTATACAGTTTTGCTCATGTGAAAAAGGAGCTTAAAGTTCCACTTTCTAGATTAATAGCAAAAATGCATGAATAAACAGAATTAGCACATTAAAAACTATTATGTTAACAAATGGAATATGAAAAATGATCTGGCTTGATTTAAAAAATATACTAACCATTCTTTGTTTTTAATACTATTTATAGAAGACAATTCTAATTATTTTCTTGATAAAAGTTCAGCTTATCCATTTTAAATGGGCTAAGAGTCAAGATGTTTTAAAAAATGTACTAGAATGTAAAGACAAATGAGTATAATTCCTTTCAAAGCAAGCTGATAATGTGTGTGTGAGGTTTACAAAATGTTTTCACATGAATAAGCCTTCAAGAAAGGCCTCCTAGGAGCCACACTTGAAGAAGCTTTGGAAAGAACAAGGTACTCCATATTCCTACAGCCCTGGAGGATGAAAGGAAGGGTGAGGTTATATTCCTTTTTACATATGACGAAGTGGAGGCCCAGGAACTTGGGGAACTTTCTGTGGTTTACTCACTTGTAATTCTGGAGTGGCAGAGCTAGGCTAAGAGGAAATGTCAGCGTCCTGTCCACCACACAGCCCTGCCTTCTTTCATGATAACCTTGGTGAGCATACGGAATGCCAAATTGCCTCAAAAGCTCTGGGAAACTTCTCTTTTGGTACAGAAAAGGCTGTTCAGTTATGTGATCCTTCTTTGATCCTTAAGGCATCTGATAGCCCAACTCAGCTATCACAATTGTCTGTAAATAACTCTCAACCATTTTTAAAAAGCAAGCACAAAAATTTGTCACCAATTTGTCAGTGGATCTCCTGCCACAGGGTGTAAAGTAAAACTAAATTGTCTCTGGCTGTTACAGCATCACTGAGATAAAAACAGAATCTCACCAGCCAATTCCTCGGATTAGGAACTTTTTGATATATTCATAGAAATGAAACTTCCCCGTGTATTTTCTGTCTCAATGTCAAAGGGCTAAATGGAAGGCTGGAAAATGAAGAACAACTTTTTGAGTACCTCCAAATCTTGCCTCCAAAATGAATTTCATCTGGTTTGTGATAATATGATACATAGAACATGATAAGAATAATCTATAATAAAAATAAAAGGAGAAATGGAAGACAGGAAAAATGTATGCCTAAATTCACACTCCTGGCTCTCCTCTCCCTCTAGGCCTTGCCAAGACAACTGAAATATTTAGAGATAAAATACAGTGAGGATCTGTATATGTGTACGTGCATGTGTATGGTTTTTTTTTTTTTTTTTGAGATGGGGTCTCACTCTGTCATCCATGCTGGAGTGCAGTGGCTCCATCTCAGCTCACTGAAACCTCTGCCCCCCAGGTTCAAGCAATTCTTCTGCCTCAGCCTCCAGAGTAGCTGGGATTACAGGTGCATGCCACCATACCCGGCTAATTTTTTAATATTTTTAGTAGAGATGGGATTTCACCATGTTGGCCAGGCTGTTCTTGAACTCCTGACCTCAGGTGATCTGCCTGCCTCGGCCTCCAAAAGTGCTGGGATTAAAGGTGTGAGCCACCTCCCCTGGTCTGTGTATGTATTTTGTTTCAATTTTTTGTGTGTGTGGTGGTGGTGGGGGAGTAAAGAAAGTCTTGGCCAATTCAAGCAAAAGAAGAACTCCATAAAAAACTGAGGCTTTGGGTCCTAAAGAAATTTACATGGGGAGAGAGTACATATGGTGAACCGCTCTTGACACTGGGGTGGCAGATAAAACATTCAAGGCCTCAAAGCTGGGAAGGAGACCTGGGACTCTAGAATCTGGGTCAAAGTCCACCATTCCCTCAAAGGCCTGAGAGGAGGCAGCCTGCCAGCCAGCCGGGCAGGTGGAAGCCCACAGTACACCAGGCAGAAATGTTTCTGCCTGCTTACATACAAGGTCCTAGAAGCAGTTAACTCGGCTGATGCTGGTGTGCTTATTTTGTGGCTATTAGATAGAGTATATGAAAGAATATCGGTGATATTATTTTTTAGCCCGGCTGCCTATGAGTTGCTCCTGGGTTACATATCTTATTGTTCCGCCAGTGGTGGCCAGCGGTTGTGCTGAGTTCCCTGGTGCCAGTGAGGCTTATAGCATATATTCATGGATTCCTGCACAGCTTGGGGATTGTTTCCATGTCAGCCTGACCTCCTGATCTGATGCTCATTAGTGGGTGCAGCCTAGTAAGCTTATGCACAGCCTTCCAACCTCTGGGATTGATTATGATCCCAAAAGGATCCTTCTTGGCTATCTTCTTCCCTTTATCTCTGTTAAACTTCTGATTGTTGAGCCATTTTGCTTGTTGCTGCTGTATCACGGAGCTACGAACGCCCTCTCAACTGCTCTCCATCTAGACCTCTGTTCTTTCAGACAAAGCTCTCAGGTATGAAATTCTTCATGTTCTGTTCCAAACAAAATCTGCCTTCTCAAGCAGATCTGTAGAGCTCTGGGCAGGACTTCTGTGCACCTGCACAATGGTTAAAGCTAGGATTAGGACAGTGGTCCACTTCTTCCAAAGCAACACTCCTGCTGTGTAAGAAGGAGCTGAGGTGGGGGGCCCCTAGTCTTCACGTATTCTCCCTCCTGGTGTAGAATCTCTGCCTTAAAAGTCAGCTAGAGTGGAAGCACTGGGGCCCAGCATTCTCGGTCGGCTACACCTGAGCTGCAGCATCTGCCCTTTAAGTAAGGAAGTGTTGAGAAAGGGAGCCCCTTCTTATCTGCATTGTTAGTCTGGAACAGAACTTCTGCAATAAGCTGGAGGTGGTGGAATGAGTAATTCTGGCAGCCTGCTGACCCAGTAAGAAGCCAACACCTCAGCGTAGGAGCTTGGGAGAGTGGAAGCTCCTATCTTCGTGACCATAAGTGTCTGGATTAGAGCTCCTGCAGTGGCTCCCATAAGACGTAATAGGACACAATAGGTAGTGATTCCAATGCCTTAGACTCTCGCTGTTCTTACCATGATTTAGATTTTCTTGGACAAATGATTCCTCATTTGCTGCATGTCCATAGAACAATTTCTAGACATGTTAAATAACTGTTTTATGTTGTTTTTTCCAGTTTAATAGTTGTTGTGAAGATAGTTCATGCTAAGTCAGTCTCCCAAGCTCAGGTATTATGGTAAATGGAAGAAAAGGAAATTTTGAAAAGCTCTGATGAAGTTGATACTCTACATACATATTTTACTCATTTAACCTACTTAATCAGTTAAGTAATGAACTGATCACCACATTTATAACGTGGACATTGTTTTTCTTTTTCTCATGGATAAGGACATGGATTCAAAAGCTGAGATAAATCCTTGGGGCCATGGTGCCAGCAGTTTGGTGCAGGTACCAAAATACAGATCTGATTCCAAAATCTATGCTCCATAACCATCCGAGACTGCCCAGGGCTGCAATCCATGGAGACAGCGAGAAACATGACAACAAATACATTGCCCAAGTCTGAAATCTGACTCTGGTTTCTCATTCTACCACTAAACTTTTTATAATTTCTGATTATAAAAATAATGTGAAAATAACAGAGCAATTAACATCTATTGATCACTTGGGACTAAGCAGCTGCCAGAGATTATTTCATTTAATTCTCACCTACAAAGTAGATACTATTTTCCTGGGGTGATGGGATTGGTCTAAGGTCATAGAGCTATCATGTGTAAGAGGCAAGATTCAGACTCAAAAGGCCAGAGGATCAGAGTTACACTGCTTTCCTGCACAGAATTACTACTGATTGTTGCCCTGGTTACATAGGACTGCTGAGAAAATGGCACACAGACTTATTTCTTCGGAGAAACATCAAATGTTTCATATGATTCATTATTCTTATTTTTACTTTTGAATTTCGGGGTTCATTGTTTAATTATAAAAGATGGCTCTTTTACAAACGATTTTGTCATTTGCCAGTAATTTTTTCATGCAACTCACTGAAATTTCTGATTTTATAATTTCAGGCCTTTGACCTCAGCTTTTGCTTTTCATAGAAACTGAAGAATTCTGTTTACTAGTTTGCTAAGACAATATTTTATATCAAGCCAAGAACTACTAAATATCTGATATCTGTTCAGTGAATATAAAAGATGTTGCCGGACAGGCACGGTGGCTCATCCCTGTAATCCCAGCTCTTTGGGAGGCCAAGGCGGGTAGACCACTTGAGGCCAAGAGTTTGAGACCAGCCTGGCCAACGTGGCAAAACTCCATCTATACTAAAAATAAAAAAAAAAAAAAAAGTTAGCTGGGTGTGGCAGTGCACGCTTATAATTCTAGCTACTGGAGAGGCTGAGGAATGAGAATTGTCTGAACCTGGCAGGTGGAGGTTGCAGTGAGCTGAGATGGTGCCACTGTCCTCCAGTCTGGGTGACAGAGCAAGACTATGTCTCAAAAAAAAAAAAAAAAAAAAAAAAAAAGATCTTGCCTACTGAATTAATAGCAGAGAACTTCTTTAATAAATTTTTTCCTTAAGGCTAATAAGGTTTCTCTTTAGAAATTGTGATAGTTAATTTTATGTGTCAACTTCACCAGGTCATAGTGCCCATTTTGGGGTCAAACACCAGTCTAGATGTTATTGTGAAAGCAGTTTGTAGGTGTGGTTAACTTTTTTTTTTTTTTGAGAAAGAGTCTATGTTGCCCGGGCTAGAGTGTGGTAGTGCGATCTCGGCTCACTGCAACCTCCGCCTCCCAGGTTCAAGCAATTCTCATGCCTCAGCCTTCTGAATAGCTGGGATTACAGGCCCCTACCACCACACCTGGCTAATTTTTTGTATTTTTAGTGGAGACAGGGTTTTGCCATGTTGGCCAGGCTGGTTGACCAGGCTGGTCTCAAACTCCTGACCTCAAGTGATCTGCCTGTCTCGGCCTCCCAAAGTGCTGGGATTACAGGCATGAGCCACCGTGCCTGGCCTAGGTGTGGTTAACACTTAAATTACTAGGCATTGAAAAAAGTAGATTTCCCTTTAAAACATGCGGGTTTCCTCCAATCAGTTGAAGACCTTAAGACTCAGGTTCCTGGATATGAAAGAATTCTGTCTCTAGACTGCTTCAGACTCAAGATTGCAATACCACGAGGAACCTAAACACATTAACAAGCAAAAACAATCCAACTAAAAAAATAGGCAAAGGACATAAATAGACACTCCTCAAAAGAAGATATATAAGTGGCCAACAAACATGGAAAAATGCTCAACATCACTAATCATCAGAGAAATACAAATCAAAATCACCACGGCGTACTATCTCACACCAGTCAGAATGGCAATTATTAAAGTCAAAACATAACAGATGTTGGCAAGGCCGTGCAGAAAAGGGGATGTTTGTACATTGTTGGTGGGAATGCAAAGTTGTTCAGCCACTGTGGAAAGCAGTTTGGAGATTTCTCAAAGAACTGAAAACAGAACTATAATACCATTTGACTCAGCAATCCCATTACTGGATATACACCCAAGGGAAAATAATGCATTCTATCAAAAACACACACACTTGTATGTTCATCGCAGCACTACTCACAATAGCAAAGACATGGAATCAACCCAGGTGCCCATCAGCAGTGGACTGCATAAAGAAAATGTGGTACACATACATCATGGAATACTATGCAACTATAAAATGAATGAAATCATGTCCTTTGCAGGAATGCAGATGGAGCTGGAGACCATTATCCTAAGAGAATTAACGCAAGAACAGAAAACCAAATACTGCCTATTCTCACTTATAAGTGGGAGCTAAACACTGATCACACATAGACGTAAGCGTGGGAACAACAGACACTGGGGCTACTGAACAATGCAGGGGGATCACGGGCTCAAATACTACTCATTGGGTACTACGCTCAATACCTGGGTGACAAGATCATTTAGATTCTAAACCTCACTGTCATGCAATATACTCATGTAACAAACCTGCACGTGTACCCCTTAATCTAAAATAAAAGTTAAAATTTATCAAGAGAAAAAAAAAAGATTGCAACATCAACTCCTACCAGAATTGTCAGCTTGCCCTGCTAATTTTAGACTTGCCAATTTTACAATCGCATGAGTCAATTCTCTATCTTTCTTTACACACACACACACACACACACACACACACACACACGAAAACCTCGGAGATATTGTGGGTTTGGTTCCAGACCACTGCAATAAAGTGAATAAATATTGTAATAGAGTTACATGAATTTTTTGGTTTCCTAGTGCATGTAAAAGTTATGTTTACATTATACTATAGTCTATGTTAAGTATGCAACAGAATTACATCTAAAAAACAAAATGCATACTTTATTAGCAGATACTTTGTTACTAAAAAATGTTAACGATTATCTGAGTCTTCAGTGACAATATCTTTTTGATGTTGATGACTACTGATTGATTGGAATGGTGGTTGCTGAAGGCTGGGGTGGCTGTGTCAATTTCTTAAAATAAGACAACAATGAAATCTGCCACATCAATTCAGTCTTTCACAAAAGATTTCTCTGTAGTATATGATGCCATTTGGTAGCACTTTACTCACAGTAGAGCTTCTTTCAAAATTGGAGTAAATCCTCTCAAACCCTGCTGCTGCTTTGTCAACTAAGTTTATGTAGTATTCTAAATTCTTTGTTGTGATTTCAACAATGTTCATAGCATCTTAACCACGAGTGGATTCCACCTCAAGAAACTACTTTCTTTGCTCATTCATAAGAAGCAACTCCAACTCCTCATCTGTTCAAATTTTATTATGAGATTGGAGCAACTCAGTCACATCTTCAGACTCTACCTCTAATTCTCTTTCTATTTCTACCACATTTGCAGTTACTTTCTCCACTGATGTCTTGGAATCCTCAAAGCCATCTGTGAGGGTTACAATTCACTTCTTCCAAACTCCTGTTAACGTTGATATTTTGACCTGCTTCCAGGAATTATGAATGTTATTGATGGCATCTAGAATGGTGAATCCTTTCCAGAAGGTTTCAATTTACTTTACCCAGATCTCTTAAAGGAATCACTACCTATGGCAGCTATAGCCTTACCAAATGTATTTCTTAAATAATAAGACTCGAAAGTCAAAATTACTCCTTGATCCGTGAGCCACAAAATGAATGCTGTGTTAGCAGGCATCGAAACGTGATTCTCTTTGTACATCTCCAGCAGAGCTCCTGGGTGACCAAGTGCATGGTCCATGAGATGTGATATTTTGAAGGCAATCTTTTCTTTTTTTCCTGAGCAACGGGTCTCAGCAATGGGTTTAAAATATTCAGTAAGCTATGCTGTAAACAGATGTGCAGGCTTTGTTGTTCCACTTATACAGCACAGGCAGAGGAGATTTGGCATAATTCCTATAGGCCCTAGCATTTTCAGAATGGTGAATGTGCACTGGCTTCAACTGAAAGTTACCAGCTGCATTATCCCCTAACAAGACAGTCATCCTGTTTTCTGAAGCTTCACTTTTTAAAAAATTTATTTATTTATTTATTTATTTATTTATTTTTGAGACCAAGTCTCGCTCTGTCACTCAGGCTGGAGTGCAGTGGTGCAATCTCAGCTCACTGCAACCTCTGCCTCCTGGGTTCAAGAGATTCTCCTGCCTCAGCCTTCCGAGTAGCTGGGATTACAGGCATGCAACACCATGCCTGGCTAATTTTTGTATTTTTAGTAGAGACGGGGTTTCACCATGTTGGCCAGGCTGGGCTCGAGGTCCTGACCTCAGGTGATCCACCTGCCTTGGGCTCCGAAAGTGCTAGGATTACAGGCGTGAGCCACCATGCCCGGCCCTGTTCTCTGAAGCTTTAAAGTCAGGCATTGACTTCTCTCTAGCTATGAAAGTCCTAGATGGCATCTTCTTCCAACAGAAGATGTTTCATCTACATTGGAAATAGGTTGTTTAGCTACTTTCATGAATTATCTTAGATCTGGATAACTTGTAGCTTCTCCATCAGCACTTGTTGCTTCACCTTGCACTCTTTTGTTACAGAGGCTTCTTACCTTAAACTTCATGACCCCATTTCTACTGGCCTCAAACTTTTCCTCTCCAGTTTCCTCACCTATTTCAGCCTTCACAGAATTGAATAGAGTTAGGGCCCTGCTCTGGATTAGGCTTTGGTTTAACGGAATTGAAACAGGCTCAATGGTCCCATAGAACTGATGTTTAAGATTTAATTTGAATAAACATAGAAACTGACCCTCCCAGTCTTGAAACTTGAGAAAGTTACATTTGTCTTTTTTGAGTTCCTTTATCCGGAAACCAACCATCAGGCTTCCAAGACAGTATCAAGGAACTGAAACTCACCAGATCACTGTATCTGGACAATGAGATGCCAGACCCTTCACCCATTGTGACTGCCTAACCCGCCAGCTGCTTGCTGCTGACTACCTCCTCTTCCTCACCCCTCCCTAATTCCTGTTCTCCCACACATGGTTACATTTCTTCCCTGCTATATAAATCCCTAATTTTAGTCAGTCAGGGAAATGGATTTGAGACTGAGCTCCCATTGCCTCGGCTGCAGCACCCAATTCAAGCCTTCTTCCCTGGCAATACTCATCTCAGTGATTGGCTTTCTGTGTGGCAAGTAGCTGTCCTAAACCAAACCCCTGGCATTTTGGTAACAGACTATTGTGGCTGGTTTGATCTTCTATTAAGACCACTAAAACTTTCCCCATAGCAGCAAGAATGCTGTTTTGCTTTCTTATCATTCATGTGTTCATTGAAATAGACTTTTAATTTCCTTCAAGAGCTTTTTCTTTGCATTCATAACTTGGCTAACTGTTTGGCACTAGATGTCTAGCTTTGGGCATATCTTGGCTTTGGATATACCTTCTTCATTAAGGTTAACCATTTCTAGCTTTTGTTTTAAAGTGAGAGATGTGTGACTCTTTCTTTCACTTGAATACTTAGAGGCCACTGTTGGGTAATTAATTGGCCTAATTTCAATATTATTGTGTCTCAGGGAATATGGAGGCCTGAGGAGAGGGGAGACGCAAGGGAACAGATGGTTGGTGGAACAGTTAGAGCATACAATATTTTTCTATTACGTTTGCCATCTTATATGGGTCAGGTCATGGTGTCCCAGAACAATTACAATAGTAACATAAAAGATCACTGATCACAGATCACCTGTGGTGATAGATAATAAAATGTTTGAAATATTACAGGAATTACCAAAATGTAACACAGAGACACGAGGTGTACACATGCTGTTGGAAACATGGCACCGATAGACTTGCTAGAAGCAGAGTTGCCACAAACCTTCAATTTGTGAAAAAAAAAATACAATTATCTGCAAAGCACAGCAAAGAGAAGTGCAATAAAATGAGGTATGCCTGTGTGTGTGTGTGTGTGTGTGTGTTTATATCTGTATCGCCAGTTTGTTCTTTTTTTCTAGAGAACCCTGACAGATACAGAGAGATGGGAGAAGAAGAGAAAATGGAGGCAGAAAAGCACGGAGATTTCTGAGATACTTTTCTATGTTTACCCATGATTGCAAGTCTCCATTCTGGAAATGAAGGTGCATCCAAGGGAATCTCATCGCTTCCTACCTAGACTTCACTTTTGAATATGGAAATTACATAGTTTTTTTTTTTTTTGATAACCCAAACTCTGAAACAGGTTCTTGCTATCTTCCTTCTTTTGTGTATTTCCATAGTTCTAAATCCCATGTAAAAGAGAAGATGCTAAGCTATTCACAATAATTTGGTATTTAACTGAATTATATGTTACCCAGAGTAACAAAAATAAAATTCAGAAATTCATTGTGGATTTAGAGTACACCATTTTTTAGATTTATTTTTGTTTTATGCTTGAAAATTAAAATTGAACTAAAAATTGGTTCCTTAAGATGAAATACACTTAGCATGTTATAACCCTATTCTGGGAGGAAATAAAGTAATTTCTCACCATTTATGAGTCTCTGTCAGTGAATTTTCCTCTGCCTCTTGGTCAATTTTGGCTGAAAGTGCAAGAAAATAAAAGTACATGAGATAAATGATAAGTTGTTACATACACTATTTCAAGCAACATCTGCCCTAAATAACGTAACTTATTTTAATTATTAATTCTATTGTACTACAACCAGAAGCTTATTTCAAATCTATGGGTGTCATAGATACATGATTTAAATGATTCTACTTAATTTTAATTAAGTTGATCTTATTATATTGACACAGACAAGATATATTATCTAATCAAAAATTTCAGATTCTGAAAAAATTTATTTAACTCAGTCACATTAACCTGAGAAAAGAAAACACTAGTTTCATATTTACATCAGATATGTCAGTGTTTAAATGCCAACAATTAGCAGAAATAATTCCCTCAAGCAAAGGTGTAAACACTACTTCAAAAAAAAAACCCAAAACAGAAATGGTATGTGACATTTCTCAGTTACGTTAAGAATTTTGAACCATTTCAATAGTTCATATCAGACCACAGGTGAACAGATCATGGTCTGTTCTGAAAAGGGGAAATATGATAATATACCCATTTACTTGCTATCATTTTTATTTAAAAATAAATAACTGTGATCTGCTACAAACCCAAAGGTCAAATTTAAGGAGATTAAATCAGTATTTCGAATTGCTTAAAATAACATAGGAACTCCATCACTTAAAGTATGGCTGTGATTCATTTTTTTTTTTTTTGACAAGTAAGCATTCTAGGAATTATGTACTACTTCACCTCCACCCATTTCCCCATACCTCCGTACATATTAATATATGTTTGACATGAAAGTTTTGAAGATACTCTTATTTCATGCAATGCTCTCTGATATTTTTAGCCTATCTATCAGATTTTAAAACATTAATTGGGACCTGCTAAACTGATTTCATGACTCACTAATGGTTTGTGACCCACAGTTTGAAAATCACTGAGTAACAGGACAAAAAAAAATTAAAATGTAAAAAATAAATCCTGGGACTAGTGAAAGAAGTTGTCTTTTTATTATCATTCCTCTTTGGGTCACATGTGGGGCCATTTGGAGAACTTAGGAGACATAGTGGAGCAGGGCAAATTGATTATAAAAAAATGGGAACTGTGCATGAAATAAAACCCGTGGTCACTTGAGAACTGTCAGTGTCTTTATCACTACTTACAACACAATAGTACAGCTTAGGCTAGTTCGTGTTTTACAGCCTCAAGACAGTGTTCTTTCAAAGGTTTGCATGGTATCTGCAAAGTCATAACCCAGTGTCACGTTGCCACTCTTTGCCAGGATTTTCAGGATTTCACAGGGATCATTTCAGGTGGCAGCAGATATTTTTTTCTTTCTTTTCTTTCCCTTTTCATATGTCAGATTGTTTGTATAAACTTACAGGTCAATTATTAACTATATTAAAAAACAGAATGAATAGCCTATGATTTTACTTTGAAAAGGCTCCAGCACGAACATATTGTTTTATAAAAATCTGCTCTGAGTTGCCTAGTATAAAAGATGATTTGCTTCCAGAAACAATTCTAGGAACACATAAAGTTTGTTTAGGCAAAATAACAAAAGCACTACAATGCATACTATTTTCAGGAAGGGTATTTTTCCAGTTGCCCTCACATATCTTTGCTTTTTCTTTGCAAAGTACAGAGATTCGGGCAGATTAGAAGAAGGAATTTCTAGACTATTTTAGAAGATTAAAGTAAATGATTTATGAAACTTAAAAACACACTACAGTAGAACAAGATGCCAGAGATCTGTATTCGATTCCTGATTTTGCCACTTAAATTAGCTCTGTGACTTTAGGCAGATTCATCTGTTAACATGTACAAAATACTTAGCATGGTGCCTCCAATAATCAGTAGAAACTTAATAGATAAATATCCTTTGAAAATTCTGGAACTGAAGATCTCAAAATTCTTAAAGTGATATCATACATAATGTTTAACTGAGTAAGTCAACTAATAATTATATTCCAATGTTATATTCAATAAAGAAAACACATACAGCTTTTCAAAAAGCATAAGCTCCTAAATTGTGTTTAGTGGAATAAAGTAAGTTTCATTTGTTCATAATGACCTCTTTTGATGTTCACCAAAACAGCTCTTGCTTAGTTGCGTGAGCAAGTTTGGCTGAAACAAAACTTTAATCCAATTTGGCAGAAGACTGATTCTTATCGAGGGAACAAAATACAAAATCAAACCTTCTTACCAAACCTAATAGCCATATCACAATCATAAAGACAAACTGGAATAAGAAAAACATCTTTTAAAATGCTCTATTATACATTATTTTACATAGTTTTGAAGCTAAAGGGATTTGTGTATTCAAACTGTAATCAGCTTTGATAAACAGTCAAATGAGAGATCAAAGCAAGAACATTAGAGTACACATTTCAATTCCTGATGTAGAGTCAACAATTCAAAGAACTGAACAGATTTCCTTTGTATACCAATCTTAGGAAAAACTTTCTGAAAAATTGGGGTGCAATTCCATTTTATGGAAAAACAGAGATACCCTTTTCCCAAGATGGTGTTTGCATAAATGCACCATCAATATTTTATTGTCACAATTTTATTTTTTTGAGACAGGGTCTCACTTTGTCACCCAGGCTGGAGTGCAGTGGTACAACGATGGCTCACTGCAAGTTGCAATTCCTCCTGTAATCCTCCTGCTTCAGCCTTCCAAGTAGCTGGGATTACAGGGTGTGCCAACACACCTGGCTAAATTTTTCAATCTATTTTTTGTAGAGATGGAGGTCTCGCTATGTTGCCCAGGGTGGTCTCAGACTCCGAGGCTCAAGCAATCCTTCCGTCTCGGCCTCTCGAAGTGTTGAGATTACAGGCATAAGCCACCATGCTTGGCCAACAATTCTTTTAAACATACTTATGGTGTTAACTTAGTGACAACTGCAGGATGTGGTTCCTTTACGTAGTGAGGGTGAACCTTCCAAACCAAAATAAAATGTGATTTAATCAGTGAAAATTAAGATATCATTTGGAATAAAATAAATCTGCCATTCATTTATGGAGCAAGCAAGCTAATTACATGCAGTGACCCCAATCAGACCAGCTGTGCTTTTCAGTTTGAGAAACAACTTTGATAGGCTGTGTACCACCACTGTTATATGCACAGACTTTCAAACATGACTTTGCTGAAGGTAACACAGAAAATAAGGTGATTTTGTATTTGCAACAACTTATTGTTATTTATATATATTTATATATGTATTGTTTTCTAGAAGTACAAAAAATATTTTCAGATAATTTCTAATGGCATAAATGGTTTTGCAGAGTTTTGAAAGCCAGTGTAACTTTTAGTAGCAGTTTCTTATGTACAGATAATCAACTATTAATAAACTTTATTTAAATAAAGTATGCCAAGGGAATTGCATAAAAGAGATAAAAAAGATTTCAATTTTCTACTACAAGATTAACTTCCCAACTCTTTAGAGTAGACACTTCATTTCTTTTTGACATGATTCAAATGATCAGGATGGCAGATTTCCAGTCATTCATAATCAAGATAATTATAGGGTAGCAAAAGCAGCACTCAAAATAGACAAATAGGCACAAGGCTTGGTTGGTGACCTTCATATTGTCATCAAATCACTGGGCTTTCTGTACTACTATCGCCCAGCAATGCTTGACCACTTTTTTTTTTGAGATGGAGTTTTGCTCTTGTTGCCCACGATAGAGTCCAACGGTGTGATCTCTGCTCACTGCAACCTCCGCCTCCCAGGTTCAAGTGATTCTCCTGTCTCAGCCTCCTGAGTAGTTGGGATTACAGGTGCATGCCACCACACCCAGCTAATTTTTGTAGTTTTAGTAGAGACAGGGTTTCATCATATTGGTCAGGCTGGTCTCAAACTCCTGACCCGAGGTGATCCACCTGCCTCAGCCTCCCAAAGACCACTTTTGACAGAAACATTTTTAAGATGCCTAATGGACATCACTGGCCGAGGGCATCCCAGATCTCTGAGAGCAATCACCTCTCCTCCACCTTGGACCATAAAAGCTACACTTTTTTGTAAATGCTTATACTTTGCAAGGTCTTTCTCCCACTCTGCCTTTCATCTTCAGATCCCACAAGGTCCAGTGCTGGGAGCTAGAATATGAGCTTTAGTCCGGCAAACCTGGGTTTGAATTGTAATGCAGCCACTGAATTGCAGTAGATTTTAATAAATTTGATTAATCACTTCTTTGATGTAATAACTTTTATTCATCATTAAAGCAGGGTAATAATTTCTTTTTCATTCAGTTGTTTCATGATTTTTTGTTTTTTGCTTTGAGCGCCACGTTTTTTTCCTAGTCTTTTTTTTTTTTTTTTTTCCTCACTCTGTCGCCCAGGCTGGAGTGCGGTGGCCTGCTCTCAGCTCACTGCAAGCTCCACCTCCTGGGTTCACGCCATTCTCCTGCCTCAGCCTCCTGAGTAGCTGGGACTACAGGCACCCGCCACCATGCCCGGCTAATTTTTTGTATTTTTAGTAGAAACAGGGCTTCACCATGTTAGCCAGCATGGTCTCGATCTCCTGACCTCGTGATCCGCCCGCCTCGGCCTCCCAAAGTGCTGGGATTACAGGCATGAGCCACCGCACCTGGCCGAGTCGTTTCATGATTTAATAAGATAATGTATAAATCACCTGGTGTCTAGTCATCCTCTTCCTGTCTTTCCTTTATGCCCACATCAGTATTACTACAAAGTAGGATGGAGATGTATTGCTTGCAATATGTGAAAAGTATTCCATTGTAGGAATCTCACATATTTCCTTGTTAATTTTTCTATACAGAATCCAGATGTTGAATTAAAAATATACTTTGCTAAAATAAGGTTGCCTCCTTACAGCAACAGAGAAATTATGGCCCAAGACCTTTATAAAACCACGGGATTGCTTTAAAATATATTTAATAGATTTTATTTCTACTTAATTTGTGTGCGAAGTTGTTTCCATTGGCATAGAACGGAGAAGTCCAATGCCTACAGTATAAACACAGAGGCTAATAGCTCCTTAGTCCCCTCCCCACTTTTTAAAGACATAGCAGTAAATAAAATTGCTACAAGGGATAAGATAATACTTCAGGTGAATTTAGTGAGAACCCGATGAAATCTAAAAGAATGATTTAAAAAAAATACTTAATCCTCTTCTAAAGCTCACCTTTTTATTCCAAACATACTGTGGGTAATTATTCACAGCTTGATGTTTGAGATCCACTGCCAAGAAAAATATTCTGAGATAGAGTCTACTGAAAATAGAATTAGTAGCGGAGTAGAGTGATAGTAAAATAAAGCAATCAGTTCTCTACTGACACTGGAGGAAAGGAACAGGATGATGTAGTTTAAGAAAAAAGGCAACAATGAAAAATAGTTTATAATGACAATATTCAGAGAATACCAGTAACTCTTATTTGAATAGACCTAAAATGGCAGCTCCTTAGGGAAGTTGATCAATTGCTGCCCCTATTATTTTAGTGATGATGTTTCCCCTTTTGCCCACCCCCCAAATCTCAAATGCTAGAGATCTGCAATTTGAGGCAAAGAAAGCCTGTAGTTGGAACCATACAATAAAAGAAACACCACATGTTTTAGGAGGCAGCCTTTATTGATTTGGTTAATTTTCTTTCCATCTATTTATTCTAGAGTTAAGGGCATAAGATTACCTTTTAGGTCTGATCGTACCAAAGAGACCATCGGCTCAGACAGTCCTGTGCCAGTGAATATGAAACTGATTACAAATAGTGATTTAATGGTTCTGTTACAGCATTTTTGCATTTGGTGATATCTTCTCCAACGGCACTAATATATCCAACTCCACATCTCTACCTCCACAAATACTTTCTGGTGGTTGTTGTCCTACTAAGTTACTATTTTGACCCAGTGATTAGTGTCTGTAGTCGCTGTCTGGCTCCAGACTCTTTTGCAATGTGAAATATTTCTGCTGAACTTGTTCCAAATGGCTATGAGTAAGCAAAGACACGAAATGGACGCCCTTTCTGATCTTGAGCTTTCATGAGGGAATACCACATATTCCCAGGTAATTGGAGACAGAGTTGCATTTGAGTAATATCAGATGGAAGGCAACTCAGAACCCTTTCATCTGTTTGTCTAGGCTCTAAATCTTTTTGCTATTTTTCCTTTTTATTTAAAGTGTTAACTAGTTTTTGTTTATAATTAGCTATGAATGTGCATTCCAGTTGCTTTTAAGTGCAGCCAGTATGGGATATTTTTTAGACAGATGCAGTGCCTTTCTTCTGACTCATTTAAAGTTGTCATTTAACTGAAGATATATTGCCTTAGTTTTGAGATTTTTGACACACTCTTCCTTTTGACAATGAACTAAAAGTCAGGTAAATTTAAGTAGTTCATACATGTCACAGTGTATGACTTTCAGAATATCTTTCCTTAGACTGCAAGAGAAATAGCTAAGTCCCAATGCATCTTCCTTCTCTATGCTGTGCATGTTCTTAGGACAACAAAACAACGCTGTGGAATACTCCTAGGAGGAAGAAAGAGAGCATTTGAGGCATAAAATGACAACCTGACCTTTGCAATAATTCACAGCTACCTTTTATTTAATACTGAGGGTTATTTCAACTTTGTACATAAATATATATATCATTGTGCCTCTAGAAATATAGGTGTATATAAACATATGGGGGCTAGTTATTAAAAACTCAAGAAACATATACATAATAGAAAATGACACATACTTTAAAAATTCTATATGTGGCTTCCAGCCAAACATAAAACAGTGGAAAGCCGTGTGCTATTATCACCCAGCCTGATGTATGTATTGAAGTGGTCCTCAGTGAAATTCCTCTCCAAATCTTCGTTTTAAACCCAAAGTAGAGAAGGCATGGGAAAACATAATACGCATCCACGAGCTAAACAGTACAGTAGACAGTACAGTCTAAAGGAGCTGGAACAATTTGCCAACTAGAAAACTGCTAACTCAAACTAAATTTTTATATCAAATCATACCCAAATCTACATATTACTCTACCTACAGGCTAAGCAAATCTCTCCTGGACTTTCACTAATGTAGCATAGAAATAAAGACATGCCTTGGGCCAATTCCTTTCCTTTTTCTTTGCTAAGAGACAACTACCCTATTGAAGAGTATAAATGAAGCATACATACTTACTAATACCAAGCTGAACTTAAATAAAAATCCTTCAGATAAAATGAAAACCTCATTGAGCCTTTAACTAAAAATATGTAAATACACGCATTAGGGCTGAGCT
The DNA here is from genome assembly GCF_028885625.2 of Pongo pygmaeus. Classification (NCBI taxonomy): domain Eukaryota; kingdom Metazoa; phylum Chordata; class Mammalia; order Primates; family Hominidae; genus Pongo; species Pongo pygmaeus. The sequence continues at coordinate 8,712,053 of NC_072373.2, forward strand.
TTCCATATTGAAAGCAATACCAATTAATTCCAATTTAGGGATTCAAACTATCGAAACACAAAACTGCTGGAAATAAAAATCAGAAAGCCAAAAAAACTTCTGATGTGTTTCTTTTCTTCCTAATCTTACTTGCCAAAATAATGCTTAAAGCCTAGGACATTCCAATCCTAGAGACAAAAGCCACGTAATTTAACATTACAATATTTCAGTCAACATTTGAATGTCTAGTTTTGTTAGGGACTCATATGCAGGTAAATATTACATAGTTTTTTCCTTTAAGAAAATGATAGATGGAGAGAGAGACAAATAATCATACATGTAGATGTTATAGAGATGTTTAAATGGGGATGTTAATATGGAATGATGTTGATATTACTATTCTAATTCTTTACATATAATAACCCAAGATAATAAAACCCTATAAGAAAGGGTTTATAATTATTCCCACTTAAAATCAGGAAATTAGCAATTAAAAAACTTGATTAAGATTCCAGAAACACTAAATAAATGAGACAGGATTCCAACTCATGGAGTCTGACTCCAAAGCCTTAACATTGGCAAATTAGTTATGAGTACAGTTGAGTGAAACATCCATTTGCCTATCGAGAGAGAAGTCAACAAGGAAAAGACAAAGGCAATGCAGGGTGAGTTGGGACTAAAATGATGAACAAGTCTCAGTCAAGTAGAAAAAGCAGCAGAGACCGGAGAGGGTAAACAATGAACAGTGGGGAAAAAAGACACAGAAGCAAAGGTGGACCATAGTTCGAGATGTCAAGAAGGAAGATAAAGGAAACAAAACTGGAAATACAATGGAAAAGAGCTGGCAAAAATGCTGTGCAGAGGCAGAGGCAGATCCAGCCTCTCATGGTGTGATCATACAACAGGCAAAGCAAAAGAGGCTGAACTGTGTTCGTTTTATTTATTTTTGCCTAGAATATATTTCTTTCTTTTTAAAATTATTATTTTAGATTGCGGGGTACATATACAGGTTTGTTACATGGATATATTACATAATGCTGAGGTTTGGGCTTCTATTGAATCCATCACCCAAATAATAAACATGGTACTCAATAGGTAGTTTTTTGACCCTTCCCTCCTCTTCCTCTTCCCACCTTTGGAAACTCCAGGTCTATTGTTTCCATCTTTACGTCCATGTGTACCCATTATTTAGCTCCCACTTAAAAGTGAGAATATGTAGCATTTAATTTTCACTTTCTGTGTTAATACGCTTAGGATAATAGCCTTCAGCTGCATCCATGTTGCTCTAAAGGACACAATTTTATTCTTTTTATGACTGAGTGGTATTCCATATATATATATGGTAGTATACGTAGTATAGTAGTATTCCATATATAAAGAATATATATATATATTTTCTTTCTCCAGTCATCTGTTGTGATGCTGTTGATGAATACAGGTTGATTCCATGACTTTGCCACTGAGAATAGTGCTGTAATAAACATATGAATGCAGGTGTCTTTCCTACACAATGATTTCTTCTCTTTTGGGTAGATACCAAGTAATGGGGTTGATTGCTGGGTCGAATGATAGTTCTTTTAGTTCTTTGAGGAATCCTCAAACTGTTTTTTGTGGAGGTTGTACTAATTTACCTACCAATAGTATGTAACTATTCCCTTTTCTGCACATCCATGTCTACCTCTGCTGTTTTTGGCTTGCTAATAATAGCCATTCTAACTGTTGAAAGATGGTATCCCATTGTGATTTTAATTTGCATTTCACTGATGACTAATAATGTTCAGCAGTTTTTCATAAATTTGTTGACCACTTATATGTCTTCTTTGAGAAATGCCAACTTTTTAATGGGATTGTCTTCTTCTCGTTGAGTTGTTTGAGTTCCTTGTGGATTCTTGATACTAATTCTTTTTCAGGAGCATAATTCGCAAGTATTTTCTCCCATTCTGTAGGTTGTCTGTTTACTCTGTCGATTATCTCTTCAGCTGTGCAGAAGCGTTTTCATTTAACTAAGTCCGATTTATCTATTTTTTATTCTGTTGCATTTGCTTTTGAGGTCTTTGTCATAAATTCTTTGCCTAGGCCAATGTCCAGAAGAATTTTTCCTAGGTTTTCTTCTAGCATTTTTACAGTTTCAGGTCTTACATTTAAGTCTTTAGCCCATTTTGAGTAAATTTTTGTATATGGTGAGAGACTGGGGTCCAGTTCCATTGTTTTACATATGGCTATCCAATTGTCCTAGCACCATTTATTGAATACAGTGTCCTTTACCCATTGTTTATTTCTGTCAGCTTTAAGATTGGTAGGTTGTACATATGTGGCTTTGTTTCTTGGTGCTCTATTCTGTTCTATTGTGCCTAATTTTGTACCAGTACCATGCAGTTTGGGTTACTATAGTCTTGTGGTACAATTTGAAGCTACAAAACGTGATGCCTGCTTTTTTTTTTTTCTTTTTATTTAAGATTACTTGGTTATTCAGGCTCAGTTTTGGCTCCATATGAATTTTAGGATTTTTTCTAATTCTGTGAAAAATGATGTTGGTAATTTGATAGGAATTGCACTTCTGCAATTTTGTAGTTTGCTTTGAACAGTATGGTCATTTTTTTTCTTTTTGAGAAGGAGTCTCACTCTGTCACCCAGGCTGGAGTGCAGTGGCACAATCTCGGTTCACTGCAATCCCCGCCTCCTGGGTTCAAGGAATTCTCCTGCCTCAGCCTCCTGAGTAGCTTAGATTACAGGCAGCCACCACCACACCTGGCTAATTTTTGTATTTTTAGTAGAGGTGGGGTTTCACCATGTTGGCCAGGCTGGTCTCGAACTCCTGACCTCAGGTGATCTGCCATCCTCGACCTCCCAAAGTGCTGGGATTACAGGCCCAGCTGGTATTTTAATGATGTTGATTCTTCTGATCCATGAGTCAGAATGTTTTTTCATTTGTTTGTGCCATCTACACAATTTCTTTCATCAGTGTTTTATAGTTCTCCTTGCAGAGATCTTTTACTTCCTCAGTTAAATATTCCTAGGTTTTTACTTTTGTGTATATGGCCATTGTAAATGGGACTAAGTTCTTCATTTGGTCTCAGTTTGAATGTTAATGGTGTACAGAAATGATATTTATTTTTATACATTTATTTTGTATCCTGAAACTTTGCTGAAGTCATTTATTAGGTCTAGGTATCTTTCAGAGGGATCTTTAGGGTTTTCTAGGTTTAAAAGATCATGTCATCAGTGAGCAGAGATAATTTGACTTCTTTTCCAATTTGAACGCCTTTAATTTCTTTTTCTTGCTTGATTGCTTTGGCTACAACTTCCAGCACTGTGTTGATTAGGAGTGGTGAGAGTAGACATCCTTGTCTTGTTCCAGTTCTTGGGGAAAATGCTTTAATCTTTTCCCCATTCCATATAATGTTGGCTGGGAGTCTGTCGTAAATGGTTCCTATTTTGAGATATGTTCTTTCAACGTCTACTTTGTTGAGGGTTTTTATCATGAAGCAATGTTGTATTTTACTGAATGCCTTTTCTGCAGCTGTTAAGATGATTGGCCAGGTAGGGTGGCTCATGCCAGTAATCCCAAAACTTTTGGAGACCCAGGCAGGCAGATCACCTGAGGTCAGGAGTTCAAGACCAGCCTGGAAAACATGGAGAAACCCCATATCTACTAAAAATACAAAAATCAGTTGGGCATGGTGGCGTGTTTCTGTAATCCCAGCTACTCAGAAGGCTGAGGCAGGAGAATTGCTTGAACCTGTGAGGCAGAGGCTGCAGTGAGCCAAGACCTCGCCACTGCACTCCAGCCTGGGTGACAGAGCGAGAATCTGCCCCCCCCCCAAAAAAAAGGATGATCATATGGTTTTTTAAATCTCTTTGCATGGTAAATTATTATTTATTGACATGTGTATGTTAAACCATCCTTGCATTCCTAAAATAGAACCCACTTGATGGTGATGTATAATATTATCTTTTTGATGTGCTGTTGGATTTGGTTTGCTAGTATTTTCTTTAGAATTTCTGCATCTATGCTCATCAGAGATATTCCCCTGTAGTTTTTTTTTTTTTTTCCCCTGTTGTTGTTGTTGTTGTTGTGTTCTAGCCTGATTTTGGTATCAGGGTCATACTGTTTTCATGAATGAGTTACAAAGGAACACCTCCTCCTTGATTTTTTTGAATAGTTTTAGTATGCTTGGTTCCAGCTCTTTGTATATCTGGTAAAATTTGGCTGTTAATCTGTCTGGTTCTGGGCTTATTTTTGTTTAGAGATTTTAAAAAAAAAATCACTGACTCAATTTCATTACTTGTTATTAGTCTGTTTAGGATTTTCTGCTTCTTCATGGTTCAATCTTGGGAGGTTGTATGCTTCCAGGAGTTTATCCATTTCCTCTAAGTTTTCTAGTTTGTGGGCATAGAGATGCTCATAATAGTCTCTGATGATTTTTGTATTTCTTTGGTATCAGTTTGTATTGTTACCTTTATCATTTCTGATTTGCTTATTTTAATCTTTTTTTCCTTGGTTAATCTAGCTAGTGGTCTATTTTGTTTATTGTTTCAAAGAAGTAACTTCTTGTTTTGTTGATCCTTTATCTTTTTTTTTTTTGTTTCAATCTCATTTAGTTCTGCTCTGATCTTTGCCATTTCTTTTTTTTTTTAACTAGCTTTGAGTTTGGTTTGTTCATGCTTTTCTAGCTCCTTGAGATGCAATGTTACATTGTTAATTTGAGATCATTCTGTGTTTTTTATGTAGGCATTTAATGCTATAAACGTTCCTCTTAGCACCGTTTTGCTGCATCCCAGAGGTTTTGGTATTGACCAATGGAAAAAAGTGGAAATATTTTTCCACTAGTTTAAATTTAACACAATTTATCAGTTCAACAGGATTTAATTATCCAAAATATATATGTACCCAGTAGCAGTTGTATCTAGTTTCATTCATTTCAAAAAACCTTTTGATTTCTACCTTAATTTTGTGGTTTACCCAAAGGTTTTGTAGGAGCAAGTTGTTGAATTTCCACATGCTTGTGTAGTTTTGAGAGTTCCTCTTGGTATTGATTTTCAATTTTATTTTACTGTGGTCTGAGAAGATACTTAATATTATTTTCATTTAAAAAAATTCATTGAAACTTGCTTTATGGCTAAGCACATGGTCAATTTTGGAGAATGTTTCACGGACAGATGAGAAAAAATATATGTTCTGTTGATGTGAAGTAGAATATTCTATAAATGTCTTTCCATTTGGTCTAGAGTCCAGTTTGAGCCCAGAGTTTCTTTGTTGATTTTCTGCCTTTATAATCTGACTAATGTTGCCAATGGGGTATTGAAGTGTCCCCAAATTACTCTATTACTGTCTATCTCTTGTCTTAGGTCTAGCAGTATGTTTTTTTAAATGAATCTGGGTACTCTGCTATTGGGTGCATATATATTTTGGATAGCGAAATCCTGTTGACCTGAAGAATTGTGGTAAATTTAAACTAGTGGAAAAATATTTCCACTTTTTTTCCTTGGTTAATCTAGCAAGTGGTCTATCTATTTTGTTTATCATTTCAAGGAACCAACGTTTTGTTTTGTTGATCCTTTATCAACTTAATTGAAGTGGAAATTCCACTTAATTGAACTTAATTCTGGACTTAATTGAAAAGAACCAAACTTACCCTCCTGCTGTAATTAACTAGAAAAATTGATTTAATATATGAAACTGTTTTCATATACTGAAAAATAAGCAGCATAGGAGTCTGATCTGTGTAGTGCCCTTCAATCTTCCTAGATTTCTGTCTAAAGGCAATTTTAAAATCATAGATGCTAGAAAGGAGACCCCAAATAAGCCAACCAGTTTTGCTGAGTTGAGGAAATACAGATAGAAGTCTAGGTAGGCTGACATGACTAAAAGATGAGGAACAGAGTTCCAGAGAGGAAATACTTTGCAGAAAAGAAGGGTCAAAAATCTGCATTAAGCTTTCTGACTTTTAGCTGGGTATTAAGTGGCACCTGTATACAGTAAAATTATACAAGTACAAGCAAAGAACCACCAAGAAAATATAAGCCAAACAATTCCCAAAGCTTTTACAGGGCCAAAAGATGTTTGATGTCTAAAGAGCCAGAGTGGAGAGCTGTCACTGATCACATGAGACAGGATGGTCTTGGAGACCTCAGTGGGGGGGATAAATTATTAGTAAGACCAAATTATCACTGGCAAGAAGGATGCCCCAGACTAGCCTAAGCACAGCTTAAAAACAAGACTTAAAGGGATCAACTGAGTCACATGTTGTTTAAATTATCTGCCTAAACAAAGCCAAATATTCTAAAGAAATGCACAAAACCTAGACACCCAACAACATAATGTGCATAGTGTCTAGCACTTAATAAGAAAATTACTAGACCAACCAAGTATCAGGAAAGCGCAATCACATTCTTTAAGTCAATAGACACAGACCCAGGAATGACAGGAGATGAACCAGCAAATAAGGATATTAATACGAATGTAGTTTTTTTGTAACCACCCTCAAATATTAAAGAAAAACATGAACATAATGAGAAGAAAATGGAAGATATAAACAAAAGAACTCAGTGGAACTTGTAAAGTGAAAAACACAGTATCTGAAATAAAAAGTCAACTGAATGGAAATCACATAAGATTAGACACTGCAGAGGAAAATAACAATAAACTTGAAGATGTAAAATTTGGATCTATTCCAACTGAAGCACATAAAGGAAAAGATTGAAAGGACAGCAGAATTTTGATGACCTGTGGCATTAGTAAACATTCTAGCGTAATGTGTCATTGTAGTTGCAGAACAAACCGAGAGATGGAGACAGAAAAATCACTGAGGGAATAAGGGTCAAAAGTTTTCCCAATTTGATACACACAATAAACTCCTAAATCCAAGAGCCCAATTAACCTCAAGAAAGAGAAAAACACAGCCAGGCATGGTGGCTCACACCTGTAATCCCAGCACTTTGGGAGGCCGAGGTGAGTGGATCACCTGAGGTCAGGAGTTCAAGACCAGCCTGGCCAACATGGTGAAACCCCATCTCTACTAAAAATACAAAAATTAGCTGGGTGTGGTGGTGGGCACCTGTAATCCCAGCTACTTGGGAGACTGAGGCAGGAGAATCGCTTGTACTTGGGAGGCGGAGGTTGCAGTGAGCCAAGATCATGCCATTGTACTCTAGCCTGGGCAACAAGAGTGAAACCCTGTCTAAAAAAAAAAAGAAACAAAAAAGAAAGAAAGAGAAAAACACATATACACATATACCAATGCACATCATAATAAAAATCCTATAAACTAGCAATAGAGGTAAAATTTAAAGACAACCAGAGTTTAGATGGGGAAGGAGTGGGGAGACACATTTTATAACAAGTAACAAAAATATAAATTCCCAAGACTTTGTGGTAGGCAGAATAATGGCCCTCTAAAAATGTCCATGTCCCAATCCACAGCTATGAATATGTTATATTACATGGGAATATAATAAAATAAATTATGGGGGAATTAATTTATTAATCCCCAGCTGTAAATATATTACATGGGAATATAATATAATAAATTAAGGGGGAATTAAAATTGCATATGGAATTAAGGTTGCTAATCAGCTGACCTTAAGATGAGAAGCTCATCTTGTATTATACCTCGTTGGCCCAATGCAATCACTGGGTCCTTGTAAGTGAAAGAGAAAGGTAGGAGAGTTAGCGTCAGAGTGATATATCACAAGAAAACCTCAACCAGCCATGGCTGGCTTGGAAGACAGTTAGAAGCCATAAACCAAGGAATGTGGGCAGCTTCTAGAGTCTAAAAAAAGGCAAAGAAATGTATCCCCTAGATACTCCAGAAGGAACACAGCACTGCTAATATAATTTTTGTCCATTTTGAGTTTCTGACCTGAAGAAATTAGAAATTTATTATTTGTATTGTTTTAAGCTATGAAGTTTGTGGTAATTTGTTACAGCACTAATGGAAAAGTAATAGAGATTCCTTGTCAGAAACTATGCAAACACAAGACAAAAGAACAATAGCTTAACTGCAGAAAGAAAAAAAAAATCTGTTAACTGAGAATTCTACATTCTGTAAGAATCTCTCTCAAAAATGGGAAATAAATAATTTCAAGAAAGCAATGGCTAAATAAATTTTCCACCTGCAAATCTACATAATGAGAAATGTTAAGGAAGTTATTCAGGTAGAATAAAAATGATACCTAATGAAAAGCTGGATCTATGCAAATGAGTGAAATAAACTGGAAATGCTAATTATGAGGATGAATATAAAATACAATTTTGTCATTTAAAATTTTTTTAAGGTAATGACTTAAATGCAAGTAGGAGCAATATATTGTTTTGGTTATAACATATGTAGATGTAAAATATATGACAACAACAGCACAAATAACAGAAGGGAGAATGAAAGTATACTGTTGTAGAGTTCTTACATCACCTGTGAAGTTGTGTAATACTGTTTGAAGATAGACTGTGATAAATTAAAGGGGCACACCACTAGAGTGACCACTGAAAATATTAAACAAAGATGTATAACATATAAGTCAATGGTGGAAATAAGATGAGATACAGTTGTCCCTCAATATCCATGGGAGACTAGTTCATCTATGGTATCCCACAGATACCAAAATCCATGGATGCTAAAGTCCCTTATATAAAATGATGCAGTATTTGCATATAACCTACACACATCCTCATATATACTTTAAATTATCTCTGTAATAATGTAAATATCATGTAATATAATATAAATACTATGTAAACAGTTGTTATGCTGTATTGTTTGGAAAAGAATGACAAGAAAATAAGTCTATACACATTCTATAGGTACGAACATGCTTTTTTTGACGAAGTTTTTTGATCTGCAGTTGACCGAATCCACAGATGCAGAACCCACAGATATGAAGGGCTGATTATATTAAAAAATACTAATCAATAAGAAAAAAGAGAAAGAAAAAAAGAAGAAAAACAATAGATGAAACAAATAGACAAATATAAATATCATAAATTAAACTCAACCCTATCATTACTACATTAAATGTAAATGTTCTAAATGCCCCCAATTAAAAGCCAGAGACTGTTTGGCTGGATAAGAAAAATAAGACTCAACTTTATGCTCTCTAGGAAAAGAAATTCACTTAAAATATAAATACACAATTAGGTTTAAAGTAAAAGGATAAACGGGTATATTATGTTAACGCTAGCCATAATAAAGCTGAAGTAGCTGTATTAAAAATAAGCAAATCAGACATCAGAACAAGATATAGTACCAGGAAAAAAGGAGAATCAATACATAATGATAAAGGGATCAATTCAAAAAGAAGATATAACAATTCTACCTATGTTTGCCTCCAAAAACAGAACTTCAAAACACATAATGCAAAAACTAACAAAAATAAAATGAAAGAAAGACAAAATTCCCCAACTGACAAAACAGAAAGAAAAAATAGACAATCAAAAGTTGTAACTAGAGATTATAGCCTTCTTACTAACTGATAAAGAAAATCAGTAAAGACATATTAAACAACACTATCAAAGCAATGGAGACATTTATACAAAACCCTGAAAACCTGACAGGTCACCCTTGCAGCTGGGGAATGAACTGCAGGGGATGGAGGCTGGAGACAGACATATCAATTGAGAAACTATTATGATAATGTGGATAGAAAGCAGAAAACCATGTGAGAGATAATCTAGAGTTAAGAATGCCTCTGAAGTTTCATGCTGGGAAATGGATGGGAATAGGAAAGTTCAAAAAGGTAAATATTTCATTTGATGGTTACAGCAACAAATATTCCTAAAGGCATTGCTTTATTAATAAAAAACACTTCCATGAATTTTATGAGATCCATTAGGTATGCCTTGTAACCATCTTCTGTGTTGCAGCTATAATATCTCATTGCAGGTATACCTGCTTTTATCGTACTTTGCTTTACTGTGCTTTGTAGATATTAATTTTTGTTTTATTTTTACTTTTTATTTTTTACAAATTGAAGATCTGTGGCAACTGTAGTCGAATGACTATTGGCACCATTTTTACAACATCATGTGCTCACTTTGTGTCATATCACTTTGGTAATTCTCACCGTATTTCAAACTTTCCTATTATTATTTTGTCTGTTATGGTGATCTGTGATCAGTGATCTTTGATGTATTTATTAAAATTGTTTTGGGGCACCACAAACCATGCCCACATAAGATGGCAAACAATCAATAAATATTGTATGTGTTCTCACTTCTCCACCAAAAGGCTGTTTATCATCTCTTTTCCTCTTCTCAGCCTCCGTATTCCCTGAGACACAACAGTGTCGACATTAGGCCAATTAATAACCCTACAATGTTGAAATTAGGCCAATTAATAACCATACAATTAATAACCCTACAATTAAAAACTGTACAGGCCTCTAAGTGTTCAGGTGAAAAAAAGAGTTACAAATCAAAAGTCAGAAATAGTTAAGCTTAGTGACTTAGGCATGTCCAAAGTGGAGAGAGAATGAAAGCTAGTTCTCTTGCGTGAGACAGACAAGTTGTTAATGCAAAGGAAAAGTTATTAAGGGAAATTTAAAGTGCTACTTCAGTGAAGAAATGAAGGACAAGAGAGCAAAAACAACATTATTGCTGATGGAAAAATGTTTAGTGGTCCGATTAGATCATACTAGCCACAACATTCTCTTAAGCCAATGCCTCATCCAGAGCAAGGCCCTAGTTCTCTTCAGTTGTATGAAGACTAAGAGAGACGAGGAAGCTATAGAAGAAAAGTTTGAAGCCAGTAGAGGTCAGTTCATGAAGTTTAAAGAAAGAGCTGTCTCCATAACATAAAAGTGCAAGGTGAAGTACCAAGTGCTGATGGAGAAGCTGCAGCAAGTTATCCAGATCTAGATAAGATAATTGACGAAGGTGACTACACTACAACAGATTTTCAATGTAGATAAAACAAGAAGCAGATGCCATCTAGGAGTTTCATAGCTAGAGAGAAGTCAATGCCTGCTTCAAAACTTCAAAGGACAGGCTGAATTTCTTTGTAGGGGCTAATGCAGCTGGTGACTTTCAGCTGAAGTGAGTGCTGATTGATCATTTTAAAAATCCTGCAGCCTATAAGAATTATGCTAAATCTACTATGCCTGTGATCTATAAATGGAAGAACAAAGCCTGGATGACAGCACATCTGTTTACAACATGGTTTATTGAGTGTTTTAGGCCCACTGCTGAGACCTACTACTCAGAAAAAAAGATTCTTTTCAAAATATTACAGCTCATTGACCATGAACCTGGTCACCCAAAAGCTCTGATGGAGATGTTTTTAATACAAGGAGATTCATTTTTTTTTCATGCCTGCTAATACAACATCTATTTAGATCAAGGGGTAATTTTAACTTTGAAGTCTTACTATTTAAGAAATATATTTGGTAAGGCTATAGCTGCCGTAGGTAGTGATTGATTCCTCTGGTGGATCCAAGCAAAATCAACTGAAAACCATCTAAAAGGATTCATCATTCTAGATGCCATTAAGAACATTCTTGACTCATGAGAAGGGTTCAAAATATCAACATTAACAGAAATTTGGAAGAAGTGAATTCCAAACCTCACAGATGATTTGCAGGGGCTCAAGTCTTCAGCAGAGGAAAGAACTGCAGAAATGGCAGAAACAGCAAGAAAATTAGAATTAGAAGCGGAGCCTGAGGATGTGACCAAATTGCAGCAAATCGCTCATGCTAAAATTTGAACGATGAGCAGTTGCTTCTTATGAATGACCAAAGGAAGTCATTTCTTGAGATGGAGTCTATTCCTGTTAAAGATGCTGTGAACATTGTTGAAATGACAAGAAAAGATTTAGAAAGTTAAATTTAGTTGATAAAGCAGCAGCAGGGTTTGAGAGGACTGATTCAAATTTTGAAAGAAGTTCTACTGTGGGAAAAATGCTATCAAATGGCATCCCATGCTACATAGAAATATTTAGTGAAAGAAGAATCAATTGATTCAGCAAACTTCATTTTTGCCTTATTTTCAGAAACTGCCACAGCTACCCCAACATTCAGCAACCACCACCCTGACCTGTCAGCGAGCAGCCGTCAACATGGAAGCAAGACCCTCCACCAGAAAAAAGACCACAACTTGCTGAAGGCTAAGATGATTGTTAGCATTTATTTATTTATTTATTTATTTATTTACTTGAGATGGAGTCTTGCTGTGTCACCCAGGCTGGAGTGCAGTGGCGAGATCTCGGCTCACTGCAACCTCTGCCTCCTGGGTTCAAGCGATTCTCCTGCCTCAGCCTCCTGAGTAGCTGGGATTACAGGCGTGCACCACCACGTGGGCTAATTTTTGTATTTTTAGTAGAGGTGAGGTTTCACCGTGTTGGTCAGGCTGGTCTCATATTCCTGACCTCGTGATTTGTCCGCCTCAGCCTCCCAGAGTGCTGGGATTACAGGCATGAGCCATGGCACCCAGCCGATTGTTAGCATTTTTAAATAATAAGGTACGTACGTCGTTTTTAAATGTATAATGCTACTGCACACTTAATAGAGTACAGTATGGCATAAATGTAACTGTTATATGCACTGGGAACCCCCAAAATGCATGCGACTTGCTTTATTGCTTTACTATGGTGGTCTGGAACCAAAACTGTAGTATCTCCCAGGGATGTCTGTATACAAGCTTTCAAAGCCACCTTAAAAAAAAAAAAAAAAAAAGAAATTCTTCCTCCAAAAGTGATTTAGGTTTGGTTTTCCTTTAATATACAATAAATCCCTATAGATTTTATACCTATTTCTTATATATAAACATAGCATATATAATATATACAAAATATATAATATATTCCATCTATAAAAATATAAGCAGAAACGTTATGAAGGAAAAAAATAAGAAATCATTGGAGGAAAAATACTGGCTACTACTCAATTCTTCCCTACCATATTTCAGAAATCACTAATTACTCATGCTACTCTTTCAAACCCAAGAATTCAGGTAAGACCTAAGATTTATCCTCAAAACACAGCTCCATTAAGCCAGTATCAATCTGTCAGATTTGGCACATGAGATGAGACCATTTGCCATATGAGTCAGATGACTTTTCTCGTAAGTTTTTGTTTTTTGAGATGGAGTCTCTCTCTTGCCCAGGCTAGAGTGCAATGGCGCGATCTCGGCTCAGTGAAACCTCTGCCTCCCAGGTTCAAGCAATTCTTCTACCTCAGCCTCCCAAGTAGCTGGGATTACAGGTGCCCACCACCATGCCCAGCTAATTTTTGTATTTTTAATACAGACGGGGTGTCACCATGTTGGCCAGGCTGGTCTCAAACTCCTGACCTCAGGTGATCTGCCCGCCTCGGCCTCCCAAAATGCTGGGATTACAGGCATGAGCCACCACGCCCAGCTGACCTTTCTCATAAGTTAATATGGTTTAGCAGTGTTTCACTTAGATTTTATTCATGCACAACAGAGAGCAGTAATTACACCAAAGCCCTCCACTGTATGACACATCTCTGTCTCACAAGTGTTGCTTATCTTCAGAGTAGACTTAGGAAACCATAGACAACCTACAACAAACACACTCAACTCTTATTTCCCTAATGATCCAAATGCCCAAGTAACATGTAGTTAGAACATGTGTCAAGCAGAAAATTAATAAACTGGCAGATTTTAGACATTAACCAGAAAACATCATAATTTTAAATGGTGCAATTTAATATGTTATGACTATTTACTTCTGAATCAACACGTTGGTACGTCTTAGGTAACTATACAAATGGACCTTTGGGTTTTATTGTACCAGAATTGCTTTAACAAAAAAGGTTTAAAATTTTAAAAGTGCTAGTCTTGAACTCAGTTTCTGGCTGACTTTTCTTCGAAAAAACTGGAAGATTCACGTCAGTCACTAAAGAATGTAATTGAGGTTCAGCTACAAGAACATAACCATTTGGTCAGGATTATTCTTCATGGCAGAGCCTATCCAAGTACCCAGAACCTAAGGAAGGAAAGCTTAGACTTAACCATGAAAAAATATGCAATTAATTTTGTATTATCTAACATGAAGGGCAAATAAGGTATATTTTAAAAATACATTTTAGGTCAGGCGCAGTGGCTCACGACTGTAATCTCAACACTTTGGGAGGCCAAGATGGGAGTATCACTTGAGGCCAGGAGTTTAAGACCAGCTTGGCCAATATGGTGAAACCTCGTCTCTACCAAAACAAAACAAAACAAAACAAAACAAAACAAAAAATTAGCTGGGCATGGTGTCATGTGCCTGTAATCCCAGCTACTCAGGAGGCTGAGGCAGGAGAATCACTTGAACCCAGGAGGCGGAGGTTGCAGTGAGTCGAGATCCCACCACTGTATTCCAGCCTGGGCAATAGAGCAAGACTCCTTCTCACAAAAAGAAATGAATAAATACACATTTTTGATATTTTACATAGTTTAAAATATATTAGCTCTATATTTTAAACATACATAAATTTTAATGAGTAGTCGCACACTTTAACAATTTATTATACTAACATTATTCAATCTTTTCCAGAAGACTGAAGGTTACTATCAGGTTATTGGTGATTATATGGTAAGAGAATGGCAGTGATGAGGAAAAGTGAGACCTGTTAGGAAACGGTCAGCCTAAGGAAAAAAAGTGATAATTTGGGGCTGAATAGGTTGATGCAATGGGATTAGAGTGGAGTGGATACATGTGAGTAAAGCCACAGGACTTAACAATGATGAGGTAAGGAAAGCAAGGATGGCAAGGGCATGGGAGAAAAGGAGGCATCAAGAATAAGGCTAATACTGCTTTTGACCCAGCAGCTCAATGTTTCGGGCTGTACAGTACCAAATGTGAATTGTGAGACATACACACATGTTTTTACCATAATCTTTTGCTTTTGAAAACAATGTTTTAGAAAAAAGGTGGGTAAGTAGAGAAATGAGCAAGTAAGTTTGGGTGCATTTTTACAGTGAAATACTATGAAGTCATTAAGAACGTACTAATGTAAAATTATTTAAATATATTTTAACTGAAAAAAACAAGATAGACTTCTAATTTCAACAATACTATAGATATCAAAAAGTTTCAGAACAAAGAACACAAAAAAGCTGGGGTAAAGTAATATTGAATGCATGGCTGAGTTGGATAGAAAATAAGGAAAATTCTCTGAAGCCGTAAAAACAAACAGAAGCAGGATTCCAAAGACGTGTAAGCCAGAACTTCCTCGGTGCATCACTAAACCTAGCAACCTAGAACTTTAGTTTTAAAGGCCATATGGGAAAATTTTGAACAGGCCTCAAATTGTCCTACATAACCACAGAGACATCTCAAAAGAAGAAATTAAAAAGAATCACCCCACTAAATTAGGCATTAAGGAAATGCATCCACCTCACCAGTGGCTCTAGGGGAAGGGGAAACTCTCTCACATAGGAATCCCTTACCCGTCATGGGCAACCACACTGCCATCAGGCCCCAAACACCCAATGTGTGATCCTAACATGCGAAGCAAGGATTTATTTTAAAATAGTTTGGGTTGGTAGTGCCTCCTGATGATTAGCCAAAACAAACATATGGAGAAACAGAAAAACATAAAAGATCCTGAGGGAAAATTTAGATTAGAAACAAAGAAGCAAAAATTGGACCCAAGTAGAGTAGAAATCAGAGGCCTCCAGGCGGCTGAAAGGAATTTACTTTGAACCCAGAATTTTGTAATTGGGAAATCTATTGCTAAAAAACAGGCTTGATATAAAGATATATTCACACAGACAAAAACAGAATTTACAATCCGGAGTTCACACGAAAGCAACTTTTCAAGGGTGTACTTGAGAAAGAAGAAAAATCATCTTAGAAAGTGGCATAATATGAAGGAATAGTGAGCCCAGACAATGGTATTGGTTAAATGTAAACCAAAAATGAATACATAAAATAATAATTCTATATTTTAGGGGTAACAGACAATATAAAATGAAACTAAAACACTGGAAAGGAATGGCATTCAAATGGTAAGATTAGCATTAAAACATGCTAAGAATTTGTTTAGAGGGAAGTAAAAACAGCAACTTTAGACTTTGCTAGATAATTGTGTTAACAGAAAAATATTGCTTGATCTCACTTATATGTGAAATCTCAACTAAAAACAAAACCAAAAAACTTGCATGCCTAGAAACAAAGAGTAGAAAGGGCAGGAGGTGGAGGAAAGTGGGGAGATGGAGGTGAAAGGGTACAAAATCGCAGCTATGTCGTGTAAATATGTCCAGAGATCTATTCAGCAGCATGCAGGGTGCGCATGGATGCACACATGGTACCTATGTGAAATGATAAAATATGTTAATTTGCTTGACGAATCATTTTACTCTGTGTGTATACATATATATAAACATTGTGTTGTACACTTTAAATATACGCAATAAAAAGAACTGTGTCAATATATCCAAGATAGGCACTAAAAGAATAAAGATACAGAATATCACTTGAAAAGTAGTAGAGGGGAAAATTAAATGATATGAAAACCTCCAATCAATTTGTGTTAATTTGTTTACAAAGATGGCCAAAATATTTATTTGTACTCCTCTAATTATGCTCCTTTGTGAAATGACATTTCTACTCTTTCTGTCCATATTATACTGAAGGTACAACACAGTGCAAAATGACCAGAAAAAAGGAAGAAAAAAGAAACTAGAAAGCAAATACATACATACATACATAAAACTGTCATTATTTGCAGTGATATCGCCAGAGAAATTTTTTAAATATCTTAAATTGTTAAATTAATAAGAGGGTTTAACAAGTTTGTAAGATGTAAGCTATTTGAATTTTAAATATCTTCAAAATAGAGTAAACGCAGTTCACAAAATATAAACAAAAAGGAGGTCTTTAGGAATATTTCTACAAAAACATATGGAAATCTTAATGAAATTTTCAACTTTTTGGGCAGATATTAAAGGAAACATAAATAAACGCTAGTCTGTACCATGTTCATAGATAGAAAGCCTTGATATCATAAAGATGTCAGTTCTACCCAGTCTGATCTATAGCCTGTGTAATTGTGTCAGAATCCTAATAGTTTTTTTTTTTTGGTGGAACTTAACAACTTAATTATTAAATTATATAGCAGAATAAACTACCAAGAGGAGGCATAAATCTAAAGAAGGTGGGAATCTAGCCTTTTCACATTTCAAGACTTATTAGAAGTCTACAGTAAATAGAATAGTAACAGGTTTTGTTATAAGGATAAATAATGGAAATAGGCTAATGGAATAGTATAGAGAAAACCCAAGAAAGCCTCATATATATATGGAAAGTTCCTACATGATAGAAATGGTACAGCATATTAGAGAGAAAATGGCTTATTCTTTACATGGCACTAAACAACTAAAACAGCATTATCCATATGACATAAAATTAAATGTGATTCCTATTGCAGATCATAGATTAAAATGAATTTCAAATAGACTGAAGGATTAAATGTGAAAGCAAAAGTATAAAATTTTCTTGGGAAAATAAAGGACATTATCTTTACAAACTTAGAGAAGGGAAGGATTTCTGGATTTCCTTTTTTTTTTTTTTTTTTTTTGAGACGGAGTCTCGCTCTGTCACCCAGGCTAGAGTGCAGTGGCGTGAGATCGGCTCACTGCAACCTCTGCCTCCCAGGTTCACACCATTCTTTTGCCTCAGCCTCCCAAGTAGCTGGGACTACAGGAGCCCACCACCACTCCCGGCTTATTTTTTGTATTTTTAGTAGAGATGAGGTTTCACCGTGTTAGCCAGGATGGTCTCAATCTCCTGACCTCGTGATCCGCCCACCTTGGCCTCCCAAAGTGCTGGGATTACAGGCGTGAGCCACCGTGCCCCACCGGATTTCTTAAATAAGGCAAAAATTATGCACCATCAAGAAAAGGGTTGATAGATATCACTACATAGAAATGAAAAACTTTTAAAATCAATAGTTAGCGAAAGAAAAATGAAAAGACAAGCTACAAAGTGGGAGCAGGGCTTGGGAAAATTTATCTGACCGCATTTTAATGTCCTAAATATATAAAGATGTCCTAATAACTCAATAAGTAAAAGACAAGTCATTAGAAAACAGCCAAAAGACTTACAAAGGCATTACAGAGAAAAGGAAACAACTGTAAATGTGTGAAAACACATGATTTCTCAGAAATAATCAGGAAAATGCAAGTGAAAACCTCAACGAAATACCACTTTAAAGAGTCAATTGGGTCAAAAACAACTAAAAAAAATAAAATCGAAGAACTCAGTGCTGGTAAGGATTTAACACAATTGGAACTCTGCCGATACAAGTGCAGATGAGAACTAATCATTTTTAAAAACACTTTGACTTTACCTCCGAGGCAGAAGATTCACTTGTCCCACGCCTCAGCAAACCTCCTAGGTTTGCAACACAAAAAGGGAGTATGGATGTGGATCAGGAATTGTGAACACAAATGTTCATATAAGTATTGTCCATAATCAATAAAAAAGTGACAGAGGGCCGGGCGCAGTGGCTCACGCCTGTAATCCCAGCACTTTGGGAGGTCGAGGTGGGCAGATCACCTGACGTGGGGAGTTTGAGACCAGCCTGATCGACATGGAGAAACCCCCTCTCTACTAAAAATACAAAATTAGCCAGGTGTGGGGGCTCATGCCTGTAATCCCAGCTACTTGGAAGGCTGAACTTGGAAGGCTGAGGCAGGAGAATCGCTTTAAACAGGGAGGCGGAGGTTGCGGTGAGCCGAGATCGTGCCATTGTACTCCAACCTGGGCAACAAGAGCGAAACTCCATCTCAAATAAAAAAAAAAAGGGAGATAAAATAGGATAGACAATCTGTGCTATTATAGTCCTACAACAGAATAAAAATTAATGAAATAGAACCACATGCAAAAACATGAAAGAATTTCAAAAACCATGTTCAGTGGAGAAAAATCTAAGTTGCAGCAGGGTATGCTTATATTTCCAGTCACACAAAGTTCCTAAAATTGTAAACAATACGTTGGTTATGATTTACATTTTTGGCAAAACTATAAAGAATAAACATCAGAATGATAAATAGAAAATTCAGGATAGTGGTTGTCTCTGAAGGGGACACAGGTATAAGATTGGGGAAACATAAATGGAAGAGCTGACTGACCAAAATTGATCATGTTCTATTCTGTGAGCTGGGTATATGGCTACTGGGATAAATCTTTATACCTCATTTAGGTTATAAGATATGCATACAGATCTATAATATAACCTTATTTTTGTTATATAAATTAGCATGTTTCCAGCTGAGGTTTTGCAAGGTAACACTCTGCCTTCTTGTTTCAGCTCTTACACTGTGAAAAGTGTCCTTGTCACCATCTATTTTGTGCCACATTTTCCACATCTTTGTGGGATTTTTGGTAATTTCACTGTTTTAAATAGCCCCCAAGCAGGGTGCTCAGTTGTTAGCTAGTGTTCCTATGTGCAAGATGGCTGTGATGTACCTTATGGAGAAAATACATGTGTTAAGTAAAGTTCATTAAGGCATGAGTAACAGTGTTGCTAGCCATGAGTTCAACATTAATGAATGAACAATATATATTATTAGATAAGGTGTCATTAAACATAAACACACATAAGACAAAGTTATGAGTGAATTAGTTGACAAGAATATGACCACAGGCTTGCAGGCACCTAAACTTGTATTTCCCCATAGAAGCAATGGTTCCATATTCACTAATTGTTCACAGTGACTCTATAAAGCCTAACTATAGACAATGAGGAGAATTGGCTGTCTCACATAAATAGTGTAAGAATAATAAAATGTTTTATTTTTGTGTTCAACATAAAATGAATATAGTACAAGATTTTATGTTGTATGTATGTATCTAAAACATATACACATGCATATATGTTATCTCTAGATAGAAAATATAAAACAAAGAAATATAAAATATTTCATAATGGAAATGAAAAGGCAAAAGGCAGAAAGACATATAGAGCATGTAACCACTAGTAAAAACTATATAAATACAAATGTGTGTGTGTGTATACGTGTGTGTGTATATATATACATATATACACACACGTATATATATACATATATACACACACGTATATATATACACACACGTATATATATACATATATACACACACGTATATATATACATATATACACACACGTATATATATACATATATACACACACGTATATATATACATATATACACACACGTATATATATACATATATACACACACGTATATATATACATATATACGTATATACACACGTATATGTATGTATATATATGCACATGTATGTATGTATGCATATGTGTGTGTATATATATATGCACATACATGCTTATCCATGCAAATTATCTCTGGAAGGCTAGAAATGAAATATAACATTGGTTAAAGTAGAGAACAGTAGTAGTGAGAAGACTTACATTTCATTATGGTCCTGTATTTTATAATAGATACATGCATTATTTAAACATTCCCATCACTCATTCATAGAGAAATGAAGAATGACGCCAAGCTTTCTGTCTTAGACAATCACATAGGTGGTAGCACTACTTACAATGTTAGAGAACACAAGCAGGGCAGAAGAACTGAGATGCTTGTGTTGAATTGACAGTCATTCCTTCATTCATTCATCTGTGAAGTAAATCTTTATTGGGAGTCTGCGACGTATTAGGTGCTTAAGACACAGCATGGAACACATTATGGAGATATTTAGTGTGAGGTGCCAGTGGGAGCATCCGACTGGAAATATGCAGGAGGCAGTGGTTAGGGACTCCCATATGGAATCGATTCCCTGTCACTCCTCAGAGGCTCTTTGATCAAGTCTCATCTACGGTTGTAGAATGAATGATTGTGGCTGCTGGAAATCTAACCCTCAGAGAGAAGTGGTGATATAAACTATTTTAGTTTCCAGAAGAATCACTTCAAATTCACGCTTCTCAAATGTTAAGAGTGGCAAGAAAGGTACCTTTAAAATGGAATCATCATTTGTCACTACAAGAGGGGAAAGAGCTTTGTCCATCTGGTTCACGGTGTCTGCATGAATGTTGCACTAATACAAATGCGTATTCATTTTGCAGTCCAGTTATTGGTGACTTTTGAGTTTAATTGATTATCTTACATGGGATTTCATCTGTATTTGTGGTTTCTACCACCTGACACCACAGAACTGCACTCTCTGGGTCTCTTACTATATTACAGTGATTTTTAAATTAAAATACTGCTCCAGCCTCCTTTAAAAGATCTTGGTTCCAGCCTGACTTTGCCATCTATTGTATTTCAGTCAAGCAATGAGCCCTCTGAGAATTTGTTTCCTCATCGTAAAATGAGGATAATAATGGCTGCTCAGACTGACCTAAAGAGTCATGAAAGTAAAATTGCCTGGAGTGTAAATGGCTTTGCTTCATTCTTCAGCACAGCAGAAATAGTATTAAGGCTTAATAATTGTTATCCTATGACCTTTTTTCCCCCACTAGTGCACGAGAAATGTACTGAACCCCCCACTTTCCCCTAAAGCACAATTACCCACACAAAGTGGCAGAGGCAGGGGAGCCTTCCAGGCTTGCTCCTGCAGCCTGAGCCAGCATGACCAGCATGGGGACACCTGAGCCATCAGGCAGGAGGCAGGCTGGGGGGCAGAGGGGACAAAGGGGTGGAGGACAAGGTAGTACAAGGGTAGACGCTTCTGGCTGGAAGATCTGAACCCCCAGTATAAAGGGAGGGGAAAAAAAGAGTTGGGGACATGTAGAGCTGGCAGGACCCTGAGAGCTTCACAGGCAGGTGGAGGAGGACATATAGAACGAAAAGAGGGTAAAACCAGCCCTTAGGATGCAGCCTCTGTCCTGGGTCTCAGGGAACATTTGCACATGCATGCACACGAGACAAGATGCTCTTGCTGCAAGGGGCAGGGTCCCAGAGACCTGACCTCATTCAAGCTTAAAACTGGGAGGGGTCAAGCAAGGGCTTGGACCAAGTCCCATGATTTACCAGCAGGGCAAGTGTTTTGGTTTTTCTCTCCAAAAGGGAAATTTAAAAATCTACAGAAAATCACACCAAATTCATTAAAATTTAAAAATCTACAACAAATCACACCAAATTCATAATGGTTAAAAAGTGGTTTGCTTAAAAGACAATTATGATTCTTTTTCAACATTAAATGGTCAGTGAAGGAAGATTACACTAAAAAATCAAACATACCTGTTTTCATTACTGGAAAAAGTGTCTTTATCATATTTTCAGAAAAAGACAGAAGTACAACATAAAACATGCTCACCCTGCATAGAGAATATTCCTTTCTGAGAAAGATACTCTCTTCTACTAGGCTTTTCAGTCTTTGGCACAGTTAACAGCCACTGCTTTCAGCATCTCTTTGTTCTCAAGTACAGCATTACCAATACTAGAGACTGTATATTTAAGAGCTGAGGTTTCAACATTCTTTTAATTATAAGCATGTGATTACAGATTTATGCATTTTCATTTTGGTTCTATTCCCCTAGTTCAGCCACAATTTACTATGCTTAAAGAAGAAATGTTTGGGAAAAGTGGGGGGTGGGGGGTAGAAGTGGGAAGAGCAAGGTCAGTGAAAAATCCCATTAGCTATTTTTGATTTATAAAATCACGGTAGGGACTTTATGTAATAGCATGGAGAGAACCTCCACTCCTTTTTTAAAAAGAATTGCCATTCATCCAAAAAACAGTTGAGCTTAAGTTTTAAAATATACACTTATCAAAATGTACCATATGACTAAGAGAGCACTGAAGGCCAACAAAGGAGAACCAGGCTTGTATTTCTCTCCCAGTGACTTCAACATGAGAAGATCCATATATAAAGGTCATCCATTCCATCTAAGGTTCTTTATAGTTCAGCGATAATATGTTTTTTGTCTGTATACTTTGTCCAAAATACAAATTAGATTCAAAAATAAAGACAGAGGAAAAAAGGAAGGAGTGTACTGAGTTCTGAGAGATATATTAGGAAAACATGAGTCCCCAATGATCACATTTATCTCATCTTTCTATATCCTACATTTTCTGCTATTAAAAAAACAGAAAATTTAACACCAAACTGCAAATAAATGCTGAATGACCATCTGGAGATTAAGAATTGGTTGTCTTCATCTCACACTCACAAAAACAAAACCATCACATATGTTGGTTTTGTGACAGAAAAATCCTATGTCACATATGGTTTCTTGTCACACATGTGACAGAAAATAGAGATAAGCTAAGTTATAGTAACTCTGATTAAAGAGTTCAGTCCAACACGTATGCATCAGTTATAGTTGTCCTGCAATAAGAGCTGTGCACTCTAGTTCTTCGCTTCTATGTTAAAAGCTCAGAAAATCAGCGTCTGCTCATGCCAATCCAAGAAACATGTTCCGTCCACTGACCTCCACCTTCATATCCACAAGCCTAGATGTTGTTCAGTCCTCATTTACTCAGTCTGCTTGAACATGTGCTGCTATAAGTATTCGCATTTGCTCTTTTCTGAAACTCTTCCCAATTCTGGCTTCCGTAACAAAAGCATCTGTCAATTTTCTTCCTATCCACCTGACTACTAACACCTGGTTTTCCTCTGTCCATCCTAAAAATGCTATTCTCCTCCAGAATACTATTCCTGGATCTATTTTTTCTTATCCTCCTAGGTGACCACATCTATGCAAGAATCACCTTGCTTACAATGTCCAATCCTCAATCTCAGATCTCTATGCCAAGTCCAGCTCATATACCCACCTGTCCACTGGGCACGCGCACTTGCGTGTTTACATATGGGTAACCATGCCAGCCATTCAAATCTTTCCCTCTATGCATATTCTCTATCTCAGTGATTAGTACTCCCACTCACCCATATACTCAAACCTAAAATCTAGACACCTACCCATCATCTCCTTGTCCATTTGGTTGTCTTATTATTATCCCTTGCAGCTATTCTGTCTTCAGTACCATTGCTGCTATTCTCTCTTCAGCACCATCCCCACTTCCTTAGTCCAAGGCCTTCTCATTTCTTTACCAGTGTACCATAACGATCTTATAAGTGGTCTCCTGCTTCCAAGTCCGATCTGGCTCCACTGATCCCTTGATCATTGGGAAACCGTTACTCCCCAAGAGCATATTCTGCTCCCCAAGACTTCTGGAAGAAGCCTAAGTCCCTCAGCCAGGAATACATGTTCAGCCTCATCACACGCTACTCCCTCCCACGACGCAACTACCAATTTGCTTGTGTCCATTTCTTCGTGTCGTACTTTTTTCCTTTAGTTTAAACTTTCTATGTATATATATATATTTTTTTTTATTATACTTTAAGTTCTAGGGTACATGTACACAACGTGCGGGTTTGTTACATATGTATACATGTGCCATGTTGGTGTACTGCACCCATTAACTCATCATTTACATTAGGTATATCTCCAAATGCTATCCCTCCCTCCTCCCCCCACCCCACAACAGGCCCCGGTGTGTGATGTTCCCCTTCCTGTGTCCAAGTGTTCTCATTGTTCAATTCCCACCTATGAGTAGAACATGCAGTGTTTGGTTTTTTGTCCTTGCGTTAGTTTGCTGAGAATGATGGTTTCCAGTGTCATCCATGTCCCTACAAAGAACACGAACACATCCTTTTTTATGGCTGCATAGTATTCCATGGTGTATATGTGCCACATTCTCTTAATCCAGTCTATCATTATTGGACATTTGGGTTGGTTCCAAGTCTTTGCTATTGTGACTAGTACCGCAATAAACATACGTGAACTCTCTCACCCATTCCTCTAATAATCAAGTATTAGCAGTCACTAAAAAGACTTGTCCTCTCCACAGGTGTATATTTAGCACCCTTCTTGTGGTTTCACACTCTGTAAGAGAGAGTACATCTGAGTGCTGTTGAAGGAGTCAAGCTCAGAAGGAAAACATACAACTGAAGTTGAGAGAGAAGGGGAGGTAACTCTAGGAGTGGATTCCTGGATAAAAATAGAAGTATCAGGTCCAGAGTATGTGGGTAAGGATCTGCCTTTAATGAGAGCGGGGCTTTCCTTCTTTTGTAGTGAAAGATGCACAGAAAATACAGATTCAGATGCTGTTGGTTTGCAGATGTGATGGTGGGTAGGTGTGGGAGCTTCTGTATAATCACGTAACTGTTTCTCATCGAGGTATAAGGTGAGGTTATCATTAGAGTCATTGGTAAATGGAACAGGAAGATCGCGAAGGTTTGAGAAGGGATGATATAAACAAATCTCAGAAATAGAGAAAGCTAAATTTGCAAGGGAAATCTAGTAACATTGTTGAGGAAAAGAACTGAGTTCTGTCAGTGGGTTTATGAATTTAAAGTGATACTAGTCAGCGTCCTTGTAAGGACCTTCCTGCATACAAAAATGATCAGCTGCTCAATACTGTGGTGCAAATATGGAGAAAGCAAAGAGATGAGCTTAACAAGGGTTGCTGGACCTATGCCTGGTGAGCAAGACAGTGTACACTATACTGCACATTGTTCTAGGTACAGGGGTACAGCAAGAAGCAAAGCAAAACTGCCTTCTTAATGAAGCTTATACTATTGAGGGACAAATAAATGATGCAGTTGCAGACAGTGATAAGTGTTACGAAGAACATAAAGCTGGGTGGCAGTCGGAACAATTTTTGAGTGAGTATATTCTCAATTCTCCCAAGGAGGGTACATATCTAGCACCTTTACAAACAATGAATGCCTTCCAACAGTAGGGCTAAATTCTCCAAATCTGCCTATTTTAGGGCAGAGGTGACAGATGTTCCCAGTGAGGAGGTGTTTAAACATAGACCATGAAATCTTGGCTTCAGTAGAACTAGGAAGATAGGGAGGGAAAACTGAATGGGTTGCAGGGCTAGATGAATTCCAAAAGACTCTTAGAGTGTGGACCACAGACCACACAATAGCTGAATTATAGGGATAAGAGATGTTTCTATTATACAGGGGGAGCTGATGCAATAAAGACATTTGGGCAGCGTTGGGCATAGCTTCTTGAATTGTTCAAGAGATTTTATATTTTGAGGATGAGACACATTAAAAAAGACCTTGCTTGTATATACAAAAATATAATCATACCCACATAAATGAATCTAAGCACAGAGGCTGATGTAAGAATACTACTATTGATGAAAGCCTAATTATCAGCAAAGATTTGGCATTTATTTGTGCTAAGATGGTATATTCTTTAGTTTATAATTTTAATTTTAGAATCATGTCCTGATAAACTAGGAGAAACATGGGGCAAAGGAATTGGATACATTCTTAAAAATTTACCTTTATTTTAAATTTTTGAGACAGAGTCTTACACTGTCTCCCAGGTTGGAGTGCAGTGGCACAATCTCGGCTCATTGCAACGTCTGCCTCCCGGGTTCAAGTGATTCTCATGCCTCAGCCTCCTGAGTAGCTGGGATTACATGTGAGCACCACCACAGCCGGCTAACTTTTGTATTTTTAGTAGACATGGTGTTTCAGGCTGGTCTCCAACTCCTGGCCTCACGTGACCCGTGCACCTCAGCCTCCCAAAGTGCTGGGATTATGAGAGTGAGCCACCGGGCCTGGCCTTAAAAATGTATTTTAAGGGAAATAATATGGCTAACCTTTGTGTCCCCACCCAAATCTCATCTTGAACTGTAATCCCCATAATCCATGTGTCACGGGAGAGAAGAGGCGGAGGTAATTGAATCATGGGGGCGGTTTCCCCGTGCCGTTCTTATGATAGGGAGTGAGTTCTCACGAGATCTAATAGTTTCATAAGGGGCTCTTCCCCCCTTCCCTCAGCACTTCTCCTGCCTGCCGCCTTGTAAAGAAGATGCCTTGCTTCCCCTTCGCCTTCTGCTATGATTGTAAGTTTCCTGAGGCCTCCCCAGACATGCTGATGTGTGAGTCAATTAAACATCTTTTCTTTATAAATTACCCAGTCTCAGGCAGTTCTTTATGGCAGTGTGAAAATGGACTAGAACAGGAAACATATTCAGAACTCCATTGTTTCCCTACATGTTCTTGAAAACAGCTTTGAGACTGACTATGTTTAAAGTGAGACTTTTATTCTTTCATATTGTTGATATACTTGATCTACACACATTTGATGTACAGAGGTTTTTTTCAAAAAATTTTCTGTTTATGTTGTTGTTATCACCTGTCTTCTAGGTAATGCAGAATGTAAGGTCCATTAAGACGCATACATTTTCTGATTCACTGCTGTAAATCATACCCAACAGAATAGCTGGGCATACTGAAAGCATTAAAAGAATTTTTAAATGAACAAAGAAACAGAAAACTCGAACGGATGCAGAGAATAAATAAAAAGACAACTGAAACTGGTGGAAGAGGTGCCACGAAGACTCATCACGGCTAACTTAATGGCAAAAAGGTGAAGCATTTCCTACTTCTAAGAATACAGTATACAGGTTAGTATCCTTACAACATTGTTTTCATTTAACATGGAGAAGTATAAAAAAAAAGTAAATATCTGAGTTTCATAATAAGGAGGTTAAAAGATCTTCCTGGCTGGGCACGGTGGCCCATGCCTGTAATCCCAGCACTTTGGGAGGCCGAGGAGGGCGGATCACAAGGTCAGGAGTTCAAGACCAGCCTGGCCAACAAAGTGAAAACCCGTCTCTACTAAAAATACAAAAAATTAGCCGGGCGTGGTGGCGCGTGCCTGTAATTGCAGCTACTCAGGAGGCTGAGGCAGGAGAATCACTTGAACCTGGGAGGTGGAGGTTGCAGCGAGCTGAGATCATACCACTGGACATCAGCCCGGCAACAGTGCAAGACTCCGTCTCAAAAAAACAAACAAACAAAAAAACCCTGTAAGGTTGTTAAAATCTGAAGAGATACTTACTTACACAGTTAGTATGACTGGGCAATCCCATCTTTCCTACCAGGGAACTACTAGACAAATCCTAAACACCTCTAACTGCCTTTCAAATCATTATAAATGACTACCAGAGATATCATATTTGGCCGATCATCTGTGTTTTGAAAGCACAATTCCTAAATTCCAAATGTGTTGCAAAACACAATTTCACTATTCAGTATGGAAAACACTAGTCTCAATGCCTGGTCTATAAATTGCGGATTCAAAATATTATATAATAAATCACATATAATGTGACCAAGAATAAGAGTGACAATTGTTTACATTTTGGATGTGAAATCCAGCAAATTGCTTGATTGCTTTTTTGAATAAATCCTAGGATTAAGGATTCCTTTCTTCTTATAAGATAAAGATGAATATTCTATGCTTTTACCTATATTATTTCCTGTTACATTTTTTAAAAATGTGCTACAGATTCTTGATTCCACAACTCCGCTAGATGGAAAAGCACGATTCACTTTTATTCACTACTAAGAGTGGGATGAGTTTACAATGTTCCCTAATATTTACTACAGGACTAATGATTTCGGTTAAGAATCAATGAGTAGATTTTCCACTCTAAGTTATGAAGACCTCAGAATTTGAAAATGACATTCACCATGATTTATGAGTTTCACCAGAGTTCTGTTTCAATCTTCACAATTATCTTAAATGATTAAATAGTATTTTCCCATCTTAAAAAAGCTGTGCCTAACATTTAATCAAATTGTAGTATGACTAATTCATTGTTAAATCATCATTAATGACACTTGAACAACCTATAACAAAATAAAGTATGGAGCCAATCTTCAGAGTGTTCTTGGCCTCAGTCTCAAGTCATGTCAGCCTCTAGGAGAATTCCTGAAACAGCAAGAACTTTCCCAGAGCGTGGCATGATACAAATCTGATCTTTAGAAGAGATGGAACATTCCAAAGTTGAAATATTTTGAGTAGTAAATGCTTTGATATAATTATAAGTTTCAGTGATTTCAAACATCAAGACTTAATAGATGCTTTTCCTGTTAAATTTTTTTGTTTATTATCTTCTAAAATTTTCCATCCCTGCCTATCTCCTAGAAATGCAGGAAGAGTCCATGAGATCATATTTATAACGTTTTTAAGCTCCCTGGAAGAAAGGTGTTGAATATCCAGAGGTATTGGTGTATCCCATTAAAAAAACTGCAAATAATGCTCTGAAGATCCAAACAACATCAATATAGTTTGTTCCCTGGGTACAATGTTTTGACAAGCCAAATAAATACCAGGTTGAAATGAGGTCATCAGTACAATTGAAATGTAAAATAATCCTATCTAATTTTCTATCACAAAAAGCACAGAATTGTTAATGTCTTTTAAAAGATGAGCTATTTTAACTAATATCTAGTGTATATACTGTCATGCAAACAAACATTAATAATGAGCATTATCCACAAAATAGCATGTTTATCAAATTGCTAGCCTCTTACAACTCTGTGACTCATAATTCAACTTAATCTGTTTTTCTGTAATGTCAAAATAAGCCCTTTTAAAGCAGTATGTATTTTTTAAACAATGCCTTGTACCTTTTTTTTTTTTTTTTTTTTTTTTTTTTTGCTGAAAGGGGAGAAAAACATAACACATCTCTTTGGAATTTACCTTGAATAATAAATTGTTCCATGTTTTCCTTGAAAGGCTGCATATGCTCTTTTGAGGAGACCTGGTATACTTTCCCTGCTTCAACTTCACAGGCTGAAATTAGACAGAACATTATTTAGAGTGTCACACTGTTGGTGGAGCATTAAGGCAATTTTGAAAACATCTTAGCTAATGTTAGAAAATTCTGTTAACTCCCCTAATCAGCATATGTTCTGCACACATTTTGGAAACATCCAAATTTGGACATGAGAAGCTGATGATCAAGGCTTCCTTTTGGAGGGCTGTAAAAAGAAATTATGCAGAATTTATAATCTCAGTTTGATTATTCCCAAACCAATCAGTTGGGCATGTTATATAACCTCTAAATCTCAGTCTCTTCCTCTGTAAAATGGGCATGATAGCAGAGCCTGCCTCACTGTGCAGTTATAAGGATCACATCTGTGAAGAGACGTAAAGTGTTAGAATAATGCCTGGCACAGAGTAAAGCAATATGTAACTATTTTCTATCATCATCATCATCATCATCATTATCAACTGACTTATAATAAAAGTTTATTCCTAAAGACCAAATTTCTGAAAAATAATAAATAATAACATGGGTGGTAATGTTAGTATAGCATCCAATAATTGCAGAGCATCTATTACATGTCAGATGCATTTTATCCATTATTTAACATAATCCTTAGAATTCAGCCCATAAAGTAGATATTATTACCTCCTTTTACAGCTGAGGAAGTAAGGGCTCAAATAAGGCACTAATTTGCCCAAGGGTCCACAGATAATAAGCAGCAAATTCATAACTGAAATCCTGATCTAACACCAAAGTTTATCCTCTTTTCATGCCTGTGGCATCATGAATGTCTTAGGTAGTCTACAGATTCCACTTGGGTCAATATTAAGAAGTACCTCTAAGAAGATTTCTGAAGAAATGTCTGCCATTATGGTGATAGCAAGAAACCGGAGCCAGTAAGGAAGTAATTCAACAATGAAAAGTACATATTTAAACACAAAACTTTGGATAGAACACATCTGATGCAAAAAAAAAACAACGACGACAACAACAAAAAAAACCCCAAAACCTCTCACTACAGTTCTTAAGGTAAGGTTGCCATTTCTCCCAGGAGACTTTGTCATTGCATTTCTAATATATTTTCTTTCTTTTATAAAGCTACAGTTTCCTCTTTTTTCCCCTCCAGGTCATTAGTTTATCTAAGCATGGGACTCTAGGAAGGCTGTATTATTAGTGCACATCCTTCCCAGCAAATGTGGATGACTTTGGGCTTAGTAAAATCTAAGATCAGTGTAGGCAGATCCAGGGTTCTCTCTGACCGTCTGCTTCTCATCCCTCACCTGTGCCCAGGTAGCCTCTTGCAGGTTGGATGATGGAGAATTTCTAACCTGTATCCATAGCCCATATATTTCATAGCTCCAGACTCAACATATGAAACTTCCACCAGTACAGAATTCCTCACAGACTTCTCTAAACCTGCCACCTCCCTTATTCTCCCTTCATTGGTGGTGCCACCATCTGACCTACATAACTTAAGCCAAAACAGGAGACTTATTCTCAACCCCCTCTCTTTATGCCAACATCCTGTTGTTTTTGCCTCCATTCTTCAGTTGGCCCTATCCTCTCCATTCCTGTTCTATGCTGGTACAAATGCCTTCATTTTTCATACTGAGGCTACTGTGAAAACCTCTTACCATTGACTTCTCATCTCCAATCTTCCACAGATCCACGCTTCTCACAGCCTTAAAAAGCCATCCAGAAGAGACCCAACCACTTAACCTAAAACCATTCAGTGACCTCTGCCCTCTCAGCTACACCCTGAATACAGGAAGAATTGCAAAGCCTACACCATGACTTGTAGCACTCGCTACAATGTAGACCTTGCCAACTTTTAAACCATCCATCTCCCTCTAGTCCTGATATCTTCCGCAGACTCAATGCAAATGTTACTCTCCAGATGTAACTGCCCCTGAACAGCATTCCCTGACCTCCCCACAGGGCCTGCTTTTCTCCATTCCCTGCCACTTGTCTCCAAGCAGGATGAGGCGTCCTTCTTTGGTGATTCCAGGGCATCTTGTGCATACAGAGTTAAGGCTGTCATTTACTGAGTACTTTTTATGTGCCAGGGAGCGTATTAAGCATGTTACCTTTACTGTCCCATTCAATCCTCATAAAACCCTTTGAAGTAGATGATTCATATGCTTACTTTACATCAGCGAAAAATGAACTACAAAGAGATTGCCCACATTTCTATAGTTCACAAGTTGAGGAGGTGGGATTCAATATCAACTACCACACTATATTAAAGTTATTTGTAACTGTGTGTCTTCTGCCCCACTAGACTGAGCTACTTGAAAGGAAATCCATCTTATTTCCGTTTGTGCCTGACTTAGGCAATAAATTGCTGTTGGATGGGTTAGTTGCTGTATAAATAGCTACTTAAGTGGAAATAACATTCTAGACGTTGGAATCTAGCAGACAGGGTTTAAATTCCAGGTCACCCATCCACTGAATGTGCCTTACGATTTGGGGCTAATTACCTAACCTTTTTAGATCTTAGTTGCATTATATGGTAGTGAGTTTAATGCAGTCTCTAACATTAGTGTGATGATTAGCCACAATGAGTGTAAAATGCCTGAAACTGACTTTGTGCTGGCTAAGTACATGCACAAAAAACAGTAGCTATTGCTGCTATTGTTTTTATAAGACCAAGTGGAGTTCAGCCTAAGGAAGTGTAAGATAAAATACAGTAGCTGTTTTCAAACAGCTGAAGTGTGGTCTCATGGATGACTGGGTGTTGACATTCTCTGTGTTGATCTCAAGGAAGGAGGAAGTTGAATGAGTAGAAGTTAGAGAGAGATGTTAGTTCTATGTAACAGGGATGGCTAGTGTTTATGGAACTCCTACAGTGATGTAACCTGCCTTCTGAGGGGGTGAGCCCTTTGTCACTGGGATTATTCAGAAAGTAGCTGACTGCTTGTCAGAAATGTAGAACGGAATGGGTCAGATGACAAGACATCACAGTCAACTTCCTGTGGGCTGTATCATTTACGACAGCCTCAAGTGGCTAGAAATTATGCTCCTTAACAATGTTTCCAGATGCATATTAAGGATATACTTAAATCATGTCATAAATTTGAGAGTTTCCTAAAACTGTGTAAGGATTCTGAATATATGGAAGACAAGTTACATCACTTAAAAGAAATGAGGCTGAGATTTAACAGCCCTTATCATTTCAGTGGGTTATTTCTAGCAACGTCAGGTGACACAGTGTTCCCAAAAGTCTCTGAGCAGTTTTATTTTTTAATTTTTTTTTGAGACAGAGTCTTGCTCTGTTGCCCAGGCTGGAGTGCAGTGGCACAATCTTGGCTCACTGCAATCTCCATCTCCCGGTTCAAGTGATTCTTGTGCCTTGGCCTCCTGAGTAGCTGGGAATACAGGCGCCCACCACCATGCCCTGTTAATTTTTGTATTTTTAGTAGAGAGAGGGTTTCATCACATTGGCCAGGGTGTTCTTGAACTCCTGACCTCAGGTGATCCACCTGCTTTGGCCTCCCAAAGTGCTGAGATTACTACCGGCCTCTGAGCAGTTTCTAACGTACACATGACACAGATATCGATCAACTATCTACTGATTCAAGGGACTGCTCTAGGCGCTGATTACTGCCACGAACAGAACTGACAAAACCCCTGTCCTCAGGGAGCTTGTCTTCTACTACATTACAATCTTCAAGTAATGACTTTTCAATCCCAATGAGGAGAGTAAAATCCTATTAGCCTCATGTTTAATAACGTAGGCTAGCATGGAAAAAAAAAATCTAATCTCTCACCTTGACTGACTTGCAAAACCTAAAAGCCAGAGGCAAGGAAGGCTAATATTTTCATTACTGGTCACAATTATTTCATTTTCCATTTTTAAGTTAAAAAGTAGAAGTAATAACTGTCCTTTTCTTCATGACATCATACACATCCATGACATCATACACACCCATGACATCATACAGTGTCTTGGGGTCTAGGATCCTGTATCAACATGCTAATGCTAGAAACTTCCAGAATCATCTACTGGGTCTGGTGACTTAAAGGAGGACTTCATTAGCTGGGGAAGTAGAGAAAGATCACAGACTGGCTGTGACAAAGTCTTCTACATGGTGACAACCATCCTCTGGGTCTTCATTTTTACTCTAATGTTGAAACAATAGAACATTCAACAGATAAGAAAATACATGCTATAATAATTTTCCTTCTTATTTTAAATTAATTTTCACTTAATTTTATCAATGTCCTTGGCCCATTCATATGAACTGTATTTGTAACATCAATTCATGCAAAAACTATTTTTTCTATTTCTTCTATCTTTTCCCCCTAACTTATAGAATTTCCTGTGCACACTGGGAAACATGTAGAATTTCAGCTCTAGAAAAACTGTAAAGCCATTTACTGGCAGCCTCACCTCATCTACAGTCCTCCTTCTAGAAGGTCATGAAACATACCTGTCCAGTGTCTGGGTGTTTCCAGTGATGTCCATTCTTATTGCTTCTGGGCAGCTTTTTCCTTACTAAGCAGCTCAAAATATTAGAATTCCCAACTGTATACTGAGTAAATATCTCTCCACAGTGCACCCCCTGTGGAATGATATGTCTGGAGTTTGCTTTAAAATATTCTGGATATAGTCACACAAATATTTGTGCCATTACAAAGTAAAAAGATGTTTTTAAAAGTCCACCATTGATAGTTCAGGTATTTAATGAGTCACAGAACAAGTCTGCTTGTTTTGAGGACAGATTTCTTCTCTACTCTCATCTCCTACGAGACAGTCTCCATTTACTCACTTTGCTGTATTACCAGTACTTAGAATAACCTCCCACAGGCAATATGCATTCAACAGTTCTTTGTGGAATGAATAAATACATTCATTGTATCTTCCTGTCATAGTGAGCTTCTTGTTTATCTGCAAAATGTCTTGCTTATACACATTTCTCCAACCCTTCCCCATGCTATTCACCCACCAGACATACTCTCACCACTTAATGACCAGTTTTGAACTTCTACTTATCATTCCCAGAGTCTGGTTCAACTGTCACCTCAAGACAAGAGGGTCAATCTCCCCTCAACTTTGCATCTCCCTTTTCTACAGAACATGTACGAATGATATAGGATAGAATCAAAGCACTGGTTAAACAGATCTGGATCCAAGTCCAGCTCTTCTATTAGCTCTGTAATCTTGGGCTAGCTATTTAAATTATCTCAGCCTCAACTGGAAGTTGAACTTAAAGTGCTAAGCTGGCTGTTAGAAAACTCTTTTAAAAATAAAAAAGCTGTTAATTATATTATCTCATTGAATGTATTTGTTTGTGTATCTTTGCTTCTGATTATAATTTGCATTCCTTGAAGCCAAATGATATCCCATTCACCTTTGTGTGTCAAGTGTCTGAAATGCAGAAGAAGTACCAAGACCCTGTATGACAGAAAGTGCTTTCAATGATGCCCATAATCAAGGCCAAGGCTTTCCTTAATAAGGATATTAAGTCTCCAGTGGTCACTGATGTAAACCACCAAAACTCACATCCAAATTTCCAAAGCTCACTGTGATATAAAACCTGTACAGTTATTTCTTGGTAATTGTTGCTTTACTTATTCACTATATTAAGAAGGAAGAGCCTGCTGAATAAATGTAAAAATAGAATGTCATGTTCTAGAGTTTCTACATTCATAACTCTCATATATTTTGTACATACACAATGCTATTTATAAATATGCTCAATGTGATCATATATAAGGAATATATTTAGAAGACTGGACACCATTCTTCTCTTAACTGTAGCACATCAAGTTGCACAACATATCATCTTGGCTATTACTTATCATCCTCAAAATTGGTATGTGACTATGTAAATAAAAAAAATACTGAACACTACAATCTCACAAACTTGAAGGGTCATTTAGAAACATTATTAAAAACAGAACAAAGATAGAGTTCCTGGAAAACTTGCATTACAGTCAAATCCAAATATTAAAAAACATTTGTTAGGAGACTGTTGGCATAACCGAGTAATTCCAATCATCTCAACTTTTGTTTAATTTAAAGATTTCTCTGAGCCAAAAAGATTTTATATCATGTTGAAGGGCTAGTATCAGAAAGCATGCACTAGGTTTCCAAATACAAAGAATAACCCAGCCAGAGGAAAGAAAGAAAAATGTCAGACATTCCCACCAGACAATGGGTTCCAATACATCCGTGCCATCCACAGAGTGGCACGTTGTGGGGCAAACACCAGTTTATCACTGTCAGATTAAAGCAAGAACATGACATGCCACTCCCTGGAATGAACCATGATCATGAAGAGTCTGGCTATTTTTTTTTTTTTTTGAGTAAGGAATTGGAATAATTTATACAAGTCTCCAAGTTCAATCAATGTTAATCACAGCTTAGAGTTGCTGCTTTTCTTTGAGCTTCTAGAAAGTTTCACTGGCATCTACAAACCTGCTTCAGCAAGTAGGAAGGAAGTCACGTAACAGATACAAAGAAAAAGAAGTAACTGTAATCAGATCAGAAAGCTTTCTTCTAAAATCCAACTGTTTGCTGGTTTGTACATTATTCTGGGTTCAGTTTTAGGAAACAGACACCATTGTAGCCACTTAAAGCAGATCAATGTAGGCAGCAAGATGCTTGCAAAGTAGGTGTAAGTGCAGAGAGATTGGGCTCTACACTTGGTCTCCAAGAATGACTCCCAGAACAAAAACCATAAAATCAGCCCACCAGGGGCATGCTATATATGGCACAGTCAGGACCTACGCCGTGCAGTAGGTACTACAGGGTCAACTTTTGGTTTTAGACTCAAACCTTACTTGTTAAGTCTGCACCATCAAATCAGTCACTGCCCTGTGCACCAACTCTGCCTCTAAATATTCACAGAGCTAGTGACTGGACACTGGGAAAATAATTTGAGAAAACCCAGTCACTCCATGTAGTGAGGCAAACAAACAAGCAAAACAAAACAAACAAAAAACATAGAAACAGTAAAAACATTGATGGCTGGCCTCACTACCTTTCACAAGTACTGTATATGTACTGACAAAAGCGAGAGTTAAATTCAGACAGAAGGGAAGATACAGACACAAGAAATATTTAGGGGGTAAAATTTGCAGAGCTTGGTGATTGAACGGAAGGTCAGTGCTCCTTCATGAAGATGTAAACTTCAGAATCAACTGGGGACTCTTTTCAGAATGTACCTGACAGGGCTCCAACCTAAGTCATTTTGAAAAGTGATCTCTTTCCATCTCACGCCAGTCAGAACGGCTTTTCTTTAAAAGTAAAAAAAAAAATAAAAGGCTGGGCGCGGTGGCTCATGCCTGTAATCCCAGCACTTTGGGAGGCCAAGGTGGGCGGATCACCTGAGGTCAGGAGTTCGAGACCAACTGGTCAACATGGCGAAACCCTGTATCTACTAAAAATACAAAATATTAGCTGGGCATGGTGGCGGGTGCCTGTAATCCCAGCTATTTGCGAGGCTGAGTCACGAGAATCACTTGAACCCGGGAGGCAGAGGTTGCAGTGAGCCGAGATCGCGCCATTGCACCCTAGCCTGGGTGACAGAGTGAGACTCTATCTCCAAAAAAAAAAAGTAAAAAAAACCAACAACATATACTGGCAAGGCTGTAGAGGAAATGGAATGCTTATACATTGTTGATGAGGATGTAAATTAGTCCAGCCACTGTGGAGAGTAGCTTGAAGATTTCTTTAACAACTAAGAGTTGAACTAGCATTTGATCCGCAATCCAATTACTGAGTATATATGCCCAAAGGAAAATAAATTGTTCTACCAAAAGAACACATGCATTTGTACGTTCATTGTTGTGCTAGTCAGAATAGTAAAAACAAGGAAGCAACCAGGGTGCCCGCCCATCAACAGTGGAATGAATAAAGAAAATATGGTACATATACACCATGGAATACTATGCAGCCGTGAAACAGAACAAAATCATGTCCTTTGCAACAACATGGATGCAGCTAGAGGCCATTATCCTAAATGAACTAATGCAGAAACAGAAAACCAAATACCACATGTTCTCACTTATAAGTGGGAGCTAAACATTGGGTATACACGGACATAAAGATGAGAACAATCAACGCTGGGGTCTATTAGAGTGGGGAGAGACAGAGGGGGAAAAGAGCTGAAAAACTACCTATTGGGTACTACGCTCACTACCTGAGCGAGGGGATCATTCATACCCCAAACCTTAGCATCTCTGTAACAAAACAGCACATGTACTCCCTGATTCTGAAGTAAAAGTTGAAGAAAACCCCAAAATAGAAAGTAAGAAAGAAAAGTAATCTCCACGACAAGGCTCATAGAAATGTCACATGGAGATTCTAATGTGCTTTGATGAGTGCTGTTGGGAGGAGAACAGAGGATTCCGAATGGATGTATAGTCTGGGTGGCTTTGAGATGGAGATGGAGGAAGAAGAGTAGGTTTCAGAGGAACGAAAATGCATTTGGTTTTGAACTCACTAGGTTTCAGATGTCGGTGGAACATCCAGCTGTAGTTTTTAGGTAGTTACATGTATGAATTTGCAGCTCAGATAACAGAAACTCTGAATTTGGATAAAACCACTTGAGGGATGCACGTAGACAGTGAGAAGATGAGTAGCCCAATGTTGAACAGCTGAAGAATACCAACTTTTATGAAGCAGCAGAGAAAGAGAAGGCCATGAAGAGAGAAGATTCAGAAGGAATTGTGAGGTTGTCAGGAGTGAGTGGGGCTAAGGAAGCTAACGGAATAGTGAGCTATGAGAAGTGAGTCAAATGCAACAACATCAAACAAGATAGGGGTTGAAACAAAACATCCATTCAATTTGGCAAATCGTGATAACAGTTTTAGTAATGCTAGGGACAAAAGACTAACTGTAATAAAGTGAGGAAGGAATGGGAAATAATAAATCAATGAACTCAGAAGTTGACCAGAGATCTGTTACCATCTGAACTACTTAGCACCAGGATCCCAGAACAGCTGCCAGTAAAGGGGGGCATGGGAAAAAATGATGAAGAAATGAGTACGAATCTTCCACAGCTTCTGGAAAATTCTCAAAATGTTTTAGTCTTTCCAATGGTGGATCATTAGATCCAACTGCATACTACAAAAACATGTTATTTAAATGGACTATTCTCTCCAAAAGATGGATTTTAGAAGAATCTGATCACTAACAATTAAAGATATGTAGATTGATCTCCTTATCACATAAATATATGAAAGAGGACAGAGATAACACACACATACAAATCCCACAATACCTTAGCACTGTCATAAATTCTATTTGTTCTGAGTACACTAGTTTATACTGAAAGCTAAAGAGAACCGAATGGTTTTACAAGTACACTCTTCAACAGGTGTTTCACAGGAGTAATCTTCAACAGAAGAGATTTTCAAGGTGAACACTGTTTTAAATGGAAATGAATAAAAGGATATATTAATAAATTTTAAAGTTTTGCTGTTTACATAATCATTCCTACAAGATAATTCTCAGCTTGTCACCCTCCACACACAACTGGTTATGTTTTCAAACATGATGCACTTCCATGGACAGGTCCACTGCATGGGTTAAAGACAGACAAAACATACTAGCTGTGCTGTAACACACAAACAACAATGGAAGTTGCCTCCTCGATTTGCCGTGAGGGATAAATAAGTGAATATAGGTAAAACACCTAGAATGGTACCTGGAGGTGAGAAAGGGCTATGGAAGTTTTGACCATTATTTTGTTGTTACCACTGTTACTGCTAGCAGCAAAAGCACACAGAAAAGCAATATACTCTAGAAACCAATATACCCTAGAATGGTGCCTGGAGGTGAGAAAGGGCTATGGAAGTTTTGACCATTATTATCGTTGTTACCACTGTTACTGCTAGCAGCAAAAGCACACAGAAAAGCAATATACCCTAGAAACCAAGAACACAGGCCCTGGAGGCTGGGTGTGCATCCTGGCTCTTCCCCTTACTAGTTTTGTACTTTGGCCAACTATGTAGCCTCTCTGTGTCTCAGTTTCTTCATCTGTAATATGGGGATAATAATAGTATCTAATTAACAGAATTATGAAGACCAATTGATTTCATATAGGTAAATACATAAGCACACTGAACAGTGCTTCACATGTAGTAAGAGGAATATAAGTGTTTGCTGCAATTACTGGTACCACACTAACAGCATCATATACCATCACGGCTACCATTAATACTAAACAGTTAGGAAACTGAGCACTTATCTAGGCATCTCAAGAAGCACTGAAGGCAAAGCTTAAGGTTGTGAGTGAGAATGGCATTTCTATAAGAACAACACAGAATGTGTTACAGGTTATTTCAAACACATTCTTTATTGGCAGTAACTAATTACTTATGACCTATTTTAGACTTAAGACACACCTCATAATTAATGATGACACACCATATGTTGATACTTTGGATGACACTGGCTGGACTAGATGATCCCCCTGGGTCCCACTGACACTGTTTGCTGTGCTTTTCAATGTATCTACATGTTCACAAAGAGGAGGAAGTCATCCCTTCATCGTCAGTTAAGGTATAAGTCTCGGTCTGATATGAGCAAGTTCTCCAAGCTAGTTACTGATGGGTCAAGGAATAAAAATGTGACAAATGGTGAATGTACATTGTTGACAATGAACTTCCTTCACACATTTGGCCTTGGGAAACAGAAAAGCTTAACATGTATCCATCATTATAAACAAGACCACAGTGGTCATTTAGATAATTTAAATGAGTGTACTGTATCAGTAAGGGATAGTCCAAAAGGAAATTAAATGAATTCTCCATTATTTAATTGTGATAGCTATATAAATAGCATCATTTGATAGCTTTAGGAGGGGTCCCTAGTGTTGATTCGTTTACTTTGAACCTTGAACATACTGACTGACACCAAAGTTTCATATCATGTGTAATAGATGAAGTCATGAAAATTAAATAACACACAGTTATTTAATGTCCTTAGTCTTCTGGTCCGCATATGAATATTTCTTGTTACCAGGGGCTTACTACTTTTCTGGTTAGCCCTTCTATTGTTTCAGCTCCCATCTTTAGACTGATCTTCATGTAGAAATGAATTTTGCCCACTTATCACTCCACGTACTGACCTTTTTCTTATCCTCTGGTACAACACAGATTTATTAACTGAAACATGTGACTCAAGTAAGCAAAACATCTTTCTACCGTACTGGACATTGGTCAGAATCTTCCATATTACTTCTGTTCTTACTTTTTCTACTCAAATTTTGGAAATGGACATAATCATCTTTGAGGTTATCTAGAATGCAACCATGGAAGAACTAAAGTGAGAAGACAACATTAAGAAATGTTCATTGAGAGAAGAGTACAGTATGGTTTAAATGTCTTAAGAGTTCTAAATCTCTTCCATGTATTCTTAACTTGAAGAGCTATAAGAGAGATGCATGGGACCACCTTAGAATAATATAAATAACGTAATATTAAAGAATAAAATAAATAAACAGCATTTCAGTTATTAAGATATTGTCTCTTAGCTCCAAAACTACTTTTTTGTACTAGGGCCTGGGACACTGGTGCTGGCGGCTCAGCAAACTATCTTTCTCCTTTGCCCTCTGGCTTCCCAACAGGTTTCATCAATGAAGGGAGAAGAAAGAGGCAGGAGGTGGGAAGAAGAGGAGGAAGATGGTTGAAGGGATTTGTTCTTCTCACGAGCATTGCCTCCAGACACCTCTCACCGCCACAAATCAGCAGGTGTTTCTAGTTCCTGCCTTGTTTCCATACCCTCAAATCCAGTATCATCGCACCCCTCAAAAGCAGCAATGCAGCCAGGAAGAACCCCTTCTCCAAGCACCCCAATCCCAGCTATGGAGGCTCCCATCTTTGATCTCCCCAATCCCAGCTCTTCAGGGTACCCCTCCAAGCCCCTCAGGCCCCATTTGCAGCAGTAGTAACTCTCCTTAGAGGTCCAGGCCCAAGCCCCAGAGAGCTCTCTATCCAAAGTTCTAGATTCTTTGCTAACCCCAACATTTTCACTTCATTCCCCTGGCCCTATGGATGGTATACGCTTTCCACATTTTCCTCAGCATCCTCTTTCTGCATTTAACATCCTTCAACATGCGTTTAACTTCATTCTCTATGTTAAATTACTTCTATTAAAATAGTAAATGTGGTTTTTGTTTCCCCAACTTCACACAGAAATAGTAGAAGCGGTAACCAAAATTAATGGGTTATGTTTCTCTAAGTACTCAACAGCTTTCTGACACTGGAAGTTATTTCTAGTTTATTAATTGCTTATAAATAATATCTATTTGAATTGTTGACCATAAAACATGCCAGTTTCTCCGATTGTTTTTCTCAAATAAGTTTTATATTATTAGCACCA
Source organism: Pongo pygmaeus (assembly GCF_028885625.2). NCBI lineage: Eukaryota > Metazoa > Chordata > Mammalia > Primates > Hominidae > Pongo > Pongo pygmaeus. Next base: position 8,753,857 of record NC_072373.2, read on the forward strand.
TCATGTGCAAATATATAAAGTCTTAAACATAGTTTGTTCTTTAAATTTCCTATGTTCTTTAATGATGCTTATTTTTGAATATGCTGTTATATAATTTCTTCATAAAGTATAGGAAAGGCTGAGCAATCACATATTTTAAATTTGTGGGGCCAAGATGACTAAATTTCAGCTCAAATTCAAACATATTCCTGAGTGGTTGCCTATTTTTCTTTCCTCTTAAATACGATTATTAAAGAAGTACTATGGAGCATACATAACACATACGTTACACGTAAAGACTAAATGAATATTCACCTACTACATTTCCAGTTTAAGAAGCAGAACATAGCCAATGCTTTGGAAAAATTCAGTGTGTTCCTCTCTGTCCCTCTCTCAGGCCCAGAGGTAACTACAATCTAACTTTGTGTTTCTCATCCCCTGGCTATCCCTAAACAAGTGAAGTTGCCCTCCCTTATCCATGGGTTTGCTTCCTGTGGTTTCAGTTACCAACGGTTAAGCACAGTCGGAAAATATTATCGCATTTTAAGAGGGAGAGAGAGAGAGAGAGAGAGACACCACATTTGTATAACTTTTATATACAAATAACATGTGTATACAACATTTGTATAACTTTTATTACAGTATATTATTATTATTAGTTATTGTTATTAATCTCTTACTGAGCCTAATTTATAAATTAAGTTTCATCATAGGTATGTATGTATAAGAAAAACATAGTACATATAGAGTTTGGTACTATCCGTGGCTTCAGCCATTCACAGGGTCTTATTCCCCACAGATAAGGGGAGACTACTGTACTTGTCTATATATTTGAACTTTAAAAACTGAAATCATACTGTTCATATTTTTCCTACAACTTGCTTTTTCTCAAGCTTGTGTTAATAAGATTTATCCATTTTTAATGCAGGTAAATGCAGTTCAATCAGTTTCACAGTTCAACGGATGTCCTTTGAAAGAAGATACCATAATTCACTCAGCTATTATTTTGTTGAAAAATATCTGAGGGTTTTGGTGCTGCTGCTATCAATATGAATGCCATTTTGTATTCCACTTGGTCACCTGTGCACTGGAGTATATATCTAGGGGCCAAGTGCTGGCTCAGAGTATAGACATTTTTGACTTAATAAGATAGTGCCATGGCCAGGTGTGGTGGCTCATGCCTGTAATCCCAGCACTTTGGTAGGCCGAGGCGGGTGGATCACTTGAGGCCAGGAGTTCGAGTCCAGCCTGGCCAACACAGCGAAACCCTGTCTCTACTAAAAATACAAAAATTAGCCGGTCATGGTGGTGCATGCTGTAATCAGCACCTGTAATCTCAGCTACTTGGGAGGATAAGACAAGAGAATTGCTTCAACCCAGGAGGCAGAGGTTGCAGTGAGCCAAGATCGGGCCACTGCACTCCAGCCTGGGTGACAGAGCAAGACTCTGTCTCAAAAACAAAAACAACAAAAAAAGATATTGCCAGATGGTATCTCATGGGATCGAATCAATTTTCATTTCCATCATCGGTGTAAAAGTGTTCTCACCAACCTACATCTTTGCCAATATTTCACATTCTCTGACTTTTAACAGTTTTGAAAGAATACCAATCACCAGAGATACTGACCAAGATGAAATTCTCAGTATGATTTGAAAAGTTATTGACATTTACACTCTCATATTTAACCTGTTGTCAGGCACTTCTGCAAATCACTGTTTATGTGGCTATCAGTGAACCTTTGTCAAGGTTCTCCTGTAGGGCAAGTTCATCAGACAGCTTTGCTGAAGAGGAATTATTTTAGCTAAGTATATTCATTTTAGCTGAATCATTTAGAAGAATGAGCAGAAGTTTGCCAATAAAAATGGAAAAAGAAATGACTCGGTTATGAGAATGAAACATTCTCATGAAAACTGTTGTAAATGACTATAATCTCATGGTAAACTTGTACCACATATGTGTAGACCATGTTTTCATGTGATAATTTGTTTATACCAGGTCCCTGAAAGAAACAGAATCTTATGGCTTTGCATTAAACTAAGTTGACTATTGCTTTAAAAGCAAACATTTTTGCAAAGTACACACTGTAACACAATCACAGATAATTTATAAAATAAAATGTACTTTAACTCAAAATGACAAGAAAGTAATCACCTTTAATTAGCTGCAGTTTTCACCAGGCAGCTGGGTCAGAACAGCAGGCAATCAGTAAAAAGGAGAAAATACAATTTTGTTATGTTTTTTTCTAATATATATAAATGGCATCAAATCTTAGAATTCAATGACTAATGACTTGAATGAAGAATTTTCCTCTCATTAATTCTCCTTTCCAATGGCAAAATCACCACTGAAAGTAATGTATATTTTGAGATTAATAGTTTAAAAAAGTCAAAGAACAATGAAAAATGTTGATTTAAATTGAGTACACATACATGTTAGTGTGGAGAAAGGAGTGAGCAGAAAGAGAAATACTTGAGGCTTATCAACTTTGGGAAAAAAAATCACAAATGAAAATGTTTCTTTCAAAGCTTCTGGAAAGAAATGCAAACATCTCAAACAGCAAAACATCACAGTAACCTACATACCATTGACTTGAAGGAAATCATGGAATGACACAATTTTATTAAGAAGCATTTATACATTACATAGATTACAGAAAATTCTAAACAGTTACTATCTAGAACACTGACTGTCCCTAAAAATAGAAAGATTTGTTTAGCTCTTCCCAGCTCCTCTGTCTCCCTCCTTTGTCAAAATCACAATTGCTTCCAAATTGGTCTCACAAATTCTCCTCTTGCCAGAGCAGTACTTTCAAGACATAAATCATATCACTCCATTTCCCTGAATAGAATCTTTCAATGGCTGGATATTGCATTTAGAGTAAAATGAAAATTCCTTATAAAGTATAGAAGTTTGTAGAGTTTCTATAATCAGAAAACATTTTCTATCATCTCATGGTCACTGTGTTCTAAGAATGCTGGGGCATTGGGACATTTCTTCTGCCTGAAATGCCTCTCTCTCCTCCTTCATTTCCTTCCCAATACCCCCCACCCCACCCTATCAAACACACACCCCTTGTCCACTCAGAATCTTCCTGCCTATGTGGGACTGATCTGCTCACTACGTACGTCTATGTGTTTATTGCTTTCTACTTCTCTGTACTCAGCCAATATTTGAATCACGTCAGATTGCTCAAAATTCCAAGATGCATTAATTTCATCTCAGTAAACTTGGTGGCTCATCTGTTCAAATTTTCTTCCATAAATTTTTTCACCTGTTAAAGTATTTATACTTCATGACTCAATTCTCATGGTACTACCTAACTCAAGCCTGTTCTAACCAATTAGATAGAATCAGGCTCACTTTCCACTCTGCTCCCTGCTCCTATTTTATCACGGTTGTTACTATACTTCAGTGCAATTATATTTGTATGTTCGGCTTCTCAACCTTCCCTGAAGGGTTCTGCACAGTGAACCCCAAAAGGAAGCGGTGTTTGTGTTGGGGTTAAAAGGGTGAGCTCTGGATCAGCTTCCTCAGACCCAGATCCAGCCTCAGCTTACACTATGTGACCTTTTGTAGAGCATTTACTATCTCTGACTTGCAGTTATGCAATCACTAAAGAGAGGATTAATGATCCTATCTATGGCATAGGGATTAAATGAGCTAAAGCATGTAAAACAGTGACACAGAGTAGTCATAGCAAGCTATTTTGAAAGACATATCAGAATTACTGGCTGGGAGCCTTTTTCAAACCACATATGTGCCCAATCTTCACCCTGGTTGTGAATTCCACTGCAATGAGCCCCATCTCAGGTATGAATATTTAATATCTGTTAGATATACACCTGATATAAATTGAGAGACTTCTGGGATCAGGAACCAGTAAATAATCAAAGTCCAAATGGTCACAGGATGGGTAACTTTGCTCATGCTCTTTCCCATGCTTGAAATTCTATTTTTTTTTCCTCTTGGGAGAATTTTACAGATCTTTCGAAGTCCAATTTAAATATAATTTTCCAAGTATACCTAATAACTACTACTTCTGTGTTTCTATATAATGAAAAAAAATTGTGTACTGCATAGTGGTTATTCATATAATCAACAGTTCTCTTTTTAGTCTATGAGCTATGAGGAAAGAATCTACTTTTTATTTTGTTAATTTAATAAACATTTGTTAAATGATTAAGGTATGAGATCATAATGTCTCTAAGATTCTTTACTAATCTAAATTTCATAAATTTTATTATTCTGTTTTACTTTAAGAAACAACTCACCCATTAAAATTCATCAGTTTTCCTCTAGAAAGCATTTTTATAACATTTGGTAATATCGAGAACTTGAAAAAATGTTCATTGCCTTTGATCCAGTAATTATAAATCTGAATCTATATGAAGGAAACAACCAGAGATACAACTTTTAAAAGGGCTATAAATAAGAATGCTCAACATGATATACTTAGAGTAGTGAAAACTGGGAGGAGTCTAATTTCCTACAAGAATCAAATTACTCACTAAATTACAGCACATTCATGAGACGAATTATGAAACCATCCTAAGCAGTTTTTGAAGTACATTAAATAGTATGGAAAAATGTTTCTGCTATAATTTTCAGTGAGGAAAAATGTAAGATATAAAAGTGAATACAGTATTCCAGTCAAACAGAACTTCTAATGAATTTACAGCCTGAGCTTTCCCTCTGTTGAAAACACAGAGCAGTGAACGGTAACGTATAAAGAGGAAACTAAGCAGACATAGTATGCTTTTAAAAAATGTAAATATCTCCTTGGACCAGAAATAGTAGAGAAGCCAAAGTTAATAAACAGGGCGGAAGTAGAAGTCAACGAACTGTGATCGTGGAGGAACAGGTAAAGCTCTTGGCTTATGTGAGGACTGGGGATGGGAGAGAACAGACAGGAGGGAAAGGAACCATTCTCTCTACTGGAAACCCAGAGTGGTAACTGGTCTCCCAAACTCATGCAAGGAGGATGAAAACACCTACAATTCACTGCTTCCTAGGGCTGTAGCCCACATGCAACTCTATGCCTGGGGCAGCAAGAGTAAGTAGCCACAGCTTCCCAGCCCAGACCCCAGCCAAGTCATTCACTAGCGTGGAGACTGGATCTATAATAAACCTAATATGCCCACAGGGCAGGAGCTCTGTGCTGCTGCTAGAAGCTTTGGTTGTGACTTGGGTACCAAAGGCAGGCCAAGTTAAAGCAATTGAAAAAAAATTAAAAGACACTGAATGATTTTGGGGCTCAGGAGAAGCGAGTCAGGGAGGGACACATTCACTGATAGAAGGTCTCTATCACAATTCTTCAACTCTGCAGTTGTAACACAAACACAGTCACAGCTAATGTGTATATGATTGGGTGTGGCTGTGTTCCAACTGAATTGTATTTACAAAAGCCCATAGGCCATAATTTCCCGACTTTTTTTTTTTTAAAGACTAGTCAAGTGCAGTAGTGAGAAGGGGGTAAAGAATAGAACGAGCAGTTCAATCTGTAATGGCGAACCTGACACCTTTATAAAAATCATCATTCTAACACCACATAGGAAACTAGTGACTCTGAAGGACAACTTATAAAAATCACTAAGTGGAAGATGAATTCATTTCAGATGAAACAAAGCTGAAAAGGGCTTTAATATATTTTTAAAAATATCAATGACATAAAAGGAAGATAAATATCCAAAACAAGAATAAGAAATTACTTTAGAGGCAAAATGAATATGACAAAAACATATTAGAAATCTTGGAAACAAGAATTATTATGATTTACTGCACTGATAACATAAACATTAGAATTAACAGAGTCAACAGAGAATGAATGAATTAGAAGGTAACGTTGAGGAATGCATGAAGATAATAACAAAAGGTGGAAAGTGATTTTAAACACATGAAAGAGATGTTAGGAGACATGGGGATTAGATCAAGGGACTAACAGGGATTAGACCAACAGGGATTAGACCAATGTACATCCAAAAGGAGTTTCAGGAGAAAAGAGAAAAGTTAAGTAATACTTGGGCAGACAGTGGCTGAGAAATTTTTCTACACATTAAGGAAGCCATCAGTATTTTAATAGGAATTTCTAAGTACAGAGCAATACAAAACATTTTAAAAGAATATATTCATACCATACACATCCAAGGAAAGCCAAAAATGAATAAGGACAATGAGAAAATTATACAAGTCATCAGAGATAAGACAGCTTATCTACAAAAGAATGAAAATTATTGAAAATAAGAGGTACCAGAAGAAAACAAAAATATCTTCAAAATACTGATGAAAAGTCAGTCAGTCTAGAACTCTATTTCTGGTGAAACTATCATTCCAAAACAAGGGGGAACAATTTTTTTCAGTTTGAGATGGAGTCTCGCTCTGTCATCCAGGCTGGAGGGCAGTGGGACAATCTTCACTCTCTGCAATCTCCGCCTTCCAGGTTCAAGCAATGCTCCTGCCTCAGCCTCCCAAGTAGTTGGGATTACAGGCACCCACCACCACACCCAGTTCATTTTTATATTTTTAGTAGAGACGGGCTTTCACCATGTTGGTCAGGCTGGTCTTGAACTCCTGACCTCAAGCAATCCACCTGCCTCGGCCTCCCAAAGTGCTGGGATTACAGGCATGAGCCACCACGCCCGGCCCGGACTAAGAGTTTAACACCCATTCACTCACACTGAAAGAACATTAAATGTGAAGGGGGGAGGAATATAAGATGCAACAATGATAGCACAGTAATTATTTAAATATATTCATAAATGTTATTACCTAATAATTATTAAACAGCAGTAATGTTTTTAAGAAAAATGACAGTACCCAAAGTGTGGAAAAAAACTGAAAGTAGAAGGAGTTCAATTGTTAGTTAGAATGTTCTAAAACATTCATCTTATAGAAGAATAAATATACTACATAAATTTATAGCATGTTATAAAATTGTATAGTTTACAAAATATGTTAACATTTAGGATTACCCAGTAAATTAACAGGAATACTATGTACATCTTCTTAGATGTTACTGGAGGTGTTAGGAAGAGAATATTTAAAAATTTATCAAATAGACAACCAGAAAGAAAATATTAATAGAATATATATGTAAATAAATAACATTAAATTATCCTAGTATAGACCAGAAAATGAGTGGACAAAAATTGCAAAAATTATGTGCATCATAATCCCAATTGCACAAATCATGTATGTATGCACATGCAATAAACACCTACCTACCAGATATAAACAGAACAAAATATGAACATTATTTATCATTGAACTGTAGAAATACAAATGTTTTCTTCTCTACATTTTTCAAGGTTGTCTGAAGTTCTTATGCTAAACAGATATTAATTTTAAAATATAACTTAAAAATGGTAAAGATGGTAAATTTTATATGTATATTTTACCTCAATAAAATTTTTTAAAATTTTTTTTAAAAATCATAAAACAGTAGTGTTCCCTTATCCATGGAGAATACCTTCCTAGATCCCCAGTGGATGCTTGGAGCAGCAGATAGTACTGAAACCTATATATACTATGCTTTTTCCTATACATACATACCTATGCTACAGCTTAATTTATAAACTAGGCACAGTAAGAGATTAAAAATAATAATAATAAAATAGAACAATTATAACAATATACTGTAAAAGTTCTGTGAATGTGGTCTCTCTGTCTCAAAACATCTTATCATACTATACTCACCCTTTTTGTGATCTGTTGATCTGATAACCAAGATGGCTCCTAAGTCAGGGGTCCTCAACCCCTGGGCCACAGATGGGTACTGGTCTGCAGCCTGTTAGGAGTTGGGCCACCCAGCAGGTGGTGAGAGGCCAGCGAGCAAGCAAAGCTTCATCTGTATTTACAGCCGCTCTTCATCACAAGCATTACCACCTGTGCTCTGCCTCCTGTCAGATCAGCAGCAGCGTTAGACTCTCATAGGAGCCAGAACCCTGCTGTGAACTGCGCATGTGCGGGATCTAGGTTGTATGCTCCTTAGGAGAATCTAATGTCTCATGATCTGCCAGTGTCTCCCATCACCCCCAGATGGGACTGTCTAGTTGCAGAAGAACAAGTTTAGGGCTTCCACTGATTCTACATTACGATAAGTTGTATAATTACTTCATTATATATTACAATGTAATTATAATAGAAGTAAAGTGCACAATAAATGTAATGCCCTCGAATCATCCTGAAACCATCCTCCTGGCTTGTCCATGGAAAAACTGTCTTCCATGAAACTGGTCCCTATTGCCAAGAAGCTGTGGACCACTGTCCTAAGTGATGAACAGGTGGGCAGTATATACAGCATGAATACGTTGAACTAAGCAAGGATCCACGTGCCGCAAGGGATGAAGGTAGATGGCAGAACAGTGCCGAATGTAAAACATATGAATTGCTTATTTTTGAAATTTTCCACTTAATATTTTTGGATCAAGGTTGACTGTGGGTAACTGAAACCAAGGAAAGTAAAACCTTGGATGGGTGGGGAGGACTACTGTAAAATGTTATTTTTTAAAAAGCTTATTTGTTTCCTCTCCTCAAACATAAGGGGAAAAAAGGAAGTATCAGAAATGAACAATTTAAATGTAATAGCTACAAACTAGTAGTTGTAAGCCAAAAATAAAATATAAACAAGTTTGAGGGCTGGTTTTTCCTATAAATCTCTGGAAAATGGACATTGCTTCAACTTGAAGGTATAGTTAATGAATTTTAAACTTGTTTTCAACTTAGATATTGAAAAGAGAGAGAGTGTGTGAGTGCAGGGAGGAAGAACAGAAAGAAAGAGGATACAGAGAAGAATTTGCATGAGAACATTCTCGTCCAGTTCCGGTAACTTAATTACTCAATGCTCCGTGCATGTTGAGTTGATTTAAGTCATGTGGCAAATGCTACAATTCCTATTCAAGAAAGGCACTGGAACAGAGTCACCATTTGGCATGACTACATCAGGAAAAGCTGCTGACAGCCAGAAGAGATCAAAAGCAGATCAGGTTGCTTAACGAACTACAAGTCACTGAGCTCAGAAAGCCAGGGAAGCACCCTGAGGAAATATGGAAATCTTGGGAGTGAGCAGAGAAACTAAACACAGTGGATGTTATTATAAAATGCTAAAATGAGATTCAGTTGTCTCATTAAAATGTGTGAGCCATAACACATTATTTTTCAGCCTTTCCTTAGAAATCAAAATCAAGTCTCTAAGCAGAAACAGAAGTGCTAGAGCCAGTAGATGAGCTACTATGATTATTGCTTATCTGTCTTTATCAAACTAATCATGCTGCTTATTCTATATTTACCTTATTATGAATGGCCAAGATTTATTGAATATTTATTGTATGAAAGGTATTGAGATAAATGCTTTCTATACATTATCCTATTTTCTAAACCTTTTTTATAACAACTTGCCTCTGGGAAACAAAATGTGGCTGTATGAATCTTCTTAAATGAATTCCCTCACTTGATCACTTAGAAGGAATCATTTTTGTCAGGAGTTCAAGACCAGCCTGGCCAACATGGCAAAACCCTGTCTCTACCAGAAATACAAAAAATTAGCTGGAAGTGGTGGCATGTGCCTGTAATCCCAGCTACTCAGGAGGCTGGGGCAAGAGAATTGCTTGAACCCAGGAGATGGGGAGGCGGAGGCTGCAGTGAGCCGAGATTGTGCCACTGCACTCCAGTCTGGGAGACAGAGCAAAACTGTCTTAAAAAAAAAAAAAAGAAAACAAAAGAAAAGGAATCATTTTTAATAGGCTACTTTGATCAAAGTAGACATTATTTCAAAGTAATTGTTCCTAAAATAACATAATCCAATAATTTTCCATTTGACTCCCATTTAGTCAGATGGACGTACATATTTATTTATATCCCTCTCATTCCTAAAAAGGACATGAGGCAGATTTCATGCGTTGTTGATACGAAATTCTACATTTGGATATATCTTTATTTCCCAGTAACTGAATTTATATTTCAGTCCATAAGATTTCCTTCGTCATGTCATAAAACATCTTGTTTTTCATGGAAAACCCCAAATTTAGAAGAGCAAAAAAAATGAGGTAAATTATGATTTGTCAGTTTTTAATCCTCAGAGTTTGACAGCTTTGTAAATAGCTCTTCGAGCTGATTCCATTTTTTAAGAAGAGTAATATATAATTACATTATTTCATCAACTATAGCATCATTTCTCCAACCTTCCCTGTAAGCTCCTCAAAGGTAAATGCCATTCTTCTGTTACTAACACAGTGCACCAGCCTTGCATTTCTCAAAATATGTTTCAGTGACTACAGAACACACCAGAGATTCTGTGAAAAAAGTGCTCTGTAATAAATGGGAAAACAATTGCAACCCCCCCCTTTTTTTTTTTTGGAGAATACCATGAAGTCCTTTTAACTTTAACTTAACGTTCATTTGGTCATGAAACTCCCCATTTCAACAATTCTATCAAATCATAACAGGCTGTGTTCAGACTGGGGAAAATACTGCGCCAGGCAAATGTGATCGTTGTTGGCCAAGGGCACAGGTCTGATGATATCTGAAAGACAAGTTCATCTTTCCCTGATATAAAGTGTAAACCTTCAGGGTTAAAATCCTCTCTTTAAACTCTGAGGTACTCAAAAATTGCTAAGATGCTCCTTCAATATCTAATCTTCTGTGCTACCGAATGTAGGCACCCAGCACTTGTAGGTGGCAAATGCAGATGTGGAAATAGTATTCAGAGGCGCTGGCTGCTTGTCTTTTTCTTTCTTTATTTTTACTTATTTATTTATTTATTTTTGAGATGGAGTTTCGCTCTTGTTGCTCAGGCTGGAGTGCAATGGCGCGATATTGGCTCACTGCAACCTCTGCCTCCCAGGTTCAAGTGATTTTCCTGCCTCAGGCTCCCAAGTAGCTGGGATTACAGATATGTGCCACCACGCCTGGCTAATTTTGTATTTTTAGTAGAGATGGGGTTTCTTCATATTGGTCAGGCTGCTCTCGAAGTCCTGACCTCAGGTGATCCACCTGTCTCAGCCTCCCAAAGTGCTGGGATTACAGGTGTGAGCCACCATGCCTGGCTGGCTGCTTGTCCTTTTCAAACCCACTATCTGGTGTTAGTTAGGTCTTTCTTTTCAGCTCCAAGTCTTGTGAGAACTTGCCATTTTCATAGTTACATGTATGTTTAATGCCTATAGTAAGAAGTTGTGTATTTATCATAAGAAAATGGAATAACATTCCAAAGTGATGCAACTCCAGAAAGCAAACATAAATCCTGATATCCTGATAATAGGGTCACCCATTCCGCTCCTTTATCAAATCACCTGTAAACTATGAAATCCTACTTTACAAGACTGAACTATTGATTGAAGTGGGAAGTATTTTCCAGATCCCCTAGAAATGCCTCTAGCATTTACACATCAGAGTGTGTGTAAATTTCATAAGCAAACCAAGATGCCTGTCATCAGGTTGAACTATAACACTATAGCATGAGTGGGTTTTTTTTTGTTGTTGCTTTAAGAATTCATTCTTAGATTAAAATACACAGCACCATAATATTATACAAATGTAACATAGTTTAATTTATTATTATTGTACTAAAAACAGAGCAAGTCAAGGCAGTCTTTCTTGGCCTCGGTCAATGAGCACCAACTTGTAAGGCTCCAACAGGGTCCATCTAAGTGACAGAATTTTAGCCCTCTTCAACAGCGGTTACTGTAACCTTTGTGGATCCACAGCACCTAGCAACTGTCTGCTATGAACCAGGTCCGTAATAAATGTTGTTGAATACATAAGAACTATAATCACACTACATAATGTCCCTATGGTCACTGAAATCCATTTTAAAACATCTGTAACTAGAATATAACAACTCTATGAATTTGATTACAGATCAGTATCTTTGGATAAACACATCTCGAAATTCGGAGTGTCTTAAAAAGTTCTATCTTTTTGGTTTCTGGACAGGGGTAACCAGGCCTTTTCTTCTCATATAGTAACACAATATCAAATGAAAAGCTCAGGTAAATGTATTTACTCCTCATCTGTATGTAATACAGCAAGAAAGAAGCTGAAATAGATAGCTGAGGTGTTCACGACTCGATAGGAATATCAAGAAAAGGGGGTAGCAGGAATTTTACTTACAAAATAAAAAAATCTGCAAACTATTTGCTTTTTTGTAAATGCTACTTTTAATTTAGAAATTCGAAAAATTTCAGCCTATTATTCTTCAAAATAATTTTATGTAAAGCTTGACTGGTAATAAAACAATATACATGTATGTGGTTTTTAAGCAGAAGAAGATATTTTGTTCCCCAGAAAGTTCATAAGCCAGAAAATCCTGGGCAAGTACACCAAGGGAAAATGGGGAGGGACTATTTATCTTCTATTATAACAATGACATAATTTGTATCTAACCATGACATGACCAATACCCAAATGTTCTTGGTTATAAAATGAAAACAAAATGTAAACTTATTCCTGACAAGACAGATTGTTAATTGAAATAACCAAGATATTACTTAATAACCAAATTTTTGATACACATAACTTCTTAAACAACCAAAGAATAAGAATATAGGCAAAATTGTTCTTTTGCCACACACACACAAATTTAGTTCTATAAAGATAAAAAAGATTACTTTTCTCTAAAAACATTGAAAAGTCTGCCTTCTCTGATTAAAAAAGCATAAACAGAAAACATGAGTTCAGGATTTTAAGTTACCTTTCAAGTCTTTCTTCAGTTTTCTGAGATCTTTTTGAAAATCTTCAAACTTCATCTGTGAGGCCTGAAAAAGGTCCTGGGGTTCCGGCAGTGGAAAGAGGCACTGTTCTTTTCCAGCATCCTAATGAACAAAAAAACCCCATCATATTTCAAGAAATTGGTTATCAATATAAAAAGGAATAATAGCAGGTATGTCCAAAACAAAAACAACAATAAAAAGTACTGCCAAATCATCCAACGAATAAAGAATAATGGAATATGACTAGATGTAAAAATTGACTTACCTCATCAAAATTTCGGAGATAATATGAAACAATATATGACAAAAGGCTTCTGCTATTGTCCTAGGCAGAAAGACCAAAGTCAGTGACAATATATTTTTTAACTAATTAAATACAAAGTGTTACCAAAAAAGATTCTAGTGAATTCATGTATATACATGAGAACATTTGGAATGAAATGTGAAATTTTACATTGTGAATTGTCTTGGCCATTGTGTCTAAGGAGTTTGATGGCTTAAAAGATTTTTCTCCCCAGTGTTCCAATCTTAGCACAGCTATTTAGGGGCAAAGTCTGAACTGTAAATACTTTCCAATTGTTACCCCCCTCAATTAGAAATTTAGCTCATGTCTTGTATATTTTATTATTTTGTGCTTTTATTGTTTTTGTTTGATAATTTTTTATGTTTTAAAACTACTATCTTAAAAGAAATAATTAAACATTGCTAGCATTGATATATAGTGGACTAATAGGTACCACTCCAACAGTAAGTTTGATTGAGGCTCATTAGCATGTGGATTAGGGAAATAAAAAAGCTAAGTATCATTTTAAGTAAAGGGGAGCTTTTAACAATTCCAATACTAAGTAAAGGGGAGCTTTTAACAATTCCAATATTATAATTTATCAGCAATTGAGATTTGAGGAATTAATACTCACGTGGTTATAAATAAGACAATGTAGATAGTTCCATTTAAAAAAAGGTAAAATTGTTTCATATCTAACACACTTCAAAAATACCTTTTCACATCCTTTCTGGTTTATTTAGGGGTATTAATTTTTATTCTACTTTTTTTTCTGTATTGTTCCAAAGTAGTAGTAGATAATCTGAATTTGAGAGCTCAAGTATATATTTTACTTTAAAAACAAACCCTATGATACAAACTACATTCTCTGGAATGTTTAATATAACCACGATTTTTTCTATATTTGTAAAAAGAGCAAAACCTCTTTATAATCAAGTTTGACAGGAGTCAGTAATATAGCTATTAGAGACATCCCTCATTAGACAGGATTTGCTTGTAAAATGATTTAAGCAACTTGACTTCCTTTCTCTCTCCCAACTTCTAATTCAATGAAACGGTTGGCAGCACCTGAATCAATTAACAAAAGTAGGCATGCTGAGAGAAAATTCTAAGTGATCAAAGTAACAGCTCTGTCCGTGGAGGTCTATAAATAGTACTAAGGAATAAATACAGTTACATTTGTTTTACAGAGAAAGAACCAATTCAGAAAGACTTTGCATAGCTCTTCTGAGTACAAGTGAAACTATTTTAAAAATGTATTTCTTGATTACATATTTAAATTTTTATTTTAGGTTACCTCTTGATTATTTAAATTAATGAAATTTAACCTGATAGAGGATTGAATAAGATATATAAACTGATACCAAAAAAGTCCCACAAATAATCTCTTATTAATATATGATCACTAGAATCTATTTCCAGTTCATTTCTATAATTTAAATATGATATTGATGCTATATATTTCAATATTATTTGCAAAAGTTGTTTCACTCCAACAAGCAGTTGCTGAGTATTCAAGAATTACCACAGGTTAAGAAAGGGACTTTTCTTTTCTTTCTTCCTCTTTTTTTTGAGAAGGGGTCTCACTGTATTGCCGAGGTTGGCCTTGAAAAGTCCTCCCAAGTAGCTGGGATTACGGGCTCATGCTATTGCACTTGGCTTAAGCATTTTTTTTTTTAACAAATGTAATTTATCAGCTCTCTATAGTAGATACTTCTATGAAAATGTGTATCATATATATGAGCATTTGAACAATTATAAAAATAAAAAAATCATATGCTGCTGGTGTACCAAGGAAGGACTATGAATTATTCAATTTTGGAAGAGCAGTGTCCACATTCCATAGATGCTCAATGAAAGAATATTGCATGAATATCTGTATTAATTTGACAACACACACACACACACACACACACAGACACAGTCTCCGACTCACGATGGTTCATCTTACAATTTTTTGACTTTACAATGGTACAAAAGTGATACGCATTTAGTGGAAACTGTACTTCGAGTTCCCATACAACCATTCTGTTTTTCACTTGCAGCATGGTATTCAATAAATTACATGCGATATTCAGCACTTTATTATAAAATAGGCTTTGTGTTAGATGATTTGCCCAACTGTAGGCTGAGGTAAGTGTTCTGAGCATGTTTGAGGCAGGCTAGGCTAAGCTTTGATGTTTACTAGGTTAGATGTATTGAATGCCTTTTCACTTATGGTATTTTCAACTTAGGATAGGTTTATCAGGCCATAACTCCATTTTATGTTGAGAAGCATCTGTATATAAAACAATAAACAAATTGTTGGCTGGCAGAAAAGATTTTTAAAAGTCTCTCTCTCTCCCATGAAGGAAATTATTTCATTATCTAGGAAGGACAGTCCTACATATTTTTATTTCTACAAGCCAATTATTAAACTTAATATTTCAAAAACATGTCCAGAATTTCCTTTATCCTACTTTTTTGTGTGATGATTCTTTTATCAGAGAAATGTAACTCTTTTATTTTTTAAGTTTACCGTCTCAGACTTGAGTCTGTGACTCTAACCATCATTCCTAACCTCATATTTCTACTGGCACTCTCACAATTGCTTAGACATTAATTTCAAACAAACACAACTGCAGAAGTAGTACCAAAAAATGATTAGGTCTGCAAGAGAGCTTAGACAACCCCCTACACACCAGTATCAAGGAGAAAATCATATGCAGCAGAGTAGAATCACCTTTTATATTTTATTTACAAGCCATTTTACTCATCATTGTGTTATTTTCAAAATATGGACCTATTGGCCTCCATTGCTTAACATGACAAAGAAAAAAATAAGAGATATACTGTCTAACTCATAGAAAATAATTAGCCTTCAGATTCCAAAAGGATAAATATTAGCAGACATGGGAAAGATACGGTAAAAGAAATTATTGTTTTATATTAAAGCAATATAAAAAGTTATTTTATATTGTTTTTATATTAAAAAGTTGTAATTATGCATTAGACATAAGAATAAAAATTATTCACTTTAGGAAACATTATTAATCACAAAATCACAAATATCTGATGGACATTACTTTTTTCTAGCTCAGAACATAAAGAAGCATTTGACCTAGGAACATAAAAGAAATATTTTTTACAACTACTTTACATTCAAACCTATTACTAAACAAAACCTTGAATCCTCAATGTGCTTACGTCCACTCATGCAAAATACTTACACTGCTCTTGACATCTTTCAGTTTTGGAAGAATGTCTAATCCAAAGCCATCCGCCTGTCCTCGAGTCTTATTTCCTCCATTCATGTAGTTGCCAAAGGCAAGAACCAAACCTAGAACCTGCATAACCCCTGGGCCATTTTTTAATGTCTGTGAAACAGAATAACAACAAAAAACAACTTTTATCTTATACCGGGTTTTGTTTGAATCATCGAGTCGATGCCAGCTATTTATATTATATTAGGGGTTTTGGGTCACAAGCAAACTTTATCATTCCTAATTATTAGGTATATTTTAAGAGCAATATCCTGAAAGTTAGTAAAACTTGCACCACCCACAAACATTCAGGTATGCCTTTGTAAGCCGGGGGATGCTATGTTAGGCCATTTCTATGATGTAACTGCAAGGAAAACAAGGCTGTGTGAGAACTACTAAGGCTATATGGGAACTAAGGCTATATGATAACTATTAAATAAGGCCAAATGAGACTATTACAAAATAACATCACTAATTTCACTGCCATTGTCTTAATGGTGCCTGTGTCTGGAACAATACCAGTGTTTGGCATCAGCAGAGGAAACCAAAAACCAGATTCAGAGATTAATTTCTAAATTTAGGTTTACCCCCAAAGAGCTCACACTCATTTCTTCCAAAACACTCTGTTTAATTTGACTTTGCATGTCACTTCTTCTGAAAATGTGAGCCTTTAAAAACATCTTTTCACTTTTCAAAATGATTTACCGCAACTAGAACAAATGGTACTACTGATATTTGACAAATTGTTTTAAATGTTAACATTGGTCGTTTCTGCCAAGCATTTATTTTTTGTTTTCAAAAGAATATTTCTCTTCTGTTGAGTCATATGGCTGTTCCTAAATTATTTGGCTGGAATAATTATTAACAATTTGTGGAGAGGTCCTTCCAGATAACGAAAGAAAGTAAAAAAAAATGCCTTCAAATTACATTCCTTTGGAAGTCTGATGTCTGAGAGGACTGTGAAAACTGAAGATTTTGTTTTGGCAAAAGGAGAGGGCAGAGAAATCTCTGGAGGCGAACATGTACTGGCCACATTCTAGCAATGTGGTCCGGCAGCCCTGGGCGCCCGTCGGAACATTTACTTTGATCTTGAAGGTCAATCATAAAATGTTCCCTTCTGTGGGACTGCGATCCTTCAAATTTGGTGAGTACTTAGAGTAAATAAAAGAATGCTTTTCTGAAATATGAACATGGCTGAGCACAATTAAATGAGACTCAAGTTCAGCTCTCTTTGGACCAGAACTCACCTCACACAATTTCTGTAGTAATTCCAGTTTGCGACGAATTGAGCAAATGCTTTCTGAAAACGTGGACTGGAACAGGATGCAAAAGACTCGCTCTGAAAAGTTGGGGATTAGTGACAGTTCATAAAGGAACCTAAGGAAATAAAGCCAAGTTAAGAAGAAAAATATAATTCACATAAACAGATATTTATCCTCATCTCATTCATAACAAGTATGCACTGAAGACACTGCATTTGCATTTTCCAAACACAACGGGCCCACCCATAGCCTAGACGCCCTCTACATGGTTATAAGGCATGCTTACTGTTCAGGTTTGTCCAGAGACTTGGCATTTTCCTTGTCTTTGGAAGATCGGCCGTGCTTTTCTATTTTTTCGAGTTCGTCTGACTGTGCTCTCTAGAAAAACAAAAACCAAATAGTTTTTCAAAGTCTGGTCAACTGAATCCCTTAGATAATAATCTAATTATCTTGATAAATTTGCTGATCTGAATAGAGCAGAACTCTATATATTTTCATGTTTCTTAGCATCTGTATATAGCAAAGCTTGACTTAATTCATGAGGCATTTTAAAGCGTAAATACGGCCAGGTGCAGTGGCTCATGCCTGTAATCCCAGCAGTTTGGGAGGCCAAGGCGGGTGGATCACCTGAGGTCAGGAGTTTGAGGACTCGCTTGGCCAACATGGTGAAACCCCATCTCTACCAAAAATACAAAAATTAGCGGGGCATGGTGGCGGGTGCCTGTAACTCCAGCTACTTGAGAGGCTGAGGCAGGAGAATCACCTGAACCTGGGAAGAGGAGGTTGCAGTGAGCTGAGATTGCACCACTGAATTCCAGCCTGGGTGACAGAGCAAGACCCTGTCTCGAATAAATAAATAAAATAAAATAAAATAAAATAAAGTGTAAATATGTTTAATGCGAACCAGATTATCCCCAAATCTTCCAAATAATGTTATTGACTATTAGTGATCTGAGAAATGTTTATTCGTTCGAGCATGCTTTAAAACAATAGTTTTCCTTTGTTATTTTGCCTGTTTATAATACTTTCTAGAACACAGGAATTTCATTTTATAAAGTAGTATTTCTTATTCAGAAATCAAGTTGAATTTGGAAGTAACTTGATACTAAAGGTTTCATAATATTTTTAAAGAATAAAAGTATTTATTTAACTATGGAAATCATTGTTTATTGCTTTTTGTACTTGGGGGAAAATATAATTAAATGATTTAAGTCATGGAACAAAAATAAAAGGTTTTGATCCTTTTGCTGGATTTTCTTTTTCTTTTTTTTTTTTTTTTGAGATGGGGTCTCGCTCTGTCACCCAGGTGGGAGTATAATGGCGTGACATCTGCTCACTGCAACCTGCGCCTCCCAGGTTCAAGCCGTTCTCCTGCCTCAGCCTCCTAAGTAGCTGGGATTACAGGCACCTGCCACCACGCCTGGCTCATTTTTTGTATTTTTAGTAGAGACGGGGTTTCACCATGCTGGCCAGGCTAATCTTGAACTCCTGACCTCAGGTGATCCACCCATCTCGGCCTCCCAAACTGCTGGGATTACAGGCGTGAGCCACTGCGCCTGGCCTGGATTTTCTTTTTGATACAAAAAGGACTCCATGCTTATTTTCTTCTTAAGTGTCTTCTGTCACCCTTTATAATCTTAAACTAAAAATTTGTCATTCTAAATGTGTTTCCTTATGAGAGAAGATCCTGTACATTTTTAATATTAATATAGGGTAGGAGATTTTATAGACTTCAAGAAGCACAAATCTGTCTTTATTTTATAGAGTATTTGGATTATTTTTATTTGTAGTCCTGTCTTTATTATTTTACAACTCACAAAGGTGTATTAAAAGAGCCAAAATATCACATTTTCTACATGCATTAAGAATAGATCACCATATTATGATTTCTGAGTGCAGTCTTCAGAAGTTAATATTCTTTCAATATTATTTTTGTTTAAACAGACAAGCAGCTAAGCCAAGAACTGCTATAGAAGCTACAGCCTGATAAATTTCAAGAGAATTGATAGATACCACCTAAACAAAGCTAGGTCTGCTTTGTATTTACTGACTGTTTTGAAATGCAGGTTTTCAGTTGATAGGATTAACTAACAAAGACGTGTCTCAAAGAAGCTTCTTTTAACGAGGGAAGAACTGATGAGAGATCTGCCAGAGAAGCTGATCCTCTGATAGTTCCATAAATTTTGCATTTGGAATGTGATGCATCAAAAGAATACAAAGAAGTAACGGAGGTACGTTTTACTGCAAATATCCCAAGCTACTCCAAAAATTAAAACTCTTCTTCTAGAATTTCAATTGCACAGTAATCTTACTTTTATCCCGAGTTAATTGTGGCTTTGCTCAAGAATTTTACTACTTGAGCAAATACTACTTCATTCGTCAGTTACCTATGAGAGTCAGCCTCATAAATAATATCGTAAGACCATGTAAAGCCATATTACAAGACAGACTTTTAAAAATGACAATATTCATCTTTCCGGCAAATGAGAGACTCAGGTAATATTCTAAAAGAACATTAAAGCTAAGAATACAGACAAGGCAAGGGTTGTTTTAAGACACACAAGTCCCCACCAAAGTATAACACATAAAGGTCTCCAATTCCTATAACCTCTTTATTCTTTTAAAGGAAAGAGTTTCTACCAGAGCAGTTGGTTAGTCAACTATCTCCAAGCCTAACTCCTTTCTATACCCAAAACCTCATTAAAAAAAAAAAAAAAATCCAGCTTGCTACAGTTTGGTGACATAATTAGGTTTCTTAGTTTGATTTTGTTTAGACACCTTAATATAGACTCAATCTAGCTGTTGAATAGACTCAACGTGGGGTTGAATGACTAGAATCCTACTCCATGGACACAGTAAATTTCCCTGGGTCTTAAACAACACAAAAACAAATCAAAAGGCAGCTGTAAGAGCAAAAAGATGGCTAAGGTAAATCAGAGTAATAATTACAGATACAAGAGAAGGATGAAATTCATCAATGTCTTTACAACAAAGTGACTTTCTATTAGTACTCTAGAGGCACTCCCCAAACTATTCAGCACATATGAATGACTAATTGCACAGTCCTTTATACCTTGTACTCTATTAGACCATTTCTACTCACTTCAGAAAGAAATAAAGCTGCCCTGGGCTGGCAGTAAACTTTATGGCAAGTCGAGGGAACTGTCACTTTATCTATGTCCCATAACTCCTTTCTTGTTATCCACAACTATGTGTATGTGATACGATCTCTTCTGTTCTCTTTTTCTCTCTGGGACTTAGTTAACTCCACCTCAGGTAATCTCTGGCCCTCTCACTCTCATATACACACGTGCACACATATATACATACCTATGTGTACATACACACACACGGTCGATCCCTGCTATTTATGGACTGAGCACTGAATCAGCATATACTGAACTATCACTCCTAGAAAAAATACAGGGCTCCTGTGAGCCTCTGGCATCACAACATTTTCATTGACTGACCAATACATAACATTGTTTGATGTTTAAAGATGTTTAATATATTCTGTTGATTCATTAATACTCAAGGCCAGCAGCACCATAGCTCATGCCTCAGCAAAGCTTGTCCAACACACAGATTTTTCCCCATCAGGTACATCACAGCCGTCCTGTGCTCAGAAACACTAGCCAGCACTTTAACACTGTGCTTTGGGCCCTCTTAGACTCCAAAATCACTAACAAAAGCACAACAGTGCAAAAACCATGGTACTAAATAGACTGCAAAAAGGATGCCTTACTGCAGGAGAGCTGAAACAAAAAGGCAGAATGTTGCCTTGTTCGATTTCAGTTAAGAACATGTGTGTTGGGAGACTCAAATTTTTCACCACTCGGTACATGTCTGCAAATAACTACAAAAGCCCCATGCGTGTCAGTTTTGGAGTTAAAAATATATTTTAGTGACTAGGCAAGTTAGCAAATACAGAATCTGCAAATAATGAAGCTCAAATCTGTATGTGTGTGTTTGTATGTATATATACACATGTGCATTTATATGAGAATGTATACACTCTTATAAGTATACGCTCTTTCTTTAACCTATGTTACTTTTGGAGGAATATGGCCAAATGAAGCCTTCCTTATCCTTCCTTATCCTTTGTGCAGTGGCGCGATCTCAGCTTACTGCAGCCTTGACCTCTTGGGCTCAATAGGTCCTCTCACCTCAGCCTCCCAAGTAGTTGGGACTACCCTCCAGCTAAGTATTGTTGTTTTTTTTTTTTTTTGTAGAGACGGGGTTTTGCCATGTTGCCTGGGCTGGTCTTAAACTCCTGGGCTCAAGCTGTTTGCCTGCCTCAGCCTAGATATACAGTATGAATCCCCTTCATTTCCCCCCTTCAACCAATTACTTCAAAAACATATCTCTTTTCATTCTACAACCACAGCAATGATCGATATGCACACAGATGATAGTGGTACACCTGAATCCACACATTTTGAAATATTAATCATCTTAAAGAAACACACAAGCCAATCCCTAAAGCTTTTGATGCATCTTAGAATTCCCCTCATAGTTTGTAAACACCCCAACAAATTACAGACACGCAGTGAATATTCATTATTTAAGTAAATACCCCCACAACTATAACGTAGTACAGCTACAGTTTTGTTTTCAATATTTTTTTAATGCAAGATTTAAAATAGTCATTTGTGGACTCATCCAAGAGCTAAACCCTTTTTTCTTTTCTTTTCTTTTCCTTTTCTTTCTTTCTTGAGACAGGGTCTCACTCTGTTGCCTGGGCTGTAGTGCAGCGGTATGATCTCGGTTCACTACAACCTCTGCCTCCTAGGTTTAAGCAATTCTTATGCCTCAGCCACTTAGGTAGCCGGGATTACAGGTGTGTACCAGCCACCATGCATACCCAGGTAATTTTTGTAGTTTTAGTAGAGACGGAGTTTCACCATGTTAGCCAGGCTGGTCTCGAACTCCTAGCCTCAAGTGATCCGCCTTCCTGGAGCTCCCAAAGTGCTGGGATTACAGGCATGAGCCACTGTGTCTGGCCTTAAACCACTTCTTGTAGCATAGTTTGTATTTTTTAAAAATCATACTTGTCAAGTGCCAATTTTCAAATAATGCCCTCTCCTATTCAATCCAACAGTGCTCTGGAAAAGGTAACTTCACCAGAATAGTATATAAATCAATAGCAGATGAAAAATTACCCAGTTGGAATGTCCAGGTGGGGAGATCTCTAAAGTGGTAGGAATGTAAAGCAGGCTTGGAATTGGTGCGTTCAATTCATCAAATGAGTATCACTCGCGGACCACAACTCACTGTTATGGTAAGGGGGAAAACAATGGCTAGTAAATCCCAACTCTTGCCTTCAGGCAGACCAAACAGGAGGCAGACAAAAGAATAAACTGCCATGAAACAGTGTGACAGGTGTTCCTTTTGTGGTACTAAGTAATGGTAGCATGACAGTGAGGCTTGAGAGAACTTGGAACATTTGGAGAGCTGCGAGGGCAAAAGATACCATTGGGAATCAGCTATCCTTAAGTCAGACATGAAGAGAACCCTGAGGAGGAAACTTCAGAGGAAAGACAGAAGTCAGCCAAGGGCAGATCCTGGGGGAGCTCACTTATTAAGAAACAGGCAGGAGGAGGAAGAACAGGCAGGAGGATGAGGAGAAGCCAGCAGAGATGTGAGAGAAGAGGTCAGAGACAGAAAATGTAGGAAAGTAGACACTTTGTCCTCACAAATGGGAACAACAACGGAAGGGAAGAACAAGGACACAGAGGATTTTGATACAGAAAAGCATATTAGAAAGATTTTTCACGTGGATGATCTCAACTTTGTGACTAAATTTGGAAGTGAGGTTACTGCCCATAAATAAGGAAGGTCAGGTTGAAGAGGATGACGCAGAGTGAAAAAGGTCAAAGGTCTGGGCCAGGCGCATGGCTCATGCCTGTAATCTCAGCACTTTGGGAGCCCAAGGCGAGCAGATTGCCTGAGTTCTGGAGCTCGATACCAGCCTGGCCAACATGGCGAAACCCGGTCTCTACTAAAAATACCGAAAATTAGCGGGACTTGGTGGCAGATGCCTGTATTCCCAGCTACTCGGGAGTCTGAGGCACAAGAAATGCTTGGACCTGGGAGGTGGAGTTGCAGTGAGCCGAGATTGGGCCACTGCACTCCAGCCTGGGTGAGAGAGTGAGAGAGAGTGAGTGTGTGTGTGTGTGAGAGAGAGAGAGAGAGAGAGAGACAGGCAGACAGAAAGAAAGAAAGAAAGAAAGAAAGAAAGAAAGAAAGAAAGAAAGAAAGAAAGAAAGAAGGAAAGAAAGAAAGAAAGAAAGAAAGAAAGAAAGAGTAAGAGAGAGAGAGAGAAAGAGAAAGGAAAGGAAAGAAGGAAGGAAGGAAAGAAAAAGAAAAAAGAAAAGAAAAAGGTCTGAAGAGTCAATGTGTGAGGAATGCAAACAAGGGGAGAGATGAAAAGGAACTAAAATTCAACAGTGATGAACCAGCCAAGGAAAATAAAGAGGAGGGGGTTCTTGGGGATGGCAGAAGATCAGGAAGGGAAATCAAGTTATTATGAAATGAACTTGAGGAACAATGAAGATAAAGAACAGGTTTAGAGAAGTTATGACATAGACAAAAAAATTAACCTCCTAAATATCTTGCAAAAGATAAATGGCAACATGCTTGCCATGGAACACCAAGGGGCCCACAGTTCAGCTTCACTCTTTTCCAGGTCCATGTGTGCCAGCCACAAGCCTTCTTTCATGGTGACATGGAACAACAGCTCTTTCCATCCCCCACAGTGCCCTTCCACGTGTGGATTCCTCGGTCTGAAAGGCTCTTACACATTACATGCTCAATCACTTCGTGGGGGAACTGTTTCTTGATGAAAGACCCTCTTCCAACTACTTTTCCTCTCTAGCATACTGCCACTGTAATTTTATTTATTTTTGTGAATTTTGGGTTTATATCTTCCACACAGAGACTGGAAGTTCTGTGAGGACAGGGACAATATCCGTCTGTTTCTCATCTCTAAATCCTCTCTCTGTCATAGCAAAGCCTGAGTGTTGGCACGCCTGGCAAGGAAGACAGAAATTCCTTTGCGTGGACACTTTCAGCCAGCACTGAATTAGTATATCATAGAATCATAAAAATCTCAGCAGTGGAAAGAAGCACAGGCCATCAACTACAACAATTCTCAAGCATTTTAGACCCAAGATTCTTTATTCTCCTAAAAATCATACAAGATGCCAAGGAGCTTTAGTTTTTGAGGATTACAGAGGGTCCTCAACTTACTACGGTTCAATTTATGATTTTTTTTAAAACCATAGTAAGTTGGGGTGGGAAAAAGCAATAGACTTTCAGTAAAAACCATATTTTGAATTTTGACTCAAAATTTTTATATTAACTTTATATAAAATCGGCTTTTTGTTACATGATTTTGTCCAACTGTAGGCTATATAAGTGATCTGAGCATGTTTAAGGCTGGCTAGGGAAAGCTATGATATTTGATAGACAAGCTAGTGTACTAAATGCACTGTTTATTAAAGATGTTTTCAACTTATAATGGGTTTACTGGGACATAACCCCATCATAAGTTGAGGAGTATCTGTATAGCTATTGATATTTACCATATTAGATATTAAACCAAGAAGTGTTTCAAATATGTATTCATTCAACCAAAATTATCATAAAAGTCCATTAATGTAAAAATAATTTGATTTTTTTCTTTTAAATTAGAGGAGTTGCAATGTTTAACATTTTTGAAGTTCTGTTTCTTGTCTGGCTTGTAGCTGGAATCTGTATCTGCTTTTGCATTCAATCTAATGTGATGTGCTGCTTTGGATGAAGTATAGGAAAAGAATCTAGCTTCATACAGATAGGTAGTTGCGAAAGTGAGGAATATTTTAATAGCTTTTTCAGATAAGTGTAGATAATCTTTAGTACTACACCAAGTTAGTGAAAACCATATCAATTTACATTTTGTACTACGTTACATAAAAATTTATTGTTCTATCTTGCAATGAGAATGGTCATTTAAAAATTATTGATTCACTGATTTACACAGAGCTTCCAAATTCTGGGATATGTCATTTTAGATTACTAAAAATAAAGTCAATCCTTTAAAAATATCATCTGCAATCCTATCGGAAAAAAGTGTTTAAGTATAGGTGAAACTTACAAGCTCATGCTGGAGGATAAAAGACTTCTAAAATTCTAATTTTTGCTTTAGAGCTTAGATTTTATCAGTGGCAACAAATACTCTGAGTGGTTTTCCTTGAAGTAACTGGCTTACTTTGTTCAAGAAAATGTCTAGCAAATATCAAGGTATGAATAACCATGGTTTGCAGTCTGGTTTTCAGGTAGAAATTGTGTTCAATGAAAAAAAACAAGTTCAATTCACAATTTAAATAATCACACAAGTATTTTTCATCAAAATAACTACATACTTTGCTATGCAGTAGACTTTATGTTTACTTCCCACCTCATCACACAGAATATTGAGACACATATTAAATAGCTGAGTTTTAATAGAATAGATCATTTTTATTGCTCTAGCAAAGGAAATGACTTTTTACCCCTGTGAGAGCATAGTGGTGAAGAATTACAACAACTTAGTTTGGTGTCACTGCCTTGGTTCTTGCTGAGGCACCAGCGTTTTTACCTACTGCTGCTTTTGCTTAATCAGCACAGCTGTTTACACTGTCAAGGAGGCAAATACCATCTTAGTGGTATCAGGAAAATAGTTTTGACCTTGCAGATCACCTCAAAAAGAATGGCAGGAATCCCTGGGCATCCATGGAGCAGACACTGAGAACTAATGTCTGGTAAAACCTTCCTATCTAGCTGATCATTAAATTCTCAACCACCCCCCCGCCATACTTTGGCACTTTTAGTGACAAAATTCACTGTCTTCCTAAATTGGTCATCACATCTTTAAAGAACAGTGTTCAGAAACACCAAAAATATGGGCTTCTTTATACTAAACAAAACATTTCCTCTACTTTTAGCTATCGGTCCTAGGTCCACTCTCTAGGGTCATTTCAAAATCTCTTTCAGATACGTGAGGAAGCTACAATTTTCCTCATTTGTCTTCTGTGCTAAGTACCTGGTTCTTTACCATTTACATGGAACAAACATGAGCCATTGTTAAAACAGGCTCATTCTTCCTTATGGCCAAATACATGAGCAAAGTGGCTACACACTTACACATTAATTAATCACATCAAAGAATTTCCAGGTTCCAAACTTTCAACTAACAAACCTTCCCTCTCCCAGTCTTTTTCACTTCCATTAGGGAAAGTCCCTTCCAAGACCACATTGTTGCAGTCTACAAGAACTATCTTTTTGCTCCTTCCTTTCACCCCTTCCCACTCTCACCCTGATCATTTGCAGATTTGTAGCAGAATATTCCTTTCTCAAGATTTACTGTGTTTGCCTATAAATGAAACAGACCCCAGTTGCTGCTAACCTGGATGCTTTCACCAGTCACCACCAGCCAGTACAGATTCAGATTCCTAGATGTCATTGCAGATTTCACCAAATACTTCAACCTCCACCACCCCAGACTCACATACCTTCTGCAACCGAATTGTACTATTTCAACTCCTGGGAAAAAAAATCATTAACTCTATAGGCAGGAAGATGTTTCATTTGCGGGGGAGGGGAAACAGGCGGCTATGATATTGAATTGATACCCATTTCTGCTGAATGGTGCTAAGCAACTCTTTCTCGAATGTTGAAATAGGCTCATTCTTCCTTATGGCCAAATACACGAACAAAGTGGCTCCACACTTACACATTAACTAATCACATCAAAGAATTTCCAGGTTCTGAACATTCAACTAACAAACCTTCCCTCTCCCAGTCTTTTTCACTTCCATTAGGGAAAGTCCCTTCCAAGACAACATCGTTTCAGTCTACAAGAACTAACTCCCAGAGGACACTAACTTAAATCCCTGAGATGTCTTAGGAATTGTTGTATACCACATCTGTTGTGAAGACCCACGATGCTAAACACTCTTAGAAATTATGCTGTTGGAAAGACTAGTTTTGTTTAATAGCATTCCTTATACTTTTCTCACAAAACATGTGTGCATTTGTGTGTGTCTAAGACAGAGAGACAGAAAGATATCCCCCAAGGAACCAGTGTTCTAAGGGATATAATGTAGAAATACTGGGCTGGCCAAACTTTCACGAGTTCCTTTATTCACTTTCTCTCCGATTTCATAATGTAGCTAAATCCTAAGCCTTTTGCCTCTCTCCACAAACACCATCACTCCTGATACTTTTATGTTTACTAGGCAACCTTGCATCCTAATATTGCTCCCTTTGATTACATTACATCTTCTTCTTGTGAATCTCTTCCCTCCCTCTGCTGAACCCACTCCGTCCCCACTGCCAGGTCTTCCTCCACTATACCTCACCACATTATACAATAAATAATTTAGCTCTGGTTTCCCTTCTAAGCCTGTATTTTCATTCCACGT
Organism: Pongo pygmaeus; assembly: GCF_028885625.2. Taxonomy (NCBI): domain Eukaryota; kingdom Metazoa; phylum Chordata; class Mammalia; order Primates; family Hominidae; genus Pongo; species Pongo pygmaeus. Next base: position 8,781,770 of record NC_072373.2, read on the forward strand.
CCAGACAGATGATTACTTTCTCAACTTTTTCACCTGGATACTTCAGAAGCATCTTAGATAAAGCATATTTCAAAATCAACTCAGGTTTTCTTCCTCTAAATCTTCAGTGATCCTCGTTCCAGTAAATTGGAAAACTCATCACCCACCCAGAAAGCTGGGCGTTATCCTAAACATCTACCCATATTTCACTTCCACATCCAGTGAATCATTGAGTCTCAGATCCACCTCCACTGCCACCATCCTTGTCCAAACTGCCATCTCTCAACTCAACTATTCTAATATCCTGATTGGTCTCCCCTAAATCATCCCTGACTCTCTCTAACACATGTTCTATGAAGTACTTAATGTGATTGTTTTTAAAAGGTGCAAATCAGAGCATGTATATCCTATTCAAAACTTTTACTGATTAACCATTATTTTTAGAATAATACCTGGACATAATGGTACAAACAAACATAGGGAAGCAATGAAGGGTGGAAAGAAGGCAGACTGGCCAACGACCTCACAACATGATTAACAGCATGGTGATGAACTTCCTGAGTTTTCTATTTTCTTCCCATTTATCCCAGAGTAGGTGCTAGAGAAGCTTAGAACCTGGAACCACCAGCAGATACATGGAAAAAAAAAAAAAAAGAAACAGAAAACCCAGTTTCGTTCCTCCAGACAAAGAACTAGGAAAAAGGTGGTCTGGCAGAGCAAAAAACCTTTCTCTTAATACCTGCCCTATGCCAAACACCAAATGAAAAACTGTCCCATTGAGGTGTTAAGTGAAGAGCTGAACTGTCACTCCAGTGCTATGAAGTGGAGCAAGTGGGTATGAGGCAGTGCTACTTAATACAAGGCCTGCTCCAACTTACCATCAACCTGGTATCTGGTGGCCCAGTGGGCAGCCAAACTTCCACCCAGCAGCAACAAGGCAGAAAGAGGTGATCTGAGATGGTGCAAATGAGCAATTCAATCTAACTAGAAAGCGGGAAAAAGACATAAACAGACATATCGCCAAAGAGAATACACGGATGACAAGTTAGCACATGAAATGATGTTCATCCTCATTGACCATTAAGGAAATGCAAATTAAAATCATGATGGACTATCACTACAAATTTATTGTAACAGCTAGAATAAAAATTAGTAACCATACCAGGGATGCAGCAAAATTGGATCTCTCATATATTGCTGCTGAGAATGGAAAATGGTACTACCATTCTGGAAAACAGTTTGTCAGTTTCTTAAAACATAAATATACACAACTTGTAACACAACAATTGCAGTCCTGGGCATTTAATACACAAAAAAGAAAACTTAAGTCAACATGCAAAAAATTATGTACATACATGTTCATAACAGTTTTATGTGTAATACCCAAAAATTCAAAACACTCCAAATGCCTTTCAGTAGGTGAAAGATTAAACAAATATTAGTATATTCATACCATGAAATACTACTCAACAATAAAATGAAATGAACTATTGATGCACTCAACACTTGAGTGTATCTCATGGAAATCATACTGAGTGGAAAAAAGCTAATCTTAAAAGGTTATATACCATGATTCCATTTATATCACATTCTCAAAATGACAAAATTATAGGGATGGAAACAGATTATTAACTACCAGGGGTTAGGGATGGAGAAAGAGATGGTGTAATTATAAGGGGGTAGCACAAGGGATCTTTTGGGTGGTGGAATCATTCTACATCTTTCTTTTCTTTTTCTTTTTTTTTTTTTTTTAGATGGAGTCTCGCCAGACTGGAGTGCAGTGGCATGACATCGGCTCACTGCAACCTCTGCCTCCTGGGTTCAAGCAATTCTCCTGCCTTAGCCTCCTGAGCAGCTAGGACTACAGGTGCGTGCCACCACACCCAGCTAATTTTTATATTTTTAGTAGAGAAGGGGTTTCACCATGTTGGCCAGGATGGTCTCAATCTCTTGACCTCGTGATCCGCCCGCCTCAGCCTCCCAAAGTACTGGGATTACAGGCATGAGCCACCCGCTCGTCCTGTTCTACATCTTGATTGTGCTGATGATTATATGAATCAACATGTGATGCAAGTGCATAGAACTATACACGCATACATGTGTACATGATGCCCACACCCACTAGGAGTGCATGTAAAATTGGTGAAATCTAAAAAAGGTCCACGGATCATACCAATGTAATTTTCCAGGTTTTGGTGTTATACTACAGTTTTATAAGATGCTATCATTGGGGAAAACTGGGTATATGGGACACAGTGTGCTATTTTTACAAAGTCCTCTGAATCTATAATGAGTCTAAAATAAAAACTTGAAAGAAAAAAAACAAAGTGAGCCATTGATCATCCATTCTGTTTTGTCCCCAAATCTGTTCATCATTTTGAACATCCAATCCCGGCTATGGTGATCCAAACACCCAAGATAGAAGCCTGTGTATGGTCTCCTCTCTCCCACATCCCGTTAGCAACATTTCCTGTTGAGTCTTCCCCTGAAAAACATCTCAGAAACAGACTTCTCCCTCTCACTCTCATTGCTACCCCAGAGCAACCTGTCCACATGCATCCCTGCTAGTCTCAATCCCTGCCTCTCCTCTGACTCCCATTTCCCTAGGCACTACTTGTCAGCAACACAAAATTCCTCGCCTAAAACGCATTATAGATTTTCACATCCATGCCTTTGATCATACTGCTCCATCTGCTGGGACTTTATCTCTTCTCTGCAGCATATTATTGACCAACATTTAAGAACAATCCCAGATACTGCCTGTCTATGAACATCCTTCTCCCTCCCCGAAGATCAAGTCCTTGTTGCCTTTTCAGCAACTGCCACACTCTTTCCAAAGAACTCTATCTAGCACTTAAGGACAATAGGCTTTAATTATTTAGTTTCATGTTTGTCACCCACATTACATCCAAAGCTCTTCAGAGATGAATACAACATTCGTTTTTGTAATACCAACACCTAGAACAGTGCCTGGCACACAGTAGGTTCACTCTAAATATTTATTGGAGGGGAAAAAAGATCTCATGGTTAGGTTCTCTCATTTTATTTGAGTATGTAAAAAATCTATATATATGTTATGCATAAAATGGCCTTTTGTGTGTTGGACTGGGGACTTCTCAGCACATTTAAGGGAGAATACTTTTGCATTATTAAAGGGCCACTTAAATACATTTTTACACATTCCACTTTCAAGCGTTTATGGGTGGTCTATATACTACTTGTTGATCTCGTCTCATCTTGAAAACTAGCTTTTCAAGAGATATACTTTTTATGGTCCACTGACTCACACACTACAGCTCCGCAGATCTTTCTTCTCCAGGTTACATTAAATAATTTTAATATTTTCAAATGCCAAGGGCTGAGGAGAACTTTCAAAAGAATGATCAAATATACCATAGCAACCTAAAGTTGTATATCCAATGGCTGAACAGCTCCTCAGGGACCTGAAAGTCTTGAACACTTGTATGTTGGCAAACGTGAGAAAACAAGAAATTCAGAGCCAAATACTCATGTAATACCATCTGGAATCACTCAAGTTCCTAAATAAGTTCAGTGAAGAAAAACATGATAGGAGTTCTACATCCTTATTAAGAGAGTTGACTATTTATTCCTTTAATAAATTTATTGCCCAGTTAAATTTCAGTTGTTGCAATCATGGGAAGTAAGAAGGGAAGGTTGATGACCCTATCAAACATAATACATCAAAACCATCAAATGTTTTTACTGTTCATGCATAATTTTAAGTTAGGACCCAGCTTTAGTCATAACCAAGGTTTTTAGCAGGCATGAGAACAATTATGTTTGCTACCATTCAAAAACCTCTACCTTATATGACCACACAGGCCAAACCTGAAAGTCTTGTATATAAACTACAATATGCTTAGTCTTAAGTCCATTCCTGTAACATCAGCCGAATAAAGGAATTTGAAGACAGCCTAGTGAACATTTATGGCATCAGGCTGGCAAAATTTACTGGGGCTACTAGCCAACTGCACCATTTCCCTAATGCTTGCCTGCCATCAAGGAAAATTACAGGAAAATGTTTACTCTATGTGTGTCAGAAGAAACTGTCCTCCCAGAAGAGCTGAATAGTTATGAAAGAGTGAATGCGCAGGAAACACTTTTGTATTCCACTAAGCTAAAAGGCTTGTTAATGTTCTCCAAGAGACAAACGAGGCAGATCACAAAAGAACAGAACCGATGTAAAAACAACGGCCGGTAGAGGCAGACGGGGAACTTACAAACAATTCAACACCACACACAAGGATGTGCAATTCGTGTTCTCCTGAGCAAAGACCTCCTGAGAAACCAAAAAAAGTCATAATAAAAGGAGAAGCAAACAAGCGTTTCCATTATCAAACAGGTTAACATTTATAACTGAAAACAGGAGGAAAAATAGCGGCAAGGATCAAAGCTAGGATGAAACGAACATGAAAGTATTCCAAAATTTTTACATTTATTAAGGATTTATTCTCCAGCTATTTTTATATAGAACTTGAGGACAACAGTGACAGTGATCCTTTTGCTTCTCCTCTTCCCTCTCTCTTTTTAAAAAGTAGAAACTTGGACTATTTTTTCATTTCAGGTCAGTACACATTGAAGACAGGCCTGTGATTTAAAATAGGTCAGTAGCTGAACCTAGCATTTCTGAGGGAAATGTGAATCTGGCATAGATGTAATACAGCAACCCTCCCTTTCTCTCCTTTCAATTCAAGCAATATTTGCACTCCTCGCTACAGATGGATGCCATATTTCCCCTCCCAAAACACCACAGTCTTTATGATCTACTCCCCCTTTTTTAAGGTTGGTACTTAAAGTGCCTTATGATGTGTTTTCTGTTAAACTACTATTCATAGAATGCTAGCGGTGGAATTCTTATATGATAATTAAAATTGTATGCATATTGTAGCTCCCCAACAAAATTACTTTTTCCTTGCAGAGGAGGGTAATAGATACCCAGCATCTTCCTTAGTAGCTTTTTATGTACAAAAGCATAATTTGAAAAAAAACATGTACACATTAAATATCTTTCAGGATGTTAATATACACTTTTTTTTTTTTGAGACAGAGTCTTGCTCTGTTGCCCAGGCTGAAGTGTGCAGTGGCTCAATCTCAGCTCACTGCAACCTCCACCTCCTGGGTTCAAGCAATTCTCCTGCCTCAGTCTCCTGAGTAGCTGGGACTACAGGCACACATCGCCATGCCCATCTAATTTTTGTATTTGTATTTTCAGTAGAGATGGGGTTTCACCATGTTGGCCAGGCTGGTCTCGAACTCCTGACCTCAAGTGATCCACCTGCCTCAGCCTCCCAAAGTGCTGGGATTACAGGTATGAGCCACCGTGCCCGGCCAATATACACTATTTTATATACATTAATACACTATTTTATATACATTAATATTAATTAAATATCTTATATCATATTTTAAGGTACACAGAGCTGTCCAGGAATAAAGCCATGCTGCAGTATCTAAGAAAAACTATACTTCAAATTTACTAACTGTTAACTATTTTGGAAAATCTTATTAGTGGTGATAAAACCATTGTTAGATATTGTATTCAAGGTGATTATAAATACCTTAACAAATATCTACTTCCTTATATCTTCTGGTTCAATCACACATAAGCATTTACATAATTAAATACATCATATAATATTATACATTACTGCACTACTTTATATTAAGTGTCAGACATTAGATGACTTAAGTTATGTATATAGATTTATTATCCATACATTTCTTTTCAGACTAGTGAAAAAGGCGTTACGCATATTTGTTAGAAAAAGGAAGCATCAGTGGTTCCCACTTGGATGGGAGAAAAAGGAAGCATCAGTGGTTCCCACTTGGATGGGAGAAAAAGGAAGCATCAGTGGTTCCCACTTGGATGGGAGAAAAAGGAAGCATCAGTGGTTCCCACTTGGATGGGAGAAAAAGGAAGCATCAGTGGTTCCCACTTGGATGGGAGAAAAAGGAAGCCTCGGGTGGGTAGAACGGAGAACTAATGCCCTGCTCTAACAACACCCATCCAGGATGACTCATCTTTTTGTAGACAGCTCACTTAGTAAAGACCACCCAAAAGAAAGGGTAAGTGGTAACTTACCTATCGCAAATGTTGCGATAGGAAGTGACATAGCAAATTCCAAGGGATTAATTTCTGTATTGAGTCTTGTACTTCAGAACAAGATGCATGGGTGGGTGAGAAGGAAAAGGTCAGGCACAGGAAGAAGTGCTGGGGAGTTCTAAAAATAATCTCTTAAGTCTTTTGCATTGACATATAAGGAAAACACTAATCTTGATGTGCAAATTGATAAGTGCGGAGGTAAAGCGTGTAGGGCATCAATCTGATCAGTTCGAGAAGTGCATTTTCCTTGGGGTAACAGATTCTATAATACATTGTTACTCTGCTTTCTGTTACAACGACCAAGAAAGCAATAGTCTTTATTTCAAATGTAAAAGTAAACACTGATAATCAAATGTACTTTGTGGAACATCTGATCACAGAATTACTCTTTCTTCCAAGAAACAATGCATTAAAATCATGATCAAAGCCCTGATATTTCAAAAGAAATTCTATTTAAGAGAACTTGTCAAGGGTAGTGTTCTACCTGCCATAAACAATTATTTGCATTCATCTGGTTAATGTTTTTTGTAGTGCTTACTATGTGCCAAGGAGATACAATACTAAGGAAAAACAATAGAACTTTCATCAGTCAAGACAGAATGGGAGTGAAGAAAAGTGAATATGCGCAGAATGTCTAGGTTTACAAGCATTCTAAAGACAAGGTGCATGTTGCTGTACGAGCCTGAAATGGAAGGATTTGATACAAAGAATTCCTAAGGAAGAAAAGAATGAGAACTGAAGATTCAGGAGACTTTTACTAGAAGGAGATGGTAAGTGGAAATCTCCTGCCTGAATGAACACCTTTTGTCAGTGCTGTTCTAGTGGTAGTATCTGCATGGTTTTGAGAAACTAAAAGGGGGTAGGTGGCTGGAGAGCAGAGGGCTACAAGATGGTAAAGTAGATGGACCGTGCAAAATTAAAAACAAATGTGAAGGAGAAGTGCTCAGAGAACCTACCTGCCTACAAAAAGTAAATGGCCATAAATTCCACAATGTGAACATGAAACTGCTCTCTGCTGTACAGTGTCAGCCTTTTGGATGTCAACTAACAAAAGAAAAATATCACATTAAAATAAGAGAAAGCCAGCATGGTGGTGCATGCCTGTAGTTCCAGCTATTCGAGAGGGTGAGGCAAGAGGATCACTTGAGTTCAGCAGTTCAAGGCTGTAGTGAGCTATGATCACACCACTGCAGTCCAGCCTGGCCAAGAGAGCGAGACCCTGTCTCTTAATAAAATAAAATAAAACAGGAACGACATATAAGAACAATCCCGGATCATTTATTTCCACATATTTCCAATGCAGCTGAGTTAATCTTTTAATTTTCATTTTCCAGGAATTTATGCAATATAGTTGGTTTATCCAAAAGAAGCATAACTATCAAAAAATCAGTCAATAATTTTATGATGTGACAGGCAGTGTCACACCTTAGATTAACAAGAAAGAAATATAATTTCTGATTTTTATTAAGTTTATAGAGTCAATCTGTAAGTGATTCAAGATCCAAAGCTTTTCTTTTTTTTTAATTCTGAAATTCATCTTAAGCACATTTATGGTTGAAAATGAGCATACTTGCAAGGATTCCATGAACCAACTCAATAAAACAATGAAATATGAGAGTATGGTTTTAAGACAGCTACGTGGGGAAAGTCAATACTCCCCTCATTTTTGTTTGAAGAAACTGATGATTAAATGTTGCTTAAAACATGAATCAATTAAATTCCTCTAGGAAGTTATGGGAACACAGAATAGTTAATCCAATTCATTTTCACTCATGTAATATGGTATACACTTTTGAGGATGCTGTATCATGTGGCATGCATGATACCCTTCTTCCAGATTAAAGTTTATGGTATGTCAACTACTACCCTAGTAATCTTTAAGCAAAGATTGCTAAAACTACAAAGTATGCCTGTGAAATCCAATCCTGAGAAGTGTAAATTTAGACCTCTAATTCTTTCCACTTTACCTGCTTTTTCTTCTTCCTTCTAATTGGATTAGAACTGTTTAATGCCAAAGGGGGTGTTGAATTTTTTCCCTTCCTAACTTTTTTCATGTTTTTTTCTTCAGTTGAACTGCAAATAGTATTCATGTCCAGGTTTTGGTTTGGTTGAATACTTAAGATTTTTTGTTTATTTGTTTCTTAAATATGAAAGAAAGAAAAAAATGATAAAACACAATTCAATGAATATTTTAACAGACACATTTTTAAATTGAAGTTAGTCATTCAACACACTTAAAAACATGAGTAATTTTCCTCATCTGCTCCCTCATTCCCCACACCACAGTCTACCGCTTCCTATCTACCTCACAAGCTCACTTTGCCATATAAGGAGTATATTTCAAGATTCAGAAGCAACAGATATAGTTAACCAACTGTAAATATTATATACTGCTTAGGAAAAGACGTTACTCTCTGAACTTAATGACAGTCAATAACCCTAAATAAACTATAATGATTTTTGTTTTTAAAAACTCACTAGGTTGTACTGCATTTAGTAACTATGTGGTTTCACTAGGTTTTAATTCCTCAGTAAACAGGAATTGAGTCCTCAGGATTGTGGTTTTTGAAATTAGGGTGTGTTTAGATTTGGAGGCTAACCAAGATTCATTCACATCTAGAAGAGAAAGCTCACTGCCAAACATATGCAATCAGGAGAGAAAAAAAGATTACATTCTAAATAAGGTTTGTATAACAAATACTTCCATCTGTTTCACAGAGATCAAATAGAACTACTTTAAAACAGACCAATGACATTTAAGCATCTGGCAAAAAGAAAGTGTGTTGTATTTATGGGAAAGGATTTAGGTTAGCAATATTTTTTTCTTCAAGAATAAGAAGTGGAATGCCAAATAAGATTATTACCCATATATTTAATTTAAAAACTGAGTTTAAATATGTTTATTTTTTCTAGATAAAATTCATATGTACCCTCAAATGTTATTATTAAACTATTAAGGCAAAATTAAGACTATTCAGCTATCTTTCAAACACTGTGTCAGACCTGAAGTTAATAATTACCATTACACCAACATGATAAAGTTGGAAAGATTTCCAAAGAGAACTCAAGCCAAGTCTAAGCCTGTGCATGTCACTTTTTGTTTCTAGAGACACTTTCATATGAGCATGACACCTACCATATAAAGTCACAAACACATGTGACTGTCATGCCAGATGAGACCATACCTCCTAAAACCTCAACCCTCCCTACCATCTGTGCCAGTTACTGCCTCTCATCCCTCAGTTTACCTTCTAGAACTGAATCCGAGATAACGGACTGGGCTCAGCAGCTCCCCCTTTACAGCGAATATGAAGTTATGTTTGCCAGTAGGAGGTGATGGAGGGGCACTGCTGGAGGAAGGGGGTCCTCTTCCTGACTCTGGTATGCAGTTTGCCTTTTCTGCAGCACAACTGGTCAGCGGTATGGGTGTATAATGACATCTGGGGGTGCTCTGCCACACCACAGCAGCATACCCGGAGTGCAGAGCTCTTTGGCAACCTTGCAGTCCTGACCTAGACTCAGTGACCAGTTTGCCTCCAATGCAGACACCATGCACTGTGCACCTGCACCAGCCAAGGCTTGCCTGTGCCCTGAGGTTTGTTTCCTGGGCCCTCCCTACATGGATAATGTACACTCTGGGCTTCATGTTCACTGTAGCATCCTGACTCCTGCATGCCTGCCCACTAGCTGGAGTTCACCTGCCCCCTGAAGTGTGTTTCCTGCTTGCCCAGAGACGTGACCATCTGTGGCCCAGGCAAACCAGTGGGCTGCGACCACACCTTCTCCAGTGAGATCTGCACCCTAGTCTTAGATAGGGGACCCCCTTCCAAGCTTATCCAAACTTGGGTATGCTTACTCATCCCTAGGGTGCTGTTAAAGTTATCACTACATTCTTGTACTCTTCCATCATAGGTTAATCATAATAAACTCTTCCACTTATATTAGTCTGTGGTTTATGTCCCAGTTGAACCCACACTGTTAGACTTTCTAACACTCACACCCTCACTCTCCATCTTCTGCCTTGAGACTACGAGACTCCTGTGTCTGCATATCAATTATGAAGGAACAGACCACTCAAACCTAACATAACCACAGAATTCTCATTGCCCCATTTTCTACCAAGCTGCTTCCACTTATCAGCTAATGGCAATCCCTTCCTATTGCTCAGGCCAAAAATTGTGGGATCACTCTCAATTTCTTGTTTTCTCTCACAGTCCATACCCAGCCCATTGGCAAACTCTACTGGCATATTCTTCAAAATAGTTCCAGAATCTGACCACTTCTCAGCAGCTCCACTGTGTACACTGAGGTCCAAGCCACTATCATCTCTTAACTCTGAAAGGTCTCTGACACTACACCTTGCTTCTCATAGTCTATTCCTAGTTGTCAGAGCTTCTTACAGGGGTGTCCAAGGGAGAGAATACAGTCATGGGTTCTTAGTTTCTGTTTCTGGTTGGGCCAGTAAAGCCCCGTCCTCGTCCCTCTTTTCTGCTTATCACTAGACACGAAACTAAAAACCATGGCTTCAGGCTGCTAAAAGCCTGAAACAAAACAAAACAGAATGACAACAGCAAAATAAGGCGAGTTGGACAAGCTTTGAAACATGAATCCTCTAGCCAAAACTGTGTGGTAACTTCCCATTTTACTCAGAGAAAAAGTTAAAGTCTTACAAAGTTCTACAAGTCCCTAGAGGGGCTAGTCCCCACCAATTTATCTCTAAGTAACTCCTACAATGTTCCCCTCCCTTGTGCCATTTCAGCTGTGTGGGCTTCCAGCTGTTCCCTGAATATATCAGACTTGCTCACGCTTCAGGCATGATACAGTCTCTTAGATTTACACATGGCCTCTCTGGCTCACCTCCCGCAATTCCTCGTTCAAATGTCATCTTTCAAATAACAACCATATTTAAAATTGTACCCACCATCCTGGGCAACATCCTTTCCCTCACATTGACTTTTTGTTCTCTTTAACACAGAATATTTTAAAAACTATACATGTACCTAATAGCCACAATAATTAATTAATTAATTAATTAAATACCTAGGAATACCAAGAAGGTGAATGATCTCTATGAGGAGAATTACAAAACACTGCTGAAAGAAATCATAGATGACACAAATGGAAAACCATTCCATGCTCATGGGTTGGAAGAATATCATTAAAATATCCATACTGCCCAAAGCAATCTATTGTTTCAATGCTATTCCTATCAAATTACAAACATCATTTTTCACAGAATTAGGAAAAACTATTCTAAAATTCAAATGAAACAAAAAAGAGCCCCAATAGCCAAGGCAATCCTAAGTAAAAAGAACAAAGCCAGAGGCATCATATTACTGGGCTTCTAACTATACTTCAAGGCTACAGTTACCAAAACAGTATGGTACAAAAAATAGACATACAGATCAATGAATCAGAACAGAGATCCTTGAAATAAAGTTGCACACCTACAACCAACTCATCTTTGACAAAGTTAGCAGAAATAAACAATGGAGAAAGGGCACCCTATTCAATCAATGGTGTTGTGAAAACTGGCTAACCATATGCAGAAGAATGAAACTGGACCAATGCCTCTCACCGTATATAAAAATTAACTCAAGATGGATTAAAAACTTAAAAGTAAGACCTCAAACTATAAAAACTCTGGGAGAAAAGCTAGGAAATACTCTTTTAGACATTGGTCTAGGCAAACAATTTATGATGAAACCCTAAAAACAAATGCAACAAAACCAAAAATAGAGAAATGAGACAATTAAACCAAAGAGCTTCTGCACAATAGAAGAAACTCTTGACGAGAATAAACAGATAGCCAACAGAATGGGAGAAAATATTCGCAAACTATGCATCTGACAAAGGACAAATATCCAGACTCTCTAAGGGATTTAAATGAATCAACAAGAAAAAAGGAAACAACCTCATTAAAAAGTGGCAAAGGACAAAAACAGACATTTCTCAAAAGATGATAACAAGCAGCTAACAAACATAAGAAAAAGTACTCAGCATGACTAAACACCAGAGAAATACAAATCAAAACCACAATGAGATGCCATCTCACACCAGTGAGAATGGCTATTACTAAAATGTCAAAAAATAACAGGTGTTACAGAGGTTGTGAAGACAAGGAAATGCTTATACACTGTTGGTGGGAATGCAAACTAGTCCAGCCACTGTGGACAGCAGTTTGGAGATTTCCCAATGAACTAAAAATAGAAATACCATTCAATCCAGCAATCCCATTAGTGGGTGTATATTCAAAGGAAAACAAATCATTCTACCAAAAAGACACAGGCACTCATATGTTCATCACAGCACTATTTGCAATAGCAAAGACATGGAATAAACCTAGATGTCCATCAACAGTGGACTGGATAAAGAAAATGTGGTACATATACCCCATAGAATGCTACAACACCATGAAAAGAATGAAGTCATGTCCTTTGCAGAAACATGTATGCAGCTAGAGACTGTTATTCCATATGCAGAAACATATCACATGTTCTCACTTACAAGTAGGAGTTAAATTTTGGGTTCACATAAAGATGGGAACACTGGAAACTGGGGACTCCAAAAGGAGGGAGGGAGGGGAACAAGGGCTGAAAAACGTCCTGTTGGATACTATGTTCAGCTTCTGGGTTGTGGGATTAACGGAAGCCCAAACCTCAGCCCCACTCAGTATGCCCTTGTAACAAACCTGCACATGTATCCCTTGAATCTAAAATTAAAATGGATTTTAAAAAAAGAAAATAAAAACTACAAGCAGCCGGGCGCGGTGGCTCACGCCTGTAATCCCAGCACTTTAGGAAGCCGAGGTGGGTGGACCATGAAGTCAGGAGTCCGAGACCAGCCTGGCCAACATAGTGAAACACCATCTCTACTAAAAATACAAAAATTAGCTGGGCATGGTGGTACATGCCTATAATCCCAGCTACTCAGGAGGTTGAGGCAGGAGAATCACTTAAACCCAGGAGGTGGAGGTTGCAGTGAGCCGAGATCGTGTCACTGCACTCCAGCCTGGATGACAGAGCGAGATTTCATCTCAAAAAAAAAAAAAAAAAAAAAAACTTACAAGCATATCTATTCTAGAAAACTATATGACTAATGACTTTAAAACAATTATGCTGACCTTATAATGGTTTATATCCTATTACAATGATTATGCTACACTACTAAGATGACCTTTTCATGTAATAATTCTTATGATAAGAAGAAGTATAAGTGGAAGAAATACATAAAAGGGATATACATGCAGTTATTTGGTAATAAGTAAAATAGTAACTATGTTAAATTAAAAATATACAATAGACACATTCCTTGGCATTAGACAAGAGCTATGTTTCTGCAAGTCTGGATTTATTCTGACTGCATTATAGTAGCATTTTCCAAACCATGTAATACTATTGTTTCACTAGATTAATAATTTAATTGAAGGAAGAATATAGTTTAAAATGTCCTCCACTTGGAAACTACCACTTTATTAGGCATATATTATGGCTCTGCACAGTTTTATTTTTAACTTTAACTTATTTGATTAACTTATTTTTCACCTGTTTGATTACGCAACATGTTTTTTACTATAGACTACAAAACAATAGTGTTTCACTGAACCCAGTTTGAAAAACACAATACTGGGAAACGCATGCTTTCAAAAAATGAATGAGTTTCTTTCTCAACAAAACCTAGATTGAATATATCTTGTATTAGAGAGAGTAATAAGCTCATTTAAATGTTAAATGAAAAGAAATGATTAAACACCGTCACACAGACTATGTTGTCCAAGACACAAAGTTATCCAATGTGCCAAAAAAAAGGAAAATCTGACTAAATCTCAAAGGAAAATACAATCAACAGATGCCAACCTCAAGATGACCCAGATGGTCATATTATCAGACAACATCTTTAGAAAAGCAGCTATTTATAACTATGCTCCATGATATGAACAAAAATACATTAAGAACGAACGAAAAAAGTAGAAACCCCAGAAAGGATTCTGGGAAGATAGCAGAGTAGAAAGTACCAGGGATCTATTTCCCCATCTAGACAATTGTACTAGCAGAATCTGTTGGAAACTTTGGGGTCTACTGTTGGGCTTACAACTTCCAAAGAAAGGCTTGGAGCTTAAATTACAGTTAATTTTAGTCAATGTCAGCTCTTAGCAGATTAGCAGCTACCTATCCCCCACTCCTGGCCCTGTGGCAGGCAGCTGTGCATGCACTTCTGCAGCAACCTGCATGCGGCCTGCAGGAGCCAAAGTGAGCCAACCTCCCAATGCCCTCACCTTCCAAATATAAAGGATCTGTGCTCTGATCCCTGATTACTGCTTCTGATCACTCAGGGGCAAACAAAGAAGCAGGAGGCCATTGTTGAGCCTCTGTCCCCCCACTGTAGTTGCCCCTCCTTATCTGGTTGAAGTGACAGCTGGGGGATTAAACAGCCAGAGCCCTCTTTTTTCCATGATTCCTTTTCATCTTTCCCACCTTTTGGGAGCCAGACATTAAAGATGAGGACATATAAAAGCAACTGTATATATCGGGAAAATTAGAAAGTGACCACGTGTGCCCAGGGAAAGGTGCAGGCTGAAAAATGCCCTAAGAAGACCTTAAGTTTACACTTCAGGCTTATCCTTGGCACAAAGATAAACTATAAAAATTAAAAAAAAAGCAAATAAAAACAACTTAAAAAACCCAGCAAACCCTTGGGAAGAGGGAGAATGTGATTTCCAGAATTACATTGTTAAATTCAAATGTCCACTTTTCAAAATAAAAAAGAAAGAAAATCACAAGACATACAAAGAAACAAAAGTATGTACCATTCAAAGGATAAAGATAAATCAATACAAATTATCCCTGAAAAAGACCTGATGGCAGAGTAAAGACAAAGGATTATTAAATTTTGTTTTAAATATGCTCAAAGAACTAAAGAAAGCAAGCCAAGAAAACAATGTACAGACAAAATGGCAATATTAATAAAGAGATAGAAAACCTGAAAACAAATCAAAAAAAAGCTGAAAAATAACTGAAAAGAACTGAAAAATACAATAACTAACATAAAAAAATGCACGAAGAGAATTTAAAGACAGATTTGAGGAGGCAAAAGAATGAATCCATGAACTTGAAGATGGATCAGAAAGTATCAAGTCTAAAGAACAGAAAAAGAAAAATGGAAGCAAAGTGAAGAGAGCCTCAGGAAGCCGTGAAATACCACCAAGCAGATCAAATATGCGTTATGGAAGTCCTAGAAGAAAAAGAGAGAAAGGAACAGAGACGATATTTTTAAAAAATAATGGCTGAAAACTTGTCCAATTTGATGAAAGATGTGAACATAAACATCCAAGAAGCTTAATGAACTCAAAATGATGTTAATCCAAAGAGACCTACATCAAGATACATTATAAACAAACTTTTGAAAGACAAAGTCAAAGAGAGAATATTGACACCAGCAAGAAAGAAGCAACTGGTCACACACAAGAAATGCTCAATAAGAATCTCTGCAGATTTCTTGTCACAAATCTGGGAGACCAGAAGGTAGTGGTCTGATATATTCAAAGTGCTGAAACAAAATAAAGTGTCAACCAATAATTCTATATCCAGTAAAACTATCCTTTGACTATGAGGGAAAAATTATGACATTCCAGATATACTAAAGCTGGAAAAGTTTCTTATCACTAGATCTGCACCACAAGAAATGCTCAAGGGAGTCCTGCAGGATGAAATGACAGGACACTAGACCATAACTCAAAGCTGTATGAAGAAATAAAGATCTGAGCACGTCAGCCACTTTAACTATTATAATCAGTCTCTCTCACTTGACGAAGACAAAGCAAATTCTCTTTGTGATCAAGAAAAACCAAGGTCCCCAAAGATTATCTGAGGCAGGAGAGCGCAGCCTCAGGGTACAAAAGGCTCAGTTACTTTCCTGGAATAAGAAGGGAAATATACTTCTTTTTACTTAATTTTCTGATTTTTTTTTAATCATAGAATAACAAAAACAAATATCTTGCTCTATATAGAAATTATCTTTCTATATTATTATTGTATAATGATAATATAACTCTATTTTTATTTTCACTATATTTATATCCATATAGGGCATAAAAATGTATGGGAAAAGTGTCAGCTAACATTTTTATGTGAAACGAATTAAACTTTAGTAGCTTGAAACTCTAATTATTAATTTTCATAATCTTTTGGCCTAGGTTGATTTGTCTGATAGTTACACTTAGATATCAGGCAAATCTGACTAGACCCAAGTGCTGGACCCATTAATGTGTCTGACGGTTGGAAAACTGGTTTTGAAAGAGTTTCTCTAGAATGTATGACCAAGGGTGTAATTTCTGGACTAATTGCAAATTGCTTATTGCAAATTGCTTCCCATTGAGATTATACCAAATTATATTAATATAGTATATAATAGTTACTATTTTTTCAAATGCTCATCAACATTTGATACTGTCAAACTTTTTCACTGGAGATGAAAAAGTATCTTACGGATGTCTTATTTCCATTTTCTTGCTTTCTATTGAGAATACACACTTTTTCTTGTATTTATTGGACATACAAGTTTACTTTTTTTGAGTTGCCTTGTTATCTCTTTTGTTCATTTTTCTTTCGACTTGTCCCTTGATAAGTGTAAGAATTTTTCAGTACTCTGGGTCCTGATTTTCTGAGGACCCAAGTATTGCAAATTTCTTTTTCTAGCTTCTGGTTTATCTTCTAAATACGTGTAGGTGCCTTTTAAAAAACTGAACATAATTATTCAATTTGTAATAAAAATTATCAATGTTAACAAAGATAAGGAGTCTCAAAAAAAGAACTATTAATGAAAATTCTAGAAGTGAAAATTATAGCATTAGAAATAAAATGTTTTCATTTGAGAGGCTGAATAAAAGAATAAAGATGGCAAAAGAAAGAATCAGTGAAAGTACACAATATGATGAACAGAAAGAAAAAAATGATGGAAAATCTAATGAACAGAATCTCAGGGACTTGTGAAAAAGTACTCAAGATGTAACATGTATGCCATTAGTAAGCCAGAGAGGAGAGAAACCGGGAGAACAGAGTACAAAAGAATATTTTCAGGTGGAAGGACGAGAGATGGAAAAACTCTTAAAGGTGGTGAAAAATCATAATTATAATCAGGAAGTCCATCAAACTCAATCAGAATACAAGAAAACCATGCCTACTTATATTACAATAAAACTGATTAAAACCCAATAGAAAGAAAAACCTAAAGGCAGCAGAAGGGGAAAAAAATGACAATTTATATATTAATACAAAGTAACAATGATGGCTGACTCATCATCAGGGACAAGGTAGATCAGAGGTAATTGGGATATCTTTGTTATGCTGAAAGAAAATAATTGTCAACCCAAACTTCTATATCCAACTTTAAAATGTCCTTCAAAAAAATGAACGTGAGATAAAAAAAATTCTAAGATGAAAGAAAATTAAGAAAATTCATCACTGAAAAGATGTGTTTTCAAAATACATTACAGATACTGCCTTAGGCTAAAGAAAAATGATATAAAATGATACTGGAAGGAAACTTGGTCTTAACAAAGGAAGAGCTTCAGAAATGGGGGAAATGTAGCTAAATATAAAAAAAACTATACTTAAATATGTTTAATTATTTAAAAATATAATCACATACAGATGCTACTCACATCACAACAAAATAAGTAAATGGAGCAGGAGAGGCAGCAAAAAGCCCTATATGGAGTCAAGGTTTGTATATTTTATATGAAAACTCTATCTAAGTAGAGTATAAAAGGTTAGGAATATACATTGTGGTTCCTAGAATAACTGAAAAACATGTGACACAAAGAGGTGAAGCTAAAAAAAAGCAATAGAAATAAAATTTAAAACAAAACAAAGCAAAAAATCCCATGTAAATAATAAGGTAGGAAAGAAGAATTAGAGGGACAAAAAATGACAGACCTAAATCCAACTATAACAATAATTACAATAAATGCTGACAATCTAAATGCTCCAAGAAAGTAAAGATTATCACAATGAATAAAAAACACAGACCCAAATGCATTCTGTCTATGACAGATGCAATTCAAACACAAAGACACAGGAAAGTTGAAAGTACACAGATGGAGTTGAAAAAAAAACATGCACACAGTAAGTATCAAAAGAATAGAATAGCTATTTAAATATCAGTTAAAAGAAACTTCAAGATAAAGAGTATTACTAAAGTGAAGAAGAATATTTCATACTGATAAAAAGCAACATCCAAGAGAAAAAACCATTCCAAATACACCTGTGCCTAATATACTACCTAGCACTGATCTTAGCAAACTGCATGACAGTTAGTTAGTTTTCTAGAAATAGTTTTCAGTGAAAGAAATAATGAGTAAAAGAAGGTAAGTTATACATGTCTCTTTATTTTGTTTTCATTTCGGTTTGATGGGCATCTGAGCACGCTATAAGAAAGGAGAGATAGGAGAAAGAAACTAGTACAAAGTGAGAAGAGCTCTTTGATTGGAACATCAGAGAGGGGTACAAAGATTGTCATAGAATTTTTTAGATAAAGAGAAAACGGTAGTGACAAATGAGGAAACAATGGTAAATACAAATCAGATGGCTTAATGTTCCTATATTTGTGAGTTGGGAATCTAGGAAAATGCATGGAAAAGAAGCTGGCATCACATGTTGCCTAAACAGTCTACTGTGCTGAGCTCCCGTTTCAAAGGGCTCATTCATTCAACAGTCATTTAATGGGATTAAATTCATTCAACAGTCATTTCATGGGATTAAATAGCATAGAGATCATATGAAACTTCTATTATAGTTACACTGGGTTCCTAGACTTCCCTTACCTGATACAGTATGCATGAAAAGAGGTAGTTAGAATCCCAGTCCCCTTAGTAATAGCAACCATATTGGTTTCATGCAGTTGGAACTACAACTTCTGGTATACCCTTGTGTGATTTGGGGTGATACAGGAGGGATGGAACATGTAAACACATATTCATATCATGTGGAAATGAAACAGTGGCCTATTTTAATCTAGCTATTACATAGGTGTAAAGTTTGGGGAGAGTCTGCAGGAAGTAGGAAGGCCTCCAGCCAAGGTACACCATGATGTGCCCTCATACAGCACGCTGCCTTATTCCTATTAGTCTTGCATAAAAATGCAGTCTATTAGCAACTGAAAACATGGAAAAACTTGTTCCGCTTTGTGCACCAAAAAATAAACTACTACTAGTTCTGTAATCTTAGGTCCTTCTTGGGTTCATCATGGTATGCATTATCTAGTATAAACTGAGAAAAGGAAGCTCAAGCTTCTTTTCAGTCCAGAGGACACTCAAAAGATTTAAGGTAACATGGGAAATGGAAAGAGCTTCCTTAGCAATTCCAGGGGCTCCTGGGGCAATCATGTCTGAAATTACATCAACAAGAAGGAAACAAATCTACTCAGTTTGCCCCAAAATAGAATGTCACTGTTTGAATTTAAACCATTGTTTGAAAAATTACACATAACGTGATCAGATTATTGCTGGGATAGCAATGGTTAGCTTTACCCATGGTAAAGGTATCACTTCTGAGTCTCTGCAGAAATATTTCTGAAATTACCTTATTTTTAAGAAAGCCAGGTTTCCTTTTATATTGATGTTTAAAAAAAGCAGAGCATTTGAAATGTAAATAATGACATTAACCATTTTCATTTCTGTCAATTATAAAATAATACCAAAAGGAAAACATTACTATTCTCAGGTCATTTTTTAATTAAGTAGTAATTATTATGAATATTTTACACAAATCATTATGTTCAATACGGAATATAAAAATTCAGGCCATATGTGGTGGCTCACGCCTGTAATCCCAGCACTTTGTAAGGTCGAGGCAGGTGGATCACCTGAGGTCAGGAGTTCCAGACCAGCCTAGCCAACATGGCAAAACCCAGTCTCTCCTAAAAATACAAAAATTAGCCAGGTGTGGCGGTGGGTGGCTGTAATCCCAGCTACCCTGGAAGCTGGGGTAGGAGAACTTGAACCTGGGAGGCGGAGGTTGCAGTGGACCGAGTTTGCGCCACTGCCCTCCAGCTTGGAGGACAGAGTGAGACTCCACCTCAAAAAAAAAAAAAAAATTCATCTAATAAGGAATTTGTAGTTAAGTGAGAAGATAAGACATATGCATACATAAAGATAATATAAAGCAAAAAGTGGAAAATTCCAAGGAAAGGAAGAAAGGAGTACTATAAGATTTCAACAATGTCTTACATAGACAGCAGCGGTCCCCAACCTTTTTGGCACCAGGGACCAGTTTTGTGGAAGACAAGATTTCCACAGACCTGGCGTTATGGGGATGGTTTGGTGATGTAATTGTTCCACCTCAGATCATCAGGCATTAGGTTCTCATAAAGAGCAGGCAACCTAGATCCCGTGCATGTGCTCCTAGCTCCTATGATAAGCTAATGCCACCACAGATGCAACAGGAAGTGGAGCTCAGGCAGTCATGCTTGCTCACCAGTGGCTCACCTTCCGCGGTGTGGCCCAGATCCTAACAGGCCGCAGAATGGTACTGGTCCTTGGCCTGGGGGTTGAGGACCCCTGATATACAGGACATTTAGGGAAGAACTGTGCCAAATACTACTTAACTCTAGGTTCTGGAGCTATTGCTGTGGATAAAACAACTATTTTTGCCTTCTCAAGACTTATTTTTTAATAGATATTAATCAGGAATTTGCATATATGTATTATTGGCATATAAAGTATGCACAATGACCTGTTATTGTTCCTAATGGATTCTTCAAGTTCCTGTACTGCAGAGGGCTAACCTGGTACTACCTAAACTAATAATTGTGAATCACCCTCTCACAAAATAATTGGTTTCCTGACACAATGAAAGTCTGAACCTTAAAGTTTGAGAACAGCAGCAATAAAAATTTTAATTAAGTTTAACCAGTGCCAGCTAGTATACTATACACTGAATGTTTATGCCCCACCCTCAGTTCCATAGGTTGAAACCTTATCCCCAGGATGATGGTATTAAGGTAGGGCCTTTAGGAAACAATTAGGTCTTGAGAGCAGTGCCCTCATGAATGAGATCAGGGCCCTTGTAAAAGAGACCTCAAGCAGCTCCCTTGTCCCTTCTACCATGTGAGGTTCCAGCAAGAACACCGCAGTCTGTGAACCTGGAAGAGGGCCCTCACCAGATCCCAAATCTGCCAGTGCCTTCATCTTGGAAATCTCAGTCTCCAAAACTGTGAGAAACAACATTTCATAAGCCACTTAGGCTATGGCATTCCATTACAGCAGCCCAAACAGACTAAGACACAGTACTTGTTCTACTTTCATGAAGTAAGATAAGATTCTGGGTAGCTGTCTAGTTTGTCCTGAGTCATAAATTTATATTTTGTGAAATTACTTTACTTTGAAAGGCTAAACACCCTCAAATAAAATATATATATATATATTTTTTTTGAGATGGAGTCTCACTCTGTCACCAGGCTGGAGTGCAGTGATGCAATCTTGGCTCACAGCAACCTCCGCCTCCCAGATTCAAGTAATTCTCCTGCCTTAGCCTCCCGAGTAGCTGGGATTACATGCGCCCGGGCCACCATGCCTGGCTTATGTTTGTATTTTTAGTAGAGACGGGGTTTCACCATGTTGGCCAGGCTGTTCTCGAACTCCTGACCTCGTGATCCTCCCGCCTTGGCCTCCCAAAGTGCTAGAATTACAAGCATGAGCCACCACACCCAGCCCAAATAAAATATTCTAAACCATCATAAAATAAACATTCAATGTTCTATATTTTCTGGATATATTTCTACACATGAATACATCAAGTTTAAATAAGACATTCATTCCTACACATACACACATATAGATACACACACATACCATGTATACACTAAATGTATATATGTAATATATACGTGCAAGATAGATAGATACACACACACCAACATCTTAAATCATTATGACCTGCTGAAGAAATTACTTTCCTCTAGTATTTCCTCCTTTCTTCCATATGGCCCTCCTGGTTGGAAGAGGATTAGTATGAAAGACTCAAGAGAAATGAAAACTCTCTGTATCTCCCAATGGTTATATTTTAAATACCAATTTCATTGGAACATGAATATAATAAATACATGATTTACTTTTTCCAGTTTTCCCTTTGCATAGTGACAACTATATAATAAATCACTGAAACCTTCCCTCTCAATCTTTGTTTATGACTCAGTTTCACTGAATGCTTATGCTCACCATGCTTAATGGGTACCAATTCTACACTTTGCCCACAGATTCTCTACAATGCACCGTGAGACATATTTTTGCCTTACATCGGTCTCAATCTCACAGATGAGACCACCATATAACATATGCTAAAAAAAAAAAAACAAACTCAAGAGTGGATGAGCAGGTTTAACACACAGTCCTCAAGGGAGTGATCAAGGAACAGAGTCTGCATCCTGCCCACCACATGGGTCTCCCCAGAGCCAAGAATTATTTGACTTGAGACAGAAAAGTTAAGGACCAACTAAGGCCATGCCCCAAAGGGCAGAGGCTTAAATACCAGGCAGATCAAAGGCAAGAACAGAAATAAAGTTTAAAAAAAAAAAAAAAAAAAAAAAGGCACTCAAAGATATTAGACCCAAAATAGGACCACACTGCTGAGACTTTACCTTAAATATAATCAAAAGCACTGAAAACAACCTGCTTTATTACTACTTGAATCAATATTATTTAATGTCACATTCTAGCTAAAGACATCTCATATCGCACTTCCCAATGGCACTAACTATATCGTGCTATGGTTATTCTCCTTCAATACCTTACTCCCTTTTTCTACCATCTTTGTAAAAAAAAAAAAAAATACTACATAAAAGAAAAGCCAAATGCCCTGCCACTTAGTGAAATAAACTGTAGCAGTATAGAGAAACAGAGGCAGAATGAACTAAATCCCAGCTATATCACAACACTAGCTATGTGACCCGGAGTAAGTCATCTAACCTCGCTAACTTTCCTCATGTAAAACAGGGGTGATAATAATAGCATTTGATCACAGTTCATCAGAGAAATGCAAATCAAAACCACAGTGAGCTATGACTTCACATCTGTTGGCATGGCTACTAGGAGAGAGACAACAGGTGTTGGTGAAGATGTGGAGAAAAGGGAACCCTGGCACACTGTTGATGGGAATGTAAATTGGTACAGCCATTATAGAAAGCAGTGTAGGTGTTGCTCAAAATATTAAAGACAGAACTACCATATGATCCAGCAATTCTACTTCTGGGAATACATCCAAAGGAAATGAAAAGTATGTTGAAGAGATATCTGTACTTTCATGTTCACTGCAGCACCACTCATAAGAGACAAGATATAAAACCAACCAAAGTGTCCATCAACAGATGAATGGATAAAGAAAATGTGGTACATACACACCATGGAATATTATTCAGCCATAAAAAAGAAAGCAATCCTGCCATTTGCAACATCATGGATGAACCTGGAGGGCATTATGCTAAGTGAAATAAGCTAGACACAGAAAGACAAATAAGGAATCTAAAAAACTTGAACTCATAGAAACAGAAAGCATAACGGTGGTTGCCCAGGGGTGGGAGGTAGGAAAATTGGGAGATATTGGTCAAAAGGTACAAACTTTCAGTTATAAGATGAATAACTTCTAGAGATCTTATATATAAGCATGGGTGGTGATGGATGTGTTAATCTGATTGTGGTAATCAATGTGTATATCAAATCAGCATGAATATATAAAATAAATATACCTGGAATGTATTCAATCTTTTTCAATTACATATTTTAAAATTTTAAGTGTGTGTGCCTGAGTGTGTGTGTGTGTGTGTGTATGAAGTGCACAGAACAATGCTTGGCTCAATTTAGCCCCCACATCAGTACTGATTATTATTTAAATTTTAAAAAATCATGAATGACCTCATATGCAATATGATTTGATTCACAATTTTTCAAACCATGAGACCACACATTTGTCTGATATGTTCCTAGAAAGTATTGTAACAAACACCTACTTAGGCAAATTCACTACACTCAGATCAAATTTCTTTAGAGGACCTTAAAACAAAGAGTCTATATGTGCACATAGACATGCACTGTGTACATATTATATACTCACACATAAAATTCCTTCTATTACTCACATTCTCATAGAGAGCTTGAAGGGTCTCCAGGTCAACCACAGAATTATCCAAGTTCACAACAGCTGTGGAAAAGAAAAGAAGAATATAAATTGCCATAAGCCACCTGTGAAAAGATGTTTGACCATCTCAGGCAGCAGGCTCACGGCTCAGCAGCCAGAGGGAGCAGGGGCTTTAACTTCAACGTTTCCCCTTGCCCCCACTGCAAAGCCTGCACCAGGAATTTCGCTGGGCCAGGTGTCAAGTGTTAAAGCTTTCACTTGCTCCACAAATACTAAATCCCATGAAAATGGCCCAGGCAAAGGTCAGAGAGAAACTGTGAGGTCTGTTTTTCACGGCCAAACTGAATGAATTTGAAAAATCTGCTTCATACCAGCAAAGTAAGCAAATCACTTCAGTGAGTGCTACATCCCAGTTTTATATCAATAAATGGTTAAATTCGCCAGTATATCTAGGACCTTTGACAAACGTGAAATCTAATCATCAAACGGATGGACTTAGTATAAAAATGATGGGTGCATTTCCTGTTATAATTCCTCAAAATATTATAATCGAAGGATGAATCTTTTATATTGGTAGTGGTATTAGCACAGATCCTACCTTAAAAATCCATCCTTAAAATATATACTACCCATGGTTATATAAGGAAGAAGCAGGATAGATAATAGAAAAATCAGCAATATTTTCTTTATGCATTTGTTGCCTGGGGAAATTTGTATTGTATTTTGGAGTAGGTGTGCTTCATTACTTGGTTTAGGCATAGGTTAATACAAATCATTCTGTGTTTTCTACATGGATATTTGGTAGAAACAAGGTGAATTTGCCTTGACAGAATTTGTGTCAAGTAGCCAGTGAAGCTCTTGGGGAGTTAAAAATTTCCCGGACAAAAATCACCAAGTAAATAATCACAAACTGGATATATTTATTTTGATAACAGAGGCATTTTACAATGTCTCTTCTCTCAAAGTTTCACATGAGACATTTTCTAGTTGACTCTGTCAAAATCCCAAGAAAGAATTTAAAAAGACAAGTGGGAAATGGAAGCACAGGATAGATGAGAAATCTAAACAAGGTAATTTAGCATTTGTATTTGGAGCTGGGAAGAGAGCCCAGATGCACCAAAAAATATTGTACCAAGTAGAATATGATACTTCCACCCTCATAATAATCCACTATCTCAATTTCCAAAAAAAATTAGGTGTGAAATACATATCTAAGAGTAAGAGTCTCAGACAAATCTTATTCATTAGACCATATAAGGCAAAAATATCATGAACTTTAATGTTTCAAAGTAGTAAAGGCACAGTCCAAATACCTTTGACCATATTTCAAAAATTAATGAAAAAGGATTAGCTAATAATTTTGCTGTGATAATATGTAAGAAAATGCATAAAACCTGAGTAAAAAACAGTAAATTTATGTATGGAATTATCTTCTTTCGATTTGTGCAGAGTCTAGCTCTTCAAGAGTATCTTACAGTGAATCCAAAGGTTTCTGATTTTGGAATTCATCAGCCAGCCAATAATCCAGTAATTCTCTACGTGATAAGAAAACTATAAAGGAAATGCAAGGGGTCAACTTGGTGTCAGATGCCATCCCCAGAACAAGGCAAAGAAACACAATAAAATTATTCATGATCAATTCAAAGCTCATAAAGTACACAATTGTCCTTTGAGTTTATCCATCATTTTAAACCATACTATTATTCCCACAAGTTTTCCCCACATAAAACTTGTGAATATCCTGAGGTTTCTCATCTTTCTATCTCATGCAATGTCATATACATGAGATCGAAAGAATATTCTTAATAATGAATATCTTAATACATGTTATGTGCTCCTAAACAAGTTCTCAAAGGGTCCTAACTCATGAAATCTCATTTTTTACTCATCCACAGAAAATCTCACTGGAAAGCAACACTGTTACTGTTTCTCCATATAATTTCCCCCTAGTTGACCTGAGAGAAATTAACACAATTCAAATGGGAATGAGCAGTTTTCAGGGCAAAACCTAATCATGCTTTTGTAGCCAAAAAGAAAGATTAAATACTGACAGATGAATGGATGCAGTGATAGAAATTCTAGACAGGAAATAAAGGTAAAAGAAGTAATTTGGGAAAGATTAAAATTATCGAAGTGCCACACTTCCTCCTCAATTTAAAAAGCATATGCTAACATTTCAGAAATCAGGACTTAGATCAAAATGTCTATGTTACTAGATGTTTAGTAGCATCTTCCATTGCTCCCTTCCTTAAAATCTGTGATTTGGTCAATGTTACATTTTCAATGGATGGAATTCTAAAATCAAGGAAATAAGATAAGCATTCCCAAATGCATTCAACAAATGTAAGGTGTTTCCTATACATCAGGGATTACACTAGTATACTAGAAGGGTTAACAGTTACTTGAGTAATAATGATTTGAAGTTGGAGCTATTTGGGTGGGAATGTGCTGAATAGCCCAGCCTTGAAAGTCTGCAGACAACTGGTAATGCACAGAGAAGAGAATACCATGATCAGAGTTCTAGATCATGCTAAGAATGACTGAATGCATTTTTTATTTTTTACTTATTTACTTATGTACTTACCTACATACTTATTTATGTATTTATTTATTTAGGTGGCAAAAAGATTCAAAGAAAAAACTCCTCAGAAATTTCTTGGTTCCAAGTCCAAAATTTCAGCCTTGTTTCAGAGGAGAGAACCTGAGTATTGAAATTATATCAAGGTGATAGTTCCTCCAAAGGGAATATTATTTTTACAAGATGCAGTTTCCCGATGTGGAACAAACATAGAACATGGAATCAAACTAAACTAAGTTTAAATTTAAATTTTTATTTGCTGCTGCATTACTTCAAGTAAGTTACTTTTTATAAGTTTTAGTTCCTTTATGGGGCAGGGGCAAGGAAATAATGGAAAATATTAGCCACGTTTTGGTTTGGGGTTTTTGTGGGGCTTAGAGGCAATGACAAGTAAAAGGGTCTGACATGTAGTTGGTTAATGTTACCTCCCCATGCCAACTTTTCACATAAATTCAACTATTAGAACATCCTTCCTGCTCAAGTGAGCCTTGTTATCAAGCCCAAGGTTAAACAAGTTGACTTTTTTTCTATTTGTTTTAGCTTCCTCTTGTATCCAAAAAAAAAGAAAAAAAAAACAAACAAACCAAAAAAACAAACAAAAAAAAAACCATTCCAACTGCATCTAATGAGGGATGGAACCTTTACCTGAATGATAAACCATTAGAATGAAACAAGAGAGCGTGGTATAGAACTACTGGGGCTTGTTCATTATACTCTGTCTTGTTTATTAGCATGTAAATAATTAAGCAGAAGACTAGATTTCGGATAAATCCAAAATTTAAAAGAATATTCAGTGATAAATGTTCAGTTCAGATTACTTTATCCTCTAATAGTCAGCAAGGCGTTAATGTGATTATGTTTCAGATTAGAGGTCAGATATCTCACACTCACTTCCTCCTTGCTGCTTTAAGATGCTGAGTAACACCCATCCTTGTCTGCGACTCATTACAATTCCCACTCCCACCCAACCCCTGCAGGTCTACAATGCAGTTTTAATCACTCCCTCAAAAACATATATAAATCAATTTAACCAGGAAGCATCTGTTCTGTTTTTATGTGAGTGGGTTCAAGGAGAAAGGTGTTGAGAGGAACTACAGACCTTTTTTGCACATTAAAAGATTATTCACTTATTTGTCAAATATGCTACATTTCCAGGATTAAAACAATGGAGATATTTACCACTTCCTTTGAACAACCTACAAACGACCATATGTTACTAATCATTCCAGCTGGATGTGGTGGTTCACGCCTGTAATCCCAGCACTCTGGGAGGCCAAGGCAGGCAGATCACTTGAGGCCCAGAATTCGAGACCAGCCTGGCCAACATGGTGAAACCCTGTCTCTACTAAAAATACAAAAATTAGCCAGGCGTGGTGGTGCGTGCCTGTAATCCCAGCTACTCGGGAGGCTACGGCAGGATAATCACTTTAACCCAGGAGGTAGAGGGTGCAGTGAACTGAGATCGTGCCTCTGTACTCCAGCCTGGGTGACAGAGCCAGACTCTGTCTCAAACAAACAAACAAACAAACAAACAGACATCACTCCAGACCAAAACAGACAGCAATTCTTGTCTACGATTTTACCAAATGCCAATGTCTAGATAGAGAGTAGAAAAACATAGTAATCTTTCAGGCTTTCATACCAAATGGCTGTGTGTCTTTGATCAAGACACTAAACTTCTCTGAGACTTTATCAAGTGGGATAACTTTCGTTTATAGCATATGCTTATCATGTGGAGAAAATAAGTAATTATATATTAGAAAAATAATTCAGAAAGGCTTGGAATAATGGGTGTGATTAATTTTAAGGTGTATATTACCTGTAAACACATTGGTTCAGAAATTAGATTAAAACTAGGTGCTAGATTAAAACTAGGTTCAGGACTAAACATTTGCGTTAAATAGTTAAAAGTTAAGATCACAATAGCTATTCTCATCATGAACTCCACCAGTATGAACTTGCTCCACCGGTATGAACTTGCTAAGATCCAATGTCATTGTTGTTAAACCACGCTGTTAAAAAATGAAAAATGAAATGGCCTATTTTGGAAGTCAAATAGTCAATTTAACCTAAGATATTTAAAATGTCTCAAAATGTCCAAACAGAAAAAGAAATCTGTTTTCTTTTGATTTTAAGATTTTGATGGATGACTGCATTACATTAAAAAAATAAAGGAAAAAGCAATTCAAAACAACCAAGCATTATAGACTCAACATAGGAAACAGTCCCACTCCTGACTGTGCGCAGGCAGGTGTCTATCCTTGGACACTTGGTCTCTGCTACTAATGTGTTCTCCTCCATGGCTGCCTTTGTCAGCACCAGAAATATGGTACATGCTTCTTATTCTAACTTACTACAAATGTTGAATTACCCACAGGCTAGAGAGCAAAGTAATCTATCTGTATGAATGTTTACATGATAAAATGAATCCTGTCTCTATACTTTCAAAGAACTGCACAGAAGGGAAAGGACTTATTTTAAGTGTGCCTTAAAAGGAACTCATTTGAAACAAAGCACTTCAACAAAACATTATTAGAGAAATTTGTTGATCTTTCACATATTTTGAGTAGCCAGATTAAGTAGTTCACTTTATTTGTGTAATCCCTTTTTTTAGAGAGAGACAGAGTGACAGGGTCTCACTCTGTCACCCAGGCTAGGGTGCAGTGGTATGATCATAGCTCGCTGCAGCCCCAGACTCCTGGGTTCAAGCAATCTTCTCACTTCAGCCTCTCCATGTGGCTGGGACAACAGGCACATGCCACCATGACCAGATAATATTTCTATTTTTTAATTTTTTTGTAGAGACAAAGGTCTTGCTATGTTTCCCAGGCTGGTCTTGAACTCCTGGCCTCAAGTGATCCTCCCACCTCAGGCTTCCAAAGTGCTGAGATTACAGGCATGAGCTACAGTGCCCAACCTATTTGTATAATTCAATATGATAGGATTACTCTTGTTGAATGCAACGTTTTAAGCTATGAAACAGTGTTAGTACCTGCCTTACATTGATATGTTTTAAAATCAGGGATCTGTTGGATGAGACAGGACTGGAGCAGTCTCTCAGGGCTGCGCTTGATGGCCCCTTCCTTTCATAAGCCATGAACACTTATCCCAGCCACTGCAGTCACCTACTTTAATCTTTCCTGTGTGATCTGCTAAACTGGTGGTAAAGATGCCGCAAACTGGAAAATCTCACAGTGTTTATTACCAAGTGTGTTATTCATTTCTGCATGGCAAGTTACACCAAAGCTTAGGGGCTTACAGAGCACACATGGATTATCTCACACTTTCTGTGGGTCACAAATCCAGGTGCAGCTCAGCTAGGGGCCTTTGCCTCAAGGTCTCCCATAAGACTGCAATCACGGTATTGGCAGGGGCTACGGTCTCATCTGAAGGCTCTGCAGGAAGATCTGTTTCCAGCCTTACTCACAGGCTGTTGGCAGGATTCAGTTCCTCAGGCTGAGGGCCTCGGCATCTCACTACTGGTTGGCTGGAAGTCTGACTCAGTTTCTTGCCAGATGGGCTTCTTCATAGACAACTCTCGAGGTAGTTGGCTTCCCTTAGAGTGAGACAGAAAGGGCATACAAGACAGAGCCTCCTTCTCTTTGTAACCTTATTTTGGAAGTGACATCCCATCACCCCTGTTCTGTTCTATTCTATTCAGTGTGAGTCGTGAGTGTAGCCCACATATAAGGGGTAGGGAATATCACAGGGCCATGAGTCTCAGAAGGTGGGGATCTCCAGGGACCATCTGAGGGGCTGCCCATCACAACACATTGCTAACCCATGGCCCTCTGTTCCTTGGACTTCAGCTTCCAACTTGTGTTGCTCTATGGGTCTCTACCTTGTGTTAATTTCATTAATGCGAATGTTTTTATTCTCCTGTTAGGCTCTAGGTTGACAAAAGACATGGAGAAGCACCATGATTCGGTGGAAAGACAAAGTGCACTAGTCAGGAAGGCTGGCTTCTGGTTTAGGCACAACCTATCAAATCAGCTAAACCTCATCATTTCTATAAATAGAGATCATATGAGATACGTTCTGTAGATATACAGAGACGTGTGAGACAATATGGACAGACCCTTCCCTCCATGATTACATGGTCATGCTTCATTCACTGTTGTATCCTTTCTCTATCTAGAAGAACCCAGTACACAAAAGACTTGGAAAAACATCTTCCTCGAATGTTGAAAGGATAAAACAGGCTGAGGTTAGCAATTCCTGAAAATCAACTCTGCCTTTAATTTTACTGGACAAACTGACCGTTCTTTGAGATCACTCTGATTGTCCTTTCATAAATAACTAACTTTACTCTAGCTGACATCATAGCTCAAAAATACAGAACACAAAGATAATAATATGCCATGTCACATTGCCATCTGATGGCACCGGAAGGCAGTGGGGCACAGTGACCACACAACTTATTATCTGCATAACCCAGAGCATCTCAAGTTCCTCATCTGCAAAATGGACCTAATAAGAAGAGTACCTGCCCTACAGGGTTCTTGCAGGGGATTAAATAATAAAAGCCAAATGCAGTGCCATGCACAAAGCAAACACTCAGAAAATGTTGGTTGTTGTGATTATTATTATGGCCCATTTCACATTCCTATAATGGAAAATGTTTTTTTTAATCTCTCTCCAAATCAGTATCTTAGATTGAGAGGTTTCAGATGAACCAGGTTGAAAAAATTCTCAGCAAAAAGAAAAATGACAATTTCAGTTGTACTGATAGTAACATAGAAGACTAAACAAGTAACAAGAGGGATTGGTTACTTGGGTTAACACTAATTTGGGTTAAAGTACATGGAAAGAGAAGTAGAGTCAGCAGAAGCTTAAACACAAAATGAGTACAAATCTGCTCATATTTACGGTTCATGCCCTCTTTTCACTGGCAGAGTATAAGGGCTTGAAGAAAGCATCTTTACCCCATTCAAAATACAGAAGCCACAGGAAAAGCTTTGATGAAGTTAGCTTTGCAAGCTGCTGAGAAGCAAAGACCTTTGTTTGAGCAGGCACTCATGTAGCAGAGATCAGAAGCATCCTCTCATTTAAAAGAGTCAGGTTTGTCATCTTACTCTAGCTACCAGGAAGCTACATTTCGTAAGAGATCTCTGAGGAACTGCAGGAAGCATGTCATTTAGACTTTAAAATCAGGAAGAAGAGGACATATAAGCAGTTAATTTTTGTTTCACTGTATATTTCAGTGAAATAGAAACTTTTACATTTTGGGGGTACGTAATTGAAATGTATCTGGCAATATTTGTTATCTCTTTTGTAAATGTCCTACAAAACATTTTGGGAATCTGGAGTTATACACACTCCCCCATCTAGAAGAGCTGACAGTATAGTGAAGTAGAAAGACACATCGACAAATAACTACACAACAATTACACCACAATAAAAGCACAAGGTAGAGCTTGTGCAAATGGGAGAAAGAATGGTGTTGTCAGGTGTAAAAGATCCTCGAAGTGACAGAGTTTGAAAGTGAATGACTACTAAATAGATGGTCTAAATCTTCATAGCATCACCTAACATTCAGATTGCTTCATTCGATTTGCACTGTGATATGTATTAATACATACTGCTGGGAAGCATCTCTGATTAAGATGGCACAGTAAGTACAAGCATTTGATTTTGTTCTCTCCTGAAGTTTCACTAAAGCTATAGTAAAAACATATTTAAAAAAGTAAACCCATAAGGACTGGAAGAAAGAAGACTAGATGACAGCAACAAAATGTGGAAGCCAGCTGTACTCGGTTTCGTAGACCTTAAAATGATAAAACCATAACTTTCTCTGAGAAAACTGAGCACCAACCCTGAAGGCCAAGGAACTGGCAACAGGCACTTGTCCAACTGAGGGTAAAGCGAGGAATATCAGAAACAAGGAGCACTGGGTGAATGCTGCCAGTCAGTCAGTTACATGCTCATTCTGAAAAAGTCCTTCTCAACTTCATCAAGTTGATTTTCTTGAGAAATTAAATCTAAGTCTCTGGACAAAGACACAGCAAGCACAATTGTAGGATAGGTTGCTATGCTGAATACACAGGGACCATGCGGAGTACTGCATGTTGAACACAAAAGCCTCCATACCTCCATTCAGCCCTCTTCCCCCAACTTAGGGTCCAGAACACTGCCAGACAGGCCTTTACTCCCCAAGCCAGAAATGGGAAGTCTCCAGGAACTCTCTCCATCCCAGGAAAAAAGACCAAAAGATAAAGACATGGGTGAATGCCCAACAAAAAACACACACCGAAAATGCTACACTGAACTCGAAGTCCAAGAGTCTAACATGAGGACTCAGGGCTTCACATCACCTTTTAGACTTAAGCAAGAACAGACAGCCAAGGATCAAATCATCTATGGGAAGCCTCTACAAGGGATGTTAGAAACCAGAGGGGGAAAAAAGAAAGGGAAAAAAATAAAGCAGTAAAACTCCTCCAACTCCTACAAAGTGTCATCAATACTTGTTGTCCCCACATTCTTCTCTGCCCATCACTTCCTAATCCCACTCATCAAGTCTTTGCTCTGATTACTGAGTCACCAGTGTTTTTAGATCTCGTGAAATCCAAATGCACATTTCTCAACCTTTGGCAGCAGGTGACACAGTTATAAATTCCTTCCTTCTGATACACGTGCTAAACATTTATCCTAGCTTCCAGGATACCACTCTCTTCCTCTTCCTCCTACTTCTAATGTTCCCCATTCCTCAGTCTCCCCTGCTGGCTCTTTCTCTCCCTAACCTCTCATTTTTGGAATGTCCTAGGGCTCACTACTGCCACCCTTTCTTACCTCTATCTACACTCACCGCCTTGGTGGTCTCACCTAGTCTCATGGTGGGCTTGAAATACTCCAGCACTTTCATCTCCAGCTTCCGACCTCCTTCCTGAACTCCTCACTTATAGAACCAACAGCCTTCTCAGCATCACCACTTGGGTGTCTAACAGACAGCACACTCTATACATGTTCTTCTGTCTTACATGACGGAGCCTCCATCTGCTTGGTGTTCAGAGGAACTGTCCTTAATTCCTCTCTTCCCCTCACCTTCCACATCCAACACATCATGAATCGTGTTGGCTTCACATTCCAAACACATCCAGAATATGACTTCACCTCACCACCCCCACCCCTACCACCCCATTCTCAGACATTCCCGACTATTGCCTGCAATTCTTGCAACACCCTCCTAATTGAACAAAATGTTTCTTCAAACAAAAAACAGGGTAACAGAAAAACCCAATAGAAGATTTGGGAAATAAATGTGAGAATTTCCCAAAAGTAGATCAAAAAGGAAACGAAGAAGAAAAAGCCAAGAAATTTAGACAAATTTAGGAAGGCCAACATCCAAATAACAGGAAAGAAACGGTTGACCAGTTCCTGAGAGTAGATCCCAGTGAGTTAAGATTAACAAAAACCATAGAATCACGTACTCCGTCTGACCATATGCCTGCCAGATATAAAGCACTTGGTTCACACTTTAGCCCGGCCAGAAGCTGTGTCCCTGGTGATCCTTCTGTTCACAGAACTCACTCACTACATTGCCTATTAGTTTTTATGTTTTTAAGGACCCAGAAAAGGTCCTTAAAAATTTCAGGGACTCTGAAGCTAGAAGACAGATTACAACTTGGAAATTTTTTCTGCCTTTCTTTTATAATCTTTAATCTAATAATAGAAATATTTCCCTCTTCTTACCCAGCTAAGTTTGTGTTTGCCTTTAGGTGTTATAAGACAAAACAATATAAAGTTGAGGAAAAGTTGTGTAGATGGACAAAGAATTCCAAGAGTGGACAGCTGGGGAAGGGAAAGTGCTTTTATAGAAGCTATCATCTGTATTCTAGTGGAATTAAAGAGAAATAAAAACTGAATTCCAATATCTTGGAGTTTATTAGGAAGTAAAATGAAAAATACAGGGTCTAGATGAGGGGGAAAATGTCAGTCATTCCTGATCGTTTGTTTCTAACTCAATCCTCCCCCCTAGCTTAAAAGATTGGCTCATATTAGGGAGTGATATGGGCATCTAGTTAAAATATAGTGATGAAGATTATTTGAAATACGAATGAAATCCTGACAATTACCCACACGACAATATGGCCAAAGTGTTAAATACATTTGAATCAGTTAAAAAATTGTTT
This sequence comes from Pongo pygmaeus, assembly GCF_028885625.2. Lineage (NCBI taxonomy): Eukaryota > Metazoa > Chordata > Mammalia > Primates > Hominidae > Pongo > Pongo pygmaeus. The sequence continues at coordinate 8,816,705 of NC_072373.2, forward strand.
TCAGCAGTAAGTAAAAGAATATCTGAGTAGACAGTGACTTGAACAAAGCTAAGGTTGCCATTGATTCAGGGGATAAAATACGTTAGGGCCCAAAATTTTTAAGTGGTCTTCATATGCCTTTTCCTTTTCCTCACTTGGAACAATTGCTGCTACTGTACCAGCCATCACTTTCACATTCCAGGGCAAACGAAGGAGGAAAGAGGAAAGCAACAAGAAGAAATGCACAATGCCGATGGATCATACATTTTTAGGAGACTTCTACTTACGTCTCACTGACCGAATCAGTTTCCTATGGTCACCTGGAACAAAAGGGAAACTGGAAAGTATGGCTCTAAATGTGGACAAACTGCTGTTTCTAACAAAATAGCAATTTCAAGCTCCAGTCTAAGTAATCTCCAAAACACTCCATAAATACCAAGGCTCATTACTTTCTCTACCTCTGGATTCCACCCTTTAACATTAATAAAAGCCATCTGATACACTCCAGCTATTCCCTCTATTGTATAAAAGTATGTGGTTGGTCCCTCCAAGAAGATTTTTAAGAGCCTAATAGCAGGGATCTTGTCTTAGACATTATTGTATCATGCCAGAGTGTCCTGCATATAGCAGACAACTGAAGAAGTGTGTAATGTGAAAAACAAAAGTCATTGCTGAACCTCCAGAGAAAAGTCATAACAGGTAACCTTAAGAAAGGATGCCACCACTCACACATTTGCCTTATTGGCTCCAGAAATCCACAAAGGCAGAAATGCCTGGGAAAGCGAAAGCCAAATAAATACTGGCACAGGCAAAAATCCCTGCTGCAAATGGTACTACAAGCATGAGCCTCTAAATAGTAATGAGGAGAGGAACTGCAAAGAGAAGAGCAACAGACTGACATTACTAGGGGAAGAAGCCTCCTTTTCCTCCTCCGCATCTATAATCTGTGGTGGATACAAAAGGCTCATTTTTATTTTCAGGACTGCCTTAATTTTTATTTATTTCTATTACTGTTTTAATTAATCTGCTGGGAAGATGTAAGAAGGAAGAAGAAAAAAAAGAAAAACACAGCTTGGCAGAAATGCCTAGAACTATCATCCCTCAATCTTTATTTGAAACTCAATAAAGCATAGAAATCTTCAGGAGGTGCATGTCACTGGGCAACTGGATGTGAATGGAGTCAAGAGTCATACCCAGCATTCCTTTCTAAGGAATATAATGCTGATGCATGAATCTCCACCTGAAAATCTGCACACCTGGGTAGTTACATTAAAAACTTTCAAAATGTATATTACATAACAAAAATGTTCTAAAAAGGTAGCCAAGCAACTTTTAAATTTGTGTTTGATTTTGCTTGGCTTAGTTACGTGAACATATCCAACAGCTGATGTAAACTAACATTTCACAGGAAGGAAGACACTTGCTACCATATTCATCAGAACATTTTACACTTGATAATAAGATGAAAGGAAATACTATTTGCATTCTTTCTGCATCTCGCCACTAAGATGCTTGGGCACCTGGAAACCTGTGGCCTTTGAGTATGCACACAAACGCAGACATCTTGCCAGAAGATGTGCTGCCAGGCATTCTTAACATACACCTGAAACCCTGCACACACGCTTGTGAGTAATATTTCAAGTAATTCTGGATTATCTAAAGACCATGATAAAGGTCAGTTAAATGGCAAATATACCAACAGCATTCTTCTTTTGATCCCAAATTAAAACAGTGGCATTCTATTCCTTGTATCTGTAAGACTTCTAAACTTTATTACTGCTCTTCTTATTCAAAGCCCTAGTTTAAACAGTAATATGTTTACTGAGAAGTCTTAACTCACCAATATAATAACTCAAAAGTTGTGGTTTTCTCCAGAATTACATGAGACTTAGACCTTGTGTTTTGGATTTAGATAGACCTGAACTAAAAACATGGATCTGTGACTAACCAGCTGTGCGTCTCTTGGAGAGACTTGGTAAGCTCTCTGAGCTTTGGTTTATTCACATGGGAAACAGACATATTAGTGGTAATGTTATTATCCCCTTAAATGGATATTATAAAGATTAGAGGTAATTCCTCTATTGTGTGGAAAACAGTCCTTGTTATAGCAGGTACTCTAAAATGAAAGGTTCTTCAGTTTTTGGTCAATGTCTAAATAGCACATATACCTTTGTAGATATATTTGCTCTCATAAAGCAAAATATAAATTAGAAAATAAGAGTATAAGTTTCGTATTATTGTTTGGACCTTAAAAATAAAAGGACAGTATATTCAAATCATGCATCTATATACAACTGGGCTAATTCCCAATTTCATGAATCAAAGTAAATGAAGATCTGCTTAAAGAATAATGGAAAAATGGGTTATTCTCAAACCAGCAGTCAGTGTATAAATTGCTCTACAGTAAGAAATGCACAAATGACAGTACCTTAGAGATACTACCAAAAAATGACAGTGATATTGTGTCATTTGTCCTTCCTTTATTACGTATTTTAAATTTTGCTAATTAAATGGTACGATGTTGAAAGGAGACCATTTATTAAAAACTGTAAGACAAAAATGTACTCTCGAGAGACATGCTTTTAAATATCAGAAATTAATGTAATAATTACAAAATGTTTTTATTCATCCACAAAGAAGACAGAATATCTTCTGGAAAACATCATTCATTCATTGAACAAATATTCAGAGTTCTAACTCTGAGCTACGTACTCTTGTCCACCCTGAGGATGCAGCATAAACCAGACAGACATAGTTCCTGCTCTAGTAGAGTTTACACCTTGTTATCAAACAGTTAAAATACCGTATGTCCTAGAAAGGAAGAAAACTGCATTTTTTTATAATATCCTATAATTTAGGAATCACTTTAATTTATACTATCTTCTCTTTTTGAACAGTTTAGCATGATGGAGCTTTACGGTAAGATACAGACAATAAAATCCCAGAATGCCATAGACTTTGCGCTCAGGCTACATAAAGAAAGGCTTTCCTGCAAGAAAAAACTAAATCCAATACACAATCCAACACTGGTACATCTCAAGCACACTTGCTTATACAAGGTTAACGACATAAGTTACTGATTAAGTCGGTAGGCTTCATACACCTATGGGCCTTGTTTATAAGAGCTGTACAAGTTAAATTGTTAGAGAACAAATGCATTTTGTTTGAGTCAGTATGTCGCCGTCTTGTCTAGGCAGGAGGAAAAAAAATGGATACCAAGACTGTGATCCTTTTGGAATAAAATCTTTAAATGCAAACATGATTACCATTGTAGACTGTTTAATCTAGCGATATTGTATTTCATTTCTGTTTTTGGAGAGGTTTGTTGATTTGACCATACTGGGTACGACTCGGCGCTTATCTCAACTGTTTAGATAAGATTTATTTGACTTTGGCAGGTGACAAAATCTAGGGTGTGGAATAAGGGAGGTAGAAAAAAAGACTGGTATATTCCCAGATAGTGTTTATTTTAAGCATAGTGTATAGATGAGCAAAGAGTTTCAAACAACGCACTGTACTTTATGTAAAACATCCACTGTCTGTTGAATGTTTTCCGTAAACCAGTACTGCAAAATGTCCTTTATTGGGCATAACAGACTTCACCTTCTTGCTTAGGTAAACATTTATGCTCTTGTAAAAGAGGGCTTAGTGAGTTCCCCTGGAAATAGAACCCTAACTGTGGGATCACATTTTGCCACTGTTTTCTAACACATGCTCTAAAAGGGACACAGTGATAAACTTTATTTTGAATGTAAGCATATATATTGCTCCATAAGTCCAGAATCTATCAGAAATATAAATGCCTTATGCCAAAATAACTTTCATACCAATAAGAATCATACTTTTTTCAGTGTAATTCTACACAAACATGTCTCACTGAAAGAAACCTAAAACAGAAAAGCTTGAATTTATAAACACAATGATTATAATCACAATTTTAAGGGAAAAAATTTTCCTTTTCAAAATAGTTCACCTAAAACTTCATTTAAATATTCAACTTCTTTAGTATATATAAACATTTATATATTGGCAGACATGTTGAGGTAGGGGGAAGAACTAAGAAATTTGGTCACTAAAAATTAAAAATTCATAAAAAAAAGAAAACTCAGTTGTGAATTTGTAACATATGACTGAGAAGATCAGAGCTCACATACCAAAATTGGACATGTTAGGGTAATGACTTTCATTGTACTACAGAGATCACCTTAATCAACCTGTATTTCATTATATTTCCAATATGTTTAAAAACATGAAAAATCTAACACCCATATATTTATCACCCTCCCTTTGGAATAATTTTGTTCTTATTTACATCAACGTGTAGTTAATATATGCAAAAGTATGATACACTGGTTTGTGTGTATGTTGAGTTTTGTTATTTAAAAAAAAAAATTTTTGTTATTTGTTCAGTTAATGAAGGTTTCTTTTTTCTCTTCTGAGGTATATGTTGATGTGTAAGAATTACTTTAATGTTTCCTTGTCTAGAAGAATGAGGAATTAGTTAAATATGGGGAGGAGTTTCAAATATTAGGATTTATCTGATGTGCTTTTAATGAATAAAAAGTTGCTTCTAAGTAAAATAAATACTTTTCAAATATAAGATAGAAAGGCCTCTGTTCTAATTCCTCCACTCACGTTTTTGAGTTCTAATTAAAGTTCCAGAGGTGACTGGTGCCTGGAAAGTGGACTGCTGAGGGAATTTTCCTTCTATTTACTGTGCTGTCCTCACACTTTCCATTCTCTCCAGAGTTCAGTAAGTACCACCTGCTTCTTACAGTGATGTCTTGACAAAGGAGATTATCAATTTTGCTTTTCCCAACCCCAACCTCTTCCTCCTTCATTGCTTTAAGTATCCAGTGGCTTTCAGCATTTCTGCAACTGCAGAAATGAGGTGTCGCACACATTTTGATTTAATTGAGCAAGATGTATCTGTCCTCTTCTCACGGTGTTAGAATTTTTTTTTCATTAAAGAAAACCATTTTTATTGTCAGAGCTTCCTAACATCCTTCAATCACTCATAATATGTGCAAATAGTAAAAATATAGGATAGGCATCACTGTGTTAAAAAGCTTGCATGGAAACCATTGGTTGGGGGAAGGTTTAGCCTACCTCAAGCACCATGAATTTTCAGCACTGACGTGTCCATCATATAACACTAGTTCCAAGTCTCTTCTCTTACCCCACTGCCCAACTAGAACAAAATTACAGTTCAAGCTCAGGTTGCTCTATGAATAGTAAATGTCTCTTCAAGATTCCATTCAAATAACTGGACTAAAATTTAGGACCTTTCTCCATAGTCCCACACCTACTGGCTTGACAGGTCAGGAATCTATCTCATTCCGTCATTACAAAAATCTGCTATGGTCTTTTCCTTGGCTGCTCCTATACATAAATAATCCCATGAAAACCGAACCAATAAAAAGTAATGCAGACTTCAAATTTCACAATTTATACATATAAAGATACTCTGGTATTTTCATTTGTTTCTTATTTTCAAGATGTGCAAAGTCAATCTAAATGTATCTGTGTAGGGGAAATCATTGCTAGTGGCTAAAACAGTTTAATAAAGCACTTAAAATTTAATCTCAGCTGAAGTTATGATCCTCATTGTTAAAGACGAAGCAATTTCCTATTAATAAAATTCCTAAGGAATATCAAATCTCCTTCCATTCCTCATCTCTTCCAGCTGAGGAAAGAGGAGAGTAAGTGGATTTGTCCTCACCTGCCAGGCTACCACAAAGGAAAACTCAACCTCTCCCCCAAATTCCTCTTTGGCACAGAATAAATGAGTTAAAGTCGAGGCTAAAAGTTAACTCCCCAGACTTCATCGTATTTCAACACTTTAAGCCTTTCACTAAGTATTCTGAAATTACTACTCAAGAGTATCACAGATGCTAGAAGAGTGACATCATGTCTTTGTGACACCCAGACCTTGTGCTACGTGCAGCTGATGATGGGAATACAGCACTCCAAAGATCGTGGCCAAGATAATGACAACTGACCCTACAAATGCTCATTCAAGACACTCTGCAGCAGTGAGGCCAGGAGCCCCAAATGCCTGTTTATATAGTTATGAAATAAACTTTTAAAAGTGGGCATTTAGCAAGAAGCATTAATATATGCACAGTGTAGCAGGAATTAGGGTTCATTGGACCACTGATAAGTACATTTGAATCAGAAATAATTCATCTCAAAAGTGTAAAGTATGCATTTTGGTAACTATTCTAAACATTTCAAATATTTCAAAAAACAGTAAAGCCTATTTGAATTTAAATAAACATTTGAGTTCCATTTTTAATGAACTCAATATTTTTAAGTTTATTATTTACCAGATATCTAAATATTTCAAAAGCCTTCACTCTGGTAAATAAGGTAATGTTAGAAGATGCAGGTAAAGGCCAGGCACGGTGGCTCACACCTGTAATCCTAGCACTTTGGGAGGCCAAGGCGGGTGGGATCACTTGAGGTCGGGAGTTCAAAAACAGGCTGGCCAACATGGTGAAACCTCGTCTCTACTAAAAATACAAAAAAATTAGCCGGCCATGGTGGCGGGTGCCTGTAATCCCAGTTACTTGGGAGGCTGAGGCAAGATAATCACTTGAACCTGGGAGGCAGAGGTTGCAGCAAGCCAAGGTTGTGCCACTGCACTCCAGCCTGGGCGACAGAGTGCAACTCTGTCTCAAAAAAAAAAAAAAGAAGAAGATGCAGGTACTTAAAGTTGGGTAAGGCATAATCTTCATAAAACACATCCTTCTCCCTCCGTTTATTAAAAAAAAAAAAAGAAAAGGCAGGAAGGTTCAATATAACTGTATTCAAACATGGCAGTCCTAGAGTCTGGGAGAGTTTAGACCTGTTGGTCTAAAACAGATTGATCATACCAGATTTTAAAATAAAAAATTCTAAGAATTAAAAGAAATATATTTGTTTTCTAATGAAATAATTAATGTCAACTTGGATCCCATCAATAACTCAATCTGTATTCTCTTCCAAATGGCTACTGTGACAAATACTCAATGTTATTATCCAACAATCCACCAAAATGGTAATTGAATTTGCTGTTTACATTTAATTACAGTATTTTACGTTTATTAAATATAATATTTCCAACTTATCTTTACATGAATGTTAGGAAATCAAGAAAGCCACTATTGTTCATGTTCCTCTGTATGGAAGAAACATTTAACAGGGTCAAGGATTAAGTGGAAACAATGCAAACACAAACACACAGCCTGATTTTAAAACAACTTCCTGATTTAAAACAACTTGGAAACGCAATTTCCCCAGTGAACTAGTGTCAAGTTTGATGAGAAAATGAGGCAACACTGAGCATTCTGCCCCCTTTCCAGGCAGAGCCTTTAAAAATATAAAATATGCTCAAGATAGAATACATCTCTCTTCGTCCTTTCCACTTGATCTAATTCTTACCCATCTAGAAATACTCTACATGCAACATAGTAGATTCAAGCAGGATATAATCTTGAGGCTATTTTACAAACTTACATGATTGTGGAAAATTGAGCAGCCTGTGTAGTCTGTGCCATGAGGGTCGTGGTGGCAAATGGGGTCTCATTTGGAAAAGGAAGGAAAACACTGACACACACCCCAATAGATAACTGCATCTTCCACTAACAATATGAATTGTGCATTTTCCTTTTGCTTTGGTGCAACTAAGTGTTCACATGATTATTTCAGTTGATTGACTCATCTGAAGTGCACTGTTATCCTCTACTTAACCCCCAAGGTAGGGTCAAAGTGTTCTCATCAGTTTCACCAGGGCACATGAAGCTTCTCCTCAAATTATATTGTCCCTCACACTCTTCCGTTACATCCTAACACACATTCTTAACCACGCACCATTATTCATGCCTTCCCGGGTCATATACACCCTTTAATTCCTCTATAATAAAATATCATATGCAAATGACAAGACCTCAACCCTTGTTAAAACCACCTCTTCACCTATTCTAATGCCTGTGTCCTGCACAGCTGAACATTGCGGAGAGAAATACAAACCACACTTAAAAGCATGGCCACTAACCTCAAGTGGGCCCTTCACTGCTGCCCAGCATTCATACTGTACTTCCCTTGCAGAAATGATAGGGATTGCCCAGGCTAGTCTCAAACTTCTCAAGCAATCCTTTGGCCTTAGCCTCCCTAAGTGCTGAGATTATAGGTGTGAGCCACCTTGTTTGGCTTGATCCCTCTTATACGCTGGATTCTTCCATTCCTCAGAGGTCATTTGCATGGATAACAAACAGGCTATACTTTCTACTTAAGAATACCCTTTCCTAACAAAAAGTGGGCGAAGGATATGAACAGACACTCCTCAAAAGAAGACATTTATGCAGCCAACAGACATAGGAAAAAAAGCTCATCATCACTGGTCATTAGAGGAATGCAAATCAAAACCACAGCGAGACACTATCTCATACCAGTTAGAATGGCGAGCATTAAAAAGTCAGGAAACAACAGATGCTGGAGAGGATGTGGAGAAAAGGAACGCTTTTACACTGTTGGTGAGAGTGTAAATTAGTTCAACCATTGTGGAAGACAGTGTGGCAGTTTCTCAAGTACCCAGAACCAGAAATGCCATTTGACCCAGCAATCCCATTACTGGGTATATACTCAAAAGATTATAAGTCATTCTACTATAAAGACACATGCACAGGTATGTTTATTGCAGCACTGTTCACAATAGCAAAGACTTGGAACCAACCCAAATGCCCATCAATGATAGACTGGATAAAAAAAATGTGGCACATATACACCATGGAATACTATGCAGCCATAAAAAAGGATGAGTTCATGTCCTTTGCAGGGACATGGATGAAGCTGGAAACCATCATTCTCAGCAAACTAGCACAGGAACAGAAAAACAAACACTGCATGTTTCACTCCTAAGTGGGAGCTGAACAATGAGAACACATGAACACAGAGAGGGGAACATCACACACTGGGGCCTGTTGGGGGTTGGGGAGCTAGGGGAGCGATAGCATTAGGAGAAATACCTAATATAGGTGACGGGTTGACGCACGCAGCAAAACACCATGGCACGTGTATACCTATGTAACAAATCTGCACGTTCTGCACATGTATCCCAGAACTTAAAGTATAATAAAAGACAAAAAAATAAACTTAAAAAAAAGAACGCCCTTTCTTGACCCCAATTTCCCCTACCAGCTATAGGTATACCACCAGGTTCATGCATTTTGTCTCAGCAAAAAGTCTACACCTGTAGTCTCCAAATCACTGTCTTTCCATCCTCTCTCAAGCAAACAAAGTCTGACCTGGAATTGCTGATCTTCTGCTCCCAAACCTGGTCTTTCTGCAGTTTTCCTTATCTCAGTAAATGCAATGACAACCTTTCATTAACTTAAGCCAATAATCCTGGAGTCCTATCTTTTTCTCACAATCTACATCACCAAAACCTGTTGCCTCCACCCTCGAAACATATTAGGAATCTGATATCTCACACGTCTCCACTGCTCCCACTCGGGTCCTGGCCACCAGCATCTCACATCTGTTGCTGTGAGGCTCCTCACTGCTCTTCTTGCCTGCCTTCCTTCCTCTTGATATTCTGCACACAGCAGAGCATCCCTTGGAAGACAAATCAGACCAATCATTCCTCTACCTAAACCCTCTATTAGTATTTCCTCTTTCTTAGAGTAAAAGCCAAAGTTCTTAAAAAGTCAGCAAGGCCCTACATGATCGCCCTCCCCCTAGACCCCATTATTTATCCAAATCACGTCTCCAGTGCTCTCCCCCATGAGTACTCTCTCCAGGCACTCTCAGCAGCGTGCTGATCCTTCAATCACCCCAGGATCCTTGCAGTTGCCTGGTTCTTTTCCTTCACATGCTCTTTCCTCAGATATTTACAAGGTTCCTTCTGTCGCAGCCTTCAGCTATCACCTTCTGATTGGGCTTTCCCTGACTCCTCCCTCTCCTCTCATGATGTGCTCCTTATTTCCATTCTCCCTCCTTTTTTTTTTTTTTTTTTGTTTCCCCTGTGGTACACATTAAAATTGTTTTTCTTCTACGGGAACACAGACATGGATCTTTGTCTCTCTGTCTTTATTTCTGTATCCCACTGCCAGGAGTGGAGCTTGGCAGAGAGCAGGCAAACAGTTAATGTTGAGTGAATGCTGAAGCATTGGAAGAAATCAAGGAAGGAAAGAAGGCAGTAGGAGTGAATGAATTATGGCCTCCCTGATGTTAATGTCAATGCTAGCATCTTTCCTTGTGGGAACAACAGGGACTAGTAAGTACAACAATAAAATCAGTCACTCCCATACACCCTAACATTCATATGAAAGTACTTCACTAAGGCAATCATAGTCTTTCCATGCATTCTGTTTATCTCTCTGCTTGGCACAGAAGTTGGCATAGAGAGAGACGCCCCAACACCTGAGAGTCACCTGAATCACAGAACTTACCTGATTCAGAGTCACCTGAATCACAGAGAGAAGATACAGCAAGTGGTAATAATAGAAGGAATAAAGCAAATTCTCAAGTTATCCACCACATCTTTTTCCCCCTGTGTGTGTGTCTCTGCCTCCTCTGCCTTCCCCCTCCTGCCACTCCCATACACAGAGCACGAATGTGTACTCTAGCTAGAAGGTACAACACTAAAGCACTGCACAGAGCAACCGTAGCCTCTAACCAGTAGACTAGCTCTATAGCTAAGAACCACACAGGAAAAAAAAAAAAAAATCATGCATTGTTCTTCCAGCTTAAGCCACTGATAGAATAGGTAACATTGAGAGTTCTCAGGAAGTACAGCAGAGGTTCAGAACATGGACCTGGACCCAGAATGCCTGTGTTTAGATCATAGCCCCACCACCTGCTAATTAAGTTTCTTTTGCTACTCTATGCCTCAGTTCTTTCATCCTGAAGATGGAGATAAAAACACCTGCCTCATACAGTTGTTGCAAGCCTTCGCATAGTAATGTCTGTAAGTGTTCCCTATTATGATCAGCAATTGTCTATCTTAAATTTGGAACCATAAAAATAGCATTAATCGGAATCTTGCAGACAATCTATTTTAATGTCTTCCTCAATTCAGAAATTCTCTTTACAACTTAATTCGTAAGAATTTCATGCTGTTTTTGACAATGATAGAGAACCCTCCTCTTATGTTCTACCATTTCCTCAAATGAGCCTGGTATTATGTTGTAGTGGCTAAAGCAAGGGAAAAATTCTTCCCTTTGTAATCTATTGGAGAAGTGACAAAGTTCTTACAGAGACTTGGAAACTGCTTTTTCCATTATAGGCCTTTCTGTACAACTTATTTTCTTAATCACATGCATATAATTATTTGATTTAAATTGTTAAATGTAAAAATGTAGTCAGAGGTATTTGGCTGAGAAAATAAAGATCTCGCTGTATTCATGTTTGACCATGAAAGAAGATGCAAGATAGTCAACAGCATGAAATATCATTGCTTCAGCCATGCCAAAAGATAACATGTCATTACATGACTTTGATGTCTTAGCTGATGTCACGGCACACTGAGCTGAGAGGAAGGACTATGATTATATTTGTAGAATACACCTCACAGGAATAGGACACACGCAGCTGCATAAGGGAAAGGTAAAAAGTGTCAATTATTGCATCTGCTCCAGAACTCTCAGAATCCTCACTTCATCCAACTGGATAAAGGTGGCCAGGGAGTATCCTGAGAGTATCCACTTAGGGATGCTGGGGAAGTGCTTGTCAAAACACAAAGAACTTTCAATCAGCCAATTTTGAAATACAAACATAACTCTACTTATGAAAGGGGATTCCCCTTGCCCCAAAATAACAATGCCAATCTGACCCCTCTCAAGGATTATGCCAAAGGAATCTTTTTGCAAAAACCACACCTTTTATGCAAAGTAGTTCAAGGGTCAAAGTTGATGTGATTAATTATGCGCTCACACTAAGTGCTCTGTGGTCAAACTTGGGCTCCACCTCCACACATGCTCCATGTGGTCCTGGACAATCCATTCGCAATCACCCACTGATCTTAAAGAACAGATGAAACATTACAGGCAGGAAGGCCTTGAGCTGCAGTGAGCTGTCTTCAGGCTCACAGAGTCACCCTCCCAGTGAGGGTCAAGAGGTCGGCCAAAACACCTTTGACAAAATTCAACAACCCCTCATGCTAAAAACTCTCAATAAATTAGGTATTGATGGGATGTATCTCAAAATAACTGGCACAAGACAGGGATGCCCTCTCTCACCACTCCTATTCAACATAGTGTTGGAAGTTCTGGCCAGGGCAATTAGGCAGAAGAAGGAAATAAAGGGTATTCAATTAGGAAAAGAGGAAGTCAAATTGTTCCTGTTTGCAGATGACATGATTGTATATCTAGAAAACCCCATTGTCTCAGCCCAAAATCTCCTTAAGCTGATAAGCAACTTCAGCAAAGTCTCAGGATACAAAATCAGTGTACAAAAATCACAAGCATTCTTATACACCAATAACAGACAAACAGAGAGCCAAATCATGAGTGAACTCCCATTCGCAATTGCTTCAAAGAGAATAAAATACCTAGGAATCCAACTTACAAGGGATGTGAAGGACCTCTTCAAGGAGAACTACAAACCACTGCTCAATGAAATAAAAGAGGATACAAACAAATGGAAGAACATTCCATGCTCATGGGTAGGAAGAATCAATATCATGAAAATGGCCATACTGCCCAAGGTAATTTATAGATTCAATGCCATCCTCATCAAGCTACCAAGGACTTTCTTCACAGAATTGGAAAAAACTACTTTAAAGTTCATATGGAACCAAAAAAGAGCCCGCATCGCCAAGTCAATCCTAAGCCAAAAGAACAAAGCTGGAGGCATCACGCTACCTGACTTCAAACTATACTACAAGGCTACAGTAACCAAAACAGGATGGTACTGGTACCAAAACAGAGATATAGATCAATGGAACAGAACAGAGCCCTCAGAAATAATGCCACATATCTACAACTATCTGATCTTTGACAGACCTGAGAAAAACAAGCAATGGGGAAAGGATTCCCTATTTAATAAATGGTGCTGGGAAAACTGGCTAGCCATATGTAGAAAGCTGAAACTGGATCCCTTCCTTACACCTTATACAAAAATTAATTCAAGATGGATTAAAGACTTAAACGTTAGACCTAAAACCATAAAAACCCTAGAAGAAAACCTAGGCATTACCATTCAGGACACAGGCATGGGCAAGGACTTCATGTCTAAAACACCAAAAGCAATGGCAACAAAAGCCAAAATTGACAAATGGGATCTAATTAAACTCAAGAGCTTCTGCACAGCAAAAGAAACTACCATCAGAGTGAACAGGCAACCTACAAAATGGGAGAAAATTTTCACAACCTACTCATCTGACAAAGGGTTAATATCCAGAATCTACAATGAACTCAAACAAATTTACAAGAAAAAAACAAATAACCCCATTAAAAAGTGGGCAAAGGACATGAACAGACACTTCTCAAAAGAAGACATTTATGCAGCCAAAAAACACATGAAAAAATGCTCACCATCACTGGCCATCAGAGAAATGCAAATCAAAACCACAATGAGATACCATCTCACACCAGTTAGAATGGCAATCATTAAAAAGTCAGGAAACAACAGGTGCTGGAGAGGATGTGGAGAAATAGGAACACTTTTACACTGTTGGTGGGACTGTAAACTAGTTCAACCATTGTGGAAGTCGGCGTGGCGATTCCTCAGGGATCTAGAACTAGAAATACCATTTGACCCAGTAATCCCATTACTGGGTATATACCCAAAGGACTATAAATCATGCTGCTATAAAGACACATGTACACGTATGTTTATTGCGGCACTATTCACAATAGCAAAGACTTGGAACCAACCCAAATGTCCAACAATGATAGACTGGATTAAGAAAATGTGGCACATATACACCATGGAATACTATGCAGCCATGAAAAATGATGAGTTCATGTCCTTTGTAGGGACATGGATGAAATTGGAAATCATCATTCTCAGTAAACTATCGCAAGGACAAAAAACCAAACACTGCATGTTCTCACTCATAGGTGGGAATTGAACAATGAGAACACATGGACACAGGAAGGGGAACATCACACTCTGGGGACTGTTGTGGGTGGGGGGAGGGGGGAGGGATAGCATTAGGAGATACACCTAATGCTAAATGACGAGTTAATGGGTGCAGCACACCAGCATGGCACATGTATACATATGTAACTAACCTGTACATTGTGCACATGTACCCTAAAACTTAAAGTATAATAATAATAAAATAAAATAAAATAAATAAATAAATAAAAGAGGTTGGCCAAAACAAACAAACAAACAAATACATGATTTTCAATTCAGACAGTAAGTACAATGAGGGAAAAGAATAACCATATGCAAAGCTCATATGGCTTTGGTACAACCCCAAGTATTGCGTTCTTTCTTCCCATAGAAGTATAATCAAAAAGTCCAACTATGGAACAATGTCATTAATATAATCTAAGCTGAACCCAAGTTTTTTGCTGAACTTGTAATAAAAGACATTATAATTCATTTGACCTTGATCTAATAATCTATGTGTGACTTCAAAAGACATATGAGGTATTTCTTTTTATAGAAAGCTCTAGGTAATGAACTTATATTTTAAATTAAAACAAATTCTCATATTAAATTTCTGAGAGTAGGTTTTTATGAAAGCCTAGTATCTCACATGTACTTTTCTCCACTACAAGGCTACAATTGATAAAAAGGTTACACAGGCTCACTGGAGCCTACTTTCTTCTCAAATTTCTAATTCTAAGTGACTTCACATTTCAATGAAAACCATTCACTAAACCTCCCAACAGCATTTAGTACATTTTTAATGTCTCAATAAATATAATAAACAGGTCTTAAAATTCTATATCCCATGTGAGGAAAACACTTTAAAAAAAAAAGGTTTAAAAAAATGGGGGCATGAAGCAATTTCTAAGCAAGCCTTATAAGCTTGAGTTTCATTAAAAAAAAAAAAAAAAATCAGACACTGAAAAGCCTAGTGGGGAAAAACAACATTGCTCACACTGAGCCTAATTTTTGAGAATATTACAAAAATAAACAAATGATGACAAATGAACTTTCTTATGGTAATTAATAGGCAAGTGAAAAAGCCTGTGTCTCCAAGAATGAAGCCAGACTCTGTGAAAAGGACCTGGAGTCTGTAATATACAACTTGTTCCATAGAAAATTTCATAAGAAAACCATGATTCAGTGGCAACCTCAGCAGGATAAAAGAAGTGCTAGATGTGTAGGCTATCCAAATACATGCAAACAGAGTCACAAAAAAAAACCATTGTGGAAAGTTCCTAGGGGTCAAACGGTTATTTCCAGATTTTTAAAGAAGTATTCTTGTGCTTTAATTATTTATTTCACATATCCATCATCTCAAATATTTTAAACCTTCTTGTTTAGCTATTTGGAAATATACAATACATTATTATTAACCATAGTCACCATGCTATGCAATAGACCAGCAGAACTTATTCCTCCTATCTAAATGAGACTTTGTACCCACTGACCAAGTCTTCCCTTTCCCCATCCATCCTGTCCCCTCAGCCTCTAGTAACCACCACTCTACTTTCTACCTCTATTACTTTGACTTTTTTAGATTCCACATATAAATGTGATCGTAGAGTATCTGTCTCTCTGTGCCTGGCTTATTTCACTTAACATAATGTCTTCTAGGTTTGTCCATGTTGTTACAAATGACAGAATTACCTAGTTTTTTAATTGTATTTCATTGTGTATATATATTATATATTTTAATGCAATCATCTGTTGATGGACACTTAGGTTGTTTCCATTTCATAGCTCTTGTGAATAACAATACAATTAGCTTTCTGCCGTGGCAGTATCAAAGCCAATGAGGTGCTGTTGCAGTACTGAAGCCAATGAGGTTTATCCGAGGTGTGATTATTGGTAATAACGCTGCAATGAACATAGAAGTATAGACATCTCTTAGACATACTGAAGTCATTTCCTTTAGGTATACACCCAGTAGTGAAGTTGCTGGATGATGTGGAAATTCTATTGTTATTTTTTGAGAAATCTTCACACTGTTTTCCACAATGGCTATATTAACTTACATTCCACCAACAGTATGTAAGAGTTCTCTTTTCCCCACATCCTTGGCAAACCCCTTTCGTGATAAAAACTCTCAACAAATTAGGTATAGACAGAATGTTTCTTAATATGATAAAGGCCATATATGATAAGCCAAGAGCTAACAGGATACTCAATGGTGAAAAGTTGAAAGCTTTTCTTCTAAGATCAGAAACAAGACAAGGACGCCTACTCTCACCACATCTGTTCAACACAGTACTGGACATCCTAGCCAGAGCAATTAGGCAAGAGAAATAAATAAAAGGCATTCAGATAGAAAAGGATGAAGTGAAATTGCCTCTGCTTGCTGATGACATAATCCTGTATATAGAAAATCCTACAGACTCTATCAAAAAACTGTTAAAACTGATAAATTCAATTAAGTTGCAGGATACAAAAGTCAACCTATAAAAATCAGGAGCACTTCTATACACTAACAACAGTCTGAAAAAGAAAAAACAGTTCCATTTATAATAGGATCAAAAATACTTAGGAGAAAATTTAACCAAGGAAATGAAAAATCTGTATACTGAAAACGATAAAACATTGATGAAAAAAATTGAAGATGACACAAATAAATGGAAAGATATGTTGTGTTTATGGATTGGAAGAATCAATATTGTTAAAATGGCCATACTACCTAAAGCAATCTACAGATTCAATGTAATCCCAATCAAAATTCCAATGTCATTCTTCACAGAAATAGAAAAAATAATCCTAAAATTTATTTGAAACTACAAAAAAAAAAAAATAGCCAAAGTAATCTTGATCAAAAAGGACAAAACCAGAGAAATCACATGACCAGATTTGAAAATATATTACAAATCTATAGTAATCAAAACAGTATGGTGCTGGCATAAAAATAGACACATTGTCCAGTGGAATAGAATGGAGTGTCCAGAAATAAACCCAAATACCTACAGTCAATTGATTTGCAACAAAGGTGGCAAGAACACAGAATGGGGAAAGGACAGCCTATTTAATAAATGGTGTTATTAAAACTGTATATCTATACATACACAAAAATGAAAATAGATCCTTACTTCATCCTTCATAAAAGAATAAACTCAAAAGGAATTAAAGAATTAAACTTAAAACTATAAAACTACTCGAAGAAAACACAGGGGTTATGAAAGTTTCCATGACATTGGTCAGGGCAATTATTTCTCGGATATGACCCAAAAGCACAGGCAATGAAAGTAGAAAATAGACAAATGGGATGGCATCAAATCAAAATGCTTCTGCACACAAAGAAACAATAGAGTGAAGAGACAACCACAAATTGGGAGAAAATATTTGCAAATCATGCACTGAATAGGGGCTAATATCATATATATATATTTATATGTCTAACTATATAACAAACTACTCAATAACAGAAAGGCAAATAACCCTATTGAAAATGGGCAAAGGATCTGAACAGACATTTCTCAAAAGAAGACATACAAATGGCCAACAGATAAATGAAAAAATGCTCCACGTCACTAATCAGAGAAATGTAAATTAAAACCAAAATGAGATACTATCTCATATCTGTTAGAATGGCCATCAGCAAAAAAAGATGAAAGTGTTCTTATACTTTATATTCATAGCTAGAAACTAGTTTAACTATCAGGAAAAATAAAATGTCAAAGCAAGAAATAAAAGCATCTGTCTATGTCTGTACTTAGATTCTACTCATGGCCCACGCCAATATTCATTTCCCCAACAAAGCTAAACTTCCTCCCCCACTACCTTCACATGCTTTACAGAGCCAACAGTAATTAATATAGAATATGCCTGATTCTCACAGCACAGAGACAATGTTTAAGAAGCCACACAGTTAGGGGAGATTTTAGCCTTTCAAGTTTCCAAAACAAGTTGTCCTCCTTGCAGATAAAACATAGTCCAAACATGTAGCCATGCTCAACTTCTAAGAGCTGTTAGATAATTCTTATACTTATCTGTATTCAAAAATCAGAAATGGGTACAGGCTAGTATTAAAAAGCATTTCAGCTAGTTTACTGAAAACCGATGGAAAAATAAAAGCCAAACTATAAAACAATCAAATCTGCCTCAGACATGTTCCCCTTGAACTTAACTCCCATTTCTTCCCTCTTATCTCACTCCCAACTCAATCAGAAGTAACAGTTCCTTTTAGATATATACCCAGTAATGAGATCACTGGATCTAATGATAGTTCTGTTTTACGTTTTTTTCAGAAATCCCCACACTGTTCTCCACAGTGGCTCAACTAATTTATACTCCTACCAACAGTATATAAGTGTTCCCTCTTCTCACAGCCTTGCTAGTATCTGTTGCTCTGACTGATGTAAAATGGTATCTCATAATGATTTCGATTTGCATTTCTCTGATGATTAGTGACGTGGAACATTTTTTCATATGTTTGTTGGCCACTTGTATATCTTCTTTTGAGAAGTGTCTGTTCATGCCTTTTGCCCATCTTTAAAAATTAGTCTTTATTAAATGTATGTATAGCTCACATTTACTTCAATGTTTAATATTATAAGTGTTCGGGGTCTTTATTTAAAAGTGACCAGAAATATGCCATATGAACTTAACTCTTGTTTATATCAATTAGCCTATAGCAAAATTCATTTTGTTATATGTTGTTTTAATTAAAGTTGCAGTTCTCTCTTTTTTTTTTTTAAGTTCAGGGGTACAAGTGCAGGTTTGCTACACAGGTAAACTTGTGTCATGAGGGTTTGTTGTGCAGATTATTTCATCACCCAGGTATTAAGCCTAGTACCCATTAGTTATTTTTCCTGGTCCTTTCCCTCCTCCCACCCTCCACTCTCTGAAAGACCCCAGTGTGTTTTGTTTTCCTCTATGTGTCCACGTGTTCTCGTCATTAAGCTCCCACTTATAAGTGAGAACATGCGGTATTTGGTTTTCTTTTCCTGTGTTAGTTTGCTAAGGATAATGGCCTCCAGCTCCATTCATGTCCCTGCAAAGGACATGATCTCATTTTTTTTTATGGCTTCATCTTTTGACCACTTTTTTCATGAGGCTATTTATTTTTTGCTTGTTGAATTGTTTAAGTTTCTTGTATTAATAGGTGCTGGATAAAAGACCTTTGTGGAATGTATAGTTTGCAAATATTTTCTCCCATCCTGTAGGTTGTCCGTTTACTCTGTGGAGAGTTTCTTGTGCTGTGCAGAAGCTCTTTAGTTTAATTAGGTTCCACTTGTCAATTTTTGCTCCTGCTGCAATTACTTTTGAGGACTTAGTCATAAATTATTTGCCAAAGCCAATATCCAGAATGGTATTTCCTAGGTTTTCTCCTATGACTCTTATAGTTTGAGGTCTTACATTTAACTCTTTAATCCATCTTGAGTTAATTTTTATAGTGACGAAGGTTTTTTGGGGGTCTAGTTTCCTTCTTCTACAAATGGCTAGCCATCTAGCACCATTTATTAAATAGGGAGTCCTTTCCCCATTGCTTATTTTGATTGATTTTATTGAAGATTGGATGACTGTAGATGTGTGGCTTTATTTTTGGATTCTCTATTCTTCTCCATAGGTCTATGTGTCTTTTTGTACCAGTACCATGCTGTTTTGGTCTCTGTAATAATAAATTGTTCTACCAAAAAGACACATGCACTCATATGTCCATCACAGCACTATACACAGTAGCAAAGATTTAGAATCAACCTAGGTGTGCACCAATGGTGGCCTGGATATGGAAAACATGGTACATATATACCACGGAACATTACACAGCCAAAAAACGAACAAAATCATGTCCTTTGCAGTAAAATGGATGCAGCTGGAGGCTATGTAAGTGAATTACGGCAGGAACACAAAAGCAAATACCACATGGAAAAGACCTATGGAAAAGAATAGAGAATCCAAAAATAAAGCCATACATCTACCATCATCCAATCTTCAATAAAAATAAGCAATGGGGAAAGGACTCCCTATTTAACAAATGGTGCTAGATGGCTAGCCATTTGTGGAAGAAGGAAACTGGACCCCCCCAAAAAAACCTTCACCATTAGTTCTAACTTATAACTGGGAGCTAAACATTGGGTACACATGGACATAAAGATGGCAACAATAGACACTGGGGACTCCTAGATGGGGGAGAAAGAGGGACAAAGATTGAAAAACTAACTATTGAGTACTCTTCTCAGTACCTGGGTGAGAGGATCAATCAAACCCAAAACCTTAGCATCATGCAATATACCCGGATAACAAACCTACACATGTACCCTTGAATCAAAAATAATAGTTGATTTATTAAAAAAAATGAAGTAACAGATTCTGGATTCTACTCCCTCCTTTTGTCCCATGGACAAAGACTTATCACAGAGTCTGTTCAGGGCAACGAAAAAAGGAAAAAAAAAAACAAAAACAAAACCCCTTTAAGTTATCTCTCTTACTGGTTGCCCTAAGTTTCAAACACCTCCAAAGTCTACAGACATAGGTCATTTCCTAAGAAATACACGAAGGAAACTAACATTGATTCAGTGCTTAATGTGGGTGCGGGTGTGTGTACAATCAGAACTCAATAGCCTTTTGAACTAATGAAAAAACTGAGGACTAGAGATATAAAGTAATTTGCCCAGGTTTATTCAGCCAGTCAGTGGCAGAGCTGAGATTCAAATCTGTCTTGGACAGCTTGGGCTGCCATAGCAAAATATGACAAACTGGGGTGCTTAAACAGAAATATATTTTCTCATAATTCTGAAAGCTGGGAAGTCTAAGATCAAGGTGCCAGCTGACTCAGTCACTGGTGAGAACTCTCTTACAATAATAAGCATTTGTGTATCTAAACATATCTAAACCTAGAAAAAGTAATGTGATACACTACAAACTAGCTTGGTGATAGGAATTTTTCAACCCCATTATAATGTTATGGGACCACCATCACATACATGGTCTGTTGTTGACCAAAATGTTGTTATGTGGCATATGAGTGTATTTCATTCTTTGCTTGGTTCAGTCAAGAGCAAGGAACTCTGTTAATAATTTTCTTAAAAGAATTTTATCCTCATTTAATTCACAGATGTGAAAAAATTTCATAGTCAATATGCAAACTGCAAAATTTGTATAATATGACACAACATAATAAATGAATTCTGATAAATTTGTTTTCAACTCTAAAAATGAAACAACTGGTAGCCAAAAGTATTATGCCTGTTTGCCACGTTTTGTTTTTGCATATGTTGCATGTTCTGATTTTATTAGGTAACACATGCTTCATTCAGTAACAAGCTAACACACTGCCCAGAGCAGAAAAATTGGACTCAGAAAAATTGGATGCCCATTCTGGCCCTATGGAGATAAAGAACTAGGCAGACTTCATCTATAAACCTCAATTCCCTCTACTATAAAGTAGGAATTAACTCCCCTCTTCTGGACAATTTTACACAACTATCACCAATAATATCAGAGGGAAGGAGGCCGAAGAAGCAAAGTTCAAACCAATAGCTATTTCCATCTCTTCAAATACTAATAAAAAGATATGATTATAAAAGATCTTAGAATAGGTATCCTGTTAAAGAAAACGTGGCACATATACACCATGGAATACTATGCAGCCATAAGAAAGAATAAGTTCATGTCATTTGCAGGGATATAGGTGAAACTGGAAACCATCATTCTCAGCAAACTAACACAGGAACAGAAAACCAAACACCACATGTTCTCACTCATAAGTGGGAGTTGAACAATGAGAACATATGGATACAGGGAGGGGAACATCACACACCAAGACCTGTCAGGGGGTAGGGGGCAAAGGGAGGGATAGTATTAGGAGAAACACCTAATGTAGATGACAGGTTGATGGGTGCAGCAAACCACCATGGCACATATATACCTATGCAGCAAATCTGCACATTCTGCACTTGTACCCTAGAACTTAAAGTATAATAAAAAAATAAAAATAAATAAACAAATTAAAAAAAGAATATGTATCCTGTATGCCAATACCGGTTCTCTTTTTGGTACCTGCTACATTAGGACAATTTCTTCCTAGGCAATTATCAGAATAAGGCTTCTCAGCTTTGAACCCTTTTGAGGGAGGACAATGGCAGATCAAAACAGCAGCAACATGACATGATTCCAATGAGAAGTCATAATTAACACCGAGATCTCACTGGCATTTCTAATTGAAATCTAAAAGCGTGTGCATTGTTCTTGTAAGGTACCCTTAACTATATAATTTAAATAAAATGTTTGGGAAAGCAATCATTAGGCTCAGAGATTAAAAAATAAAAATAACTACGATTTGATTGACTGTATCAACTATATTTCTGATGGAATGCTAGGTAGTTTACATTATTATCTCATTAAATTTTAAGATATATGATTTTCATAAATCATGTTTAAACAGGATAGAAATTTCAGCAAGGAGGTAATATAGCATTTACTGCCCAAGGGCCCATAATTCCAGTTAGCTTTAGACAGGACAGATATAAAAGACAGGAAGGAATCAGAGCCATTCATACCCTGGGCTGGGTATCGCTGCAGTATATTGAAACGTGTTTCCATAAGTTTAACGTGTAAGACTACCAAATAGATATTAGGTATTCCTTGTGATGAGATCTGTAATCTATTTTCAAATATTTTTGCAGAGGGAGTGTCTAAGAGACCACACCTCAGGGATGGCTGACCAGCACTATGCAAGAAAGGCCATTCTCCAGAGGCAGTTAATGCAAGCTGCTCAGCTATCTCTATCTAAATCAACAACCGAGGCTTTAATACGCATACTAATGTCTGAAATGGACTTTCAATGGTGAAATTAAAATCATTCTGGATGTGTGGATTAGCTGCAATCTCTTAGAGATGCTCCACTCCTACCTCTTCCATAGCTAGAATAAGAGTCTACTGGGGGATAATAGCTTTGTTCTTTAAGGAGGCTGCCTGAGGCCTAGGACCTAAACAGTACTGGGTGCAGCCACTGGTTGAGTTGAGTTTCTAGATGTCTCGTGCAGACTATGAGGGTAGCAGATTCCTACGTCTGTGCCAAGCTTGTATCTATCGGAAGCAAACCTTTCAGATAAGATCACGGTGAGAGCCCCTATAAAGACAGAGAGGTAAACAACCTCAAGTTTATGAAGCAGGGTTTTCAAACTATTTTGCTTGAGATGGCCAAGAAATACCAGTGTAATATATATCTGTGTGTGGGGGAGGGTTCAGTCTGAAACTTGCTTCAGTTCGATCTAGTAGTAGGGTGACAATACTACCAGCGTATTTGAAAAGTTTTTGGGGATGTCTGTAATCCCAGCACTTTGGGAGGCTGAGGCAGGTGGATCACTTGAGGTCAGAAGTTTGAGACTAGCCTGGCCAACATGGTGAAACTCTGTCTCTACTAAAAACACAAATTAGCTGGGCATGGTGGCAGGTGGCTGTAATCCCAGCTACTCGGGGGGCTGAGGCATAAGAATCGCTTGAACCTGGGAGGCGGAGATTGTAGTGAGCTGAGATTGCACCACTGCACTATGCCTGGATGACAGAGTGAGACTCTGTCTCAAAAAAAAAGGAAGTTTTCACTTTACATTTGTTATCCAGGCAATATTATCAATGACATCCCCTTCTACTCTTAAAGTATCCCAGTTAGGATGATAAATTATATGGTATTTTTATCTAACCGTGACATTGTCAGGGGATAAAGCTGAAGCTTATGGAATTGCAAATTCTTTTGCAGCTACTGTTATCTATGAAAATGGACCTAAGATCTGTGAAGAGCACACTGACCCCTGGAATACGGACCAAATGTTGTATAAAAAATTGAATCAATTTTCACAAAACTAAACTACACTATGAAGCTGTAGGATACTCTTATAATATCAATTTATGGGAATAACAGGCCAAAATTACTTGAAATCAATCCCCCCACTAACAACAACTAAAAATGCTGAGTAATACATGTTTGTAAAATATCATAAAGACATCAAAGAGCTGACAAGATAATAATTACCATGCTAAACAAAATGAAGAGAGAACTCAGAGAAGTGATCCAGCTCACAAACTGCTTTTGCCCTGAATGTATTTCCCCATCCTAACAAATGTCAACTTTCTCTTGACAGTTTCACGGTGGGAGGGGCCAAATATCAAAGCCCAGAACCCACTCATCAAAGAGATTCTAGACATACCCCACAATGAAATGGGACTCAAAGGGCTATACTGGTTGTGCACATGTACCCTAGAACTTAAAGCAGAATAATAATAATAATAATAATAAAAAGGGCTATACTGACAGGGGAACCAACCCATTCAGTGGACAAACAGCACTGGCTGAAGGGACCCTCCCACACCCCTCAGAGCGTGATTCAAGGTGATTCTAAATCCACAGTGCCCTCAGACCCTAGCACACACACAAAAAAGGTAAATCTTCTCTGGAAGGCACTTTCATCTCAGACTTCAAATTACTGTAAACCACAGAGTGAGATTTTTTCAGAGGTATTATAACTGTAGGCCAGTTTGAGCATTACCAAATAGCCAGCAGCTCAGGCCCTCATTACAGCTTTTATATACTAACACACACACAGGTAATTATTTGGGGATGCCTCCTTATATTTGCCTCATTAATAAACTTAGTCAAGAACCTGACCTCTTCTCTCTTCTCTGCCTTTTGAATGTATGTGTTGCTGAGAATGCTCCACATCTATTATTGTGGGAAATAACCTGTATTCAAATAACAGACCGAGCAAGTGGTGCTCAGCAGGACCAGGGTTAGAACTTTGATACATAGAATCCAAACCTTACATGCTAATTACTCTAATGGAGTGCTTTGAAATATAAACGTTACAAAGTAAATGCAACCCTAGAGTACTGACAGCAAAGAAGGAGAGAAAATGATTCTTGCTGTTTATTACAACATTACATACACTTTTTTTTAGATAAACCAATGTTGGTGGTAAGAAAAGCACAATCTTGGAGAAGCAGCATGTTTGAATGAAAAAAAAAAAAAAAACAAAAGTACTGGTTAATGAAGGGGCCCGAGTGCAAGTTCAATTGTTCCATTAATGAGCTGCATGACACTGAGACGGAAACTGGACCACTCACAGGTCTTATTTTGCCTGTCGATAAAAATGCCACATAGCCAAAGCAAGACTAAGCAAAAAGAACGATCTGGAAGCATCACATTATCTGACTTCAAACTATACTATAAGGCCATAGTCACCAAAACAGCATGGTACTGGTATAAAAATAGACACATAGACCAATAAAACAGAACAGACAACCCAGAAATAAAGTGAAATACTTATAGCCAACTGATCTGTGACAAAGCAAACAAAAACATAAAGTGAGGAAAGGACACTTTATTCAACAAATGGTGCTGGGATAATTGGCAAGACACTGTAGGAGAATGAAACTGGATCTCATCTCTCACATTATACAAAAATCAACTCAAGATGGGTAAAGGACTTAAACCTAAGACCTGAAACTATAAAAATTCTGGAAGATAACATTGGGAAAACCTTTCTAGACATTGGCTTAAGCAAAGACTTCATAACCAAGAACCCAAAGCAAATGCAACGAAAACAAAGATAAATAGGTGGGACTTAATTAAACTAAAGAGCTTCTGCATGTCAAAAGGAATAGTCAGCAGAGTAAACAGACAACCCACAGAATGGGAGAAAGTCTTCACAATCTATACATCTGACAGAGGACCAATATCCAGGATCTACAAGGAACACAAACAGATTAGCAAGAAGAAAACAAACAATTCCATCAAAAAGTGGGCTAAGGACATAAATAGACAATTCTCAAAAGAAGATATACAAATGGCCAACAAACATGAAAAAATGCTCAGCATCACTAATGATCAGGGAAATGCAAATCAAAACCACAATGTGATACCACCTTACTCCTGCAAGAATGGCCACATTAAAAAATAATAATAATAATAGATGTTGGCATAGATGCAGTGAAAAGGGAATATTTCTACACTGCTGGTGGGAATGTAAACCAGTACAGCCACTATGGAAAACAGTGTGGAGATTCCTTAAACAACTAAAAGTAGAACTGCCATTGGATCCAGCAATCCCACTACTGGATATCTACCCAGAGGAAAAGAAGCCATTGTACGAAAAAGAATGGTGCATGTTTATAGCAGCACCATTCGCAATTGCAAAAATATGGAACCAGCCTAAATGCCCATCAATCATCGAGTAGATAAAGAATTGTGGCATATTCTATATGGTGAAATAATACTCAGCCATAAAAAGGAATGAATTAATGGCATTCTCAGCAACCTGGATGGAACTGGGGACTATCATTCTAAGTGAAGTAACTCAGGAATGTAAAACAAAACATTGCATGTTCTCACACTCATAAGTGAGAGCTAAGCTGTGAGGATGCAAAGGCATAAAAAGTGATACAATGGACTTTGGGGACTTGGTGGAAGGGTGGGAGGGGGTGAGGAATAAAAGACTACAAATTGGGTTCAGTGTATACTGCTTGGGTGATGTGTGCACCAAAATCTCATAAATCATCACTGAAGAACTTACTCATGTAACCAAATAGCACCTGTTCCCCAAAAACCTATGGAAATAAAAAGTATTTTAAAAAAATGACGCTGGAGGACTAGATAAATTCTGTGGCCACTTCTATATCCAAAATCAATGATGTTTATGCTTCTGTGGACTTCTCAGTGGAGGCATATCCTGAGAGAAGTCAAGTTTGCTCTAGAGGACACAAGCAATTCACACACGTAAATCCTGTTTGCAGACAATACACCAAGGCAGAACAGGACTTCACCTGCAGGAGGGCACAACCTCTTGCTGCTTTAGACTTGGAAGGCCACCGTATTAAAAAAAAAAAAAAAAAAAAAAGTGTACAGGGTTTCAAAGGGACTAAAGCAGTCACTTCACATCCTAATGGGATAAAGTTTATGCATGATTCTGTATGACCCTTCAACTACTGCCTTTCATGCCATGTTATTGCTAGCGTTGCATGTTAAAGCAAGCAAATTTTCAATGAACTCTCACTGGCTTTACCACAGACACAGATGTCAGGCGGACTCTTTTGTTCATAAGGTTCTCATTATCAACTCAACCCGAGTTGAATATTTGACTGAAGGAAAGAACCATATCATTATTTTCAGATTTCATCCTATGACTTAACTGGGCTACATCTGCCAGCTTTAGAAACACCAAGTACTGCCTGGCGCCAGCCTTGGCCTTCTCTTCTATGACTATTACCCCAAATGTTTCAGCTTGAGGAAGTCTCCTCCCCATCAAAACAATTTAATAAAAACTTAAATTGTGATTAAGAGTTACTCATCAATTGACAGGGCATACCAAGCTTGTGCTATTTATGAATTATCCCACACAAGACTTCAAGCCCAACAAACAGAATCCACATTCATAAAGGGGTAAGCTAGAAAGCCAGTTAAATGCTTTTGTGATTATAAGGTCTGTGTTATTCTTGAAACCATATTTCTTTAATAGGTAAACTGGCATTCCATTGGATAATTCAATCTGCTTTAAATCTATTCTTAGGTTCTAGTCAGCCTAAGGGACACTCTGAATTTACACTTAATTCCTCTATTCACCTTTGGGCAGTATCTCTCAGCATAAATGTCGTAAGAGGATATGGCGTAAGAATGGCCATCAATTGTACAGTAGAATCCAAGTATTCAAATATTGACACTAAAGCCATTTATAAAATGTTAAGAACCACTCTAATTCCAAACAGAAAATATGTTGCAAACCTCACTCCCACGTGAAGGTACAAGGAGACAGGATCCTAGGTGGTGGTCATTAGGTCACAAGGGTAGATTTCTCATGCATGGGATCAGTCCCCTTATAAAACAGACCCAAGAGAACTCTCTTTCCTTCTTTCTGTCAGTTGAGGATACACGGAGAAGATGGCAGTCTGCAACCTGAAAGACAGCCCTCACCAGAACCGAATATGCTGGCACCCTGATCTCGAACTTCCAGCCTCCTAGAACTGTGAGAAATAAATTTCTCTTATTTATCACCCACCAGTCTAGGGTACTTGGTTATAGTAGCCTGAACTAAGATAATAATGTCACATGAGAATTAGACTGTTAGTAAGGTATATAAATAACACCGCAGGCAAATTAATAGTAATCCTTCCAGAAACAATCATGGGAGATAGCTTGATCACACTTATGGGAAATATACTAACCTCAGTTTACACAGAAACTCTAAGTTTGAAATAACATGACCACCAAACATCATACCCTTCAGCCCAAATTGTAATATTCAGAAGCTAAATTTTCATTTTGACACTTACCATGTTGTATGTCTTTCATATCTAAATGAAGACTAGACATTAGTATTCCAACTGCTTGTGATCTTTTGTTGCTTAATAACTTGACAACCTGCTCGAGAAAGAAAGTAAAAGGGGAAGATGTTAATTTGGACTCCAATACGCTTACTAACATTTTTAAAAATCCTAAATGAAGAACAAATTAAGAGAAAAGATCTCACGACATTACCTAAAGTATTCAAAACAGTGGTTTTTTTTAATGTTTGAAGAGAGCTTTTGGGTTTTATATCATAAATCTTCAAAATCCACCATTTTCCCCCATTATTCACCATCAGCCTCAAAGACATGTTTTTTAACCAGTCTTTTGAGAGCCTGATCTGTCAACAAGTAAAACTTCTAATGGCCTAGGAAATTAGTCTGGTCTCTGTAAAATCACAATCACACATATGATCATTTGCAGCCTGAGATTTGAAGTGTTCTTTTTTTTTAATGTGGAGCCTTGAAACACTGAAACTTCAAACACGTCAACAAGTGAAGGGCAAAATAAAAGTACACACATCGAGAATCTGCTAGATTAGTTTGGTTGTATCACAAAAATTAAAAAAAAAATGTGCTTTCATTTGAGTCACATAGAAAGCTCACTATTTCACTGGAAGTTCCTCTCATTCTGCATTTGACCCACATGTTGGGGAGAACTTTCCTACTAATTAACAGAGGGATACGAGCATCAAATTAAAAGGGCTGCATCAGCACAATCTCAAGTCTGGATTTCCAGCAAGTCTTAAAGAATCAGGACACACGATCCCATGGGAAGGGTTCCTAAAACAGAGGTGGGAAGGCTGTTACAGAACAGATAGATATTTTTTGACCATGTTTTCCAGACAACAGCATCACCAGGAAATTCTGCTTATGAAACTTATCCCAGGTCCTGGTCGTGTGAGGGGCAGCATTTTCTATTTACT
Organism: Pongo pygmaeus; assembly: GCF_028885625.2. Taxonomy (NCBI): domain Eukaryota; kingdom Metazoa; phylum Chordata; class Mammalia; order Primates; family Hominidae; genus Pongo; species Pongo pygmaeus. Next base: position 8,845,960 of record NC_072373.2, read on the forward strand.
CCCAGTGTTTTGTTTTAAATCTGCTTAGAAAAACACTGGAGGAAAAGGAAAGAAAGTGGTTATAGTCAAATTACCAGAAGTGACAGCTGCCCTAACAGCTATTGCATCTTTGTACCCTGTCTTCCCTTATGGTTTAAGTTGGGTCAATCAGGATAGTGATAAAATAATCATACCCAACTGTTACACAAAGTCACAGAGTAAAACAATATTCTTAATAGCAATAATAGCACTCTGGGTGCCCCAGCACGGATGGGGGTAGGGAATAAAACATAACACTTTCAGAAGGACCAACCACAAAAACCACCCTGATCTTTTTTTGTTCTTGTTGTTGGTTTGTTTGTTTTGAGATGGAGTCTCACTCTGTCACCCAGGATGGAGTGCAATGGTGCAGTCTCAGCTCACCGCAGCCTCTGCCTCCTGAGTTCAAGTGAGTCTCGTGCCTCAGCCTCCTGAGTAGCTGGGATTACAGGCGCATGCCACCACGCCCAGCTATTTTTTTATTTTTTTATTTTTAGTAGAGACCGGGTTTCACCATGTTGGCCAGGCAGGTCTCCAACTCCTGACCTCAGGTGATCCACCCACCTCGGCCTCCCAAAGTGCTGAAATAACAGGCATAAACCACCGCTGCCTGGCCCTGCCCTGATCATTTCTGAAAGCCTCTTGGTAAGGCACAATATCTCCCAAAAGGCGCTGCTTTTGCAAAAGAAAAAAACAACATATACATTTTGATTCTAAATGTTAACTAAACATTTTTCTAAATTCCACCTAGAAAAATGAGGTTAAAACTAGAATATGAACCTATTAGTACAGCAAAGTATTTCTATCCATAGCATTGTCCTCTTCAGAGCTTAAAAAATAGGAATTTAATATCAGAGAAGCAGAAGGTGTATACTCTGTCCTGAAAACCAGTTTCTAACCACAAGTCAGTGCAATCCAGGCCGAATCATGCTGCTTGAAGAAAATGCTTTTATCAAGGTTTTCTATCATCTTCTGGTTTCTCAATGCAATAGGCACGTTTCAATCCATGTATCATTTGACCTCCCTATAGTATTGGCTTGTTGATCACACCCTTGTAGCAACTTGTTTTCCAGGGCTCCTAACATTTCTTCTCAGTCCTTTTGAAGATGAATTATTCTGATTTCACCTTAAATATCTGCATATCCTAGAGTTCCGTTCTCTATACCTTATTTTTGTCACATTATAACCTATTCTCATCACATTATAACCTATAATTTCTCCTGTAGAGACATACATGTCTGCATCTTCAACTTGGCAGTCTCCTACTTTGTGAAAAGATATCTCTATTTAAATTGTCCTCATAATCTCCATTTGACATGTCTAAAATGACACACATATCAGTTCCACCCCAACACCACCAGCCAGCTTCTTCTCCTTTATGCTATATATTGAGATAAAGGTACCACTATTCTTCATCCACCTACCAACGTTAGGAATCTAGAAACCAATCAAGACTCCTACCTCCCCTTCACCTGCATACTCTGGTCTGGTATCAAGTCCTGCCAATTACAGCTCCTCTGTATTTGTGGAAACCACCCCTCCTCCTTAACTCTATTTTCAGCATTTAGTTCTATACTTTATCTTACATAGATAAATGCAAAAGATTTCTGATTGGTCTCCCAAACTCTAGTCCAGTGGTTCTCAAAGTGTGTTCTTTGGACAAATGGGCACCATCATCACCTGGAAAGTTATCAAAAATCCAAGAAAAAGTTAGAGGCGAGTTTCAAGATGGCTGATTAGAGGCACCTGATACTTGCCTCCTCCACAAACAAGAATTGAAATAGTGAGTAATCACAGGTCAAACAGATCACATAAGACAGAACATTGGAATTCAAAAAATAAGTGACAGGTAACATGGGAGGCAAAGAAGAAGAGGGAAGTGGGGCAGTCTGCTCAGCCAGGATCAGCTGGGAGCTAGAAAGGCTCTCTAATGTAATAAAGGTTCTCCAGGTTCCCTCATGTGGTAAAGGTTAAGTGAGTGACCCCAGCAGCCCACATTTCCACCACAGACTCCTGCAATCGTAGCCGTGGGAGAACCCTGCGGCCCACACAGGCCCTGAGGCTAACACACGGAGCCATCCGGAGATCAGGCAGCAGCACCCCTCCACAGAGGGAGCGCGCACTGAGTTCCACTCACTTGCTGTGTCATAAGCAGTTACAGGAAGGCACTATTTTGAAATGTCAGCCCCCACCAGACTGCACCCTGACCTGGGGCCCAATAGCCCCTGCATCTCCACATCCCCGGGGCTCCCTTGATGTCCTCCAACTGCAGCCAGGGCCAAAGCACAAGCCTTTGCCAATGACCCTGCTGCCCCTAGTAGCAAGGCCTTTGTGCATTTAAGAGCACCCTGATGATGGGGTACCCCTCTTGCAGCCGCCATATGGAGCCACAGCACAGGCTCCCCCAATCAGCTGTTTACAACTGCTGCCATGGTAAGTCCACCCTCCCCAGCAGCAGGGTCTCAAGGCCACCACACAGTCACTGCCACCCCCACCCAGCCACTCTGCCAGGGGCCGGGGTGGGGGGACCTGGGGTCTACCCCTATCCTACCTACCACAGCCAGCACCCACACATACCACATAGGGGCCAGAGAACAGGACCATTTAACCAAGTTAAAACCCATCCCACTCCCCCAGTGACCAAGCACACCGTCCAGAGGCTTGGGAATGGTCCTGCCCCATTCACCACCAATGGCACCTGAGCACTCTTTCTGGGGGCCTGAGGACAAACCCACCCAACCTACTGCTAGCACCACAGCTAGCACCCACCCACCCACACCATCCACTCACCCATGCCACCTGCAAGCCTTGAGACTGCCCCACGTGGCCTGTCGTAGCCACTGCAACACCAGTGCACACCACTTGGGAGACTAAGGGTTGTCTCACCACTACTACTGCTGTCCCCAGCACCATGCCCACTGCCTAGGAGCCTAGACACCCAGCCCACTTCTTCCACTGCTGGTACCCAAGCAAGCCACCTGGAGATCCAATTGGCCTGACTGAAACTGCTAATATCAGGGCCAGCATACACCATCCTAAGACCAAAGGACAGGCATGCTCAGCCTGCCACTGCCACCTCAAGCACCTGCCAATGATTGAGGACTGGCCCACCTAGCATCCTCATCCCCAGCAAAACTTTACCACAACCTCCACTAACAACCACACCCTAAGCCACTGAGGAAATTACAAGCACTACTGACACTTATAGATGAAAACATCACACAGCGACTACACTGCTGTATTCACCCAGAATCAAAGGCAAAATGCTACATCAAACCAACACCACAGATACATCTTCAGGAAAAAGTCCTCCCCTATAAAAGCAAATTCAGAAAAGTTGGAATAAGTGACTTTTATACCAGATGCACAAATATCAATGTAAATAAACAATAAACATAATAAAACAAAGAGATATTACACCTCCAAATGAACATAATAATTCTGCAGCAACAAATTCCAATGAAAAAGACATTCATGAAGTTCCAGAAAAAGAATTCAAAATAATGATATTAAAGAATCTCAGTGATATACAAGAAAACTCATATAAACAATACAAAGAAATTAGAAAAACAATTTAGGATTTGAATGAGAAATTTATCAAAAAGGTAGATATTGTAAAAAAGAACCAAACAGAAATTCTGGGATGGAAGACTTCATTGAATAAAATACAAAATACATTCGAAAGCTTCAACAATAAACTAGATTAAGCAGAAGAAAGAATTTTAGAACTTGAAGACAGATCTTTTGAAATAACCTAGCCAGATAAAAATAAAGAATAAAGAATAAAAAAGAATGAACAGGCCAGGCGTGGTGTCTCATGTCTGTAATCCCAGCACTTTCAGAGGCTGAGGCGAGCAGATAATGAGGTCAGGAGATTGAGATCATCCTGGCCAAAATTGTAAAACCCCGTCTCTACTTAAAAAATAAAATAAAATAAAATACAAAAATTAGCTGGGTGTGGTGGTGCATGCCTGTAATCCCAGCTACTCAGGAGGCTGAGGCAGGAGAATTGCTTGAACCAGGGAGTCAGAAGTTGCAACGAGCCAAGATTGCACCACTGCACTCCAGCCTGGCGACAGAGTCTCACTCTGTCTCCAAAAAAAAAAAAAAAAAAAGAGTGAACAAGACTACATCACACAATCACACATTGGACACCATAAAGCAAACAAATATTTGAATTTTCAGTGTCCCAGAAGATGAGGAATAAATGAAAGGGATCAAAAACCTACTTAATGAAATAATAGCTAAAAAAAATTCGCAAGTCTAGTAAGAGATTTAGACATACAGATACAGGAAGGTCAGAAATCCCCAAATAGATACAATTCAAAAAGGTCTTCTCTGTGGCACATTAGAGTCAAACTGTCAAAAGTCAGAGGCAAAGAACAAATTCTAAAAACAGCAAGAGATAAGCATCTAGTCACTTATATAAGAGAACCCCCCGTCAGAATAACAGCTGATTTCTCAGCAAAAACCTTACTGGCCAGGAGAGAATTGAATGATATATTCAAAGAGCTGAAAAAAAAAAAAAACTGCCAGCCAAAGATACTCTTCCCAGCAAAGCTACCCTTCATAAATGACGGAGAAATACAGTCTTTCCTAGACAAGCAAAAGTTGAAGGTACTAATCACCAAAAAACTGGGCCTACAATAAAAGCTTATGGGAGTCCTACACCTGCAAGCAAAAGAGTGATATCCGCCATCATGAAAGCATGCAAAAGTATAAAACCCACTGGTAGAGCAAATGCACAAATAAGGAAGAGGAAGGATCCAAATGTTGCCACTATAGAAAACCACAAAACCACAATGATGAACAATAAGAAAAAAAGAAAGGAAGAAAGGATATACAAAGCAATCAGAAATCAGCTAAGGAGGCCGGAAGCAGTGGCTCACACCTGTAATCCTAGCACTTTGGGAGGGTGAGGCAGGCAGATCACCTGAGGTCAGAAGTTTGAGACCAACCTGGCCGAAATGGTGAAATCCTGTCTCTACCAAAAATACAAAAATTAGCCAGGTGAGATGGCAGACACCTGTAATCCCAGCTACTTGGAAGGCTGAGGCTGGAGAACTGCTTTAACCCGGGAGGCGGAGGTTGCACTGAGCCGAGATAGCGTCACTGCACTCCAGCCTAGGCAACAGAGTAAGACTTCGTCTCAAAAATAAATAAATAAAATAAAATAAAATAAAATACAATTTTTATAAAATTGTTTAATTAATAAAATCAATTAAGGAAATGACTTGAATTTGCCCTTACATATCAATAATAACTTTGAATGTAAACAGATTAAACTTTCCGCTTATAAAGAAGATAACATGATAAAAGTTTCAATTCAGCACGAGGATGTATGTACCCAACAACAGAGCACACAGATATATAAAACATATTATTAGATCTAAAGGGAGAGACAGACTCAAATACAATAATAGTAGGAGACTTCAACATCACACTCTCAGCAATAGTAGGATCATCTAGACAGAAAATTAACAAAGAAACCTAGGATTTAAACTCAACTTTAGACCAAATGGACCTAACAGACATTTACAGAACATTGCATTCAACAGCTATAGAATACACATTCTTCTCATCATCACATGGAACATTCTCCAGAATAGATAATGTGTTAGGACACAAAAATATCAACACATTTTAAATATCGAAATCATATCAAGTATCTTTTCAGATCTCAATGAAATAAAAGTAGAAATCGGCAACAAGAGGAACTTTAGAAACTGCACAAATACATGGAAATTAAATAACATGCTCCTCAATGACTACTGAGTCCAGGAAGAAATTAAGGAAGAAATAAAAAAAATCTTAGAAACAAATGAAATTGGAAACACAAAACACCAAAACATATGAGATACAACAAAAGTAGTGCTAAGAGGAAAGCTTAAAATAATAAATGCCTACATCAAAAAAGTAGAAAGATCTCAAATAAACAACCTAACAATGTATATCAAGGAACTAGAAAAGCAAGAACAAAATCAGTAGGAAGAAATAAGTAATGAAGATTAGAACAGAACTAAACAAAATAAAGACTAAAAAAACCACAAAGAATCAACAAAATAAAAAGTTAGTTTTATGAAAAGATAAACAAAATTGATAAACTGCTAGCTAGACTAACCAAGAAAATGAGAGAAGACCCAAATAAACAAAATCAGAAATTAAAAACGAGACATTACAACTGATACCACAGAAATATAGAAGGTCATCAGAGACTATTATGAACAACTATACAATAATATACTGGAAAATCTAGAGGAAATGAATAAATTCCTGGACACATACAATCTACCAAGAATGAATCAGGAAGAAATAGAAAACCTGAACAGACTAATAATGAGTTGTGAGAATGAATCAGTAATAAAAAGTCTCCCAACACAGAAAAGTCCAGGACCAGATGGCGTCACTGCCAAATTCTACCAAACGTAGAAAGAACACTAATTTTCCTCAAACTCTTCCCACTCCCCCCAAAAAAAAGAAAAGGGAATGCTCCCTAACTTATTCCACCAGGTCAGCATTACCCTGATACCAAAACCAGACAAGAATACAACAAAAAAGAAAACTACAGGCCAATATCCTGATGAACAGAGATGCAAAAACCCTTAACAAAATACTAACAAGTTAAGTTCAACAGCACATCTAAAAAAAATACCATAATCAAGTGGGATTTATCCCAGGGATGCAAAAATGGTTGTACATATGCAAATCAATACATGTGATATATCAAATCAAGAGTGAAAAACAAAAGCCATATGATCATCTCAATGGACACAGAAAAAGCATTTGATAAAATTCAACATCCCTTCATGATAAAAATTCTCAATAATCTAGGTATAGTAGGAACATATCTCAACTTAATAAAGGCATATATGGCAAACCCACAGCTAACATCATACTGAATGGGGAAAAGCTGAAAGCCTTTCCTCTAATAATTGGAACAAGACAAGGATTCTCACTTTCACCACTCCTACTTAACATAGTGCTAGAATTCCTAGCCAGAGAAATCAGGCAAGAGAAAGAAATAAAAGGATTCCAAATTGAAAGACAGGAGGTCAATTTGTTTCTCTTTACAAATGACATAAGCTTATATCTAGAAAATATAAGATGCCACCAAAAAACCATTAGTTCTGATGAACTCAGTAAAGTTGCAGTATACAAAATCAACATACAAAAATCACTAGTTTCTACAGAACAATAATGAACTAGCTGAGAAAGAAATGAAGGCAATCCAATCTCAAATAGCTACAAAAAATAAATAACTTAGGAATAAATTTAACCAAGAAGATAGAAGACCTCTGTAAGAAAAACTACAACACACTGATGAAAGAAATTGAAGAGTACAGAAACAAATGAATAGACATTCCATGCTCATGGACAGGAAGAATAAATATTGTTGAAATGACCCTACTCCCCAAAACAATCTCCAGATCCAATGCAATCCTTATCAAAACAATGACATTTTTCACAGAAATACAAAAGCAACTCTAAAATTCTTATGGAGCCAAAAACAAGCCTGAATAGAAAAAGCAATCCAGAGCAAAATGAATAAACAAACAAAGCTGGAGGTATCACACTATCTGACCTCAAAATATATTACAAGTTTATAGTAATCAAAACTGCATGGTATTGGTATAAAAACAGACACATAGACCAATGGAAAAGAATAGACAACCCAGATATAAATCCACATGTTTACAGGCAACTGATTTTCAACAAAGACACCAAGAACATACTTGAGGGAAAAGACACCCTCATCAATAAATGGTGCTGGAAAAATTGGATATCTATATGCAGAACAATGAAACTTGACCCTTATCTCTCCCCATATACAAAATCAGTGCAAGATGGATTAACAACTTAAAGGCAAGACTCGAAACTATAAATCTACTAGAAGTAAACCGAGGGAAAATACTTCAGGAAATCGGTCTAGGCAAAGATTTTATGGCTAAGACCTCAAAAGTACAGACAACTAAAACAAAAATAGACAAATGGGACTATTTTGAGCTAAAAAGCTTCTGGACAGCTAAAAAACAATCAACAGAGTAAAGACATAGCCTGTTTAATGGGAGAAAATATTTGTAAACTATTCATTCAACATGGAACTAATACCCATATACAAGGAACTCAAACAACAGTACATAAATAAATGAATGAATAAATAAATAAATAAATAAATAATTCATGTCCTTTGCCCACTTTTTAATGAGGATATGAACAGACATTTCTCAAGAGACAACATACAAATGGCCAACAGGTATATGAAAAAAACTTCTCAACGTCACTAATCATCAGGAAAATGCAAATCAAAACCACAATGAGATATTATCTTACCCAGTTAGAATGACTATTATTAAAAAAAATAGATTCTGGCAAGGATGTGACTAAAAGGGGATTTAAATTAGTACAGTCTCTATGGAAAACAATATGGAAACATTTCAAAATACTAAAAATAGAACTACCATATGATCCAGCAATCCTACTCCTGGGTATGTATCCAAAGGAAAATAAATATTAAAAGGATATCTTCACCCTACGTTTACTGCAGTACTGTTCACAATAGCAAAGATATGAAATCAACCTAAGTGTCCATCAATGGACAAATAAAGAAAATATTTTTAAATATATATATATATAACATGTTTTAATATATATATAAAATATATAAAACATATACATACATACACAACATAAAATTATCCAGATATTAAAAAAAGAATAAAATCATGTCATTTGCAGCAACACGGATAGAACAGGAGGTCATTACCTTAAGTGAGATAAGCCAGGTAAAGAAAGACAAATATCGCACACTCTCACTCATATGTGGGAGTGAAAAATGTTAATCTCATAGAGGTAGAAAGTAGAACAAAAGATATCAGAGGCTGGGTAGGATGGGTGGTGGAGGGGGAGGTGATGAGGAGAGATTGATTAATGGGTACAAGCATTAGATAGAAGAAATACGTTCTAATGTTAGAGGAGGGTGAGCATAGTTAAAAACAATGTATTATATATTACAAAATAGCTACAAGAAAGGACTTGAAATGTTCCTAACTCACAGAAGTGATATATGCTCAAAGTGATGGATACTAAATATCCAGACTTCATCACCACACATTCTATGAATGTAACAACATAAATACGGATAAATATGATATATCATAAATACGTATATTTTGTATCAATAATAAACATTAAAAATGCAAGTTCTCAGGCCCTATCACAAACCTACTAATCAGAACATGAGAGTAGGAACCATCACTCTGAATTTTAAAAGCCTTCCATGTAATCCTAAAGCCACCTATTGCATCTCATCCCTTCCTGTCCATTCTCCAAACTGATATCCAAGTACCCTCTCTAAAAATGCTGATAGCTGCATGTTGCTTTTCAATCACAGGTTTTAAACCCAATTGGCTCATGTTTAAGGGTTAGTCCTTTAAAAAGTCTGATAGAATCTTTCACATTTCATATCCGGAATTTGCTTTTTTTTTTTTTTTTTTTTTAAATGGAGTTTTGCTCTTGTTGCCCAGGCTGGAGTGCAATGGCACGATCTCAGCTCACTGCAATCTCTGCCTCCCGGGTTCAAGCGATTCTCCTGCCTCAGCCTCCTGAATAGCTGAGGTTACAGGCATGCGGGACCATGCCCAGCCAATTTTGTATTTATAGCAGAGATGGGGTTTCTCCATGTTGGTCAGGCTTGTCTCAAACTCCCAACCTCAGGTGATCTGCCTGCCTCGGCCTCCCACAGTGATGAGATGACAGGCTTGAGCCACCACTCCTGGCCTGCTTTTTCTATTATAATTCAAACGCACTTGATTACAAACTGGATTTTACATTTAAATGCCTAAGATTTGACATAGGAACAATAATCATCTACCACCTTTCAGAAGGCAGACATTCAGAAGAGGACAGATATCTAAAAGGATGGATTTCACAGTGTCCTTAAGTAACCCAAACTTTGTATTATGAACCACTGCTATGATCTGACCTTTTTTTCTAACACCTTGGAAAGGAAGAACCTAAAGTTAGAACATTCTTAGAATTCAGTGACCACAATGCAATGAAGAGGAGAGTAGACTCTTCTAAGATGATCTCAGAACTGAGGCAAAATGCAGAAAATGCAGAATTGACACATTTGAAATCTATAAAATTAGAACTTCTAATCAGAAAAAAGAATTATCTTGAATCCGCTTTAATGTCACATCTCTTAATAATTCTCTTAATAAAGTTATCATCTTAGGCTTCCGTAAAAGGTAGGACTGGGTAGAGATTATGAACACGGTCTCTTTAAAATAAAGCAGTATTTCTCAAACTTAATGTGTACTTGAATCATCTGGGATCCTTAAAAATGCAGATTCTGATCCCTAAGTCTGGGTGGGACTGAGATTCTTTGTTTCTAACAAGCTTTCAGGTGATGCCAGTTCTTCTCGTGCACAGATTGTGAGGTTCTCCTACTTGCTTTCTAATGTGTTTGAGAAAAGCTACTCCAACATCTTAAAGCCTCAGTTACCTCTCCTAGAAAAATGATTAAAACAGTATCAAATTCCAAAGACTGCAGTGGATATTCAGTGAGGTACTCTTAGTGGCATGGTTATAGCTGATTGTAGCCTCTAACTCCCAGGCTCAATTGATCCCTCCCACCTCAGCCTCCTAAGTGGCTGGGATTACAGCCATGTTCCACAGCACCAGCCTACATCCTACTTTTATCCAGGGATAGCCATATGACTAAGTTATGGACAACAGAATGCAGGGAGCAATAAAAGTGCAGCCTTCAAAAGGCTGGCTGGCCCTCTACTTTATTTATTTATTTATTTATTTATTTATTTATTTTGAGAGAGAGTCTTGCTCTGTCACCCAGGCTGGAGTACAGTGGCACGATCTCAGCTCACTGCAACCTCTGCCTCCTGGGTTCACGTGATTCTCCTGCCTCAGTCTCCTGAGTAGCTGAGACTACAGGCGTCCGCCATCATGCCCGGCTAATTTTTTGTATTTTCAGTAGAGACAGAGTTTCACCATGTTAGCCAGGAAGGTCTCAATCTCCTGTCCTCGTGATCCGCCTGCCTCGGCCTCCCCAAGTGCTGGGATTACAGGCATAAGCCACTGCGCCTGGCTGGCCCTCCACTTTCTCTATCCTTTTCCTCTCAGGCTGAGGCAGAATTATGGAAGCGAGCCATTATCAGTTATACTACGCCCTGAGGGTGAAGCAACAGAAGGCCTGAGGAATGAATCTCTGGACAGCCTGATGGAACACAGGCACTGCACCTCCCTGGGCACTTACCTGCCTAGATTTCTCCACGAGAGAGATAAAATTAACTTTTCATCTTTTACAAGTCACAACAGAGACCACCAAACCAATATTTTAACTAATACCCCTACCACACATCAGGCATTGTGCTAGGCAGTAGGGTAAACGCACAGAAGACTATAAAGAAACCAGACACTTATCATCCTCTGCCTAATGAGCTCTATTTCACAACTCCTAGAGCTCAGTCAGTGATACCGTGATCTCCAGTCATCAGGACAGGAACCTTTGACTAACTTCCTCTGCATTTCTGGTATCCAGCCACACATCAGGTTCCACTGATGCTTCCTTGTCTTTCATTCTTCTCTTTCACGGCCACCAGCCTGCTGCAAGTTCTCATCACTTCCTTCCAGAGAGGACAGGTAGAGCGGGATTCTGCCTCTAGGATCTCAGTCCTGCTCTCTGTACTGCATTCTGTACTGCAGCATTCTGTACTGCCTTCATCCTGTCACTCCCCTTTTAACAGATATTTAGTGGCCCCTGATAATGTATTTCTCTTCTATTTTCTATTTTCAAAATGACAAACTCTGACTATTCGGTGGACAGGAATGTTCAAGTGTCGTTCCACTGTGATGCTTTCCCTGAACATCCCTCTACTTCCCACAGAACTCTTACAGGAGCTGACTTAGGAGCCGCTTCTTTACTCTTGTGAGACTATGTACTCTCCTACTACAATATATACATGATAAAGTGATTTGGGGGCAATTTTCACTAAAGTATAATTACCTCTAGACAAAGTCTGTATCATATTGCTTACTGTAGTACTCAGCACAATGATTGATATATTGTAAGCATCCAAAAATGTCTGCTGAATAAGTAAACCTTGTTTAAACTGCTATGCCCAGCTTAGATGTCCCACAATAAACTTGGAAAAATGGTTAGACAACCAACCTTGGCTGGACATCAGAATCACTTAGGTACCTTCTTAAATAAAGGGTCCTGCTCTCCCTTCTGAATAGTCAATTTTCGCTAGAGTAGGGCCCTGGAATATGCATGTTTTAAAAAATACCACAGCTGATGCTGGTGCAGATTTAGGAACCACTGAATACTTCTTTTGAAAAGGAAGTATTTGAATAATGGTTGAACTGTGATTCTACTATTAAACTCAAGAACTGCAAGATAATAACTTCTGTAACTTAGAATCATATCAAGACATAGTAGAAAGTTTATGTGAACTATATTTATTACACAAGTAGCCAAAACCACATTTAAATAATTATTTGATCAGTCAACATGGTGTTTATTGCTAATTTGGAAGTTTAAACATAGTATGCATTTTATATGTGTCACATGGAATATTAGCTAATTAAGATGACATCAAAGAGCTCCACATTAAATATCCAATAGAGATAACTTGAAGTTTCTTGCAATTTCTTACAAGCTAGTAAAATCTCGCAATTTCTTACAAGCTAGGAAATAATTTGCACACAGTCTAAATGTAGAGTCACAACACAAGTTTTAGTTTCCTGATTCCTAGTTAAGAGAGCATATTGCTTTCTTCTGAAATGGCATGTCATGACCTTGCTGAAAAGTGGACATTAAATAAGGGATAAATGGCCAGATCCAATAAGGCAAATCTTTCTCTGAATAGAAAAAGATAAGATTACTCAATTATAGAGATGAATTAAGGTAAATTTCAAAGCAGAACTGTAGAATGTAAAAACTGTTGTTTCTCAAACTACATTAGAGCACAAGGTGGTATATCAAGAGGTATGCAATGTACTCAAGGAATAAGAGCTATCAAATGCATCCAAGAACACCCTAATGACCAGGAGAATATAAGCAAATATGAAATAGTAAAACCAAAGTGAACAAGAGATGTAAGAATAGAAGGAAAGGCAAAGAGAGAACAATTCCCAAACTCAAGATTTCCAATGATTTGATCTGTATCAGAGTAGGAGATCCATATTTCAGGACATGTCTTTGCCTAAATGAGCAGCCATGTAACTTTGGACAAGTTGCTTGGCCTCAAGATCTAAATTTTCCTACCTGTAGAATACAGTTAATAATCCATATGCAATATTCCCACAATTTGAGATAAACAAATTCGGTAAAGTATAAAATAGTTTCAAAGCATAAAATGTTTTGCAAACGCCAGGTGCTGGTGTTTTATTTTGTAATCCAATAACTAGCAGTTATATTTATGATGTTGTAAAATCACTTGAGTTTATTCCAACAAGAGGAACAGCAGAGACAATAGAAGGCAGTAAGAAATAAACATCTAAAATTAAGGAGGAGAACAACCCATACATTGGCTAACTCCTGCCCCCTTGGGAATTTACAAAGTGTGATTTCTCCAAGAATTTTAGACATACTGTTGTCGGCTATCTCATAACTTTGATTTGGATTCAGTTTTCTTACTTTGGAAAGATAAATTCATCTCTAGATTTTTGACCCAATGAGAATCAGGAACCATGAGCCGTTTCTGAACTGTCTGATACTACTTCATGAAAACAGCAGTCATTTTAAATCTTAACTAGTCTACATACAAAAGTGAAGAATGCTGGCATGAGATTTTGCAGAGCAAGAGGTTATCAGGGGTTTTGTTTGTTTTTTGTTTGTTTGTTTTTTTCAGTCTACTCCCCCAACCAAGGAAGACTGCAGTCTTATTTACACTACCGTATTCTCCTACTCAGATTAATAGTAAGCCTCAGGGGAGGGTGGCCGATCTCACAGGCATCCAACAGCATTCCAAGGCACTGCAGACCACAGAAGGCACTGACACTGATCATGCCCACAAGTGATATCTCCAGATTATCTGGTTGGCACCAGACAATCCTCTTTACTCAGGCAGCCTAGATTCAATCTCAGAAACAAAGCAGAAGTACAGTTTGCTAATTGGTGAGGTGACATTTGACACCTCTCACTGATTAAGAATCTAGAAGCCAACTTTGATCATACAGCAAGATCTATTCAGGCATGATTTGCCTGCTTCTGAACTTGGTCCCAGACGTGCCTCTTGGCAGAGGATCAAGCTATGGTGTGGGTGAAAGTGTCTTGCTTTGTTTGTCCTGCCTTTGGGTCTGAGTCAGCCTCAGAAGGAGACTGACAGCTGTGGAATTTGGTAAGGTTACCGAGAACAGCCTCTTGTGCTCTCCTAGCCTGTCTCTCTCATTTGGTTGTCTTGATGTATATTTTAGACTTAAGTTTGGAGAGCTGTGTCTCTTGGTTATAACATCATCTGGATGTTGTTCCTCAACTGAGTAGGTTGTTTCAATCTCTCCTGACACCATCTTCTTGGTTCCTGCTTTCATTCTTATTTAATCTGCGATCCTGATACCGGTCTCCTGGTCCCATCCCTCGGGTTGTTCTAACAAACTAGAAGCAAGAATTTCAAATATGTGCAAGTAAGTCTGCAGGACATCGTCTCACCAAGTAAAAACTAGTGTCCACCTGACTTCTCCATTGTTTCTTGATAACAATATCTCCCTTGACTATCTTTTGCCATTCAATATACCATTATAAATCACTGTTAAACCAGAAATCAAAAGTCAAGTCAGACATGAAAGATGTGTCATTTTAAAAAGAAGCAAATGCATGTTATATAAAAGCGATTTGGTAAACTCTAAGACATACGTGTTCCAGTTGATTTTAAGAAAGGAACACTAAAATAAAGAGACCGATACCTACCTAGCCTACAAGATTAGCCACACTTATGATCCAACCCAATCAATGGTTAGACTCTTCTCTTAGAATACAAGCTGTTAAACAAGAGGAGCAGAGCCATACCCTTTTCTAAATACAGTCAAGTTCAATAGAGTAATTAAATGTCCCAGCAGCATGACACACATAAATCACATCCGTAAAAATAATAACTATTATGTATTGAGTCACAGAAATGAATGATGTTCACTATGAAAAACTGCTGAAAGACCCAAGCCAGAGAGGCAGGCTGGGATTTCCCGTCAGCTAAGTCTGACTCCAAAGGTCACTTGTCCTCTGCTGTAGGCCCTGTGAGCCATGTTCACACACACCTCTGCCATAACACAACACTAAATACAGCACAGGAATTTGCTAACAAAAAACCAAGGGAACTTCTTAGGCTTTTTGATATTTTTCTTTAAAGGGATAAGTTTAAAAGAATTAGAAACTCAATTTCTTATTTATATTAACTTTTCCTTTCTTAGAAAAAGTTGAAACATTTAGGATGACCTTGACCAAAAAAAAAGAAAAATCAAGAGTTGAAAATACACCAAAGTGATTCCAAACAAACCGATGAAGAAACAAAATGGCATTAGGTATATATTTTATTAAAGTTTTTATTCTAGCAGGTTGCATTTCTAAATTTCACATTTTGTTTAAAAATATCACAGCAACATGCACTACAATGTTTCAGTATCACCAAGCTCTTAAAACAAAATGCCTTTCTAATTTAAACCAACTATCCTAAGTCTCCAGCTTTCTCCACTCTTTAAAGAAAAAAGAAAATATGCAGAGATGTTTAAACTCCTTGAAATTAAAATAACATTACAATCTTTTATTCTTTGAACATATCTTTTTGCCAGTCTAGCCAATTTTGGCATGAAAAATATTTGCAAGATATAATTTGGACCTTCGCTATTTCAAATATCTTGGAAAGGAGAAAACAATGTTTCACCTATCTGGTTGCATACAAGTCTGCTGAGCTATATTTTTTCCTTCAGAATTCCCTCTAAAAATCTGGTTTTAGGTATGTATCCTATCTATAATTTTCATATTATGTTTTTAGCACTCAGAATTCAGTTAGAAGCATCAAAGTTTACAATAAAAATTAAAATATAAGAAAACCAATACATTGTGAGTACCATATCTAAATGTTTCATGATATTGCCAAAAATATTTGGATATCAAGTATGTGTCTACAAAATACAGGCATCAGCATCTCACTTTGTACTTCGTTATCTCAATGAGAGATATTAATCATCACAAATAAAAGACATGATGCAGATAATAAGGTTACTGACAACCACAAAGGAATAAAAGACTCTTATTGAGACCACGTGCATATTTATTATTATTATGTTGTAGCAAGTATGTATTCAGAGAACATTATTTGGTGCATAATAAAGGGCTTTATTTTATTCTTCCTTGTAATCACTGCCAAAATCCAACGAAATAGGTACCACTACAGTCCACATTTTACAGCAGAAGTGGCTGTTCAAGGTCTCATATCCATAAAGTGGCAGAGCTAGGACATGAACCAGGCAGTCTGGCTCCAGGCTCTACCCCCTTGGCCACTATTCCACACTACCTCTCAGCCGGATGGAGAGCACACTCCTGCCAAGGAATGAGACCCACGGTGCCTCATTTTCCCACTATTTCCTTAACGCCCTGTGTTATCAAATACAATTAATATGGGCAGACAGAACATAAAGAGAATAAATCAGTTTTCAAATTGTTAACTAAAAAGCAAACCTTAGACGGTAAGGTCCATCGGAATATTCTGTCTTATGTATTACTCAATTTCAGGGAAATTATGAAAAACAAACAAATAACAACCAAAATAGTTCCCTTCCTTTGTAGTTACAACAACAACAAAATGCCTATGATAAATTTAGATGAAAAGTTTGATAGAGAAGATGTTAAATATTCAGAAAACAAATGAATCACTTAGCATATGTTTATCGACTAGAATCACATAATAAACTTTTAATGATTTAGTAAATGGTCATTTGGTATTCAGGCATTTTGCTTCACTTCCTGTTCTTTGGCCAATGGCCTGATATTTCTTTCTGGCCCTTTTATAGGGACAAGATTTGATTTCCTGCTCCATCCATAGAGTATGCTGGTGCTTTTTAGCACTGTGAAGACACAAAGATGAAAACTGGATTTGACCCTATCCTATGGAGGAAGACATGTCCAGCTTCCTTGCAAGTCTACAATCTTTATTTCTGGAAACGACATACTGAATAAGCAAGTGGCTGATTCTTCAAAGACCTCCTAGAGTTTGGAAGTTAAAGAGAGATAAACAGTGGCATGTCAATGAGTTAATTTATGATGCTCATTTTTAGAGAATAAAAATTTCAACATGTGATTTTAAGTCTTTACAGACCAAATAGTCTTCTTTCTGATGGCATCATTTTCAGGGATTGTATTCCTTTCTTTAACAAATCCATTTGAAGAAATTTATCATATTGTGTCAAACAATTCTATCACATCCTCGCCCAACAATAGCCAAATCATTCATTATTCCTATCCCTGAAGACATCTTCAACTCTATTGTCCCAGAGTCTCAAATTAGTGTTTTGCTGTTCAATAAAAAGTTTTTCTAAAGTGGCCACTATTAAGAAATTTTAGTTTTTAAAATCTTGTTATTCTACAGTAAAGTGAACAAAACTCAAGTATAGAGGTCATTTAATTATTGCTTACAAATGCATCGTTGTAACTATCACTCAGATCATTGTATAGGACATTATCAGCACTCCTGAAGGCTCCATTTATACCTCCTTCCTTTCAATACTCCCCCACACAAAAGTCTCATTCTAACTTCTATCGTCACAGATAACTTCTGCCTGTTCTTGAACATCATAAATGGAAACACTTTGTTTATAAGGGCTTTTGCCTGTAAAATCCATATTGTTGTTGAGTATAACAGATTGCTATTTTTCATTGTTACTATTCCACTGTGTACCTAATATTGATAGATATTTAGAAGGTTTGCAGTTTAGGGTTTTTACAAGTAATGCTACTCCTATGACTACTGGGTCCTAGGGTAAATGTATTTGAACCTGAGTATTTACTATGAAGTAGATTTCCAAAGTAATTGTACTTGTTTGTAACTTTAGCAGAGGAACTAATGAAATGAACAAATAAAAACTTCATACTTTTCACTCACTGAAAAGTAACTCACTGTGCCTCACTGTTACTGAAAAGTAACTCATTAACTCACTGACATGCCACTGTTTATCTCTCTTTAACTTCCAAACTCTAGGAGGTCTTTGAAGAAGCAGCCCCTTGCTTATTCAGTATGTCATTTCTAGAAATAAAGATTGTAGACTTGCAAGGAAGCTGGACATGTCTTCCTCCATAGGATAGGGTCAAATCCAGTTTTCATCTTTGTGTCTTCACAGTGCTAAAAAGCACCAGCATACTCTGTTCTTAAAAATTTACCTTGTTATGATAAAATTATTAGCTACCTCAGAACAAAATCACAAGATTAAATAAGTCACGCAGGAGCCTATAAACTAGTTAAATATCTTGAAAAGTCATTATATGTGTCAGTGGTTTCTAATACCACATCTACAGATACATACACATGATGAAGAGATACACTGTTAGGTATTCACCAAATAAGTTTTAATGTCTTTACCCAAGATCACTGGCTGAACATTCAGAGGCAGTGGTTATGAGGATACACAATGTTAAACATATTTCAAGTTTTCATAAATATTTCTATTGAATGATTATCTAATAGATAGCTAAATGATGTCATTCTAACTCCTAAATGTTCCTCGAATCAGTCCTTTCTTCTCAATCATCATTACCTTCATCTGAACACCATTATCTTCCCCAAAGCACTACAGTCAGCTGCATAAAGGTATTTAGTTAAAAGTAAATTTGAATTTTCAATAAGTATACAACAATTTGCTGGAAATGACTACAGGTGAATGTTTATTTCTGGGTTGGATTTTTCCAGCTAGTTCATTCTGCTTAATGCCTAGAATCTGTAGACAATGTGATCATAGAAACAAACACAGCCAGATCAAAATCCTGAGGAAGCAAATCATCTTTTAAAAGACTCATTGAGAAGTCAAATAAAAGCAATTTTAGAATCAGACGCTATTTGGGATTATGAAAGTTTGTTTTCCCAAGCCTAGTGTCATTCTCTTAAATTTAAGGCAGCAAGAAGGCAAAGAAACTCAAGTATCCTCTAGAATTCTGCATGTATAACTCAACTCCAATCTCTCTCAAAGCCCAGTCTTATTCTGCAATTTGTCCCCTTCCCCGCCCACCCACCCCTCCCAAGATAAAGTACTAAGCCCAGTGCTTGGCACACAGCTCTTCTTCAATAAACAGTAATGGAGTGAATTAATGCCACATGGAGTCTCTGGTTATCTTAATGCTCCAGTGATATTACCTTATGTCACCACACCATGACTCAATCTGAGAGGAAGACATGTGTCCCATTCTGTAAGCGATTCCATCCCAAGATAAAAAGACCAGCTGCGGTATTTAATTAGTCTATTTCGAAAAATCCAGAGAAGGGAAAGATACTGAAAATGCATATCAGTAAACAAAATGCATAACAGCAATTCTACAGGGTAGGAAACTTATAATGGACAAGACCTTGACACTTAAAATCACATGGTCTGTGCAAAGGGGCAAGCTGGGGTCACCAGCAGCTGGTATGCACAGCTGAGTCAAGGCTGACTTGAACAACTATAAGTAGCTCTTAAAAAAAAATCCCTGACTGTTTTCTAAGTTGGTGGCAACTTATCTGACTATACCTGTTAATTATCTGCACAAGAACCATCAACAGGGACAGTGAGCAATCAAACAAACTCTTAGAAAGACAGAACTGTTAGCCCAGTCTTTAAATCATTGTTTTGTTTCATGAGATAAGAGGTAGAAATGTGGCTTAAGAAACTAAGATCCAAATCCTAGCCTATTCCATGACTATTCCCAGGTATGTGAAAAACAACAACAAAAACTCACATCCTTCCTATCCTTAGCTACCATTAGTGGAAGCAATATTGACTTTGCTGAAGACATAAAGAATAAGTCACTTAACTTTGTAAAGGCACTTCCATAAAAAGTTAAACCCAAAGTAGCAAAAAGGAAAACAAAATCCCTGAAAGAAATCCCTGGAAGAGTTTAATTTTTATATGGCTGATATAGTTTGGATGTTTGTCCCCTCCAAATCTCATACTGAAATGTGATTCTCCACTGTTGAAGGTGGGTCCTAGTGACAGGTGACTGGGTCACGGGGGAGTGTCGCTCATGAATGGCTTTGTGCCCTCCTCATGGGAATGAGTGAGTTATCACTGTATTAGTTCCCACGAGACGTGATTGTTAAAAAGAGGCTGGCACTTCTTCCTCTTTCTCTTGCTTCCTCTCTCACCATGTGACATCCCTGCTCCCCTCTTCACCTTCTGCCATGAGTAAAACCTTCATGGCAGAAGGTGATGAGGACTCCTCAGAAGCTGGGCAGATGTGGGTGCTTGCTTGTGTGGCCTGCAGAACCATGAGCCAAATAAACCTCTTTTCTTTGTAAAATACCGAGTCCCAGGTATTCCTTTATAACAGTGCAAAACTAACACAAGGGTCTTTTTTAAAAGTCTAATGATTCTGGAACATATAATCTTTAATGCTGGTGATGAGGCAATACCATGGGGTGTCCCACTGTATTATGGGCCTGAAGTATGTAGTTAAAGGCATGGCGAGAGTGAGAGTCACTAAAGCTAAAAGCTTCCATTCTAAACAGTATGGATGGTGCTGGGAGATGAGAAAAAATTCCATTTTCAGGTCATCACCTGAAAGGAAATCACCTTTCTACCAATAGAACTGAATGAGTGCAAAGAGCTAAGGTCATGCAAAAAACGCCATAATGATCAGCAGAATCCTATGCTTCAACTTTCACCGCAGATCATGCATGGAGTAAATTTGCTCAAGCATGAATCACACACCCACCTCCTTTGTGTCTATCTCCAATACGGGTACAAGGTAATTCCACACCAAAAACAGTCTCCTAGGGAAGAAGAAACCCTCACACATGATACAATAGACATGAATAACCTAAGATATTAAAAAACTAGAAACTTAAAAAAGAAACATCTGAATGATCAGGAGTGACTAATGAATACATTACCAGACATTCTGGGTGGGATTTTTTTCTGCCAGGCCAACTTTGATATGGGGGGAGAGGAAGAAGAGGGGAGATGGCTCCTTATTCTCAAAGGTACTGGTTGACTTCACCAGAAGACAGGAAAAGCTTGAGGTTTATGCCCTTCCCTGATGCAAGATTACACAACTAACTAATCTGGGGTCTGGACACAGTGGCTCATGCCTGTAATGCCAACAATTTAGGAGGCCGAGGTGGGTGGATCACTAGAGCCCAGGATTTTGAAACCAGCCTGGGCAACATAGTGAGAACCCATTTCTAAAAATAAAAATAAAAAAATTTTAATTAGCCAGGCATGGTGTCATGCACCTATAATCCCAGATACTTGGGAGGCTGAGGCAGAAGAATCACCTAAGCCCAGGAGTTTGAAGCTGTAGTGAGCGATGATCACACCACCGCACTCCAGCCTGGAAAACAGAGAGAGACCCTCGTCTCTGAAAAAAAAAAAAAAAAAAATTAATTATTTAAAAATCAAAATCTGATCCAAATAAAACGAGTGTTTAAAATGAAAAGCAAATGAATATCATAGCAATATTAACTTCACCATAGACTGATATCTTGGCTTAGAAGTCTTTCTATTTAATCGTGCAAAGTTGACATCCATGAACTGTTTCTCAACTTTTATATGAGGATACCCTGGACAGAAAGAAGTCACCCTTGATTTATCGCAATATCTTAGACTTCATCTTTTCCACCTTTCTCATTTTTGAATTAGAAGCCAAAAAACTAAAGTAGAGGCAGGAAAGAGAATAATTTTAGTTTGTATAGATACCAAATTACTCTTTGGAATGAGTCATGTGTTATAGATTCTTTGAAGAATTTTGCAGGCAATACTGGTTGCCATACACAGGATGCTAACTGTAGCTCAACATGGAACACAGAAAAGAATCAGATCCTTGAACAATCTGAAATTGTAAGTGTAGTTAAGAGGGATGTACTCATTCCTCTTACAAACATTAGAAGCTGACATGGCCAGGATTTTTAAAAGTTTATAAGTATATGAAAAAAATATTTTTATATAATTGGTTTGCTAAAACATAACCGGAGAAATAAAGTAAGGAAACTAGCTTGTCATGAAGAGAATAACCCTTAGTTTCCTCAGGGATACAGGGAATACAGGAAGTTATCCTCATCTGACTCAACGTGATTCAACATGGTTTTCTAATTATAGCTAATCTGTGGGCAGGTTGATACACACATTTTTAGTGGGGGGGGTGGTGGTGATGACAGATAGTTTTTTACACATCTCCTAAAGCAGAAATCATGTGGTTATTGTCCAACATCACAATTATGGCAAGCAAGATATATGTCTCTTTGTGGTGGAAAAGATACAGACATGCAAACTCAGACTAGATTTGGGCTAAAGAGACAAATCAGCATCTTCACATACAATGCTCAGGTGCACTCACCCTTCCAAGGCCTGTTTCCCTTTCTTCTACAATGGGTTTTCCCTTTTCTGGAAGATCTCTACACCCTTGATATCTTCTCCGACAGAAGTTCTGCCCATTGTGTAAAATTTCTTTGGCCCTTCTCACCTTTTTCTCCTCTTTTCAGGGGTCATCGGGAAGAAGGTAAGAATCATGGCGAGGGTAGGGGGGATGAGTGTCACCTGAGGAGGTTGTTAATGCAAAAAAATTCAATAATTTGTTTGAATTTTTTCTGCCTCTTTTTTTTCCGCTTTGTCCCCCTAGAAAAACCAGCTGGCACTATGAGCTTAAGGGAAGTCTGACTGGAATAGGTGGAAAGGAATGAATTTAAGCTCACGGCTGTCTATGAGTTTAAAATACCTTATCAGTTTAAAAGATCCAAGAAATAATCAATTCATGCCCTGCAAAAATTCTATCCCTACCAACATCCCTTTCATCCATCTGAAAGGCTGAATCACATCTGCCTGGGACTTGAAAGTAACTATGAAATATAGACCATCATTGCCAGTGGGTATCATCAATAGTTGTAAAGAATCCATTTCCAGAGTTTCTGGATCACTAAAATGGGCTATTTTGCTTGTTAAGGAGGGAGGGGGCCAATGTGCCATGTTTGAGGCTACCTGCCTCTGGCTTCTAGTTCTTTATATGCGCACACAGAAAGAGGAGGAATATCATAGGCTGGTTTTATCCCTAATGAATTAATGAGGTGGTCCTATTCTTTGTAAGGTCCTACTAATTAATTAATTAAGTGGTCCTATTCTTTGTAAGGTCCTACTAATTAATTAATGAGGTGGTCCTATTCTTTGTAAGATTTATGTATTGAGTTTTTCAGAATAAGCAACATCTTTCAAATGTGAATTTTTCTCTTAAACTCAGCATGAGTCTTCAGCACAATACTATGTCACTTCCTCTAGATGACTTCTGTGGAATTAAATTTAAAAATCAGGAGAATAGTCTTAGCAAGAGAGATGGTTTTACATGCTTTGAGAAAGAAATTTAAAAGGAAGATAGACCCATACACAGTCTTTTTTTTTTTGAGATGAAGTCTCGCTCTGTCACCCAGGCTGGAGTGCAGTGGTGCAATCTCGGCTCACTGCAACTTCTGTTCACCTCCAGGGTTTGAGCAATTCTCCTGCCTCAGCCTCTGAGTAGCTGGGATTACAGGTGCCTGCCACCAAGCCTGGATAATTTTTATCTTTTTAGTAAAGACAGGGTTTCACCATGTTGGTCAGGCTGGTATTGAACTCCTGAGCTCAGGTGATCCACCTGCCTTGGCCTCCCAAAGTGCTGGGATTACAGGAGTGAGCCACCAAGCCCAGCCACCATACACAGTAGTTTTCTAATAATCTGAATTTATTAAGTGGCTGTTACAGTGAATGAATGAATTTTTAAAAAGCGTGGGCAGCAATAAACCACTAGAAATTTACAACAGCTTACATTTTAAAACTACGATGTTGATGTGAGTAAACACACAGAAAAGATAAAATAAATATCTGAGAAAGACAGTAAGATGAGTAAGAAAAACAGCGAGGACATGACAGATTCAACAAAGTCCTGGGTGGCCTAGTGGGGGAACAAAATGTATAGTAGACTATTATAAGGAAGGAATGCCGTGGTTATTAAACCAGGGTACTGAAATCTGTGAAACCATATTAGTAACCTCAAAAATGGCAAACATGACTTATTAAGTTGGATTAAGAAAAAAGGAGGGCAAACTGAAAACAAACAAATTACTGTTTGGTATGAGTCATGTGTTATAGATTCTTTCTAGAATTTTGCATGCAATCCTGGTTGCCATACATGAGATGCTAATTGTACGTCAACATGAATACAGAAAAGATTAGAGATTCTTGAACAATCTAAAATTTTAAGTGTAGTTAAGAGGGATGTATTCTTTCTTCTTAGAAACATTAGAAGCTGACATGGCCTGGATTTGTTAAAGTATATAAGTGTATGAAAAAAATATTTTTAAGTAGGTTTTCAACTCCATAGTGTTGCGTAATTTCAAATTAAGAAAAAGAGGCTGAGTGCGGTGGCTCACACCTGTAATGCCAGCACTTTGGGAGGCCAATGTGGGTGGATCACGAGGTCAGGAGATCAAGACCATCCTGGCCAACATTGTGAAACCGTGTCTCTACTAAAAAAAAAAAAAAAAAAAAAAAGATTAGCTGGGCCTGGTGGTTGGTATGTGCCTGGTGCCTGTAGTCCCAGCTACTTGGGAGGCTGAGGCAGGAGAATCCCTTGAACCCAGGAGGCGGAGGTTGCAGTGAGCTGAGATCGCGTCATTGCACTCCAGCCTGGCGACAGAGCAAGACTCCAACTCAAAAAAAATAAAAAATTAAAAAGAATGAGCAAATGGAAGAGATTCAGCAACATAAATGTTAAGATGCTCATGGTAGAGAATGTAAGTAATACTCTTATCTGAAAAAGTGAAGAAAACATATGGAAGATGTTACCAGGAAGGAAACCAAGCAATGAGGATCAATGAATTCAAGAAGTGCCTACAAACGCTTTGGAGAACAGAGGGATTTTTAAAAGGGATAAACTCAGAGGATGATAAGACCGGATAAATGTGACAAGAGGACTTCTTCAAAACCACTATTTCTAGTGCTTGAAGACATTTATTGAATAACATAAACCCAAAGAAGCTTGCCTTACATAAGCTCTTTATGCTTTTTGGGTAGAAAAAATCTCGCAAACTAAATCCAAGTTTGAAAATGCAAAACTACTGAATCAGTTCAAACCTAATTATTATTTCAAGTCACCACGATATCTACTACAAGCCCCTCACAAATCATGCCAGATTAAACACCTTGGGCCCTCAAACTTCTCTGCCTTCAAGTCACTATTCAGAAGCTGTGCTTTTCCTCCTAGTTAAATAAATGATTCTAATTTAGCTGATGGTATAATTTGCTTTTAAACTGCGTATTTTACACTAACACCTGTTTCCTTCCTGTTCAACTTTCTGTCACCAAAATATTCAGAATAAACTGAAATCACCTTGCCATTTGATCTTCTTCATCTGCATTTTATAATGATCAGATTTTTTAATACAGTCAAGCTTTGTTCACATTGGTAGAAACATAGGGAAATACATTTTCAATCATTTTAAAAAGAAAAAGCTTTGTTTTGGTCTTATATTTGGCAAGTTTGTATTGTTTTATTTTTTGGAAGGCTTTATGTGGAACACAAAGAGATGGTCAAATTAGAGAGTTTTTTGTTTTGTTTTCTTCTTTTTGGAATAGCTCTCTGTCTACCTGCTTCGTGTGTGGCAGTATTGAGAAGAAGGCTGGCATTACTGGAATAGGAAAGTTTTTACTTACAAAACAACAGCCAAGTCAGTCTGACATCTCTGGGGGAATACTGCAACCTAGCTTTCAAAACAAAACAAGTTACTGTGTCTTTCCTTGCCAGTTCAAAGGATGGAGACCAACTCAAAGCCAATTTCTATGGAGACTTGTGCCGATCTAGGCCATTGAAGAAAAGCTGATCTTTAAAAAGCACTCAGCTGCAAGTGGACTTCAACTCAGATTCTAGCTTCTAGCATGAAGAACATGCTAGTTTCTTTTGTTGGCACTAGAAAAAAGCAGGCAAAATTCCATCCTAATTATGAAAAGCTTTACTTACAAGGGTAATTAAGTACACAAAATGTTAGTAAAAGGGGCTGCAAGTAAAAACACCAACAACATTATACAGGAGAGTATTAAAAGAGAAAAGCAGTCATTCTGTACTATATTTACAGTTAAGGAAATTTAAAGAGTGACCTATACATATTTTGTAAAAAGTTTTAATGGCAACATTACAATCCATGTAGAAAAATATACAGAACTATACACAAAGATTACCACACGGATCAATTAAAGAAAAGCCTTGCCTACATTCCTACTAATACACACCTCAAAACAAAATTATTTTTATGGTTCTCTGAGAAAAAATAGGAAAAAATAGAACCACTTTAGGTGGCATCAAAGCTTTAGGGGACGTCAGCTCTTCCTGCTCTCATTTTAACTTCATTTACACTATTCTCTTTCTTTTCTATAAGCTATTGGGTTGGTTTTGTTGCTGTTGTTGTTGTTGTTGTTTTTCAGACAGGGTCTGACTCTCTTGCCCAGGCTGGAGTGCAGTGGCTTGATCTCGGCTCACTGCAGCCTTGACCTCCTGGGCTTAAGCGATCCTCCCGCCTCAGCCTCTCAAGTAGCTGGGAGTAGGTGGGGCTACAGGCACGTGCCACCATGCCCAACTAATTTTTGTATTTTTTGTAGAGACGTGGTCTCATTGTGTTTCCCAGGCTGGTCTCAAACTTCTGGGTTCAAGTGATCCTGCCACCTCAGCCTCCCAAAAGCCTGGGATTATAGGCATGAAACACTGCGCCGGCCTCTCTTCTATAAACTTTTGGTTAGCAAGGTTTACACTACAGTTTCTTAAAATGTGTTTACTAAAACTTGATATTTCAAAGATACTTTTCTGCTGGGTGTGGTGGCTCATACCTGTAATCCTAGCACTTTGGGAGGCTGAAGTGAGTGGATTACCTGAGGTCAGGAGTTTGAGACCAGCCTGACCAACCAACATGGTGAAACCCTGTCTCTACTAAAATACAAAAATTAGCTGGGCATGGTGGTGCATGCCTGTAATCCCAGCTACCCAGGAGGCTGAGGCAAGAGAATCGCTGGAACCTGGGAGGCAGAGGCTGCAGTGAGCTGAGATCGTGCCACTGGCACTCCAGTCTGAGACTCTGTCTCTTAAAAAATAAATAAAAAAGTCAGCTATGGAAGGATAGCACAGACATTTCATTCACTTTTAAACCTGGCGCACCATCACATGAAACAATTCCACAGAACCACCAAACACAGTCATTTTTTATAAACAGTACATTGGTACTATCATTAGTAGCATATTAAGTCCTGACTCTTCTAGGGAGGCATCATTAACTGTTACCAATAAATCAATACTTTTTGATATTCACTCTGTATATGAGCATAAAGGGCAAGGTATGTTGATTACCAAGAGAGAATCAAACATCACAGCACGTGAAAGAGAGAGGGAGGGAGGGAGACGGATAAGGTAAGGAAGAGGGGGAAGAATGGTGGGAGTTGGGAGGGTATGGGCTAATTTTAATTTGTGCATTCAAATTTAGGTTCAATAATGCAAATCTCTGTTTCCACATAGGTCTGTTCAATGTGTAAGTTAAAAACACAGAAGTCTTTAGATTTTGCTTTCAATCCTCCTTCCTCCATGAAGACTTGATGGAAAAAAGAGTCTTCAAAACTTTTATCAAAATAGGCAATAAAACCAGTTTACTGTCAAATGTTAAAACAACAGTGGAGGTAATCTTCATAAACACAGCAAATCTGTCTCTGGGGGATTCTGGTGACTGTGTCCAAAAGTCACCAGAATCCCCTAGAAGGCCAGAAAGGATTTTCCAAAGGGGTTTTAATTATATTCCCAGAGCCCAGACTCCTCAAGAGAAAAATCACAGTCCATATATCTTTAGTCTCTTCATCAAAAGCAAAGAAAAAAGTTATAAATTTCTCCTTCTGAGATTAATGAACTCTTGCCTATAAAACTATATTATGCTTTCAGTTAAAAACAGCTTAAACTTTTGACCATTTATTTTTAGGGAAAAAAAGAGTTTATCTTAAGGTTTTTTGAGGTTGAAAAATATATTATTTATCCAGAAAACTGTAGTCTGATATCATGATCATTCTAAGGGTAACAAGTGCTACCAGAAAAATTATTTATCTTCTCATAAAAAATATTTACTAGCAAATACTTGCATAAATAGGCTAAGACTTGAAATTCTTATTGAAATTCAAATGGCTGCACCTTTTTTCATTTCCACCAGCGGTGTATGAGGGTTCCAGTTTCTCCGCATCCTCATCATGCTAGCTATGGTCTTTCTCTTTGATTATAGCCATCTTTGCACATGTGAGGTGGTGCTGCATTGTGGTTTTGATTTTCATTTCCCTAATGCTAACAGTGTTGAGTAGTATCCTTTTATGTGCTTATTCGAAAGCGGTATACTTTTCTGGAGAAATCCCTACTCAAACCTTTTGCCCATTTTTTTTCTTTCTTGTTTTTTTTTTTTTTTTTTGAGACAGAGTTTCACTCTTGTTGCCCAGGCTGGAGTGCAATGGCACAGTCTCGGCTCACCACAACCTCTGCCTCCCGGGTTCAAGCGATTCTCCTGCTTCAGCCTCCCGAGTAGCTGGGATTACAGGCACGTGCCACCACACCTAGCTAATTTTGTATTTTTAGTAGAGATGGGGTTTCTCCATGTTGGTCAGGCTGGTCTCGAACTCCCGACCTCAGGTGATCCACCTGCCTCGGCCTCCCAAAGTGCTGGGATTACAGGTGTGAGCCACTGCGCCTGGCCTTGCCCGTTTTGAAATTAGATTTTTTAAAAATTATTGTTGTTGTTGAGTTGTAGGAGTTATTTAGATATTCAGGATGTTAACCACTTATCAGATTTGTGACTTGCAAACACTTCCTCCCATTTTGTGGGTTGGTTGTCTTTTTAAGTTTTTTGATGGTGTTGTTTGTAGATTCAAAATTGTTAACTTTGATGTAGTCCAATCTATTTTTTCTTTTGTCATATGTGCTTTTAGAGTCATAGATCTAAGAAACCATTGCCTAATCTCATTCTTTTGCATGTGGATATACAGTTGTCGCAGCACCATTTGTTGAAAAGACCATTCTTTCACCCTTGAAATGTCTTAGCACCATTGTCAAAAATCAACAGACCATAAATGTGAGAATTGATTTCTGGACTCTCAAATATATTCCATTGACCAATATGTGTATTAGTATGCCAGTACTACATTGTCTTAATTACTATAGTTTTGTAATAACTTTTGAAATCAGGAGGCTTCCAACTTTGTTCTTTTGCTAGATTGTTTTGGCTATTCTGAGATCCTTGATTTTTCACGTGAATTTTTAAATTAGCTTGTCTATTTTGCTAAAAAAAGAAAAATGAGTTTGGGGGAATGGTTGGGATGTTGCTAGACACTGTGTTGAATCTGTAGGACAACTTGGCAAGTATCATCATCTTAACAATATCGAGTTTTCCTATCCATAACCATGGCATGTTCTGTTTATTTAGATCCTCCTTAACTTCTTTCAACAATGCTTTCTAGATTCAGTGTAAAAATCCTGTACTTCTTTTTTTAAATCCATACTTCAGTATCTTATTCTTTTTAATAATACTGCAAAGGGAGTTGTTTTCCTAATTACATTTTCACAATGATAATTGCTAATGTCTAGAAATACAATTAGATTCCTTGTTACATCTAATAGTTTCTTCTAGTGAATTCCTTAGGACTTCTTACATACAAGATCATGTCATCTGCAAAATGTTTTGCTGCTTCCATTCCAATCAGGATACCATTTATTTCTTTCCCTTGCCTAATTGCCTTGACTAGAACTTCTAGCACATTGCTAAACAGAAGTGACAAGAATGAATGCCCTTGTCTTTTTCCTGAAAAACATCCAGTCTTCAATGTGAGCCCTGGGTTTTTCAGATGCTCTCTATCAGGCTGAGGAAGTTCCTTTCTAGTCCCATTCATGTGTGTGTGTGTGTGTGTGTGTGTGTGTGTGTGTGTGTGTGTGTATCACTAAAGTGTATAGGATTTGGCAACTGCAGATTCTGCAGCTATTGAGATGTTCATTGACTTTTGTCTTTTTTCTTTTTTAGAGACAAGGTCTCATTCTACCACCCAGGCAGGAGTGCAGTGGCATGATCATAGCTCACTGCAGCCACAAACTATCACTTAAGAGAACTATGTAATTACACTATGTTTTGTGCAGATAAAAAATGTTTACCAATGCTCCTTCTTTTTGTATATGTGATCTCAAATTACCATATCATTTTCGTTCAACTTGAACTTTCTTTACTATTTCTTGAAAGCCAGGTCTTTTAGCAACAAATTCTCTCAGTTTTTGTTTATCTGGAAATGTCTGTCTTTTGTCTCCATTTTAGAAAAACTCTCACTGGATGTAAGATGACTGGTTGAACATTTTGCTTTCAGTACTTTGAATGTCATCCTACTGCCTTCTGGTCTTCATTAATTCTGATAAGTCTGCTGTTAGTATTATTGGGGTTCCCTTGTATGAGATGTGTTGTTTTTCTTTCACTGCATTCATACTTTTTAATTGTTAGCTTTCAACAATTTGACTATGATGTAGGGGGTGAGATCTCTTTATGTTTATCTATGAGGAATTCATTGAACTTCTTGGATGTGTGTATTAACGTTTTTCATAAAGTTGAGAAGTTTTCAGCCACATACATTCAAGTATTTTTCTGCCCCTTTTCTCTCTCCTCTCCTTTGGATATAGTTCACATACAGTGGTCCCTTAGTGGTGTACCCCCATTTTTCTGAGGCTGGCAGTTTTTTCATTCTTTTCTGTGTATGTTCTTCAGATTGTGCCATCTCTATTGATCTATGTTCAAGTCTGCTGATTATTTTCTTCTGTCACCACAAATCGATTGTTAAATCATCTAGTAATTTTTTCCCATTTTGGTTATTGTACTTTTAACTCTAGAATTATTTTATAATGTCAATCTGTTTATTGATGTTCCCTACTTGACAGTGTCCCCATACCTTCTTTGATTTCTCAGAAATAGTTGCCTGGAGTTCTTTGAAGATATTTTAAATGGGTGCGTTGAGTTCTTTGTTAAGTCTAACATCTGGGCCCTTTTGAATAATGTTTCTGTTGCCTGTTTGTTTTCCTGTGTATAGGCCACTCTTTCCTGTTCTTTACATGACTTGAATTCGTTGTTGAAAACTAGACATTTCACGTATTATATTTTATCAATTCTAGATATTGATTTTTCCCTTCCCTGCCCCAGAGCTTCTTGTGTTTCTGGTTTGCCTATTTATTTGCTTGGTTACTTCACTAGGCTCATTCAGTGAAGTCTATTTCTGGCTCAGTGAGCAGTCTGACATTCCTGCACACATTTTCCCTTCACATTTTTAATCTTTCAGCCTGGCTACCCATGGGTCACTCCTGAATGGGCATGAGCCATTTATCAGTAAAAGATTATTCTTAAGGCCCCTGGGCCCTTAGGGTTTTACCCTTAACCACTGGGGCTGAGGGGTGACTTGGAGTCTGCTATCACAGTTCAGGGAATTTACCAATTCTTTTCTACCATGTTCATCTGGAAACTAGTCACTGGGCTTTTCCCTCTCCAATTGCTCCTGTAAGGGTACAGCCTTGGGTATGTACACAGCTTTCAGACTGCCAGACATGACTGCAATATTATTTTTAAGCCTCGCTTCTTAGGAGTTGCCCCTGTGTCAGAATAGCTTATTGTTTGCTCAGTGTTTTAACAGAGGTATTGAAACTGACCCAATAGTCCCATAGACAGATCTTTTTGATGAACACAGAAATTGATCATTTGGTCTTAATGCTTGAAACTTATATTTGTTTTATCTGAGTTCCTTCCTCCGAAAAGCACCTTCAGGCCTCTAAAAAAGTATCAAAGAACTAAAACTCACCAGCTCACCACACCAGACCCCTCATTCACTATGATTGACTCCTTGCTGCCTGCTAGTTCTTGTTTTATTACACATTGCTACATTTCTCCTCCACTATATAAACCCCTAGTTTTAGTCAGCCAGGGAGATGGATTTGAGACTGAGCTCCCATCTCCTTGGCTGCAGCAAATGATTAAAGCCTTCTTCCTTGGCAATACTTGTCGTCTCAGTGATTGGCTCTCTGTGCGGCAAGCAGCATGAACTAGACTGAACCCCTGGTGTTTCAATAAGAGTATGTTTAAGACTCATGCCAAGACTTAGACTCCCAAACAATAATAGTGGGAGATTTTAACACCCCACTGTCAACATTGGACAGATCAACAAGACAGAAAATTAACAAAGATATTCAGAACTTGAAATCCTTGGTCCTATTAGGACCAAGTGGACCTAATAGACATCTACAGAACTCTCCACTCCAAATCAACAGAATATACATTCTTCTCAGCACCACATGACACTTATTCTAAAATTGAACACATAACTGGAAGTAAAACACTCCTCAGCAAATGCAAAAGAACGGAAATCATAACAAACAGTCTCTCAGACCACAGTACAATCAAATTAGAACTCAGGATTAAGAAACTCACTCAAAGCCACACAACTACATAGAAACTGAACAACCTGCTCCTGAACGACTACTGGGTAAATAACGAAATTAAGGCAGAAATAAATAAGTTCTTTGAAACCAGTGAGAACAAAGACACAACATACCAGAATCCCTGGGACACAGCTAAAGCAGTAATTAAGAGGGAAGTTTATAGCCTAAATGCCTACAGGAGAAAGCAGGAAAGATCTAAAATCAACACCCTAACATCAAAATTAAAAGAACTAGAGAAGCAAAAGTCAACAAATTCAAAAGCTAGCAGAAGATAAGAAATAACTAAGATCAGAGCAGAACTGAAGGAGATAGAGACACGGAAAACCCTTCAAAAAAAATCAATGAATCCAGGAGCTGGTGTTTTTTTAAAAGATCAACAAAATAGACCACTAGCCAGACTAATAAAGAAGAAAAGAGATAAGAAACAAATAGACACAATAAAAAATGATAAAGGGGATATCACCACCGATCCCACAGAAATACAAACTACCATCAGAGAATACTATAAACACCTCTACCCAAATAAACTAGAAAATCTAGGAGAAATGGATAAATTCCTGGACACATACACCTTCTCAAGTCTAAACAAGGAAGAAGTCATATCCCTGAATAAACCAATAACAAGTTCTGAAAATGAGGCAGTAACTGCTAGCCTACCAACCAAAAAAAGCCCAGGACCAGACAGATTCACAGCCGAATTTTACCAGAGGTACAAAGCAGCTGGTACCATTCCTTCTGAAACTGTTCCAAACAGTAGAAAAAGAGGGACTCTGCCCTAACTCATTTTGTGAGGCCAGCATCATCCTGATACCAAAACCTGGCAGAGTCAAAACAAAACAAAAAAATTTCAGGCCAATATCCCTGATGAACATCGATGTGAAAATCCTCAATAAAATACTGGCAAACCGAATCCAGCAGCAAATCAAAAAGCTTATTCACCATGGTCAAGTTGGCTTAATCCCTGGGATGCAAGGCTGGTTCAACAGACATAAATCAAAGATGTAACCCATCACATAAACAGAACCAGTGCAAAAAACCAGATGATTATCTCAATAGATGCAAAAAAGGCCTTCAATGAAATTCAACACCACTTCATGCTAAAAACTCTCAATAAATTAGGTATTGATGGAATGTACCTCAAAATAATAAAAGCTATTTATGACAAACCCACAGCCAATATCATACTGAATGGGCAAAAGATGGAAGCATTCC
This sequence comes from Pongo pygmaeus, assembly GCF_028885625.2. Lineage (NCBI taxonomy): Eukaryota > Metazoa > Chordata > Mammalia > Primates > Hominidae > Pongo > Pongo pygmaeus. The sequence continues at coordinate 8,879,864 of NC_072373.2, forward strand.
CTTTGAAAACTGGCACAAGACAAGGATGCCCTCTCTCACCACTCCTATTTAACACAGTATTAAAAGTTCTGGCCAGGGCAATCAGGCAAAAGAAAGAAATAAAGGGGATTCAAATAGGAAGTCAAATTGTCTCCGTTTGCAGATGACATGATTGTATATTTAGAAAACCCCATCATCTCAGCCCCAAATCTCCTTAAGCTGATAAGCAGCTTCAGCAAAGTCTCAGGATAGAAAATCAATGCACAAAAATCACAAGCATTCCTATACACCAATAATAGACAGAGAGCCAAATCATGAGTGAACTCCCATTCACAATTGCTACAAAGAGAATAAAATACCTAGCAATACAACTTACAAGGGATGTGAAGGACCTCTTCAAGGAGAACTGCAAACCACTGCTCAAGGAAACAAGAGAGGACACAAGCAAATGGAAAAACATTCCATGCTCATGGATAGGAAGAATCAATATTGTGAAAATGGCCATACTGCCCAAAGTAATTTATAGATTCAATGCTACCCCCATCAAGCTACCATTGACTTTCTTCACAGAATTAGAAAAAACTACCTTAAATTTCATATGGAACCAAAAAAGAGCCCATACAGCCAAGTCACCCTAAGCAAAAAGAACAAAGCTGAAGGCATCACGCTACCCGACTTCAAACTATACTACAAGGATACAGTAACCAAAACAGCATGGTACTGGTACCAAAACAGATATATAGACCAATGAAACAGAGCAGAGGCCTCAGAAATAATGCTACACATCTACAACCACCTGATCTTTGACAAACCTGACAAAAACAAGCAATGGGGAAAGGATTCCCTATTTAATAAATGGTGTTGGGAAAACTGGCAGCCATATGCAGAAAACTGAAACTGAACCCCTTCCTTACATCTTATATGAAAATTAACTCAAGATGGATTAAAGACTTAAACACAAGACCTAAAACCTGCCGAGGCGGGTGGATCACTTGAGGCCAGGAGTTCGAGACCAGCCTGACCATCATGGTGAAACCCCATCTCTATTAAAAATACCAAAAAAAAAAAAATTAGCTGGGTGTGTTGGTGGGTGCCTGTAATCCCAGTACTTGGGAAGTTGAGGCAGGAGAATTGCTTGAACCCAGGAGGCGGAGCTTGTAGTGAGCTGAGATTGCGCCACTGCCCTCCAACCTGGGTGACAGAGCAAGACTTCATCAAAAAAAAAAAAAAAAATCCGTAGAAGAAAACCTAGGCAATACCATTCAGGACATAGTCATGGGCAAAGACTTCATGATTAAAACACCAAAAGCAATGACAACAGAAGCCAAAATTGACATATGAGATCTAATTAAAGAGCATCTGCACAGCGAAAGAAACTATCATCAGAGTGAACAGGCAACCTACAGAATGGGAGAAAATTTTTGCAATCTATCCATCTGACAAAAGGGCTAATATCCAGAATCTACAAAGAACTTAAACAAATTTACAAGAAAAAAAAATCCCATCAAAAAGTGGGCAAAGGATATGAACAGACACTTCTCAAAAGAGGACATTAATGTGGCCAATAAACATATGAAAAAAAAGCTCATCACTGGTCATTAGAGAAATGCAAATCAAAAACAAAATGAGATACCATCTCATGCCAGTCAGAATGGCGATCGTTAAAAAGTTGGGAAATAACAGATGCTGGAGAGGATGTGGAGAAATAGGAATGCTTTCACACTGTTGGTGGGAGTGTAAATTAGTTCAACCATTGTGGAAGACAGTGTGGCGATTCCTCAGGACCCAGAACCAGAAATACCATTTGACCCAGCAATCCCATTACTGTGTATATACCCAAAGGATTATAAATCATTCTACTATAAAGACATATGCATACATATGTTTATTGCAGCACTGTTCACAATAGCAAAGACTTGGAACCACCCCAAATGCCCATCAATGATAGACTGGATAAAGAAAATGTGGCACATATACACCATGGGACACTATGCAGCCATAAAAAAGGATGAGTTCATGTCCTTTGCAGAGACATGGATGAAGCTGAAAACCATCATTCTCAGCAAACTAACACAAAAACAGAAAACCAAATACTGCATGTTCTCACTCATAAGTAGGAGTTGAACAATGAGAACACATGGACACAGGGAGCGGAACACCTCACTCCGGGGCCTGCCAGGGGATGCGGGGCTGGAGGAGGGATAGCATTTGGAGAAATACCTCATGTAGATGACGGGTTGATGGGTGCAACAAACCACCATGGCACGTGTATACCTATGTAACAAACCTGCACGTTCTGCACATGTATCCCAGAACTTAAAGTATAATAAAAGAAAATAAATAAAATGAGATTAGTAACACACATACACACACACACACACACACACACACACACACACACACACACAAAGACTCATGCCAGTGAAGCTTCTGCTTGGTTTTGATGGGTCTGTATGAGGTTAGCGAATGCTTTCCTGGGGGCACCACATCTTGCTCTGATTGCTCTTGCTTGGGTGGCTGCAGCCTGGCAGGTGTGTATTCACCCTCCCTACTTCCATCGATGATGGTGATCCTTAGAGGGCCCTTCTCAAAGGTCTCCTGTGGTTCTCCATGCTTGCCTGTTATAAAGCTTCTCCAACAGGAGACTGAAAAAATTAGAAATGCCAGCATCCTGCCTCTCCTAGACCAAAATCATAGCCATAGACAGAGTTGTAGAGAGAGAGAGAGAACTACGGTCTTCTTGGCCGCACGTGTCCAGAGTAGAGCAGAGTTGGAGGTGGCCGGTAATGGAGTAGGTTGTGGCTCAACTGTCAGAGACTCTTGCTGTTCTGAGTTTTAGTAGATTTTCTTGAATGACTGTTTCTCCATTTCCTGTGTGCCCTTAGGACAATTTTCAGAGACTTTAAACAACTTTTTGTTACAATTCTCACCAGTTAAGTTGTTGTTTTACTGGGAAGAGGATCCACCAAGTTCCTCACTATCTGGAGAAGATTCTCCTCCAGACAACTTGATAAAGTAATACTTCAGACAGTTTCAAGTCCCAAATTAATTTTAAAGATTCATAAATTAACAATTAACAAAAAATAAAGGTGAAATACTAGATATCTTCCATTTCGTTGTCTGGGCATGGTGGCTCACGCTTCTAATCCCAGCACTTTGGGAAGCTGAGGCAGGAAGATTGCCTGAGCCCAGGAGTACAAGACCAGCCTGGGCAACATGGCAAGTCCCCGTCCCTACAAAATAAAAATTAAAAAGTTAGCCAGGCTCGGTGACCCACACCTAGAGTCCCAGCTACTTGGGAGGCTGAGGTGAGAGGATTGCTCAAGCCAGGGAAGTTGAGGCTGCAGTGAGCCATGATCATACCACAGTACTCCAGCCTGGGAGACAGAGTGAGACCCCGTCTCAAAAAAAATAAATTAAAAAAAAAATTAAAAACCTCCATTTTGAAAATGGTTATGACTTTAAAAAGAAACATTTTATTTTCCATTTATAAAAAGGTTTAAATTAAAGAAACTAAAGACACAAATAAGAACTTTATTTTTTTTTTCCAAGTCTTAAACTTATGCCCTCAAATAACAGGAACTCTTTTTCAGTTTAGGTCACACGAAGTTTGGTTGTGAATAATCTGACTAGTGTCGTCACCAGCATCCCTTCTGGTAGACAAAAGGTAGGACCTATCATAATTGTGACTATGTAGGTCAAATGACGAATAAAATCCTCCTTTGCCCTGAGATTACCCCAAATCCTGTTGCTGTCCATGGTAAAGAAGGATACATCCTGCTATTTCATACCGTGACACCAAAATAAGCTTCAGGTCCAATTAATCTAAATTCAGTCCTCACACTTATTTCTAGTATGACAAACCCGAGGCTGGGTAGAAGGAGGAGAAGGAAACACATTCAGCTAAGATAAATGAATATAAATGATCTACATTCACATTCCTAAAACTCCCAGACAGAAGCACACAAGCGAGGCCTGCTAAATAAGCTGCAAGGAAACCTTTGCTCATGGTGCTATTCTCAAAAATCATCCCTTAATCCTCTCTACATATTTAAACCAAATAAATTCTTCAAGGCCCATTTCAAGTCACATCTCCTCCACACAGCCTTTATCCCAAGTCCAGCCTATATACTCTGTTCAACTTCTGACCACCCACAGTTTGCACTATCTTTAGTATATAGCATGGAACCTGAAGGATAATTCAAGTACAGTCACTTGAATTACTCAAAACTGTCTCTCTTGGGTTGTTCCACAATAAATTAGCCCTCCAGAGAACCTCTGTGCCCTTTCTGGTATTTTAGCTCATTTCCTCTGCTGCAGTCCCTGCTGAAATGGATCAACTGTGCTACCATCAGATCAAAAAAGGAGGCAACAGTGAAAGTGTTCACTGTTTAGTTTTTCCAGTGAAACTAAAGAGGGCTCTCTGCAATAGTGACTCCACTCTAAATTGGCTGTGCTGAGAAAACACTCTCCCATCATCTGCTCCAGATAGAAATATTTTTTTTTTTTTTTAAGAGATGAGATGGGGTCTCACTATGTTGCCTAGGCTGGAGGGCAGTGGCTATCACAGGCACATCATAGCACACTACAGCACACAACAGCCCACCTTGTAGGTGGGTCTACAGGTACATGCCACTGCATCTGGCATTCCAAACAGCATTTATACTCTATTCTATAATCTTTCTTCAATTCCTATGAATTATACACAGAACATTCTAGCCATTAAAAATTAATACCCATTTCTTGTACATTTAGTCCAACAGAATCTTTTTTTGTTTGTTTTTTTTTTTTTGAGACGGAGTCTCGCTCTGTCGCCAGGCTGGGGTGCAGTGGTGCGACCTTGACTCACTGCAACCTCCACCTCCTGGGTTCAAGCAATTCTCCTGCATCAGCCTCCTGAGTATCTGGGACTACAGGCGCACACCACCACGCCCAGCTAATTTTTGTATTTTTAGTAGAGATGGGGTTTCACCATGTTGGCCAGGATGGTCTCGATCTCTTGACCTTGTGATCCGCCCGCCTAGGCCTCCCAAAATGCTGGGATTACAGGCGTGAGCCACTGCGCCCAGCCCAGAATCTTAATATCATGGTATATAAATATAAAATACAAAAGAATTAACTATCTACACTACGATTAAATTGTATGCAATTCCAAAGCACGATTACCCAAATATAATTTCCCTAATACATAATCTAGCAAGGTGAAGGATAATTAGCTTCATTACATTTCCTTTATATTATGCTGGTGTATTTGTGTTATTTTGTTATTTTTTTATTTTTAGCCATTTACTTAGAAGTAGAAAAACAATCTTATTAGCTAAAAGAAAATTTAAAAGCAGAGGTTAATATTATTGCATTCCTTGAATTGATTGGGTATGCTCTACAAATAGTTATAGGAATAGCATCTTCAAAAAAAAAATAAATCTTTCAACATCTTAAACAAATCCAGATTCCACAAAACCTATGTTTGTCTAATTATAGTTTTGAATTTTGATGTGGTTTTCTATGTAAATACATTTTTAAGGCTTGCAATAGGAATGTATTCTATTAAAAGCAGATGTTAAAAGTTACAAAGTACCAAATGTTCATTGTGTATCCCCAAAACAAATCTAAATTGTCTTATTATAAGATATTTAGTGTTTCAGACATTATTTTATGTCTTTGGTCAAAAGACAAATATAACTGTCCAAATCAACCAAAACACACCCTTGCCAGCTACAACTGGAACAATTAACACCAATACAAAACATGTCTTCTATAACATAAATTATCATTCAGTCTGTCACTCTGTAAGCACTGAAATATCTACTAATTACAATAAAATATAGTATTCAATCTAAAAATGAATATCTGCAATAAATAAAACTGCAGCAAAGATCAAAGATAAAATATGTAATCTCTTTTTCCTTTTCATAGCAGCCAATAATACAGTGGCAGGCAATACCTGAAGTGTGCCACACCTGTTCTCCCAGATTCCTCAACATAGTAAGAAGAAGCCTTTTATTGGCAATTACTGTTTCCCGTAAGAACACTTACAGGTATTCTGTTATGTACTCCCATATAAGAGCAACTGAATGATGAATACTTCTTTTCCTGTCGTTATTACACATTTTTATAACTCTTTTTTTTTTTTTTTTGAGATGGAGTCTCGCTCTGTTGCCCAGGCTGGAGTGTAGTGGTGCGATCTTGGCTCACTGCATCCTCCGCCTCCCGGGTTCAAGCAATTCTCCTGCCTCAGCCTCCTGAGTAGCTGGGATTATAGGCATCCACCACCACTCCCGGCTAACTTTTTTGTATTTCTAGTAGAGACAGGGTTTCACCATGTTGTCAGGCTGGTCTCGAACTCCTGACCTCGAACATTTTAAAAAAGTCTTTTTTAGGGGTTAGTTCATCAAGCACAATGGAAAGACTAAACATGATACCAAATATCTAATCCTTAAAGTTAGTATCTGTAATAAGTGTGAATTCTAACAAATCCTTTTATTACCTGCCCTTATAATAAGTAGCACATTTAACTATGTATTTTTTCTGATCAGATTTCCAGAGGCTAAAGTCCAACAAATATTTAACTGTCATACTTTTTCTCCCATTCTCTGGGCAAAGAATTTTAATCTGATAGATTACATAGAAGAAACCCACAAAGAGATTCATTGTGTTGCATTAAATGGTTAGACCAATGTCAGTTATGTACTTTTTAAAAAATATCAGATTCTTCTTTTACACTCTTGCTGACTTCTATGTGCAAATTTACATTCTGGGTATCATGTTCCTTTACAGATCCTTTAAACATGATTAGACATTATTTACCTATGGCTTATTTTACAAAGATGATTCTTTTTTTACCATGGGATAAATGAAATGTAGCATCATTTCACATTTGGCAAGGTTTAACCACAATGGCTGTCTGCCACTAACCACTATTTATATGCCACACAAGCAAGTGGCTCTTATTTTTACTGCTTACAGAAGCTTATGTATTTAAATCTCATACCACTCAAACTTTTATTTAACTGGGCAAATGTCATGTTGGTGAAACCACAGTTTATATACTTGTCAAAATCTGCTAAAATATCGGCCAGGCGCAGTGGTTCATACCTGTAATCCCAGCACTTTGGGAGGCCAAGGTGGACGGATCACCTGAGGTCAGGAGTTTGAGACCAGCCTAACCAACATGGCGAAACCACGTCTCTACTAAAAATACAAAAATTAGCTGGTCACGGTGGCCCGTACCTGTAATCCCAGCTCCTTGGGAGGCTGAGGCAGGAGAATCACTTGAACCCAGGAGGGGGAGGTTGCAGTGAGCCGAGATCACGCCACTGCACACCAACCTGGGCAACAGAGTGAGACTCCACTAAAAAAAAAAAAAAGAAAGAAAGAAAGAAAGAAATCTGCTAAAACATGGTAAAGGTTTTAAAAGTGTCTCACAATTTTATGTATAACCACAGTGATTTAAATACCAAACATATATGAAAAACCAATACACATTCAAATTCTTTTTTTAAAGTATTTAATTCATTTTTTTAAAGTATATATTCTGGTCTCCATATAAAATACTGTACTTATACTCATATAAAATATTCCACATCCATAATTATCACTTAATTAGGAAGAGCAGAGGCTCTGAAGCCAGAAGGCTGGAATCTGAACCTGAGCTCAGCCCCTTACCAGCTTGGAAACATTATTGAATTCTGCTACATCTCTGTACCTGAGGTTTCTGCACTATGAACTGAGGCTAACAGTGCCTGTCTCACAGGAGTAGGAGCATTATATGAGTTGATATAAGTAAAGTGCTAAGAACAGTAACTGGTACATGGTAAATAATGGACACAATATGACTTGTGGTTTCCATGCTTATTATTGTTGTAATAATTGCTACTATTACTACTGCTACTGTGTTTACCAAAATATATTTCCTTATGACATTATTTGATAGAAGATTAACCAAAAACTATGCAACCTTTATTATCAAAATCACTCCCAAGTAAATTCTCTCACTTTCCTGCTAATGAGCTCGGATTAATTTTTTTTTTTTCCTGAGAGAGGGTCTTAATCTGTCACCCTGGCTGGAGTGCAGTGTACTCTCACAACTCACTGCAGCCTCAACCTCCCTGGGCTCAGATGATCTTCCCATCTCAGCTTCCCAAGTAGCTGGGATTACAGATATGCACCACTGCACCCAGCTAATTTTTATATATTTTATAGATTCAGAATTTCCCCATGTTCCCCAGGCTGGTCTCGAAATCCTGGGCTGAAGCCATCCACCTGTCTTGGCCTCCCAAAGTGCTAGGATTATAGGTGTGAGCCACCACGCCCAGTGGGTTAAACTTTTTCATCCTTATTTGATCACCAAAGATCCTGAGGTGACTTAGGGTCATTACAAACATTAAAAATCACTGAACTACCCTGGAATCAGGGAGGAGATTGGACTAAACACTTACTGGCTCTAGAGTCTTCCTTAAAATTGGGCAAGTATGAATGTGTGTGAATGCTAAAGCACGAACATCATATGAGATCACTTTTTCCTTTTCTTTTTTTTTTTGAGATGGAGTCTCACTCTGTTGCCCAGGCTGGAGTGCAGTGGTGCGATCTTGGCTCACTGCAACCTCTGCTTCCCGGGTTCACGCCATTCTCCTGCCTCAGCCTCCCGAGTAGCTGAGACTACAGGCGCTGGCCACCATGCCCGGCTAATTTTTTGTATTTTTAGTAGAGACGGGATTTCTCCATGTTAGCCAGGATGGTCTTGATCTCCTGACCTCGTGATCCACCCGCCTCGGCCTCCCAAAGTGCTGGGATTACAGGCGTGAGCCACGGCTCCTGGCCGAGATCACTTTCTATTTTCCTCTTTATTCCTTAAGAGACGGGGTTCTACATCAGACAATTCTAATGTCAAAGTGTCACACTCATTTGGTTATGAAAAACTATGTCAAACTATATTCTGATAAACTTCTATGTACCTTCTCAGCTAATCTTTTGTGTAATGCTTCAAACTAAAGAAGGATAAATAAAGAAATCATCATAGAACAAACTTAAATCCATGCTCCATGAGAAAAGTATAAAATGCTTTGTCTTAAGTTCTTTGGAGAAAAAAGGATTTGGAAATACAAGATATTCTTCATTTCTATCAGTCTGAGCATCCAAAGAAAATAACCCTCTTTCTCCTTATGCCAAACGGCAATGTGCCCAGCTGAGGAATCTTCTATTATCACACTGAAAACGTCTCTGCCATGACAGTAAAAACAGCACAGGCACCTCGTTAAACACCAGTGCATTCAACCACAGTCTTACTTTCAAGGAGAAGACAGATCACAGAAAAATTATTTGGCTATTTTTAAATATTTAAACAAAAACAGAACTTCCAGCTTCCATTGTATATAAGAAGAATTGCTTGAAATACCTCCATAAACATATGCCACGGCATTAAAGGCTATTAATTTTACTGGAAATGAATCATAAGGTACCAAAATGTCTGCACATACAATCAGTGCACATTTCCCATAAAAACGGGAACAATTTGCATGCATCCTGAAAATACACTTTCCTTAAACAAAATTTTAAATGTCTCAAGTAAATGGAATGGACAGATTTTTCTTCCAAATACAATGAAGTTAAATAAAACTATGTTTCTTCAGCAATCCATCACTTTGTAGTGATTTTTCTCTAACATACATTTAAAAAAATCTTTTGTCCCTCCAAAAACAGATCTGAAATGCAGAGCTCAGCACCAAGACCCAGGCCAAGGAGTTGCTGAATAGGTTTATCTGGAGTCATGATGGAGACTGTCCCATAAACCCTGTTTGAAGCTGAAGGTCAACAGTAGCGTCACTATCAATAAACACAAATGAGGACATTGGCAAAGTCTCTTACTGACAATTTATGAAATGTCTTAATGACAGAATGAGGAGATTATCTTAAGATGATGATGCTCAACACAGATGCACTGTTTATATGCCAAGATACCCCTTCATGCCAACTAGTTTAATGTGAAGTTTGATGATTTAGATATAAATCATATTTCAGTAAGCTAAAACTTAATACTATGTCAAACAGAGAATGAAATCCTACACTCTCGGGCAACCTGGGAGACTTCTTCCTTATCTATATTCCCTTAGCCAAAAAAAAAAAAAAAAAAAAGAAAAGAAAAGAAAAAAAGGGGTGCTGGGAGTAAGGAGAGCATAGCTCAATTTTCTGAGTATTTAGTCCCTGGACGAGAGATGCTCCATGCCACATCTACACATTTGTCAAGTGACAGTTTTGGCTGTCTGACTCTTCTCAATGTAAGCCCCACCCATATTCCTCACCCAGACAGATTTTACATCTCTGACACAACCCAAAAGAAGAGATACGATGATTCAGACTCAGTGTACTATATGCAAATATACCATGGAAAGGATTTTTTAAATATTTATCTCTGCCAGAGAAAATATGATTTTCCATTACTCCTTTTAACATTGTCACCCTGGACTTACTGATTATTATGAAATGAGTAACTTTCTGGTTTTTAATCACTACTGGACATAGCCACTGATATTTATAAAGTCTTCATCCCTTAGTCAGCTGATTAATTTAATAAATATTTATTGAGTGCCTACAATGTGCCAGGTGCCATCTCATTTACTATGTTACTGACCTGAGGTCACCAGCAACCAGTGATAATGCAACAAGCATTTCTAAAAGAATTCAACTGCATAATGTTTGGGTTTACATTATTCTGAGATTAATAAAATGCCTGGGGTGAGCCTGCTCACCCAGCCAAATATGGGTCACAGGGGTCTAGCTGTCCCATTGAAATCCATCTTCTCCTGGCTGGATTTGGCAATGTCCATCTAGTGAGAATTGTCTGCTCTGAAATAAATATCAATGGAAACAACTCCAGGTCATGTGCCTAGCTATTACTTCCGGGTCAGAGGCAAAAATTCGAGGAATCACCCCATTAGCTGGAACTCCTACGGGGCTACTGGGCAAGGAGAACACTGGGGATATCAGCCTCATTTTTCCCTCTTTGCTCCCCAAGACTGAGCTGCTTGCCATTCCTTTGCTTCCAAGACCTCTTTCCTGCCACCCTGCAAAAGTTAAGAAATGTAGCCACTCTCCATTTCAGGGTAAAGACGGGCACCATTAGCAATTCTTTCTATCTGGAGTTCATTATCATGAGGTTTTACTCTACTTTCCAAATGACACCCCTGAGAAATTTATAACAATATCCCTTTATGACAAGTCCAATGGATATATCAGTAGAAAAAAATTGCTTGGAGATGTTTTTCTTGAAATGCACCAATCTTTCTTTTTATGACTCAAAAATGTCACAGGTTAGATCAAAGGATCTAACATAAAATAGAGAGGTTAGAAATGATACAAGATTTCTCTTCCACATTTCAAGTACAGTGTGACTGTTTAACTGGATTCTAATGGCATCCACTTCAGATATAATGCAACAAAATACCAAACACATTATCAGTTACTAAGGATTGGATTTCTTAATTGTTTTCCTTTCCCCACTCTTTCCTTTCTTTCCATCCATAGGAGCAGTCAGATGGATATAAATCAAGTGAAAATTTATTTCTAGGCAACTAATTCTGGAAAAAAACAATGGCCGAGATTTTGGAAATATGTATTATGATGTTACAAATAAAAGTTGGGACATTATCACTGGATGGAGACAATTATGTGTTGTTCTATTTGGACTAGTCTTACTTAACCACATGTTTTAAAGTTCTAACCCTTGCTGTCTGCCTAAGATCCATGGCGGTTTACACAGCCCAAAAACTATTTCAAAGTTTTCTCTAATGACAGTTCACACTTATGCCAGAAACACTGTCCAATATCATAAAGCACAAAAATACTCACTTGTTTAGCCTTCGTCTTTGAGATAGTATCAGAGATAGGTTTCTTTCTCTCCTTTACAGCAGTTTTAGAAAATAATTCCTCAAATTCATGACAATCTATGGATGGCTCTTCAATTTTTTCCCAAATAAGTGAAGTACTGGAGTCTCTAAAATTAAGCAAAAGAACAATAAAACAGCCATCAAACTGAACTACATCACAGTAAGCATAAACAGAAAGGAAGAAGGGGAGGGAGGAAGGCCAGCATGAGGGAAGGAGGGAAAAAAAAGAGAGATAAGAAGGAAAGAATATTCTTCTTCTTTAAGACCACCATTTGTTTGATCAACTTAATGGGAAAGTTAAAATACCATCCATGAACGAAATTTTTCCCCAGAAATAATTTCCAGGAACCCTCAGTCATCAGGCCACTGTATAAAAATGTAAAAACAAAACTTATCTCAGTATAGGCTAGGGAGGCAAGAAATGTCTGATATCTCAAAATCCCAACTTAACAACTTTGCAGATTATTCATGGGTTAAAAAATACATATTTACAGGATGGCATTCTCTCCCTCCTACTGCCTCCCGTCACCCCATTGTTATTTGTCTTCTCAGTGACCGCAGATTCGTGTAGTACCACCTAAAAAGGGTAAACACATTTTTTTAAAAAACAAACCAACAGCAAAACACAAGAACATCCCCTGTCTTATATCTGGAGAAAACGACTTTGAGGCACAGTTTAAAATGAATCACCCACATACATAAGTGGCGTGGTAACAACACAGAAGATGAACTGAAAAATTAAAAGTCATCAGAATATACAGATTCTTGCCCCCTGATATGGTGTAGTGAGTAGAAAAATCCATATAAGAAATGAAAACGAACCTGGCAAATACCCTGTTTCTAAATGCATGCCATATCACACAAAGGAAATTCAAGGAATCATGAAACATTAGAACAAGGAAGCCCCAGTCAGGTTTAAAGTGTGAGTTTTTCCCTGCCACCTACACATTCCACAGCCAAGTATCACAGCGTTGTCTCAATGACTAGGGAACACAGGCTATAGATGACGCATGAATGTATAAAGTACCACCAGAATACCTGGTGGAAAGTATTCTTTTATGATGATCATTCCCAGCTATGATTGTATGACTTTGTATTGCGTTGCCAATGATCGACAGAAGTGCCATGAAATTTTCAAAACTAAATTATTTCACACTTGGGGTGTGGATATGTGTATTTTTGTGAAGCATGTTTCTGAAGAAAGCCTACAAGATGGGACTGTAAAGCAGGGCTGTGCATTTTATTTATTATTTATTTATTTATTTATTTATTTTTTGAGACGGAGTCTCGCTCTTTCGCCCAGGCTGGAGTGCAGTGGTGCAATCTTGGCTCACTGCAAGCTCCGCCTCCCTGGTTCATGCCATTCTCCTGCCTCAGCCTCCCTAGTAGCTGGAACTACAGGCGCCCGCCACCACGCCTGGCTAATTTTTTGTATTTTTAGTAGAGACGAGGTTTCACCGTATTAGCCAGGATGGTCTCAATCTCCTGACCTTGTGATCCACCCGCCTTGGCTTCCCAAAGTGCTGGGATTACAGGCGTGAGCCACCGCGCCCGGCCAGGGCTGTGCATTTTAAAGTGTGCACTAAACCATGCTCCAGAGTCAGTTTACCTAAGAATTTTATTTGCAGCCGGGCACGGTGGCTCACGCCTGTAATTCCAGCACTTTGGGAAGCCAAGGTGGGCAGATCACAAGGTCAGGAGATCGAGACCATTCTGGCTAACACGGTGAAACCCTGTCTCTACTGAAAATGCAAAAAAATTAGCCGGGCATGGTGGCGGGCGCCTGTAGTCCCAGCTACTCAGGAGGCTGAGGTAGGAGAACGGCGTGAACCTGGGAGGCGGAGCTTGCAGTGAGCCAAGGCTGCGCCCCTGCACTCCAGCCTGGGCAACAGAGCCAGACTCCGTCTCAAAAAAAAAAGAATTTGATTTACATTTTTAAGCTGTTTGTCAGAAATGGAAACTTGAAGTAGTAAAAGCAAAAAGTAGATTCTTACATGGAAAATAATTTGGCTACAAATGTCTCCGCTTACCTGCCCTCATTCATTTTCCAAAGGGCATATAAGCATACTTCCATTGGGATTTAGGCATAAGTTGCAGTCTTATAACTAGATAACAGAGCATGTATTTTAAGAAAAATATATCCCTCAATCTTTAAGAGATATATCAATAACTACATAGATGGGTATACCTACATCTTATACGTTGATACATATATGTATTTATTTTACATCTTTGGTACTTCTGGAGAAAAGCCTAAAGCTTTAAATAGCAAACTGCTGCACTATATATTGATGTAAAAATCTAGACAAGTTTTAGAGTTGTGCTTAAAATTACATTCAACGGTAATTTTCCAGAGTTTGAAGGTAAACACTTCCCTAACATTGACACACACTGTGCAAAGACGAGCTCACTTTCATGTTACCTTTTACTATGTAGTTGAATCCTGGTCCAGTAAAGAGGCTTCATTGGTCGACAAGGCTCTATGGGCTGCTTCCTACTCCCTTTGTCCTGATTCATCCCTAATCCAAACAAGCCACTTGGCAATGGAGGAGGAAGAAATCCACACACCTGTGGGGTTGGTAAAGTGCTACTCCCAACTTGTGGGAGGAGTGGAGGGCCTGATGCAGGAAGCAGAGGGGGCGGTGGGATTCCTGTCCCAGGTGGAGGGAGTGGGGGAGCTGGAGCAGGTGGAATCCCCATACCTGGCAAGGGAGGAGGTGGGGGAATCCCAGCACCAGGTAGAATGGGCGGAGGAGGTATTCCCGCTCCGGGTAGAGGGGGCGGAGGGGGTATTCCCGCTCCGGGTAGAGGGGGCGGAGGGGGTATTCCCGCTCCGGGTAGAGGGGGCGGAGGGGGTATCGCCGCTCCGGGTAGAGGGGGCGGAGGGGGTATTCCCGCTCCGGGTAGAGGGGGCGGAGGGGGTATTGCCGCTCCGGGTAGAGGGGGCGGAGGGGGTATTCCCGCTCCGGGTAGAGGGGGCGGAGGGGGTATTGCCGCTCCGGGTAGAGGGGGCGGAGGGGGTATTCCCGCTCCGGGTAGAGGGGGCGGAGGGGGTATTGCCGCTCCGGGTAGAGGGGGCGGAGGGGGTATTCCCGCTCCGGGTAGAGGGGGCGGAGGGGGTATCGCCGCTCCGGGTAGAGGGGGCGGAGGGGGTATCGCCGCTCCGGGTAGAGGGGGCGGAGGGGGTATTCCCGCTCCGGGTAGAGGGGGCGGAGGGGGTATTCCCGCTCCGGGTAGAGGGGGCGGAGGGGGTATTGACGCTCCGGGTAGAGGGGGCGGAGGGGGTATTGCCGCTCCGGGTAGAGGGGGCGGAGGGGGTATTGCCGCTCCGGGTAGAGGGGGCGGAGGGGGTATTGCCGCTCCGGGTAGAGGGGGCGGAGGGGGTATTGCCGCTCCGGGTAGAGGGGGCGGAGGGGGTATTGCCGCTCCGGGTAGAGGGGGCGGAGGGGGTATTGCCGCTCCGGGTAGAGGGGGCGGAGGGGGTATTGCCGCTCCGGGTAGAGGGGGCGGAGGGGGTATTGCCGCTCCGGGTAGAGGGGGCGGAGGGGGTATTGCCGCTCCGGGTAGAGGGGGCGGAGGGGGTATGCCCGCTCCGGGTAGAGGGGGCGGAGGGGGTATGCCCGCTCCGGGAAGTGGGGGCGGAGGGGGTATGCCCGCTCCGGGAAGTGGGGGCGGAGGGGGTATGCCCGCTCCGGGAAGTGGGGGCGGAGGGGGTATTCCCGCTCCGGGAAGTGGGGGTGGAGGGGGTATGCCCACTCCGGGAAGAGGAGGGGGAGGGGGTGGCAGCATTTCTATACCCGGCAGAGGAGGAGGTTGGGGAATGGTTGTACTGGGCAGAGTAGGCACTGTCATGCCAGGGAGAGGGGGAGGTGGGGGAGGCACCATGCCCAGGCCAGGCATGGAGCTGGAGGACTCTGTGCAAGGCAGAGGTGGTGGAGATGGGATGGTACAGCTGTTTTTAAAGGCGGAGGAAACAGTGTGTTCATGGCTGGTTTGAAACTCGGTAGAAAGAGAAGAATGGGGCGGCTGTGACCCAGCCTGTCCTTGACCAGCAGACCACAGAAGGGATGGAGGTGGTGGAGGCTGTGAGATGCTCTGTGTGGGCTGATGGCTGTCGAGCTGGACTGATATTCGCCTTGGAGACACAATCAAAGAAATCTCTGAACAAAACTTTGTCTGAGGTCCACTCTCAGCCCCAGGGGGGCATGGAGGACGGCCTGGCAGCGCATCCACAGGAGGCAGCGTCAGTACCCCGCCCTCTTCCGTCGGGGAAGTCTGTATCGATTTCGCCTCTAAAATCCTTTGATGCCGTACTTCCTTTTCTTCTAACCTGAGAGCATCGAGACACACATCGCCTGAGGCTGTTACTCCATTCTCAAGCCCTTGACGACCACTGGCCACCTCTGTGTCCAGGGCAGGATACTGCCTCTCTAGTTCAGCTATTTTGGTTCTCAGATCCTCAATAGTCTGTTCCAGCTGCTGAATTACAGTGGCCTGTCCCTCAGACTTCATGTCAACAACTTCCTGAAGGGCGACAAGGACAGACATAGTTAGTTATGAAATAAGGAAAAATTCAAATAGCAAAAAATTAAGCAACATTATATCTGTTTGTTGTCATACTTCCAGAAGAACTCCTTGAGAGAAAGATGGTATTAATATTTCTCTGTGTCTCCTGGCTTGCACCCTGAGATTTCAAAGTGGTTAACACACGTGACTTACCACAGAATCCTAAGTCCACATCTGTCTCATTCTCAAATGATACCATTGAGGACAAATAGACCACTGAGAACGGGGAAGAAAGTTCTGAGGGATAAACCAGTTTATTTATAAGATAGCCTTCTTTCCAGCCTAGGAACATTTGTTTTTAGGATGTTCCCTAAAAACATTTTAAAGGTAATCCTGAATTTTAAAGGTAATCACTGCTTTTTAAAAGTGATCACTGAATGAATGTTTAATAATAATATATAAAATATTTTTGATATCCATATGGGCAAGACAAATGCATTATGAGCATGTGCCATACCACTTACATTACGTTTACTAGAACTTTAATATTTTACCTAGGGTATTTCAGGAAGTGATAACTGACGGTTCTCCACAATTTATAAAGACGGCTGATGGCCAGACATGGTGGTTCACGCCTGTAATCCCAGCACTTTGTGAGGCTGAGGTGGGAGGATCACTTGAGATCAGGAGTTCGAGACCAGCCTGAGCAACATAGCAAGACTGCATCTCTACTAAAAATTTAAAAAATTAGCTGAGCACGGTGGCACATGCCTGTAGTCCCAGCTACTTGGGAGGCTGAGGCGGAAGGACAGCTTGAGCCCTGGAGTTCGAGGTTGCAGCAATCTATGATCACACGCCACTGCACTGCACTCCCGCCTGGGAAACAGAGTGAGACACTGTCTCAAAAAAAAAAAAAAAAATGGCAGATAACAACTGGCCAACATATGGGGCACTCTGACATCTAAGTGGTATCTTCCTTTCCTAAAACTCACAATCAACCAGGAGCCCTTCAAGAAAAAAAAAAATGTTTTGAGTAGAAAGAAGGGCATTGCCTTCTTAAGGGTAAATTTAATATGAATAACAGATGAAAAGAGAGGAAGAAGGAATTGATAGAGAGAAAGGAAGACAAACAAACATAGGAAGACAAGCCCCAGTCTTGTGGAAACTGCAGTGTCAATCATACTTTAATTACTGCTCATACAGATGTGGATTTGCTCACTCAAGGCTGGAATAAAAGGGAAAGAGAGGATGAGAGACTTCTTGTGTTGAGAACTATTTCTTCAGTGTTCCAGGGTTTCCTGCAACACTCCAGAGTGTTCCAGAGAGTTCCAGATGATCCCCATAGGCCACGGTAAAGAGCCATAGGTCCACATGCACACTCTTCTTACCCACCTGGGAGGCTGACACTTATACTCCAGACTTGATTTTTACATATTGTGGAAGAATAATTAACAGGTAATATAAAGATAATATTAAGTATGAAACTAAACTCTTACCCTGCTTGCTAAGGTTAAACTCTGGATCCAAGAAATATCTCCATAAAGTGAAAAGCAAACATCTTCTTTATTAAATCTAAACAGACATCCAACCCATTTGCAGTGGATAAAATGCAGATAGACAAGACAGAAAGGGTATTTACTACAAATGAGGCATTTTTGGGTGCTACGATAGCTGTGATAAAAAATCTTTAGAGCAACTTTTTCCCCCCCATCTCTATGAAGGAAACGTAAACTTTTTTTTTTTCTTTTTTTTTTTTTTTTTTTGCGACAGAGTTTTGCTCTTGTCGCCCAGGCTGGAGTGCAATAGCGTGATCTGAGCTCACTGCAACCTCTGCCTTGCAGGTTCATGCAATTCTCCTGCCTCAGCCTCCTGAGTAGCTGGGACTACAGGCATGTGCCACCACGCCCGGCTAATTTTTGTATTTTTAGTAAAGACAGGGTTTCAGCACATTGGCCAGGCTGGTCTCAAACTCCTGACCTCAGGTGATCCACCCACCTCGGCCTCCCAAAGTGCTGGGATTACAGGCGTGAGCCACCGCGCACGGCCTGGAAATGTAAACTTAATAGTCCTTCCTTTTTTCCACAACAGAGTCTTGCTACATTGCCCAGGCTGGCCTTGAACTCCTGGGCTTAAGCCACCCTCCCAGCTCAGCAACCCAAGTCGCTAGGACTATAGGCACACACCACTGCACCCTGCTAAATTTAGTAATCTTAATCCTAACCTCTGTTACTTCTTCCTTGGAAACTATATCTTTTGCTACAACATTTAACTTGCTGAAGGTCAATCATGATGTTTGCTGACAGCTGAAGACAACCAGTAATTTAGAGACACAGCCCCTACAAAGGGTTGATTTCCTTAATTTTCTATTGTTAAAAAAAAGAAGTAGCCCTTACTATGAAAGGAAACTGAAAAATAATTGACTTTTCAACTAATAAAGGAATGTAACACACTTTAATAGGCAAGATTTTTGAGAATTTATATGTTATTCAGGCATATATACACGCACATACACACCCCTTAAAAGCTCATTATTTTACATCTACACAAAAGACTGAAGTATTTGTAATGCACAGTTTGGGAAAAACTATATTGCCTTGTAGTTTTTAAGTAGCCCATAGTGAAAAAAAATAACCTTTTTTTATGATTTAATTCCATTTTAAGTTCTGGGATACATGTGCAGGACATGCAGGTTTGTTCCATAGGTCAACGTGGGCCATGGTGGTTTGCTGCACCCATCAACCCATCACCTAGGTATGCCCAGCATGCATTAGCTGCTTATCCTGATGCTGTCCCTCCCTTTACTCCTCCTAACAGGCCCCAGTGTGCCTTGTTCCCCACCTGTGTCTATGTGTTCTCACTGTTCAGCTCCCACTTATAAGTGAGAACATGCGGTGTTTGATTTTCTGTTCTTGTGTTAGTTTGCTGAGGATAATGGCTTCCAGCTCCATCCATGTCCCTGCAAAGGACATGATCTCATTCCTTTTTGTGTCTGCATAGCATTCCATGGTGTATATATCCACATTTTCCTTATCCAGTCTATCATTGATGGGCAATCGGGTTGACTCCATGTCTTTGCTATTATGACTAGTGCTGCAATGAACATATGTGTGAATGTATCTTTATAATAGAATGATGTATATACTCCTTTGGGTACATATCCAGTAATGGGGTTGCTGGGTCAAATGCTATTTCTGGTTCTAGGTCTAGGAATCGCCACACTGTCTTTCACAATGGAACATAACTATTGTTAACGTCCTGTATGGCCACTATACATAATTCTACTCTCCAATTGTATGATGATAGTAAGTACAAGTTCTCCACCATCGCCTTCTCTGACTTCAAGAAACCCTCCAACTTCTGCATGATTAACAAGTTCACTTTATGCTGCATTTGTATCATGTGGTTTAAAACATCCAAAAATCACTGATAAACTGATCCTGCCAAACTAAAACATGGTGGATAATAACAGATGGTCTGTGTTAAAAGGAGAGGGGTTTGGGATTGGATCTAATTTTATAAATGATCGATTTATTAGTGTTTATTGTTCTGTTACGTATTTATTTTTTAAACAAAGTCATAATTGAGGGTACTTAGGTAATAAAAAGTTGAGAAAATAAAGAATTGATACACCCCATAAGCTTCAAATGTTTTCAAATGTAAGATGCAATAAGAACCAGAGCTAAGAAATGGGAGAGGAAGTAGTGATAAGAGGACAAAATTCCAAATCTGAATCTTTAATAAACACAGCAATGCTAGCCTTGTGGTGCCAGGAAGGCGGAAGAGTCAAAAAATTCATAAAGATGATAACAGACTGCAAAGATGAAAGACTAAAATTTTTATCAACAAAACTTTTTTGTACAAATCATTTTTATAGAAGAGAACATGAACAAAGAGTTGAGGGCAACAAACTGTCTGCTTCTTACATTATTCCCACTGTACAGAGAACAAAAAACCAACTTGCTAGAATCTTCACTCTCCCTACGACCTATCCTTACCTGCACCCTAAAATCCCGGCCGGCCCTGTATTAATGTTACAATCCCCCTTTTCTATTCCACAAAAGCAGAGCAATTAAGTGCATCTCAAACCTTAACGGACTAGCCTGTAAAATAAGGCCACCAATTCACTACTACAGAGTAGCCAAATGTATGTAGGATTTGGGGCTCTGAATTTAGCTAAGAGTCTTCAAAGAATCTTATCTGGCCTTCCTTATCCAGGGCTATCAGTCAAGGGCCAGCTGGCTCTCAGAGAGTACCAATTCAGAAAGTCAGCTGAGATATTTCCTGTAGAGCACTCTAGAGAAAGCTCCATTGCTTGTCAGAAGTAAGAGCTGATTTCTAATATAGGTTGTTTTCTTCCAGGGATTTATAAAGAAATTTACATGGCAGATATCAGTAATTATCAGGAAAAAAGGCCATACATTTTCTTGCCATTTAAGCAAACACCCTACTCTCAGGACCCACACAAAGTGGAATGAAGCTCTGCGGGGCCCACCCTCCCACACAGCCTGGATTTAATCTCAAAGAGACTGCCAGGCGCTCTGTTGTCTGTGGAAAGCCCTCCAGTTAGGAGCCTATTCCTCTGTGTCCAGTGCCTGGAACTTAATCTTGTCTCTTCAGGGTGCAGC
Organism: Pongo pygmaeus; assembly: GCF_028885625.2. Taxonomy (NCBI): domain Eukaryota; kingdom Metazoa; phylum Chordata; class Mammalia; order Primates; family Hominidae; genus Pongo; species Pongo pygmaeus. The sequence goes on from NC_072373.2 coordinate 8,900,856, forward strand.
TAGATAGAGCCTATCAGATTCTCAGAGGACCTGACAATGAAGAGATGCACTTTTCATTATCTTTAGCCTTCTACAGTTTTCAGAAAGACTCTCACTCAGCATTTCCAGTAATTGTGCAACAGTTTACCGAAGGCTAATGGCTTTTCCTATCAAAAAATTTAAATAAATTTTGTTGTAAAAAATGAAAAAAAAAAAGTAACCTTGGCAATTTTGTACAGAACCTATATAATGGATGCATCCTTATAAATGAAGGAAGGTTAAATCTATTTTTAGTTAGTCAATACAATAATTAATGTGCTTTATAGATTACGAATTTTGAGATTATTTGTACTTTAAAATACTGTTTCAAAACCCTAAATCATAAGTGGTAGAGTCTGCCATCTATGTTGGCTCAATAATTATATACAGTAAGTCAGCCAAAATTCCTCCATTCCTGTATAATCTTATATGTGGGCGGTGATGGTTAGCTCTTATAAATTGTTTGAACACTTGCGTATCACAAAATACAAGTTTCCATTAAAAAATAAAATGTTCACCAAAAATATTTTTCCAAACAGAAGATTATCTGATTCCCAGAAAAAGAAAACATTACTGTAACATTAAGGTTACAACTGTCAAAAAAGAAGCCAAGATACACTCAAGTAAAGCTTTTGCTGAAAAGTTAATTTGCTCATCTTTGAAACTTTATTATGTTTATTATGTAAGCAGGATACTTTTAAAGCCTAGAATTTAAAAGCTGCTTATTGGTAAGTTAACACTGTAATAATTTATTTTATAAATTTTAACATGAGATATATAATTAATTTTCTACCATATTTAGATTTTTCAAATTCTGCTAAATTCTAAAGCAACATTACTGGCAAGTTAGGATACCTCTAGACATCTGTAAAATAGGAATTCTGTTCTTCACAGAAGCATATAAATTCTCTACTTGTCATATTCTTTTTCGTTTGTTTTTTGAGACGGAGTCTCACTCTGTCACCCAGGCTGGAGTCCAATGGCGCAGTCTCAGCTCATTGCAACCTCTGCCTCCTGGGTTCAAGCAATTCTCCCTCATCAGCCTCCCGAGTAGCTGGGACGACAGGCACAAGCCACCATGCCGGGCTAATTTTGGTATTTTTAGTAGAGAAGGGGTTTCACTATGTTGGCCAGGCTGGTCTCAAACTCCTGACATCGTGATCCGCCCGCCTCGGCCTCCCAAAGTGCTGGGATTACAGGTGTGAGCCACCGCTCCAGGCTGTCATGTTCTAAATTCAGAAACGTCCTAGTTTTGGAACAAACCAATGGCATTCCAGTTCAGAATATGTTAACATCTGCTACACATGATCCCATAGGGAAAGAGATCGAGGTGTTATACAGATACAATTTTGCACAAAACTAAAATACAAGCAATTTAAAGTTTGAAAGGGAAATTTCAAGAAAGAATATTAGAACAGATGGTAAATGGTAAATAACTTGCCTAGGGCTTTTTAAAATAGAACATATTATGGGAAAAAGCCTCACACAGGGAGCTGAGATGGCATCTCTAGAAACCTTAGTATAAAATACATGATGAATTATGGAAATTATAATATTTCTGAACTGGAATGGACATGGCAAATCTCTTTCTATTCCTTCACTGATGAATGAGAAATGTGATATGGAAGGGAGAGGCATATGTTAGAAATCATAATCGGCTGTATTACTTTTAACAGCTCTTTAGCATAGGAGCTGATACGATGGGAAGGTTAAAGTAATGATCTTTAGTGAACAAACACAGTGGAAGCAATAAACATTTGGGGAAGCGAGCCAGAGAAAAAGGGAGATAAACAGCAAAAAGACCAAGCCTTTTTGGTTCCTGCTCACATACTGAGAATTTTCTTTCTACTTATTTGAGCTAGAGTTGCAGGAGGTACTGGACCATAATTTAAAGCAATCTATCCCTTAATTGCCTCAAGTAATACAAGGAAGGAAAGCACTACTTTATTACAGCTTCACTTTCCTTGAATGATCTATGGATGGAAAGTGCAGCTCAGTTTTTCACCTCCTAATCGCCTCCCTTGCATTAACACCCAATATTCTCAAATATCTTTTTTGTTGTTGTTTGTTTTTTTAAGAAAAATCTTCCTGGCCAGGCGCAGTGGCTCACACCTATAATCCTAGCACTTTGGGGGGCTGAGGTGGGTGGATCACCTGAGGTCAGGAGTTTGAGACCAGCCTGGCCAACATGGTGAAACCCTGTCTCTACTAATAATACAAAAATTAGCCAGGCATGGTGGTGCATACCTGTAATCCCAGTTACTCTGGAGGCTGAGGCAGAATTGCTTCTACCTGGGAGGTAGAGGTTGCAGTGAGCCGAGATCGTGCCACTGCACTCCAGCCTGGGAAACAGAGTGAGATTCTGTCTCCAAAAAAAAAAGAAAAGAAAAAGAAAAATCTTCCTAAAGAATAAAGCCTGGAGAAAATCAAATGGAGGGGATTTGGACTATTACCCGGAGTGGCAGAGCTGCCTTTTAACCCTGCCACTCTAATGGAATTACTCTTGGCACCGCTCGTGGTTTCCTTATTGCCAAATACTATAGATTTAACCCTGTCCTTTATGAAGAATCTGAGACTATTAATCATTCCTTCCCCCTTAGAACTCTTTTCTTCTGGCTTCTATAATTTTACACTGCTCCTCATTTCCTTGTCTGTTTCTTCCCTTGGATTTTTGGGGGGGCGGAGTAAAGACTTTGTACTTAGCCTACTATCCCCTGTCTACATACTGAGAGAGTTCATCAATTTTTACATCTTCAGCCTCTCATCTTGATAGTGATTATTGCAAGTTTTTCTCTCTCATCAATACTTCACTTCCATATTGTGACTGCTTAGCTAATACTGCTATTTGATTACGCTACCCTGTTCCTTAAAGTGCATCTGAGGGTACAGGAAAAAACCTAACCACAATGCTTTCCCTATTCTCTCACTTAACAATGAAAACAGAGGACTTCTGTGACCTCTATCATCAAAATGTGCAAAGATTTCATCCCTCCAGCAAGCAATCAATTCTATTATAGACACCAGATGAGTGTCCTCTAATTCAAATCAATTCTAACACTATCTACCTGGAGGTAGCATCAGATCCCACAGGTTGAGGGCTCAGTCCTCAAAACTGCCCCCACTTCATATGCAAGCCACAGGTCCAGGCCTCTGGAACTTCTGACCAACTGGCTATAAATCCAGGATCCCTCCACCCGCTCCACAGGTTCAGTGTGTTAGACCAGCCCACAGAACTCAGGGAAACACATACTTTTGCTGACTTACTAGAAGGGATGTTACAAAGGATGCAGATGAAGAGATGGACGGGGAGAGGCTTGGGAAAAGGGGAGCATCACCTTCCAGGAAAACCATGTGTTCATCAGCTATCTGGAAGCTCTCCAAACCCCATCCATTTTGGGGGTTTTAATGGAGGTTTCATGATGTAGGTGCAATTGAATACATCACTGTGCATTGGTGACCAACTTAACCTTCAGCCCCTCCCAGTTCCCAAGGCTGGGGGGTGGGGCAGAAAGTCCCAACCCTCTTACTAGGCCTTGGTCTTTCTATGGACCAGCCCTATCCTGAAGTTACCAGACAACAAACAGTAGCATATAAAAAGACACTTAACCACTTTGAAGATTCCAAGGATTTTAGAGTTGTATGCCAGGAGATGGCAATTAAGACCAAATGTATGTTTCATAATATCAAGCACCTTATCCTCCAACAAAATATTCCTTTGCCTGTCCTGTAGTTTACCTAGGCTTGGGAACATCTTTCGATCATTTCTCTAATTCATTGTCTCTTAAACTCAGTGTGCACCAGAATCACCTAGAGGGCTTGTTAAAACACAGATTATTTGGGAGGTTGAGGCTGGTGGTTCGCCTGAGGTCAGGAGTTTGAGACCAGCCTGGCCAACATGGCAAAATATCGTCTCTACTAAAAATACAAAAAATTAGCTGGGCATGGTGGCAGGCGCCTGTAATCCCAGCTACTAGGGAGGCTGAGGAAAGAGAATTGCTTGAACCTGGGAGGCGGAAGTTGCAGTGAGCCGAGATCATGCCATTGTACTCCAGCCTGGGCAACAAGAGCAAAACTCTGTATCAAAACAAAAACAAAAACAAACAAACCAAAAAACACACACAGATTGCTGGGCCCCACCTCCACAGTTTCCAGTTCAGTAGGTCTGGGTAGGGCCTGAGAATCTGCATATCTAACCAGTTCCCAGTTGATACTGATAGTCTGCAAACCACACAGCCTAATTTATACCCTAGACATGGTTACCAAATCCATCATTTCAATTCTTGGTTGCTACTTTTCCTGTATCACATCAGCACCTTAGTCGAGAAGTAATGGAATTACTTTGAGAGTTTAATAGCTGGTCCTAACTGGCTCCACTCTCCCTCTTCCTATCATTTCTACATTCCCTTGCCAGGTAATTGTTCCTTAAACTTCCTTGCTCATTCCTCAAAAACTCATGGCTCCTGACTACTGAGCATAAAACGTTTTAAATCCTCTATTAGGCTCATAAGACCTTGAATAGCCCATAAAATGTGGAGACCCCATCACTCACTCTGCCTACTGCAAAAGGGTATTGTGAGAATGTTGGGTTTTTGTTTTGTCTTGTTTTGTTTTTTTCAAGACAGGGTCTCATTCTGTTGTACCAGCTGGAGCGCAGTGGCACAATCGTAGTTCACTGCAGCCTTGACCTCCTGGGCTCAGGTGATCCTCTTGTCTCAGCGTCCCAAGTAGCTCATGTCACCATGGCCAGCTATTTTTATTATTATTATTGGTAGAGACAGGGTCTCCCTATGTTGCCAGTGCTAGTCTCAAACTCCTAGGCTCAAGTGATCCTCCCACCTCAGCCTCCCAAAGTGCTAGAATTTCAGGTGTGAGCTACCACACCCAGCCTTATTATGAGAATTTAAAAAGATACAGTCAATTCTTGTTATTCACAGTAGTTTTGTCCTGTAAAGTCTTTGTGAACATCAAATTAGTGAATACTGAAATATTGCTTCTAGAAAAAAATACAGGTTTAGATTCCTGCAAGCCCCTGGTCACATTTTTGTCAACCAATCAATGTATTACCTTTTTTAAATGTGTGTTCCTGCTGAAAGACACCTTATTTAATATATATTGCTGATTTACTATGGCCAACAGCAGCATCACTCAAGCCTGAACAAAGCTTATCTGACATGTGTTTTCACCACAAGGCACATCACAGCCTTCTTGCACGTAGGGACATTAGACAACACGGCAGCTCTACGCTTGGAGGCAATTTCGAACAGTAAAACCAACAAGAAAAAGCACAAAAACGTGAAAACACAGCCACAAAAATACTCTTATTTACAGAATGAGAGCTGAAAGAAGAAAGCAGAGCTTCACCTCATTCAACATCAGCTGGGAAAGTGCATGTTCAAGCAACTCAAATTTCTCGCCACTTGGAGCGTGTTTGCGATTGGCCATGAAAGCACCATATGAATATGATTTGGGGGCTCCAAATAAATTTTAGCAAGTAGGTGAGTTCGCAAATACATGCCAATCCAAGAATAATGAGGACCACCTATGCAATGAAAGCAACTTTCAAAACCAGAGTATTGCTCAACTACAACAACAATAATGATAAAGAGCTAACATTTTGAGTGCCAGGAACTCCTCCAAAGCATTTTACATAAGTATATTTAAAACTCACAAAAAAAATGTAGAGATAGGAATTCTTATTATACCCACTTTATAGATGAGAAAACTAAGGCACACAGAGTAAAATGCTATTCCTAAATTCTGACAAAGATTCTCTCCTTGATCAAGCTCTAGCCAGGCTCCTCTGAGCCCTCTTCTCAACTAGGTCTTAACCCTTGGCCTGTAAAGACTTGAGCAAACATTAACATAGTTTCTAACAGCTAAAGGCTGCATCCCAAAGATAATCCTACCACTCTTTAAATTACTGCCTAAGAAAACTCAAGGCTGCCAAAAAAACTTACTGATTGTTTCAGCCTTCACCTGAGGATAGGGCCTCTTTCCCAGTCTCTGGCGGAGGACAGACTCCTAACTTCTTATAACTGCCAGTTAGCAGACACAGCTGGCCTAATCTCATTTACACTAATGAACCCTTTGCAGTTTTTCACTTCTGAGTCTCCTGAGCCTCCACTCACCCTTCTCCCTATTTCTTTATTCTCCCTTTAAAATGCTTGGTCACCTCTGTACAAATCAAAGTTGAGTTTAGTTCACGCTGGACTCTTCCCTAGCGCAATAGTTGCCACTGATATAAAATCTGTCCTTACCATTTTAACTAATGTCTGACTTTGTTTATCTTTGACAGTTCCCCAGTTAAAAGTGGAATAACTGGGATTTGTGCCCAGGAAAACTGGTCCAAAGCCCAGATCCTCAACCACTATGGTATGAATATAAGCAAATGTTCTACCACTCCCGAAATGCACCCTAGACTGAGTCTTCTCAAGTCCAGTGTCTAGAACAAAGTCAAGTTTAGACAAATTTAGATTAAAAAATAGAAGATTTTTAAAAAGGGAATAGGAGTGCAGAAGAAACATATGTATAAGACAGATATGAAGGATCCTAAAGATTAAAAACAACAACAACAAAAAACAAACAAAAACAAAACAAAACAAAAAAAACTAGTGTATTTTTTAGGGTTGGAACAGGCCAGCCAATCATACGGGAAATAGTGAGTGATAACGCTGAAGACTGAGGATGGCAAGGGAAAACCCCGTGTGTCAAACTCAGGAGTCTGAACATTTTCTCAAATGCTATGAGCAGTCACTGGATGAGTCTAAGCAGATATCAGACATTAGCAAATGTGGATTTTAGAAAGATAACTCTGGAGGCATTGTGGAGGAGAGATTAGAAGGGTTAAGACTGGAAGCAGAGAGACCCATAGGGAGAATATTGCAGTAATCCAGATAAGACTGGGCTCTGGGTTAAGGCGCTGTCAAGCTGCAGGCCAAGGAGGCCCGGGAGGAGGAAAGCAAAACCGAGTCTCCAGGGCAGCTGCCAGTTGAGCTGCCTCTCAGGTCACCTGGACTATTGTGCTTCTCCCTGGCCCCACACCCAATGCCGTGTTCACTTCCAATTTTCTACCTTTACTATCTTCTCTGATCTGAAATACTCACTCTTCTTCCCTCCATCTATCCAAAAATAACGATTTGATCTAAATTTCACCCTTCCTAAGAAATTGCCCTTAATTGTAGTCTCTCAACAAACTTCACCCTTTTTGTTAAGTTGATCTTGGCAGAATTACATTGCATCTCACAGATCATTTCATGTACGTGAAAGAGGTATGTTCTTCTAACTGTCTGCTTCTTAATACCCAAGATTTTGTCCTATAATTCTTCATATTTCCTTCAATATGTACCGCAAATACCTTGCACACCGTAGGTCAGCAGATGTTCAATAAAAGACAAGCCTCCTTTATAAGCAAAGAAATTTTATCAGCTCCACGACCCCCATTGGATTAGCTGCTTGGACTGTTTGCCTTTCTCCACAGGCCATTAATAATGTTGCATAGTGCAAACTAGTTTTACACCATCTAAAACTCAATAGAGCAAAGATATTACTTCATTTCACCTCCAAGCCTGACCACCCCAAGGAAAAACAAAAACAATCTGTGACATCCAATTATTTCTTCACATTCTCAAGTTCTAACTACTTTCCAGATGTTAGCTGGTTTTTGTTCTTAAAACTCATAGAAGAGTTTCTTTTATGATTATTTCTAAGCTAAAACGTCTATATTTTTCTCTGAGCTCCTTGGAGTTTCTACAGAATAAAAATTATTCCCGCACCAAAAAAAAAAAAAAAATTCCTTTCTTTCTCTTAACATAGTATGGTAAATACCTTTCAAAATGTTACCTATCTTCAATGTCAGCACTGCCCTAAGGGTATCCTGTCTTCTCTTCCCTTCCTAACCACCTCTCCCTTGCCCCTTCCCAGACTCATTCGGTCAGAGTATTTATTGGTTAAACTATTTATTGAGGACCTAAGAATGATTAGACACTGAGGAAGACTTCAAGGATGACTAACTCATGGTTTCAGACCCAAGTATCTCTCTTTCTCTCTCCTTTAAGACTTGTGCTTCTTACTCCGCCTTATTTTAGTTATTTACTTGTCTTGTGGGTTATTGTTTTGTTGGTTTCCAATTACTTTGCAAATTCATATTACCTTTTGCCTTGGAGTTGAGAAAGACCTCACACTCAACAATGTTTCTTTAGACCCTTCTATATGTCTAAGACATTCCACCCCAATTCAAATGGCTTGTTTTATTAAGTCTCCAGCATTATTTCTTCAGAATTACTTTCACTCCACTACTTTCTTTTGATCGGACCAATGCTTCTTTTGCTCTTCAAACTTTGCCTCTGAGTAACCAAGACCATCCACAAGGCTACTCCACATTACTCCATCTGTTTCCTAGACTTGTTCCTAAATTATTTCCGAAACTAATGGAACTGAGTGGCCATTGCATAAAGAATACTATAACAGATACTTTAAGGAGATCCAATAAAAAAAATTTACTTCTTCAAATAAATTTGCAGTTAGATTGGGCAATGAGGGGACTCGGCAGGGCTGATCAGAGCAAAGCGTTTTTCTGACACTTGAGAATTTATTTGCATATAGACCATACAACATATGGGGGAAGACAGTGCTGATATCGTATAATTCCTTTTTATTATCTAGCACTTTGTAATAGATGTGACTATTGATAAATGATAAATATTATAACGTGCAAAGACCTGACTTTCAATTGCCTGTTATTTTCAATTCTTACACAAAGCTAGAGTTTTTAAAAATCAAAATGTTATTCTATTTCCTTTCCAACTAGTCCATTTACATTAGAAAGTTATCAAGAGTTTTAGAAAAATGCTTTGAAACAAAAATTGTATATATAATTTCAAAAGCAAAAAGTTAGAAACTAGGTGGCTACCAGGTGAAGCATGTTACCATACACCAATCTTTAACTTAGAAGCAAATATTTAGATAAAATAATTGACACTAAGCTATTATATACTATAGAGTGTAAAAGGCTTTACAGTTTAAATATTTCAAATACCAAAAGATTTAAATAAACAGAATCAAAAAACAGTCGTGTTTGAGTTTTATGACATAATTCTTCAGATAGAGCAGATTTTCAGAGCATATTACTTGAAATTAAAATAATCAGTGAGGTCTAAAGAATGTAATTTTATTTGAAAACCTAATTCCACAGGGTCATCAATAAAAGCATTCAAGGAGTAGCTACAGTCTGTTCTTTTCACTTGAGTGCCAGCTGTATTTGCTTTAAGCATCAGACTCTCTGGCAACACCACAGCCTTCTACTCCTGTGATTTGAGGAAAGGCTTTATGAGTCATGTGTTTTTTCTAGGGATATTGAGCTCTCAGAATTATTAACTACAGAAAGAGTAAAAGTCAAAACTCATTCAATAAATTCCAATGTGCTCAGATTGAGAGAACAGGTGTCTGAACACACATCTGAAGAATAACTTAGAGAGGATGCTTTCCAACTCAGCTGCAAGCCTCTGACTAAGCAGTCCTGGGGATCTCGCATTACGACCACAGAAGAACGCAGGCAACACTGGATGGACCAAAAAAATCTCTTAGGTTCATCATTCATACTGAGAAAACTGCCTTCAAACCTCTCATTTCCATCTGCATTTAGAGATACAGAACTGCCATCTAGTGACTAAGAAGGAAAAAGCAAGGACTTTCCACGAAAAATAATTTTTTTTACATAACAAAGCACTGAAGTTAGTAAAATTAACACAACTTAGCACATCAAAGTTCTAGTAAAACTTCAAAACGTATAAGTGAACTAATATACCTATTTGCCTCTATAATGTGTCTTGACATCTGACTCATACATGGTATAGTTTAAATATAATAAAATAAATTTAGAATCTCATCTCATTCATCTGATGATTTTGGCACAGGGTGATTACCCATGTAAAAGTATAATTTTTATCATAGTATAAGTATAAAATCAAACAGATCTATACTCAAATAGTGGGCCTACCCTTTATCAAGTTTGTGATCTTATGCAAGTTACTTTTACCTCATATAATCATTTTCTTTAGCAGTTAAATACGCATTATAATAGTTACTTTAAAGGATTATTGTGAGGATTTCTTAAGGTAATAGAGTAAAAGAACAGGTATACAGTAAGTTGACAATTAATTTGACTTTTCTGTATCCCCTTTATGGCCAGTTACTTTAGGCTGTCATGAAACATATCCATATCATCTAAGAAAAGAATCAGCCCATAAAATAAATGTATGACAAAGAGTTAATGATTCCAAAAGTAAGTGATGTCATTGTTGGGTGCTTAAAATCGATTGCTTTCAAATATTTTTACCTCTCAATTAATTTTCCTGACTTCCAGACACTTCACTGTCAACAAGGATCAGATGTAACATTTATTCAGTCTATTTCACCCTTGAGTCTTCAAGTTGTAAAATCAAGTGTTTTTAAATAACCTACTCCATTAGGTTTTCTGCTTATTGCAATATATTTTACCATGGTCCATCACTCAGGAAAAACACTCTATAATGTTACACACATGAATATACAACTTGAAATAGCATAATATACAAAGCAATGTTGGACATGTTTTATCATTGTTGATATTATCAAATACTTCCTGTTCAGGTTCTCTTTGACATTATCATATGTAACAATTGATTCATATACATCCTGGACATAAGAATTTAGAAAAACTTAATGTATTCCTTTAAATCACAATTTAGCCATGCTTTCCACACCAAAAAAAGGCTTAAAAAGTGAGGGAAGATTTGAGGGTACTATTTTTCTTAATAACTGCTGACTTTACTATTTCTTTTTACCTTTTTATCTTTCTTTAATCTTATTCGCTGTGGGCTAATCATTGCAGATAATTAAGGAACCATCAGTTGAGCCCACCATGCCTCTCCAAGTGCCACCAAGTTGATGTAGCCCTCTGCTCCCATAACAATAAGTTGGAAAAACTTGCTTTTTCAATGAACTGTCCTTAAGGATAGCTAATCTAGCTGCATTTTTGAAAAGCACCCAGGTGCTGTTTTCAACCAATGTTATATCCCAATTTCTCCTCCAGGGGGAGCACAACTTTCATGTATAACACAGGGATTCTTTTCTAAAGGGAAGTTACTTTATTTGATGAGTTCTCAGAGATCAGCAATAATTTAATTTTACAGAGAAGAACCCTATGTCCCAGGTAATCTCAGCTTGTTGTCATCACACTAATCAGAAATAGATCCGGGCGTAAGACCCAAGTATGTGTCTCCTCATTTTCTCCTAGACCACCAACAGAACAGAACACATCTTTTTACTGTTCATTTCTAATACTAAGTTACTGAGAAAAGCATAGTTGGGTGAAAATGTAAATTGGTTTGTAAGCAATAGTTTTATATCCAAAAGAGCAATTGCTATCCACAATTACGTTTCCTTTCTTGCAGTTTTTTTTTAATAAGAAATCCATTTTAGCATAAGAAAAAAAAACCCGACAAAATTTGGCTTCTTTGGTAACTGATATGGTTTGGCTCTGTGTCCCCACCCAAATCTCATCCTGTAGCTCCCATAATTCCCACATGTTGTGGGAGGGACCTGGTGGGAGATGACTGAATCATGGGGGCTGCTCTTTCCCATGCTCTTCTCATGATAGTGAATGGGTCTCACGAGATCTAATGGTTTTAAAAATGGGAGTTTCTCTGCACAAGCTCTTTTTTGCCTTCTGCCACCCACGTAAGATGTGATTTGCTTCTCCTTGCCTTCTGCCATGAACTTGTGAGGCCTCCCCAGCCATGTGGAAGTGTAAGTCCAATAAGCCTCTTTCTTTTGTAAATTGCCTATTCTCGGGTACACCCTTATCAGCAGCGTGAAAACGGACTAATACAGTAACAGAAAAAAAAAAGTTTCTGTGGAAATTAAACAGATACAAATGAATGTTTCATCCACCAAAGTAATAAGAATCTTATTTGACTTTAGCAAAGCTCTGACAGATTTTTTTTTTAACATCCACCAAAGTAATAAGAATCTTATTTGACTTTAGCAAAGCTCTGACAGATTTTTTTATTTAAAGATCATAGCCATGGGACTATTTGAGCAGGCACATTTCACAGACTTCTCCCTGGAGTGGCCACCGTTTCCTGCTGGAGCCAGCTGTTATTGGGCCCAACTCTTTGGCTGGATATAGAATAAAAAAGCTTCTGAAAATCTTGTACTCAGTTCCACTTCAAGGCTGATTTTCTATGCAAAAAATAAATGGAAGAAAACATCCCCTTCTGCCTGACTGGATTCTGCTGCAGGCTTAGGGAAAACAAGGGCATCCTAGCCAGCCGGGCAGATGGAAAGATAAATCACAGAGTCTGTCACAATCTTAAGACAAATAAGACAGATGGGAATCTGACATCCTAATAAGATCATCTTACCTTCTGGACAGCATCCGAGCGTTTTTTGGGAGTTTCTGAAACAGCAGATTGAGATCCTAGATTGGAAAGGAAGCAGACAGTCAGTATCTTAAAGGACAATTTTCCTATTTCTTCAATCAGAAAATAAAACTTTCACTAAAATATATCATTAACCATAAGTACCAAAAATATCCAGTCTCAGTCTCTCTTCCAATTATATAACTGGGTTCTTAGGATATGACTACTTTTCAGTATATATAATACATACAATGAGAATGCTCATGTCATTTTTAAAAATTGGGATATTCCTATGCCCTTCTCTATATATCAACTATCCTTATTTGTCTCAATTGCTAGTTTCTAAATTGTGCCAGAAAGTCCTTCTAAGACTTTCACAGATTATATTATTCACTTAGCTGAAGTCTGTCTCACGATAGAAGCCACCTCACCAAGGCTGAAGGATGGGAGCTCAAAAGCCTCGTCTAACTGTTGTCAAATTGCCCCTTGATTTCAACGAGAGATAATGAACACTGCCACCAAGAGACACTGAGTAAGAAGGGATTCTGAAGCGGTTTTTCTCTTTTAGTCCTCATGTCATCTGAGATACTATGAGACTGCAAATTCATCATGCTGAAAAAACCTAAGGCATAACCAAGTCAGGGATTTTTTTTTCTTAAGCGAGAGGGCACTTTCTTCGAAGTGAAGCTTGTGTGCAAATTTAAAAATAAAAGGGCCTTCAAGGAATTCCTCGTGCTCCATGAATCAGAGCCTGAAAAACCACTAATCTCATCCATCCTCTGCACCTTTCAGATGAGAAATTCAAAGCCCATAATGCAAGTGGTTGTTGGCAAGGTGAAGACGAGAGTTTATATCTCCTGACTGTCACGTTGCACCCCTGACTGGCATGCAGACCAGACCCTGGACACAAGGTACAGCAGTCACTGTTTTGTTTTTTTTTTTCTTTTTTTTTTTTTTTTTTTTTTTTTTGAGATGGAGTTTCGCTCTTTCGCCCAGGCTGGAGTGCAATGGCGCAATCTTGGCTCACTGCAGCCTCCACCTCCCGGGTTCAAACAATTCTCCTGTCTCAGCCTCCCGAATAGCTGGGATTACAGGCACCCACCACCACACCCAGCTAATTTTTATATTTTTTTAGTAGAGACATGTTGGCCAGGCTGGTCTCGAACTCCTGACCTCGTGATCCGCCCGCCTTGGCCTCCCAAAGTGCTGGGATTACAGGCGAGAGCCACCGCGCCCGGCCAGCAGTCACTCTTTATGGTCATTTTGACATTTCCAATTTAGCCACATGGTAGCTGATATATGTGACAATGCTACAGAAAAATAAAAGGCATTTAGTATTTAAACAGCATAACATACTGTTAAGCTACATTGAAAGTTTTCATTTCACTCAGATGAGAATCTGTCTCCACAGGGACCCACAAGGCCTGGTTTCAACTACTGTTACTCCCCAGCCTCTCTACCCACCTCCATCTGTCCCAACTTGCTCACCAGGCCAGCCACCCTGGCCAGCTTGCTTGTCTTGTAACACACCAGTCATGCTTCTTCCATAGGGCCACCAAAGCCACAGTGGCTACTGCCTCTGCCCAGAGCACTGCACTCACTCTTCTTCCCAAAATCTGCAAGCCCCATTCCGTGGCTGCTTCCTTCGGGGCTTTGCTAAAGCAGCGACCCCACCCACTCCTTGGCACTCACCACATGCTCACCCTTACTTTCTTCATAACCTGGATCATCACACCATATACTCCATAATGCATTTGGTTGCCTACTTATTTATACCTCTCATTCCACTAGAATATAAACCCTGTAAAAGCAAGAATTTTTGTCCGTTTTTCCTCTTGTTTTGTCCCCCACATCCAAATAGTGCCTGGCACTTAGTAGGTGCTTAAAATATTTGTTGAGTAATTGTAGGAGTGAATGAAAGAATAAATGAAAGATCAAAACAATGATGAGAACATGAAAGTGGGTTCCACCAGGAAAAGTGGGGTATCCTGGGCAGAGAAAGAGAGAGTAAGGATTTTATAAGAGACAATATAGATATTGCCTTGCCTTTAACTATTTTCTGAATCTCAGCTAGGAGTGTATATTTTAAAACAAAAATCATGGAGAATAGCATGATTCAGTCACTTACCAATAAGTGTCACAGTGGCAATAAACAATTGGCCTTAAAATACAACCATTTTCCCAGATAAATATAGCATATCATTGAGCTAATCAAAAAGGGATTCTTTTCTCTTATATTGACAAATCTCTACTCTGAACTTAACACCAGAGTTAGCCAAATTTTAATAAAGATCTTTAACAGCAAAGCTAGTTAACAGTTAATATTAAAGCAAATCCAAACTCCAGAACGCTCTCATTTTCTATTGTTTTTCGTCACTTCCAAATCCTCCCAAACACAATAGACTCAAGACAAGTCTTGGCTTTGTACCAGTGGGGAAAATTCTCTCTTCCTCTTCTATTTAGATCGTGCCACGATCTCCTGGTGGTACACAAAGAGTTCTTTACATTAGAAATGCATAAAATGCTTTCTAGCTTTGTTCTGTAGTCCTTGACCCGATAACTGGACCCAAAAAGTAAACTTCTGGGCTCTGATAGTAAAGAACAAGTGCAGTTTATCAGAAAAACGTACTTAGAAAACCACATTAGAAAGATGCATCAGCAAAATATTCTGCACACCTACACCCAAACTTTCAGCTTCTCTCTAATTCAATGGCTACCTGAACTGAATTCATTCTCCCAACCCCATCCCTTTCACTATAGTTTTTATTTGTTTGAATTTGTGTGTTAAAACATAAAAGAGAAATCTGTAGGTTGAAATGCTGTCTTCAAAACCATAAGCTGGAAAATAGGAGTTCTAGAGGGTCAAGATTTTAAGATGAAAGAGATGTACAGAATAACTTTACTGAAAAATAAAGTGAAAATAAATGAGAACCACTGGGAGAGGAGAAAAAAATACATGATAAGGAAAAAGAAAACAATACAGAATAAAAGAAAGGGAAATAGAAGGAGAAAGGTATAGGAGGGAGAAAGTAAAGGGAAGCATGAAAAATGGCGAAAGTGTCCTTTAGGGAGCAGAGAGAAATTGATGTACCAGTAATGGCTGAAGAATGGAGTCACTAGATAGGTGCATCTGAGATATCAGCTTAGTTCCAACTTTCATAGAGCTCCCTAAACGAAAGTGATCACTCCCGGAACTCCCGACTCCCACGTTCCCAACAGTCTCCTCCTCCCAGGATCCAGGGCACTTTCAGGAATTGCCTTAAACCCAGCTCTAGGACAGACTGATCATCTCCATCAAATATTCATCACTAGAATGGTTATTATTTTCAAAGAGTAACCAGGTGACAGAGCTCTCAAGGGTACATTTAAAATGGCCACCTCCTTCACCCATCCTTAAAATTAAGAAACCAGAATATTCTTTAAAAAAAAAACAAAAACAGGCTGGGCGCGGTGGCTCACATCTGTAATCCTAGCGCTTTGGGAGGCCGAGGCAGGCAGATCACAAGGTCAGGCCAATATGGTGAAACCCCGTCTCTACTAAAAATACAAAAATTAGCCGGCCTGGTAGTGGGCACCTGTAGTTCCAGCTACTCGGGAGGCTGACGCAGGAGAATCGCTTGAACCCGGGAGGCGGAGGTTGCAGTGAGCTGAGAGGGCGCCACCGCACTCCAGCCTGGGCGACAGAGCGAGACTCAGTCTCAAAAAATAAAAATTAAAAAAATCATTATGAAGCAGAAGCAGAGAGAGAAAAGAACATTCCTTAAAAGAAAGTTAAATATTCCATTTTAAAAAGTTACCTTATAAAATTCTGAGCATAATCTAAAATTCTGGACTCCCTATGGTACCAAATATGTTTCAGGAGTGACCTCTTTATCATCACAAAATAAACCTTTCACTCATGAAACAAAATATACTTGGATGAGCTGTGTATTTATATTGAGAAGACAGACAATGAGCAGGATATGCCTCTCTGCTAAGAATGGATAATAAACCAGCCCTTTAACATATATATACAAAATATGCCTTCTAAAAATGAATGAAGTAGTCTCTAAACAGTTAGACATTTTAAGATAAAATGCATCTATATAAAATTATTATATTATAGCTTCTTTAATGGTATATACCAGTTTGTTTCAAATCCAGTCAATTTAACTGAAACAGAATTCATTCAACTTCATTTAAATAGCATGACTTATGATTGGCTGCCTAATAAATGCAAGATGTTTTTAATTCTGATATACCATGTCTTTCCACAAATGAAGGTGAGGTTAAATACTTGAATTTTCCTAAATGAGGCCAATTCCATGATCTGCCTATTTGATTATTTAATAGTACTGAAGCTCTGCCTCTCATTGTCAACAAAATACAGCCACACCTAGGCTCTAGTTAGCTCAGGAGAAAATGAAGGCCAATTTTATGAAAACTATATGTAGGCATGTGCGTGAGTGTGTATATATATATATATATATACACACATACATGCATGCACACACTATGTAATATATAATATATGTTCAATTCAATATATTATCTAATTCAACATATAATATATATTCAATTTATATATAATCATAAGCCAATCATATAATATATATAATATATTATATATGTATTATATTTTTACATGTTGAAAATGGAGAATTATTTTTGGGAGACACAGTCAGTCTATTCCAGTACATTTTATTCCTTGATTAAGTGAGGGGCTCAGAGAGAGAGAATACTACAAAGTCTCCCCTGGTCCCTTATAGAACTTCTGCATTATCTCAACCGAACTTATGTTAAAACATTTGAACAAAACACAGAAACGGACCAGGCATGGTGGCTCATGTCTGTAATCCCAGCACTTTGGGAGGCCACAGTGGGAGGATCACTTAAGCCCAGAGTTCAACACCAGCCTGAGCTACATAACAAAACCTCATATCTACAAAAAATTTTAAAAATTAGCTGGGCGTGGTAGCTCACACCTGTAATCCCAGCACTTTGGGAGGCTGAGGTGGAAGGATCACTTGAGCTTGGGTGGTGAAGGCTACAGTGAGCCGGGATCATGCCGCTACACACCAGCCTGGGTGACAGAGTTAAACCCTGTCTCAAAAAAAAAAAAAAAAAAAAAAAAGAAAGAAAGAAAATAAATGAGTTGCATTGACATTGCACGGCACAGAATTTCTTCTCTTAGGAACCATTAGAGACACTTCTTTGGGATATTAGTTGTGCTTCTCTGAGTGACTGTGTTTTCAATCTCATGGACACTGAGGAAGACACTCACATTCCCCTTTCTGCTTTGCACCTGAGGGCTAAATTTCCAATTACCTTTAAAAATGGCAGATCTTTATGAGATACATTTCACTCGGCTGTCTTCTCTCAGCTTCATTTTATTGTTCCATCCTAAATTCCTTTTAGTTTGATCTATATTCCTTTATGATCCTTTTGTACATTTTACGTATTTATAAGCTGCTCAAATCTTTTTTTGGAACAAAGGTGAATTACAATGTATTCAGCCAGTGCACAACTGCATTTTAAAGGATTTTCACATGAAAATCTTCTGCCATGGTTCTTTGTTTCTTTCTTTTCTTTTACTCCTTGCAGTAGGAAGTCAGCTACCATGTTTCTACCAGATCCTCTTCCATATATTTTCTTCTAGGATTTTCCGTGCCATGATTGCCTTTCTAAAAAGTCAGTTCTCTGTTTCCTCTCAGCCATTCACATTTTCAAAGAAAGGTAAGGGATTTGATTTTCCGTAGAGGAAATGACAGTGATCAAGTCCCTATTCACATCTACACACCTTGCTCCTGCTCTGGGTTCTCCATGAATTTGAAAACTCAAGTTAATTATTTGATGTTGTTCAAATCTATTGAATGACCTTTGAAACTTGGTATTGAGCCCCTAAATTGGTCCAAGAACTGTTTTAGCCCATACAAAACTCTCCCTCAAATCTTTCATTAATGTGCTAAGTAGATGTTTATTTAGATCTTTTCCAGCAAAAGATTTTCATCATTCACTCCAATATTTAAGTACACACTATGTGCCAGAAAATCATGAAATTCTGAAAGCTGATGGGGAAGACATGTATATGTATAAACAGAAAAATTCAATACATAAAGCATTCAGATGACAGAGATATGAATAGGATGTCATGGGACTCCAGAAAAGAGTCCATGAGTGGGAAACAGCCATGGATGGGTGGGTGGGTGCTGTGTATAGGCAAGGGAAACTAAGGGAGAAGATAAAGAGAAAATGATAAATAGAAAGGGTTTCTTTGTATCAATGTTTTTGCCACCAACTGGTTTGGGTTTTTTATTTGTTTAATGCCACCAACATGGGAAGCACATGACTTCCTTTTTTCCCAGCCAGTCTTATCCTTCAGGAGTGTTCTGCAGACTTCAAAAGGTCAATGTTAACACCTTAGGCCCATCTGTGGAGACAATGCCAACTGCAGAGGGAGCCAGGATGAGAACAAAGCACTGCCAGGAATCTGCAACTCACTGGTGAGAAGAGGCACCAAGACCTCACATGGCCTCAGCCCTTCCAATTCATACAAAGAAGAGGCAGTTCCTTCACCAATCCATAAAGAGGGAAAAAACATCTTTCACAGAAGACATCAAGAAAAAGTTAAAGTGAGATGCTCCCTATGCAGTTAAAGTGAGATACATGAAAAAGGCAGAAGAGAGAGTACCACAAATCTGAACTAGCTGGACATGTGAATTAGGTAACCAATTTTAAGAGCTGGAAAAAAGGCCCAGCGCAGTGGCTCACGCCTGTAATCCTAGCACTTTGGGAGGCCAAGGGGGGGTGGATCACCTGAGGTCAGGAGTTCAAGACCAGCTGGGTCAACATGGTGAAACCCCGTCTCTACAAAAATACAAAAATTAGCTGGGCATGATGGTGGGTGCCTGTAATCCCATCCCTTCAGGAGGCTGAGGTGGGAAAATCACTTGAACCCGGGAGACGGTGGTTGCAGTGAGCCGAGATCATGCCATTGCACTCCAGCCTGGGCGACAGAGTGAGACTCCAAAAACAAACAAACAACAACAAAAAAATGAGCTGGAAAAAGCAATGAACGAAGCAAGCAAAAAAAAAAAAAAAGTCCTCAATTTTCTAAGCTAGACCTGCAAGTCTTTCTTCCTCTTCTTCTTCTTCAAAAAATGTCATTGAACTCTTTGACTTTGAATTAAAATAGAAAGGGGTCAGCCGGGCGCAGTGGCTCATGCCTGTAATCCCAGCACTTTGGGAGGCAGAGGCGGGCGGATCACTTGAGGTCAGGGATTCGAGACCAGCTTAGCCAACATGGTGAAACCCCGTCTCTACTAAAAATACAAAAATTAGCCTGGCGTGGTGGTGGGCACATGTAATCCCAGCTACTCAGGAGGCTGAGGCAGGAGAATCACTTGAACTCAGGAGGCGGAGGTTGCAGTGAGCCAAGATTGCGCCATTACACTCTAGCCTGGACGACAGAGTAAAAAAAAAAAAGGGGGGTCATGTGTTATATACAGTAGATTTAACCAAGGTGTCACTACAGAAGAATGTGCACCTATCAGTTAACTACAAATAGATCATTACTATTAATAATTATATTATCAAATTTTGTGATTGATGTAAAACATGAGACTGTAGGCAAAGGTTACCTATGATATTGATATTCCCACTCTTACAACTGACCGATTAGAAGAGAGTATGGTATGGTTCTGGGAATGAGGCTGTCTCATGGAAGCGTCTTTCCAAATGAACATCAGGGAGTCACAACAGAAAAAGTTTAGAAAGACCCATTAGATCACTCTGATGAAAAAATGCTCTATGGCTATTGGGGTTTATACTAGATCAACTAGAGAAAAATAAGTCACTAAGTTAAATTACTTCTTACCGCCATCATTCTCTTCAAGAATGCATTTTTAAAAAGGAGACAAGTTATTTCATTAAAAATCACTTGCTCTGGCATTTTGCAAGCTACATCAAATCATGAAGCAAAAACCAGGTGACAAACTTCCTGGTATCAATTCCAACTATCACCTTTTACCAAACTAAAATTCAGGTTATCACATTCAATTAACTTCGAGTCAAGTGCTCCACCAGTATATATACCAGCAACATAAAATGTTGCATAATGTTTTATAAAGTTCCCTAAAATTTAAGAATATCATATAAATGTTTCAGTTAGAAAAGTTGAGAATGATACAGTAGGGAAGAGAAAACATGAAAATATCACCCAATCAATGATGCAAAACACGGGATATAAACAACTGTTAAAAGGGCTCACCATGCAATTGATTAATTCAACTATATCTACCCCTAAGTATTTTGTATCAATAAATGTTATCATAAATAGAGTAGTGTAGAAAATGGGATCAATACTTTTAATTGTGTGTTTTCCTTTGAAAACTAAAAGTCCTTTTACTTGCTTGATTTTCAGGTGCTATCATGTTAAAGGTCTCTGATCTCTGAAGATCTTTGCTTAAAGGAAGTCTGCCTTGGTCTTTGAGAAACTGCTCTCTGTTTAAGTGTTACGATAAACTCAGTGTCCTACCTGGAACAACACTTCCTACACCCTCTCTCTCATTTGTTGTTCATTTCAGGGAGTACAGCCCACCTAGTGAATATCAAGCAGTGTTTCAAAAGCACTGGACATTTCAAAAGGGAGATTCAAGGTCAGGTGTGGGCCCTCATTTCAGTGCATCAGTGGAAAGAAAAAAGGCGCAAATACATTCCTCCGGAGACTGGGAAGAAAATGGGAGGCAAGTGCAGAACTTTGGGTGGGGGACTGGAATAAAACCTTTTACATTGTTGGTCATTGTTGGTTGAAAGGGACCTCATGAATAAGGCAATGACATGAAACAATGATAATAATTGTAATAAATAATATTAAATACACGGAGCTAGGCACTGCGTTCTACATTCTAATGCTTCATATAGATGCCTGTAATTCTCAAAACAGCCCTGTGCAGTACATGCTATGCTCATCACCATTTTACAGATGAGAAAACTGAATACAGTTGTTAGGAAATTTGCCTAAGATCACAAAGCTAATAAGTTGGCAGAGCCCAAGCTCCATGCTTTAAGTTATGCTCTTCTACTACGCATGCAAAATAAGTTTCTAATGACTATCTTCCTCTCTATGAGCCAATGAGAAAAAAAAATCAAAATTCTTAACTCTAATATCTATGTTACCATTTAGGAAAATCTGGTGGAGAAGGAATCTATGAATAGCAATGATGCTCTTCTATTTACTCCTCACTCATGCTTCAGAAATCAATATTTATGCCTGGTCAGTCCACAGGAGGAAGTTGGGAATTTATTACAACAAAATGAAGAAAATCCCAGGTGTGGTGGCTCATGCCTGTAACTCCAGCACTTTAGGAGACCGAGGAAGGAGAATCGCTTGAGCCCAGGAGTCTGGATCAGCCTAGGCAACAGAGTGAGACTCTGGCTCTACAAAAAAATTAGCCAGACATGGTGGTGCATGGCTGGGGTCCCAGCTACTTGGGAGACTGAGTTGGGAGAATCGCTTGAGCCAGGGAAGTTGAGACTGCAGTAAGCCATGCTCCACTGCACTCTAGCCTGGGTGACGGAGCAAGACCTTGTCAAAAAAAAAAAAAAAGAAGAAGAAGGGGAAAAAAAAAGGAGAAAACAACCATATTCCGTAAAGCATTGTTAAACAAATATGGTTCTCAGTTCTGTATGACAAATATAAAGTGTTTTCTTAAAACCAGGTTTGGGGTCATCATCCTGCTGAACTCCTCCAAATAAACCTGAGGCTAATCTCATGCTTCCCAGCCAATAACACAAAATAAGACAACAAAAGGAACAAAGAGAGAAAAGACCCCAAAATAAAAATTTTTTAAAGATTATATCTGAATGCCATGCAATTAAAAATAAAAGATTACTTAAAACTAAGATTTAATAAAACATCTCTCTCTATCTTGCCTCTTCCAGTTATCTCTGAAGACAAAGGAAACGGTTACCTGTTTCAGCATCCTCGAGCCTGTGTTCCTCATCGGGAGGTTTGGATGGTGGCCCCATGGATGGGACTCGCCTAGGAAACTGCCCTTCTGAATAGTCCAACGAGTGTGTGGGTTGACTAACTGCAGCCCAGGTATAAAGTTGATCTTGCTATATTTAAAAATAAAAAATGTTGAAATGCTATTAATTCAGTTACAAAAAAATAAGCCATGACTAATACATTGCAAAATCATTTCTATGTAAATTACTTATATATGCATACATATATGAAACATTAAAACAGCATTTTATACTATTCAGTGTAGATTCCTAAGATACACATTTTTTTTCACGCAGTCATTTTATCTTTATAACCACATTTGCCTCAACTTCATTTCTACAGTAAAACCTATGCCTCTTTCTTTGGAGGGAGAGATGCTATGTAGCCCTGCAGGGAATTATAAAACCAGACAGTCCAGACAGTCAATCAGAGAACTCCCTGAACTAGCATCTTTAATTCATCTGAATATGATATCCCTTTTAAAATTGTTTATATACTTGTGGGAATGTCAAAGGACAGGCTGTACTTGGGCACCACAGGACAATAATAGCTCCCGTGCCTTCAACCACAAAAGGCCCAGGAAACTGACTTATCTGGAGTCCAGGTTGGAAACTGGGAGAGAAACTATCAAACAGTGAATAAACCTGCCAAGAAAAAAAAAAAAAAAAAGAATTGAATAGGGATCTTCTGGCCAAGAAAGACCTCGCCAGCTACAGACCAACAGAATCTGGACAGAATGAGAAAGCAGCTAGTACTATACCTAGGGCCAGGAGACAAACTACAAATCTCACAGAGAAGCCTGCTCCACGGCCTATAAACACCTTGGAAAACTGCTCATTAGGATTTCAGAATAACAATGTGTTCAACCATTTTAGGATGCATAAGCTCAATATATGCATGCCCTATATTTGTGACATTTTTCTTAACTGGGTGTATTTCCCTAATACCTCTGATCCACATCAAGCAAAGCAAAGAGAAGAACAGTATGGTGGAAGTAAAAAACAAAAAACCACTGTAATCACTGGGTCGAGACTACAAAGTAAATGAGCTATCAGATGGATGTTGCTATTTCTGTATTTAACAAATTAAGAAACTCATAAAATAATCTCCAGCATGAACAGGAAGATAGTTTAAGCTTTACATTTAGGGATAGTGATTGGCCCTAACTGAGAATTCAGATTCCTGGGGTCAGCCAGGATTGGATCAGAAAGGACCACGTTTCAGACCTGGCTAAGCATTTGAGCTACTCATATATCTTCCAGCTATCCTATCTTGACCCACACCAGAAACTGCGCTATTTAGCATACTGAATATCAGAAATAGTTTTTCATTGGTGAAATTAGTGGCTTTAATTAACATAATAAATGTTAGATAATGAGCTATCATTGGAGAACCTGAAGGAATTCAATTTAAGTAGATTGAGTACGACATCAGAGAACATCCCCACACTTAAAAAGGATAAAACTCAGGCAAGGGATGATGTCAAGGTGTGACAGCCTGAGAGTGCTACCTCCCACCTCTAGTTTAGGAGGATGTCTCTGTGCCTATTGCCAACAGTCGGTCACAGAATCCTATTCCTTGGTGTTTGTATCACATGGACCTTTCACACAAGGTGAGGTCAAGCACCTACCAGAGTGGCAAGCTGGCCATGCTCTGACTCTCAAGTCAGCTTGTATAGGCTCTTGTGCAAACTAATGTTGTATGTTTAATAAATGTTTACATATTGGGCAAAATTCATTTGAGATTTGCTTTCATTAAAACCCAGTAAATTCTTACCCCATATACAAAAATTCAAAATGGAACAAAGACTGAAACATAAGACCTAAAACTACAAAACTCTTAGACGAAAACATAAAGGAAAAACTTGGTAACATTGTTTTTGGCAATGAGTTCTTGAATATGACAACAAAAGCATAAGGAACAAAAATTTTAAAAAAAATCAATGAACTGAACTATATCATAATTTAAAACTTCTGTGCATCAAAGGACACAATCAGAGTGAAAAGGCAACCTACAAAATGGGAGGAAGTATTTGCAAATCAACTCTGATAAGGATTTAACATCCTGAATATAGAAAGAACTCCTACAAGTCAACAACAAAAAACAAATAATCTGATTTTAAAATGGGCAAAGGACTTGAATAGACATTGTTTCAAAGGAGATACACAAAATAGTCAACGAGCACATGCAAAGATGCTCAATATCACTAATCATTATGGAAATGCAAATCAAAACTACAATGAGATCACCTCACACCCACGAGGATGGCTATTATTTAAGAAACAAACAAACAACAACAACAACAACAACAAAAATAAAGCACCAGCCTGGGCAACATGGCAAAACCTCATCTCTACAAAAATATAAAAATTAGCCAGGTATAGTGGCACACACCTGTAGTCCTAGCTACTTGGGAGGCTAACACGGGAGGATCACTTGAGCCTCGGAAGTCAAGGCTACAGTGAGCCATGGTCACGCCACTACACTCCAGCCCAGCAAAAGAGCAAGGCCCTATTCAAAACAACAACAACAACAACAAGATAGAACATAAGTGCTGGCAAGGATTGGAAAAACTGAAAGCATTGTGTACTATTAGTGATACTGTAAAATGATACTGTTGCTATGGAAAATATATGGCAGTTCCTCAAAAAATTAAAAACAGAATTACCATATGATCCAGCAATTACACTTCTGGATATATATGCCACAGAATTAAAAACAGGATCTCAAAGAAACATCTGTACACCTATGTTCATAACAGCATGTTCACAACAGGCGAAAAGTGGAAGCAACCCAAGTGTCCATCCATGAATGAACAGATAAACAAAATGCGATATATATATAAACTGGGAAATTATTTAGCCTTTAAATAGAAGGAAACTCCGATACATGCTACTGCATGGATGAACCTGGAGGACATTTGGCTAAATGAAATAAGCCTGATACAAACAGACGAATACTGTATGATTCTACCCATAAGAGGTACGTAACATTGTCAAATTCATATTGTCAGAAAGTCAAATGGTGGTTGCCAGGGTTGGGGAGATGGGGGATAGGAAGTTGTTGCAATGTAATGGGTACAGAGTTTCAGTTTTGCAAGAAGAAAAAATTCTGGAGGTTGATTACACAACAATGTGAATATACATAACAACACTGAATTGGACACTTAAAATGGTTAAGGTGGTAAATTAATGCTCTGTGTATTTTGCAACAGTTAAAATTTTTTTTAATAATTTTTTTAAAAACAGTAAATGCAAGGCTGTTGGGAATAGCTAAGATGCACTTATTCAAGAGCAGCACATGATTAAATTGACAAGTCAGTTCTTAAGAGGTAACATGGATACCGTGATGGCTTAAGAAAACAACTGAACTGTAGCCAGGCATGTGGCTCACGCCTATAATCCCAGCACTTCGGGAGGCAGAGTCAGGTAAATTGCTTGAGCCCAGGAGCTCAAGAACAGCCTGGGCAACACAGTGAGACCCCACCTCTACAGAATATTTAAAAATTTTTTAAAAATTAGCCAGGGATGGTGCAACACACTTTTATTCCTAGCTACTCAGGAGGCTGAAGTGAAGGGATCACTTGAGCCTGGGAGGTTGAGACTGCAATGAATGATGACTATGCTTCTGCACTCTAGCCTGGACAACAGAACGAGACCCTGTCTCAAAAAAAAAAGAAATAAAAGAAGTTTCTGAAATGTAATGCCCTCTCCACTCTATCCTTCAGCACCCTCCAGTTAGTGGTAATGATACCTATCTCAGCTACAGTTAGGTACAGTTCTTCTACACAGCCCCAGAAAACAGCCTATCTTGAATCTTTGCAGCCATTGCCCTCCTAATATTTTCCAGAATAGCAGAACCAAATTGGCCACAACAGCATGCTTCTAAGCCTGAGCTTCGGTTCCTCATATGTAAAATATGATATCTATAGCATGCTTAGAAAAATGCTTGGCCTACCAGCTCCTCTGGGAGTTGGTGGAGAGAAGCAGGGCTGGAGTAACTGAGAGGCTCCAGACCTGGCATCATGGTCAACCACAAAAAGACTTTTGCCTAGAGAGCCCTTATCCTACTAACAGCCTCAGACATAGTTTTTTCCATATAAAAGAGGTAGCACCAACAACTAAGGGGATAAACTATCTCACTGAGTTTCATCATTCACCAAAATACAAAGCATGCTAAAAGCACTCTATAAAACATCATATAAACAAACAAAAGTAGCTGGTCAGTCCCCCAGTCTTTGAACCACACCTCAGAACTGTAATATATTACTGGGCTGTAATGGTAATCTCAAAACCTCTCATTCATCACGTAGCTCCACTAGCAGAAAATAAGCAAAACAGATTTCTTTCATGGTTCCTCTACATTTGCAGAATCAAATCCCAACTCTTCAACTTAAATATCATTTCAACATTCCTATATCCCTACCATCTTCCTTCCTAAATTCATTTCTCATTTCCTAAACCAAGCTTCATGCCACTAGAATGCCCTCTCCAGCTGTACCCACTCAAGGAGTCTAATCAATCATTAAAAAATCTAGTTGAAGTCCCATTTCACCCGAATCAAACCCACCTCTGCTGAAAGGCCACTCCTGAATCGGACAGCTAACTCAGCACACCTGCCACCCCACATGTCAACACTTAATGGTGTACTATCCAAAACAGTGGCTTGTCACCTAGTCCTGAGTGTATATCATGTTTCCTCAAATTGACTGCAAACTACTTCAGGATGAGAAAGGTGGACACGGGTCTTGTAAATCTCCCCTAGCTCTGGACAGTGCTATGATGACTACATAAAAGCCACTTGAAGCTGGGTGTGGTGGCTCACGCCTGTAATCCCAGTACTTTGGGAGGCCAAGGTGGGCAGATCACCTGAGATTGGGAGTTCGAGACCAGCCTGGCCAACATGGTGAAACCCCATTTCTACTAAAAATACAAAAATTAGCTGGGCATGGTGTCACGCGCCTGTAATCCCAGCTACTCAGAAAGCTGAGGCGGGAGAATTGTTTGAGCCTGGGAGGCAGAGTTTGCAGTGAGCCGAGATCAGGCCACTGCACTTCAGCCTACATGACAGAGCGAGACTCCATCTCAAAAAAAAAAAAAAACAAAGCCACTGGCTGCCTACTGAATTAACACATTTATCAAGTAAAAATAAATAAAAGAGATGGCTGATCAATATAGGCAGAGGCTGTAGCTGCTAATCTCATTTTCTTCATTTGTTTACCAAGGAACCAAAAGGAAACTTTGTGGGTATCATATGGAAAAATGAAGGTATCAGGTTATCTGTTATGTCTAAACCTATTGGTAATTAACTATTTAAAGAAAAAACATGGAGTAGATAAAATTCCTAGGGTATATTCATTGCTCCCCCTAAGCAAACCTCATCACCTTTTGGAGCCTCAATATTCTCATCAGTGAATCAGGAAAAATGTGTCCCTTGTCTTTTTGGGGGAGCTTGCATGAGGCAAGAGTAAATGATATGTGAAAAGCACTATGAAAATTACATGGTGATATTCAAATGTAATATGCCATGAATACTATTTGTTTTGACTTTTAAAAATCTAAGTTTGATTACAATAGTCACACTTTTTTCCTTTAAAAAAAATCCTTTTCAGAGGAATTGAAAATCATTATCTCACGTACACATCATCTCTACTTAACCAGCACTAAATCTTTCTGTGCTCTTTGTATGACTACACGTAGTTGAGCAAACAGTTTTCTTGACATTTATGCTGTTTTTCAACCGGTTTTGCATTCAATTAACAATTGCCCTGTGGTATTTCCTCAACCATCCATAAATGTCTTGTGTGTGTGTGTGTAACATTTCACAAATGTGTTATTTTCTCAAATAGGGTATATGAGTTTCTAGCTACCAGTTACCATATCCTATATTCCCTTGTTTTCTCAGGAATGTCAAGTATAAATAATCAACATACTGTGAGTATTAAGGACAAGGTCAGGATGGATAAGAATTGTTTAACAGAGCAAATCACAGTTTTATTTTTGGGTTAAGGCAGGGATGCATTTTCATGGCCTCACTCCACATCCTTAAATTCTTAAGGTCTGTTTTGGCTTTTGCTGAATGACATTATGTCTTCCTATTAAAGAAAACAAATACGAGCTTTCTACCATAGGCATGTGAGAAACTTTAAAATCACAACCTAAAAGTGGCGTAAGTAGGCTACAGGCCTGCTAGCTTAAGAAAGAGAAAAGTTACTTTTAGCAGCTATTTCCCCATCTTTTCACTAGGTTATAAATAACAACACCTAAAATAACTCAGAGCTATAATCCACAAATAATTTATCATAGTGTGTCCACCAGAAAATAACAATGCTCGAAGGTAGGCATTCTAACAGTGCTTCACTGAGATTTTTACGGGTAAGATGAGGGTTTGGTTCCCACCTTAAAAGATTTCAGATCAACATTTTTTCTGGTTCCTCCATATGCAAGAAAATTTCATTGTCCAATAGTATTTTTTTTTGTAGAAATTACTTTTATTATGTTAAAAATATTCCTTAATGAGCTAGCAATTATTTATGTGGAGGAGAGTCCAGTCCATGACTGAATTATCCTTGCCTTGATTACAGACATTCATGAATGACACACATCACACCATTCTCTGGAGTAGCTGCTGAAGGTCTAGGAGGCGCTTCTCCCTGCCTGTTAGGCTGCTCCCATCACATCACGACAGGATGGACGCTGTTTTTCTCTTTTGAATTAAATCTTGATAACAGTTCGAATGCTCTTTCCAGAATGCAATAGTTCAAAGGCTTTGTTAATTTCATCAAAAGACAGATTGTGAGTCACAAATTCATCAACTTTTATCTTTTTAGACATATATTCAGATACCAACTTTGGGACACTTTCTACACTCTTTCACCCTCCAAAGGCAGTGCCTTTCCATGTGCGACCTGTTACCAGCTGGAATGGATGAGTGGCAATTTCTTGACCTGAAGCAGCTACTGCAACCACCACGCTGATGCCCCAGCCCTGCTGACATGCCTCAAGTGCTGCTCTCACGACCTTGACATCCCTAATACATTCAAAGGAGTAGTCCACTCCTCCATCAGTCATCTCAATGAGCACTTCCTGGATGGGTTTACTAAAATCCTGAGGGTTCATACATTCAGTGGCTTCAAACTCTTTAGCCCTTGGAAATTTACCTTGATTGATGTCCACACCAATGACCCAGGATGCACCAGACACTTTACCGCCCATGATAATTGTCAATCCAACTCCTCCCAGGCCAAAGACAGCACAAACAGAGCCAGGCTCCACCTTGACAGTGTTCACAGCAGCACCATAACCAGTTGAAATGCCACAACCTAGAAGGCAGACTTTATCCAAAGGTGCTAAAGAATCTATTTTAGCAACAGAGATATCAGTCACAACTGTGCATTCAGAAAATGTGCTGGTTCTCATGTAATGTAAAATTGTCTTTCCTTTGCAAGTAAATCTGCTGGTACCATCTGGCACTAATCCTTTCCCTTGAGTGACTCTTATCTTCTGGCAAAGGTTAGTTTTAGGATTTAGACAAAATTTGCATTCTCCACACTGTGGGATGTAAAATGGGATGACAGTTATCACCCGCCTTCAGCTTAGTAACTCCCTCACCAACACTTCCCACAATTCCAGCACCTTCATGTCCCAAGATCACTGGAAGACAACCCTCAGGATCAGCTCCGCTCAGGGTATAGGCATCGGTGTGGCAAACTGCAGTGGCAATGATCTTGATTCAAACTTTACGAGCCTTTGGGGGTGCCACCTCTATCTCCTCTATGGAGAGAGGCTTTCCAGCCTCCCAGGCAACTGCAGCCTTGCACTTGATAACCTGGTTCGCCATGTCCACGGGTTCTGGTTGGCACGGGGGTTGGACTGTATATTAATTTAGAACCTAGATTATTACTGTCTGAGAGGAATTGTTGCTATTCTCATTCCATGACTGGCTTATCTGTGAGTAGAGATAGGATGTCCATCTCTGTGGGAATTAATCTGAATGTAGGTTCTTCTCTTAATAAGAAACTATCAGCACTGCCCCAGCTCAATTGTCTGTCAAGGCCAGCAGACCCATATTAAAGTAGCAAAATATGGTAACTATATCGCAGATATTCCATAAAGTACTATCTCCCACCTGATAACACAGTTTGCATGAAGGGGAAAAAATATTAAAAATAAAAATTGCCTCGAAGTATGCAGCTCACTGATTTCTTTATAACCACTCTAAAATCTGTCCTGGTCAGGTGTGGTGGCTCACGCCTACAATTCCAGCACTTCGGAAGGCCGAGGCAGGAGTATTACTTGAGCCCAGGAGTTGGAGACCAGCCAGGACAAGATAGCAAGACCCTATCTCTATAGAAAAAAAAATTTTAGATAAAAAAATTAGCCAAGTGTGGTGGCACACTCCTGTGGTCCCAGCTACTTGAGGCTGAGGCAGAAGGATTGCATGAGCCTGGGGGGAGGTCGAGGCTACAGTGAGCTGTGATTGCACCACTGTACTCCAGCCTGGGCGACACAGTGAAACCGTCTCAAAAACAAAACAAAACAAAACAAAATCAAATCAAATCAAATCAAATCAATCCCTAGATTATGTAGATAAACCTATCTCAGGCCAGCAGAGGGCTCTACACCTTGTCCTACTGACCTCAAAAAGAATTGCCTCAACTGAACTGTGCTTGGGTGTGATCTCTGAGACAAGACTGCCAAGTCTACAGAAGACTGATGAAAATGCCCATCCCATTACACAATGTTTTGTGTAGGAGGGCTCTGAAGACACATTTATTCCTGATCTTAGAATTTCACAGCTCTGTCTAAAGAACTAAATAGTTGGATGGTATTTTGAGTTTGTGTTTTTTTGTTTAAGATGGAGATGGAGTCTCCGCGTTCCGGGTTCAAGTGATTCTCCTGCCTCAGCCTCCAGATTAGCTGGGACTACAGGCATGTGCCACCACGCCCAGCTAATTTTTGTATTTTTAGTAAAGATGGGGTTTCACCACGTTGGCTAGGATGATCTCGATCTCTTGACCTCATGATCCACCCGCCTGGCCCTCTCAAAGTGTTGGGATTAGAGGCATGAGCCGCGACACCTGGCCATTTGTGTTTTTTTTTCTTTTTTTAATCTCAGGGACAATATAAATTGTGTTGGTCAGATGTGCTTTTCATTTTGGTTATTAAAAAAAAAAAACAGTGAAATTCACATATGGCCCACCTGCCACGTTTGGAGATTCTGGAATATGTGTTTTTGATTAGTCTCATTCCTGGTTCCACTTCAGTATTGTCTTTTTTTCTTTAATCTTTTCACTAAAATAGCACCTTTTTATTTTCTTACTATATCTTTTTCTCCTAATCATTGTAAATACTTTTTGGACTAGGTAGCAATAAACACATTATTGCTATTGGGGAAATAACAAAAAGGCCTTATTTATTTAATTACCTAAAGAGATGGGGTCTCATTCTGTGGCCCAGGCTGAAGTGCAGTAGTGTGATCACAGGTCACTGTAGCCTTCAATTCCTGAGTTCAAGCGATCCTCCCACCTCAGCCTCCCAAGTGGCCAGGACTACAGGTGAGTACATTGATGCCTAGCTTTTTTTTTTGTTTTTTTGTAGAGATGGAGTCTTGCTATGTTGCCCAGGCTGGTCTCAAACTCTTGAGCTCAAGTGATCCTCCCACCTCAGCCTCCCAAAATGTTGGTATTCCAGGCATGAGCCACTGTGCCCAGCTGAGATGTCCATTTATTTCAACTCATTTGAACCATTTATAAGATGACTGACTGGCTGGATAAAAAGTAGATCTACTGACAGTAGCCTGAATTGAACTCACATATCTGGGTTTGCGTTAATCATTTAATTATTCAAAAATAATAGCACAACCCTATAGAATTGTTTTGAGGGGGGTAGATAAGAAAAACAATAACTAATCAGTATCATAACACAACAGCATCCACTGTGTATATTTTCTAAATTTTCTTTTTTTTTGAGACGGGGTCTCACTCTGTCACCCAGGCTAGAGTGCAGTGGCGCCATCTTGGCTCATTCAAGGGATTCTTCTGCCTCAGCTTCCTGAGTAGCTGGGATTACAGGAGCACGCCACCATGCCTGGCCAATTGTTTTATTTATAGTAGAGACAGGGTTTCACCATGTTGTCCAGGCTGGTCTAGAACTCCTGACCTCAAGCGATCCACTCGCCTCGGCCTCCCAAAGTGCTGGGATTACAGGTGTGAGCCACCGTACCTAGCCTATTTTCTAAATTTTCTTTGAATGTTTTATGTAGCTGTAACCATAGTGCACATGGTTTTATAAATAATACAGATTTTTAAAATAATTGCATCATCTTCACACTTATAATTTCTATTTCTGCCACAATCTTCACACAACACTATAACATAGCCATTAAAACAGCTCTACATGGAACACATAAATGTGATTGCCCAAAGCATCTATGGTTGGTTTTTAAACAAAAGGTTTTATTTAAAAATGGAAATGTATATAAAAATGACAAATGTAAAAGAATAATAAGATAACATCAAAAGATTAAACCCCAGGATGAACTGAGATCTCTGACATGTTTACAAATAGGCCAGGCACTATGGTTCCCACCTGTAATCCAAGCACTTTGGGAGGACAAAGTGGGAAATTCTCTTGAGCCCAGGAGTTTGAGGCTGCAATGAGCTGTGATCACATCACTGTACTTCAGCCTGGGTGTCAGAGCAAAATTCTGTCCCCCCCACCCAAAATAAAATAAAAATGACAAAGGAGTGTTTTCTTAGCTGTGCTTAAAAGAAGCACTAACATTACTACCAGTGATATACAAATTGGCACAAATTTTCTACAGAGAAATTTAATATCAAAATAATTTTAAAACCTATCCCTTTTGGGGTTTGTTTTGTTTGTTTTGTTTTGTTTTTTTGAGATGGAGTCCTGCTCTGCCACCCAGGCTCAAGTGCAGTAGCACAATCTTGGCTCACTGCAACCTCTGCCTCCCGAGTTGGATTGATTCTCCCGCCTCAGCCTCCCAAGTAGCTGGGATTACAGGCATGCACCACCATACCCAGCTAATTTTTGTATTTTTGGTAGAGATGGGGTTTCATCATGTTGGCCAGGCTGGTCTTGAACTCCTGACCTCAGGTGATCCGCCTGCCTCAGCCTCCCAAAGTGCTGGGATTACAGGCGTGAGCCACTGAGCCCAGTCAACCCATCCGTTTTGAACCACCAATTCCACTCATAGAAGTCTTCTCTAAGGGGAAAATATATCAGTGATATGCAAAAATATTTATGCACTAGAATATATTTATTCCAATGTTACTTGCATTTTTAAAAAAGAAAAGTAGAATTTCCAAAAATAGCAGTAAGAATAAAAAGTTTTATTTGTACATATAGTGGGACAATCAAGAGCCATTAAAATCACATCTCATTGAATGCCATGTAAAATATGTTTATGGTATGTTGCCAAGTGAAAGTATTTGACTGTAAATTGTATATTGTAAAAATAATACATGAGGCCGGGTGCAGTGGCTCACATCTGTAATCCCAGCACTTTGAGAGGCTGAGGCAGGTGGATCGCCTGAGGTCAGAAGTTGAAGACCAGCCTGACCAACATGGTGAAACCCCATCTCTACTATAAATACAAAAATTAGCTGGGTGTGGTAGCTGGCACCTGTAATCTCACTTACTCAGGAGGTTCAAGCAGGAGAATCGCTTGAACCCAGGAGGCAGAGTTTGCAGTGAGCCAAGACCGTGCCATTGCACTACAGCCTGGGCAACAAGAGCGAAACTCTGTCTCAAAAGAAAATTAATAATAATAATAATACATGAGCTAATGGCTACATAATGTATAATTATATAATGAGGTAATGTTTATATATATATGTTATATATATATATATAAAACATAGAATATCTTAAAGGGAAGAGGAAAGGGAATATTAAATTAAGAAAAAATTAGCAAGCCAGGATTCAAGGGAGAACACAGACCTAGGGAGCGGAGGTTGGCTCATGGGGGATCCTTTTGTCCCCACCCCTCAACACCCCACAGGATTCCTGTGAGAGTTTGTGGGCACATTATCCGGGGAAAGGGACTGGAGGACCCTGACCTCTAAGGGAGACTGGCCCTACTAACACCTCTCACTTGGGGTTAGAATCTAAAATTCCATCACTCTAGTAACAAAGGTAAACTAGAAGTAGGCAGGTTGAACATTTTCAGGGCTAAAATTCAACTTCAAAGCATCTAAATCTTTGAACATACCTCAAGGTGATCTTGGAATATTAGTGCCCCAGGTCCCCAGCAAAAGCAAACATAAATCCTATCTGGGAAAAGATGAGATCAAACTAAGCATTTGCACAGCATAAAATAAAAAAAAAATAGAAAAATGGAGACATAAATTAAAAAATAAACAAAAATCAATAGGAAAACACACAACAGAAAAAAACACACAGGGATCCTAGATTATTATCAGACTCACATTTTAAAATAGCTATGTTAAATCTCTCCAAGAAGGTAAAAGACAAAATAAACAACTTCAGCAAAGAGTGGTGGCTCATGCCAGTCATGCCAACACTTTTGGGAGGTCGAGTTGGGAGGACTGCTTGAGTCCAGCAGTTTGAGACCAGCCTAGATAACACAGAGAGACCCCGTCCCTACAGAAAATTTTAAAAGCTAGCCAGGTGTGGTGTCCATACCTGTAGTCCCAGCTACTTGGGAGGCTGAGGCTAGAGGATCACTTGAGCCCAGGAGGTCGAGGCTGCAGTGAGCTATGATCGCACCACAGCACTTCAGCCTGGGAAACAACATGAGACCCTGATTTAAATTTTTAAAAAGAAAGAAAGAATGCCAACAGATACCTAGAAATAATTTTAAAAACTGAGCAATTCTAGAACTGATAAATAGCCAAATTAAAACCTCAACAGATCTACTTAATGGTAGATTAGAAGCAGCTGAATAAAAAATTAGTGCATTCAAAGAAGGATAAAAAGAAACAATCCAGAATGAAGAAATAGAGTCAAAAGGATGGGAAATATTGCAGAGAAAATAAGAGGATAAAAGATACAGTGAAGAACTCTAACCTATGTATAATTGGAGTCCCAGAAAAAAAGATATCATAAAGAGAATAACTTAGAAGCATTATCTACAGAAAGATCATTCCTGAAAACGTAAAATGAAAGAAAATATCAAACTACTACTGATTTCAAAGCCCTATAAATCCTATAAATGTGTGAATACAGTAAAACTGCTACAAAAAAGCTAAAAATAACATCTTTAAAGCAGCCACAAATAGATGACCTTCAAAGAATCAATAAATAGATTATTTTTGTTAAGTTAGCATCATTGAAAGCCAGAAGATAGTGGAATGACCTTTTTTAAACTGCCTACTAGAATTCTACACCTTGTAAAAATATTTTTCAAGAAGAAAATGAAAGAAACCTATTTTAAGACAAAAAGCACTAAAGAATTTGTCACCTAGCAGGCTTGCACTAAAGGAAATACAAAAAGATGCTCTTTACGCTGAAAGAAAATAATCCCAAACAGATTCCTGAAGATGCAGAAAGAAAGAGCACAGAAAAAAGATTAAATGAATACTAAACATATAAACAGTATTAATGTCTTGTGGAGATAATATAGAAAGAATTAAAATAAAATAACAATGTGTAACTTGGAAATGAAATTTATTAAGTTAGGGAATCTCAAGGTTGCTTAATTTGTCTGGAAACAGGTCTTAAGGTTGCTTAATTTGTCAGGCAATAGGTGAAAGTACCAAAAAACAAAAACGGCAAAAATGTATGCAGTTTTAAAAGATAAGCTTAGGTGTAGTGGCTCAGGTCTGTAATCTCGGCACTTTGAGAGGCCAAGGCGGAAAGACTGCTGGAGCCCAGGAGTTCAAGACCAGCCTGGACAAGATAGTAAAGTCCTACCTTTACAAAAAAATTTAGAAATTTAAAAATAAACATAAAAATTATCTTGGCGTGGTGATGCACCCCTGTAGTGTAGTCCTAGCTACTTGGGAGGCTGAGGTGGGAGGATGGCTTGAGCCCAGGAGTTCAAGGTTGCAGTGAGCTATGATTATGCCACCGCACTCCACCATGGGTTACAGAGTGAGACCTTGTCTTAATAATAATAATAATAATAATAATAATAATAATAATAAGGTAGTTGGTAAAATTACAGTTTTTAAAATACCAGAGAGAACAATTAAATAGTAAACAGTAATTGATAAATCCAAAAGACACAAAAGGAAAAGGACTATAGAACAGATAAGACAAATAGAAAATATACAATAAAGTAGTACTTTAAATCCAAGCATTTAAACAATTGTATTAAATGTAAATGGACTTAGTTATACTTCAGTAAAAAACAAAAGACTGTCAGACAAGATAAAAAATGAGCTCCAAACCTATTCTCTTTATTGAAGATACAAATGAAAAGGTATAAAAATGATTAAGATTACTAGAAAGTAAAAAGATATAACATGTAAATTTTAAACTAAAGAAGGCAAGCATAGCTATATTAATAACAGATAATGATTTACAGCAAAAAGCATCATAAGAAACAAAGTGGAAGTCTTCTATTGATAAAAATGTAATTCATAAGGAAAATAATTCTAAATATGTGTGCTTCAAATAACAAGGCTTCAAAGCACACATAGCAAAAATTGGCAGAGCTCTAAGGAAAAAAACATGTCCACAAACATAGTAGCAATAACTTTCTCAATAGCTGCTACAATGAAAATAAAAAGTAAGGATATAGAAGACCTGAACAACATAATCAGCAATTTACCTAATGGACTTAAGCAGAACATTTAACCTAAAACATTCTTTTCAAGCACACACAGCACACTGATGAAAGCCGATCACATCTTGGGCTATAGTAAATCTCAATAAATGGCAACATACTGAAATGAAGAGTATGTTTTCTTAATAAAATGTAATTAAATTAGAAATCAATAACAAAAGAAGATAAAACAAAGTCTCCATGTTTGGAAATCAAGCAATACAATTCTAAATCACACATTATTCAAAAAAGACAACACAGTCAACATTTTAAAATATTTTTTAAATGAAGGATAATATAAATATTTGCCTTAACTTTAGAGATACAGTTAGTCATGTTTACAGAGAAATCTGTAGGTTTAAATGCATATATTAAAAAGATAAAAGGCTACAAAAATCAGTATGTTAAATATCCATCTAAAGAATTTAGGAGAGAAAAAGATCCAGCAATTTAGTCCAAAGAAGGGAGAAAGAAGGAAACAGATTTAAGTGTTAATAAATAGCCTCCAAAGAAGCCTTCTGAAAAAGCTAATAATATTAAAAACCTCTGGCAAGTATAATCAAGTAGAGATACAAATAACTAACGTCAGAAATAAAAAAGGAAACAGAACATTGATCCTACAGGCTTTAAAGTAGTAAGATATTAGGATAATTTTACACCAAAATTTAAAAATATTAGATAAAACATAATTTTTAAGGAAAAAAAAAGCAATTTACCAAAATCAACATACAAAAAAGAAAATGTAAATTGTTTCATAACCAGCTTTTGCTTTCTTTTTTTGAGACGGAGTCTTGCTCTGTCACCCAGGCTAGAGTGCAGTGGTGCGATCTCGGTTCACTGCAACTTCCGCCCCCCGGGTTCAAGCTATTCTCCTGCCTCAGCCTCCTGAGTAGCTTGACTACAGGCAACTGCCACCACGCCCGGCTAATTTTTCTATTTTTAGTAGAGATGGGGTTTCACCATATTGGTCAGGCTGGTCTCGAACTCCTGACCCTGTGATCCACCTGCCTCGGCCTCCCAAAGTGCTGGGATTACAGGCATGAGCCACCATGCCCAGCCGCTTTTGCTTTCTTCATAATTTCTTTTGATGATTTTTTTTTTTTTTTTTTTTTTTGAAACAAGGTCTTGCTCTGTCACCCAGGCTTGAGTGCTAGACTACGATCACAGTTCACTGCAGCCTCAACCTCCTGAGCTCAGGAGATCCTCCCATCTCAGCCCCCTAAAGCGCTGGGATTACATGTGTGAGCCACAACACCCAGCCCATTTACTCTGAATATACTCCAAATTATCAGTCTTTTCCTCTATAGCCACGGTATTGTCCTGTTTAAGAAGTTTTTACCTACTCCATAAGCAACAAGATACCTCCTATATTATCTTCCAGAAGGTTTGTTATTTTATCTTTCACATTGACATTTATAATCATCCTAGAAAGTTTTGTATTTGTGAGATGGATATCAACTTTCATTATCTTTTTCATATGATTACCCAGTTGACCCCATCCCATTTATTTAAAAGGCTGTATTAAGCTGCTTTTCAGTGCCACTTTTGTCATTCATTCACTGTCTATACACATGAGAGTCTGTTAGGTGACTCTGTTCCACTGTGTGTTTGTATGTCCTTGCACAAATACTAGAATGTTTAATTACTGTTGCATTATAATAAGTCTTGATACCTGGAATGTTAACTCCACTTTGATTTTTTTTTTTTTTTTTTTTTTTTTTTTTTGAGGTGGAGTCTCCCTCTGTCGCCCAGGCTGGAGTGCAGTGGCGCGATCTCGCCTCACTGCACGCTCTGCCTCCCAGGTTCACGCCATTCTCCTGCGTCAGCCTCCTGAGTAGCTGGGACTACAGGCACCCACCACCATGCCCGGCTAATTGTTTTCTATTTTCAGTAGAGACGGGGTTTCACATTGTTAGCCAGGATGGTCTCTTATCTCCTGACCTCGTGATCTGCCTGCCTCGGCCTCCCACTTTGATTTTTTTAAAGATCATCTTCCTTATTCTAGGCCCTTCCAACATAAAGTTTAGAGGCAGTTTGTCACATCCCACTAAAGCACACAAGCACGCATTCACACACACCCTTGAGATATTGATTAGAATTGCATCTAATCTATTAGTTTGGAGAGAAATGAAACAAAAAAAATCAAAACCATAAACATGATAAATCTGTTCATATACTTGTCATTTCTGATTTTTCTCACTGAAGTTTATTAGGCTTCTGCATGCAGGCCATGCACATGTCTGTTCAGTGTCTTCTTAGATTATTTGATGTTTTTAATATTGTCTTAAATGTATTATTTTTTAAGTATCTTTAAAATTTTTGTTTGCTGATACAGAAATGGCATTGGTTTTACATATTGATTTTGTGTTCAGTAATTATGTAAATTTTATTTCTAATTATTTATCTGTAAATGTATTTGAAATTTTTACATATACAATCACATCATCATAAATAATGGCAGTTTTATTTCTTCTCCAATTTCTTATTTATCTTCTAGACCATATAGGAATAACTGTTCAATAGAAGACAGAGTGGTAATAGTGGCATTGTTTTCTCATTCCCAAACTTAAAAGAACAAACCTTCAATATTTCACCATCTAATGATAATTGCTGTAGATTTCTTACAATTGTCCTTTATCAGGGTAAGCAAGTTTTCTATTTCTAAGTTTCCTAAGAGTTTCTGTCATGAATGGTGATAAAGTTTATCAAATGCTTTTCTGATAATCTCTAGGGAGAATCATTATATATACACACATTATATACATACATTATATACTATATATAATGTATATATACATATATACATACAATGTATATAATGAAAAATATGTGGCTTTTAAATGTGAAGCTGACCTTACTTTCCTGGAATCAACCTAACCTGCTTTTGATATGTCATTTGGTTTTCAAATGTTAAACCAGCCTTGCATTCCTTTATATACATTGCTGGATTAAATTTGCAAATATTTCATTAAGAAATATTTACATTTATCAGGGATAGTAGCTATAGTTTCCTAATGACTGTATCTGGTTCTAGTATCAGGGAAATTTTGGCCTCATAAAATAAGCTGGGCAGTGTTCATTCCTCCTGTGTTTTCTGAAAGAGTTTATACTAAGACTGGTTTTATTTCTTAAATGTTTGGTAGAATTCACCAATGAAACTACCTGAGTCCAGAGGTTTTGTTAACACTCTTATTTTATTAATAAAAAAAAAATTCTAAGGTGAGGAACAAACTGAAGACAAGACCAAAAGAATATGTGTGTATGTGTGTGTGTGTGTGTGTGTGTATATATATCTCTCCATGTATGCAAATAATTCATATGCTCCAAGAGGGCTTGAAAATCTAGGCACTCAAGAGAGAGCAAAAACGTTCATACCACCATGATTTGGGCTTTTTAAAATAAACTTTCAAACCCTCTCAGTGAGCATGCATTATTTGTAATTAGAATTAAAAGTAATAAATGGCAGTCAGGGCTGTCTCCCCACAAATAGTTTAGGTTAAATAGAATAGGTTCTCCCCACTCTGTTCTGAGCTTGTAGTGATAGTGTGGATAGGCTTTCTGACATGGCTACAAGTTGGATATGGTCTGTTTCACCTTGAAGATCCTATTAGTTCATTTCACTAGCCTTCCACTTCTCACACAGTCAGAACAAAGCAATACCTGACTCTTAGATGGGTGAGGAACCCCATTTTGAACTCCATAACCAAAAGAGAGAGATGTGACGGCTCAGGCTTGTTGGGAGTGGGGCTATTACTGTCAAATGCAGAAGCCACAGAATCCAGGAGTTAGAAGAGCAGGGAAAAAATAGAGTGTCGAGCCTAGAAAAATGGAGAATCTCTCTCAAATTACTAACGGTCATCTAGAAGACATTAACACCATACCTTTTATTTCTAATGAGGCTAAAGCAGCTCACTTTCAACCCCAGCGTATCAGAGAAAAGACAGACATAAAGATAAGTTTCATAGGGTGGATTTAAAAAAAAAAAACACACATAAAAAGGCAGTCTTTATAATTTTGTAGTAGTTGGACAAGCAAGCCAATTAAAATTTCTTGTTAGTCTCTTACTTTAAGGTACCATGAGACTATTCTATCATCAATTAGATAATGCAAATGATGGAAAATCCCAGAATTAAGGGAAACAAAGCAGTCAGGTTGAACAGGAAACAGTTTTTACAATGTTTTATAGCAGTTTTATAACTTTTCTCAAATCTTCTTATTGGTTCCAGATAAAAGACTATATATAAATATTATGTAGAAGGGTAATCATTAAGCTACCAAAGAATAACAAATACAATATGAAACATAAAAACATGGTATTAATTAGCTCAATCTTTAAGAGATGTTACATCTGAATTGAAATATTACATTAGCAACATTCAGCCTGTCATTTTTATCAACTAGAGTCTTTATGAGAATGTCGACAAAATAGGGGATGCATTAGGGGTTCAGAAGAAAATTATTAATCAGTTCGACACAAAATGCAGGACTGGTACACTTGGTCAATAACACACTAACAATAGAAACTAAGTAGTAGCTTGGGAGAGCTTATTGGGAGGTGGATCAAATTCAGGCATGGTGCGGGGGAGATGCTGTTATGTGATTTTTATAAAAGTATTTGACCTATATTTAGAAGCTCATTTCCATTAAACTTGATGTCTGAATTATTGGTTGACCTTGAAGAAAATAAAATTACTGAAGTCTAAATGACTCTTTCCTAATCATACATTAGAGAGGAAACATATCTAGCCAACCTTGTGGTGTTGATAAGAATAAATTATATAACATCAATAATGCTCTGAACATCACCCAGGGAGGTCAGTTGACTTACCCAAGGTCATAGCAAATTCAGAAAAAGACAGCAAGGTTCTCCTACCTCCAGCTAAGCATAGAAGCTTTCCTGTAATACACAAAGCTTATGCTCTGAGGCCTTGAAAACCAATGGTTTTCTTTTTGGTTTTGTTTTGTTTTTCAAATCCAAACTGAATCTAACTTGGCATTCCAGCTGGATTAAATATTTAACACATCTTCTAACATTATCCAGCTGCAAGAAAAAAAAAATGAGAGAGGTAGGATCTTGTGGGGATTAGGGGATGCTCTTAGAGTTAAAAAAATTAATTTTAAATCCTGGAAGGCCTCAGCCTTCCAAGTAGCTGGGACTATAGGTGTGCACCACTGTGCCTGGCTTTTTTTTTTTTTTTTTTTTTTTTTAGTAGAGACAGAGTCTGACTATGTTGCCTCAGCTGGTTTCAAACTCCTAGCCTCAAGTGATTCTCCTGCCTCAGGCTCATAAAGTGCTAGGATTACAGGAGTGAGCCACCACGTCTGGCCCTTTTCAGTGATATATATTTATAAAAATTCCAAGTTTTAGTCATTATTTTTTTTAAAAAAAGTATCTAATTTTGAAGTGCCAGTCTTGAATAATCTCCCTGAACCTCAATTTTCCCTCTATAAAATGGGGATATTACGAGATAATTTTTGCAAATCATAATGCCTGAAATATCTAGTAAGTGTTCCATAAATAGTACCAACTACAGTTACTATAGTTAATATTGCTTCTTTCCTTCCTTCATTCCTTCCTTTCCCCCACTTCATTTCTTCCTTTTTTCCCCTTCCTTCATTTCCCTTCTAAATTAAAAAAGTTATTATAATCATTAACTAGTTTCACCTTCAGATAACCCAGACATGGAGGCAATTTTTCTAATACTTCTGAAAAGTGAAAACAAAATCTTTTGGTACAGCTGTGCAGAGCCGTAACAGAAGCTATTATTTCTCTCAGTGACTGATATTTCAAGGAAAGCGTTAAACTAATAGCAATGACTAGGAAAGCATGGTTTTAATGAAGTCACATACTCCCACAGATTTCTGACTACCACAGACATACACAAAGCTGAATTCTTGAGTAATTAATTGTTAGCAACTACTTTATGCCAGATAAACTAGGATCAACTAAATGTCAACAGGAAGCGTTAAAGTTATAAGCCTCTCTACGGCTTCAGAAGGTAGCTATATAAAGTATTAGCTATTAACAGAGCACTGTAGAGGAAACAATAATTTGTCATATTAAATAATGTAAGCTGTGCGGTAGACTTTTTAAAGTCAATAGTTAAATGCCTTTTATTGCTAAGAAATAAGGTTTTTTTCTTAACTTTCATTTTCTAGATATCAGCAAGTACAATTAAGAGTAAATCCATTTAAATTGAATAATTCTATTATTCTGTCCACTCTTCCTAAAGCTTTCAAAAGCTTGCTCAATTAGCAAAGTAAATCCTGTTTGTTTCTAGATCTTATTTTTCTTGTCTTTCCTGTATATTATAATTCAGGCAATTAATGAATTGCATCTATTAATCTAACATATCCCACTTCCTCAGTGATTCCTACTAACCTGTAGATGTTCAAATTCCATCTTCTTGGTCAATGCATTCTGCTGGATCCTTTCTGGAGACAGGTCCTGACAAACCTTTTCTACTTTGCATAAGGCCGTCCCATCACAAGAGTGGATGCTTTCTCTTACCATCCTAGGGCCAACTAGGATCTCAGCCCGCCACCTTAGCCTGCTCTAACTCAGCTGTTGGAGAGAAAAAATCCCCCCTGTGAAGCAAGTGCACAGTCTCTATTTCAGAGACTAAACCCTGCCCTCACTCCCTTCACAGCATTACTGGAACCAGTTTCCTGACTCTGCATTACCTCTCTAGCACTTCCTTTGGAAATGTAACAAGAGCAACATGGATGAATTAAAAGGAAATGCCTCTGCCGAGACATCTTAAGAGAAGGCAATCAATAAATTTTAAGTATCCCAAAATAGATTTTCAGAAGTAGTGAATGGTTTGGAGTTTAAACAAATGGATTTTTTTTATCTGCCTCAAACCCAGCTGAGCATTTCCCTCTGCATGAGGCTCTTTTCAATGACATACTTCTTGTTGTTGTTGTTGTTGTTGTTGTTGACAGGGTCT
Source organism: Pongo pygmaeus (assembly GCF_028885625.2). Classification (NCBI taxonomy): domain Eukaryota; kingdom Metazoa; phylum Chordata; class Mammalia; order Primates; family Hominidae; genus Pongo; species Pongo pygmaeus. The sequence goes on from NC_072373.2 coordinate 8,944,964, forward strand.
TACTCTGTTGCTCAGGCTAGAGTGCAGTGGTGCAATCATAGCACACTTCGGCCTCCTACTCCTGGCTCAAGTGATCCTCCCGCCTCAGTCTTCCAAGTAGCTGGGACTATAGGTATGCACCAGTGTGCCTGGCTGACTTTTTTTTTTTTAGTAGAGACAGAGTCTGACTATGTTGCCTCAGCTGATTTCAAACTCCTAGGCTTAAGTGATTTTCCTGCCTCAGACTCCTAAAGTGCTAGGATTACAGCAGTGAGCCACCACGTCTGGCCCTTTTCAGTGATATATATTTATAAAAATTCCAAGTTTTAGTCATTATTAAAAAAAAAAGTATCTAATTTTGAAGTGCCAGTCCAGATGGTCAGATTTTTTTTAATGATATAGCTAAAGAGTCCTTTTATATACTAATAAATTGTGGATTGCTCATCAAAAATTGAGAGCATGAATTATTAAAAAAAAGTACTCAATAAAGCATTGCCCATCTAATCTCCAAAACTAGAAACCTTGATCTTTGACAACCTCACACCTTCTAAATCCAGTAAGTCACCAAAATCAATTAGTTCCATCTCAGATACGTCTGTAGAATGTGCTTCTTATTCATCTCAATCACTTTGGGCTCTCAAATCTAGTTTAAAAAGATTTTGATATACCAGGCACAGTGGCTCACGTAATCCCAGCACTTTGAGAGGCCAAGGCAGGAGGATCACTTGAGGCCAGGAGTTTGAGACCAACCTGGCAACATAGCTAGACCCTGTCTCTACAAAATATTTAAAAATAGCTAGGCATGGCAGTGCACGTCTAATCCCAGCTATTCCAGAGATGGAGGTGGAGGTGGAAGAATCACTCCAGGCTAGGAGTTAGAAGCTACAGTAAGCCATGATTGCACCACTGTACTCCAGCCTGGGCAACAGAATGAGATTGGTTAAAAAAATAAAAATTAAAACAAGATTTATAGTCTCTTACATGATTACCACATCCTTGTAGCTAGCTCTCCACTATGCAGAAAATCATCTTCATCAAAAGCAAAGATTAGTGGCCAGGTGTGGTTGCTCACACCTGTAATCCCACCATTTTGGGCAGCCGAGGTGGGTGGATTGCTTGAGCTCAGGAGTTTTAGACTAGCCTGGGCAACATGATGAAACCCTGTCTTTACAAAAAATACAAAAATTAGCAGGGTGTGATGGTGTGCAACTCTAGTCCTAGCTACTCAGGAGGTCAAGGTCGGGGGATTGCTTAAGTCTGAAAGGTTGAGGCTGCAGTGAGCCATGATTACAACACTGCACTCCAGCCTGGAAGACAGCACAAGGCCCTGTTGAAAAGAAAAGGAGGAGAGGGGAAGGGAGGGGAGGGGAGGGGAAGAAGAAAGAATGAAGGAAGGAGGGAAGGAAGGAAAAAATTAGCATATTCCTTTCTTGCTACTACAAATCTGAGATCTCTGGTTGGTCCAAGGGTAGTGAGTTATTTCAATTGATTTCAATTGATTGTTCAGAATCAGTTACAGATCAAATTCCTTGTTTTACTCTTTCTTTCTTCTCACTACTATACTTGACTAGCCTTTAAAAGTGAGCAAATACAAATATTTGAGACCTCTAATGATTCTGAGATGGAATTGGGATTGCGGATGTGCCTGTGAAGATGCCCTTAGCAACAGGTATCACCCATCCCTGTCTCCGCCCATCCTTCACAGCCCACCTTGGTTTCTGCCAACTGGAATTGTTCACCATTTCTTGAATGTGTCAGGATCTTTCATAGCCAACCATACCTCTGAGGCAGAAACCAGGTTTTCCGCCAAGAACAACCTGCCTTTTCCACCTTGAAAACTCCTACTTAACCTTCATGTGCCGCTTCAAATGCCACCTTTCTAGAATGGGGCCTTCCTCCACTTACACAGGTGTTTATTGCTTCATCTGTGTTCCCAGAGCACTCTGTACTATCTGTGTCAGCATTTACTGTGTTTGAACTGAGAATTCTCTTTGATGCACTGTCTGTCTGCTCCCTATCTCCAATGAGAATGTAAGTTCTCCTAAGACACGGACATGAATTATTCTTAACTGGGTAGGCCTTGTAGGTATTAACACTTCTTTTTTTTTTTTTTTTTGATGGAATCTCACTCTGTTGCCCAGGCTGGAGTGCGGTGGCCTGATCCTGGCTCACTGCAACCTCCACCTCCTGGGTTCAAGAGATTCTCCTGCCTCCCAAGTAGCTGTAATTACAGGCATGCACCACCAACACCTGGCTGATTTTTCTATTTTCAGTAGAGGCAGGGTTTTGCCATGTTGGCCAGACTGGTCTCGAACCCCTGAACTCAGGTGATCTGCCCTCCTTGGCCTCCCAAATGCTGGGATTACAGGTGTGAGCCACTGTGCCCGGCTGGTATCCACACTTCTTGAATCCCTTACTGCATGTTAGCTTTATCATAATCCAACAAAAAGTTCATGAAATTTAAATGAGGCAACTTCTGGGCTTAAATCATAACTCCATCTTTTTCTAGAAATTTACCTGTGAGAACCTTTGGTCCCTGGCCTATAAAATAGTATCATACAGGCTGGGAGCAGTGGCTCACGCTTGTAATCCCAACACTTTGGGAAGTCGAGGTGAGAGGATCACTTGAGCCCTGGAGTTCAAGGCCAGCCTGGACAACATAGTGAGACCTCATCTCTACAAAAAAATAAATAAATTTGCCAAGCCTGGTGGCATGCACCTGTGGTACCAGCTACTAGAGAGGTTTAGGTGGGAGATCACTTCCGCCCAGGAGGTTAAGGCTGCAGTGAGCTATGATCATACAACTGCACGCCAGTCTCAAAAAAAAAAAAAAAAACAAAACAGAAAAACAGTAAATACAACCAGCTTAAGGGGTACTTTCTGAGAACTGAGATTAAATGAGATATATGAATTTTGCCTGAAAAAGTCCTGCCATGAATATAACAACAAAAATGATGATGAAATGGCTCTAGCATCTACTCAGCCCCTGTTCTACGCTGGGCATTACCCTAGCCCCTTTACAGCCCATGTTGTAAATATCACTAACCCTCCATCTTAACAACTAGGAACCAAGCCCACAGAGGACAAGTGAGACAGCCAGTGCCACATAACAATCACCTAGCAAAGCCAAGACTCAAACCCGCCTGGGGATTCCACCACACTTACTCTATAATGTTCTCTTACATAAGTGCCTGATATTTTATCTGATCCTCACCAAAACTCTTCTATTTTCCTCATCTTATAGATGAAAATACTAAGTCCCAAATAAGTAACTCGCCCAAAATCACAGAGCTACAGGGTGAACAACTCAGACTGGGCCTCTGGAAAGTTTAGTGGATTTTATTGCCGCTGTTTTGTGGTTGTCTCCAATAATCACTGATGGCTCCGAGTAAGGGAGAAGGAGGTGGTGAGTTGCAAAGTAGACACTCCGCAGGGTTGAAAGGCTGAGAAATGCCAAGACAGTGGCTTCTCTCTGCATGGATCTGCTTAGTAGAGCAGCAAGGGTTCCAGAAATAGAATTTCCTAGATTGGTATTCTAGCATGACATTAGTTTCTCGGGATGTTGTCTCTGCTTAGTCCTAGCTCATCCCAGAAGTAGGAACAGGCAACAGGGCCACCGTGCTGAGGTTCTCCAGCAATTATGGGAACAAGCGTAAGAAGAACAGAGCATGGTATGTATGAGTCTACCGCATGATGCTATTGCTAGGACAAGTTTGGAAACGGAAACAAAAGGTTAAGCATATGGAACCCACCCCCACATACACACACATCCTCCTCTGCTCTATGAGAGTAGAAGATCCAAAGAAAGGAATTAGAGTGGGGTGAATTTCAAAAACTATAGCCTTATAAAAGGAAACCAATTTTGAGTTAAGGGAAGGAATAAAAGGAATATAAGGCCTTTTTTTTTTTAAATGAGCTGGGAGTATCAAAAGGGTCCAGTGAAGAGCACACAGATTCAGAATGGGCCTAGAGAAGACAGAGGATCAGGACTGGATTAGACAGAGGCGAGAATTATGTGTATTCTGTAAATGCCAGAGCCCATGGTGGTACCTACCCTCAAGAAGGAATAAGAAAAGGGAATATGAAAAGTGCTGATAGCAGGGTTTAATTTAGAACAGTGACACGCATTAAAAAGTCCACTGGAGGCCAGGCATGGTGGTTCACGCCTGTAATCCTAGCACTTTAGGAGGCCAGCCGAAGCAGGAGGATTGCTTGAGCCCAGGAGTTCGAGACCAGCCTGGGCAACATGGCAAAATCCCATCTCTATTAAAAAAAAAAAAAAATTAGATTGGCTAGGTAGTGCACATCTGTAGTCACAGCTACTAGGGAGGTTAAGGTAGGAGGATCGCTTGAACCTAGGAGTTTGTGCCTGCAGTGAGCTATGATCGTAGCACTGCACTCCAGTCTAGACAACAGAGCAAGACCCTATCTCAAAAAAATAAAATAAAGAAAAAGTTCATTGGTCCCTCTGCTTTGCCACACAGAAAGTTCTGCTCCTTCAGAGGTAGACTTACACTTTTCAGTGATTCAGTCTTAAAATTAGATAGCAAGTCTCAAGCTGAGTGGGGCAACATCTAAATGCCTATCATAAAGATTTTCTTAAGCAAAAAGAAATACTGTATGAAACTGCATTCACAATTTTCTAAGACTCCTATCTCTCAGAATCCAGACTTTGCCCACACCGGAGCTTACATTTTCTCAAAGGTGTTAGCTGAAGGTGAGGTTTGAACAATTTGCTCTAGGAAAACACATACCAAGCAGAAGTAGCACATATATGAAAGCTGCCTATTGGGTCTCTTTTCACAGAAGGAAAAGCTAAAATAAGGGCTCAGCCTTAAGATCTGTCACCAACCACATATAGCACAGGAAGCAGGCTGGAACTGAGACTAAGATCTGTGACATGCTCTGCTACTTATAGACTAGGGTGCCTTGTTGGTGCTTAGAATGGGCACTGACTCACCCGTTAGTAGACTCTATAGCCATTATGGCTACAGTTATTATTATCATCATTTAAAAACAAGGTTGGCCTTTATGTGCAGTGCTTTGATCTACTGAGCCCAAATATAATTCAATAGAATAGAGAATTTGAACAAGTCATTTCTAAAGACTATGCCCTTAAATCAACATAACAATTGGGACTTAGAAACCAGGATATTTATCCATAATATCCATGTATAGTCCCATAGAAGGATGGTTAATTTCTACCACATATTTCTTATTTTCTGAAGCTATGGATATAGGGAAGGTTCCTGTGAAAACCTATCATCTCTTTGCCTTTGAACATACTTGTGAAATGCTAACACATGTGGATGCATAGCCTGTAATGATTATTCCAAAATAGATTTAGGGACTTCTGCATAATAGGCACAGAAGTTAAGAGCAGGCATTTCAGAGTTTAACATACCTAGATCTGAATAGCTTCTCTGCTAATTATTATGACCAGTCTCTTTATAAAAAACACACCTAACAAAACCTCCAAGGGGTGTTAAAGATCAAATGACATGTGTAAAACCCTCAGCAAAGTAAGAGCTCAAAAAATGGTGACTATTAGCATTAAACGAGTCATTAAGAGGGATTTAGTTTGACTTTTACTGGTGAGGCCACACCGTTGGTAAGAGTTGAGAAACAAAACCAATTTTCATCACCTAGCTCAGTACTCTTTAGCTGGATTTTAGTCTCAAATTATTATTAAATATCGGTTTGACCTTAATTAAAGCCTTGATCTAACAAGGTTGTGAGCAAGATATGCCTTCCCGGTTTTTCTTGGTCTCGCGTTGTAAAAACTTTCTTCGTGTTTACAGACATTGTTTCTTGTTCATAATTAATGAGCACATGGGATGGACTGATGTCTTGTTTCATCAATAATCATTTTCCTTCTGTACACAGAAGACTACCCAGTTTCCACCCGCGTGATCTGTTGACTATGTCTGATGGCTGGCTGACCTCAAATTTTCATTTGTAGTTCATCATATCTATAAGCATCCATGATCTTTGTATCTTGATATAATCTTCTGTACAAAATTTTTGTTCAAATCCTTAAAAGTGAAAACATACTTCAATAAGGGTTAATCATTTAGCTAAAGGAGCATATAACCTTTAGCAAATACAACTTAATTAAAAATCCGTTTTATCTGAAAAGGAAGTTGTGTTATTTTAACCTATCAAGAGACTTTAGTGGAGTAAGTGCTGTATCAAAACAGGACAAAAAATACTTAATCAACATTAGCATTTATACATATCAGATTATTTTCTCTAATGTTATTGATACCTTAACTATAACCATATTTGTTTTCACCTGTACTCAGGGGAAAAAAAAACACAAATGCTATTTTCTTGAAAAATCTATAAAGCTTTCACTCCTCTCTAATTTCAAAAATTTACCTCAAAGAATTTTTTTATTTTAAAATTTAAAGCTATTACAATTAATCTTCCTGTGAATATATTTTGCAGTGGTGAAATTTTAAGACGCCTTCCTGTAACTCCTTATATTTGGAAATGAATACTATTCTGAGAATTCTTCTGCATAATTTGAAATGACCAGCAGAGGGCAGAGCTAAAAATTTGACACTAGAATCCCTGTGCATGAATGAGAAGAAATTTCCAAAATGAGGCTGAGGAGTTCTATTTTTGACTGAAATTTAGCACCTCGGTTGCTATATTTGCTGAGCTTAGAAACATGCCAAGAAGAAATGTCAACCTTATATTCTCTTCAGTGCAAATGGGGAAAATAAAAATCAACACTGCAATAAAATAATTCAATGCAGTACAAATGCTAGAATTAACCAAAAACAAAGAACTGAAATGATGTGACATAAATAGTACCTTGTTCATTTTATGCACACATATGACGTGCAACTAAATAACTTACAAATCAAATACCTGGTGATAAAGGTAGACAAAAATATCTGTAAAAATTAATCTGTGAAAAGTAATTTTATCTGTATCTGTATATGCATTACATAATAACTTCTTAATATAGAATATAAACCTTACAGACAAGATTCTTGCAAAAGTTTTCCAAATTTTTCTAGGGTTGTTTGAAACTTTGATAAGTACAAAAATGGTTACTTTATTGTCCACATTCTGTAAGTTCAATGTTTTACAACCCCTTGTATTTCAAAAGGACATTTCAAAACATTTGTTAATACATAAAGGAAAAAGCAAAAGGAAGAAAAACCCTGGGGTTTAGGCTTATGGGTACGGTATATATTGAATAAGATTACATGCAATATACAGAGTTTTATTTTTTTGTTTTTTTTTTGATACGGAGTCTGGCTCTGTCGCCCAGGCTGGAGTGCAGTGGCGCGATCTAGACTCACTGCAAGCTCCGCCTCCCAGGTTCACGCCATTCTCCTGCCTCAGCCTCTCGAGTAGCTGGGACTACAGGCGCTTGTCACCATGCCCGGCTAATTTTTTGTATTTTTAGGGGTTTCACCATGTTAGCCAGGATGGTCTCGATCTCCTGACCTTGTGATCCGCCCACCTCGGCCTCCCAAAGTGCTGGGATTACAGGCGCGAGCCACTGCGCCCGGCCAATATACAGAGTTTTTATTCAGCAACATACCTGGGTATGAACATCTGCATTTTACATCTCAAGTTTTTTCAAATAGAGAAAAAGTTAAATAGAGAAAGTTCTTGTAAGAAATAAAAAGTTGTGTTAATTCCACCAAAAATTCTGTTAACCCGAATTGGAGACAAACTCAGTCTCAGTCTCTCTCTCTCTCTCCTCTCTTTCTCTTTCTCTCTGTCTCTCCGTCTCGCTCTCTCTCTTTCCCTCTGTCTCTCTCTCTGTCTTTATCTTTCTCTGTCTTTCTGTCTCTCTGTTTCTGTCTCTGTCTTTCTCTGTCTCTCTCTCTCTGTCTCTTTGTCTATCTCTGTTTGTCTCTCTCAGTCTCTGTCTCTCTCTCTGTCTCTCTCCGTGTGTCTCTCCGTCTCTCTTGGCTGAGCAGTTTCTCAATTACACACAAGAAGTTAACCAAAGCCATAATGATCAATCCAGGGAAAACGTTTCGTTAATAAGGCTTAGCTCTGGCACAGCATCTCTCATGAGCAGAGCTGTAACTCTTGAGAATTCAAAGGTGAGTGAAATAACAAAAGACAAGAGCAGCTTCCATGGCAAAGTAGCAACTAATATTCACAGAACACACTTTCTAGAGCAAGACTTTCCTGAATCGGGCTTATCAAAAATTCATATTCCCAGAGCCCAGTCTCAGATCTGGTCAATCAGACTTTCCAGAAGCAGAGCCCAAGAATTTGCATTTTATAAATATTCCCAGGCAGCACAGTAACACGGAATAGCATAAGATGAAGCTGCCGACCTAGCCAGGAGGTAGCTAAGGGAGGTCCCTGTAGGTCATAAATAAGAGCTACAGTAATCACCCTGGGGTAAAGCATCTCCGAGTGTAACAAGATTGGACTTGGTTTTTAAAAATCAGGGCCAGGTGCAATGGCTCACACCTGTATTCCTAGCACTTTGGGGGGCCCAGGTGGGAGGATTACTTGAGTGCAGGAGTTCAAGGCTGCAGTGAGCTATGATTGTTCCATTGCACTCCAGCCTGGGTGACAGAGAGAAATCCTATCTTTTAAAAAGAAAAAAAAAAAATCACTCTTTTGTGGAGAAGGAACTAAAGGGAGCAGAGTAGACCCATGGAGACTAATTAGGGGACTAACACTTGAGACCAGCCTCAACAGTAAGGTAGCTTAGACCAGAGTGATGGCAACAGAGAGAGAAAAAAGGCCAACAGATTGGCTATGGAGGGTGGAGAAAGGGCACAAGATGTGGAGTCAGCCTTCGTGGGTTGGAATTCCATCTTCTGCCGCTTACAAAACAATTGACTCTGGGCAAGTTACCCTAAGTCTCAGTTTTCACATCAGAAAATGGAAGTCAGATTAACTGAGTTATTTAAGTTAAGACCAATTAATTGAAGTGATCATGTTAAGTACTTAGCACAGTGCTTGACCCTCAGTCAGTACTGAATGTCATGTCATGAAGAAACAAGAAAAAAAAACCCCAATTTTCTATGACTCGCTCCTCCACTCCGGCCAACTAAACTGAAAAAACCATAGACTCACTTGGATTCATTAATCTGCATTCACCATGGGGTCTAATTGCCCCGTCTTCCATCTTACCCTAAGGAGAACATCATCCACCATTAGTTCTTTACAGCTTATCTCCAAAATGAGTCTGAAATTCCCATTCTATCAAGATTCCACTTTAAAGAACAGACTCTATAACTGTCCAGTGAAATGGTACAATAATGATACTAGATTGGAGTTCACTTATTTAGGGGCAAGTTCCTAAATAAATTCAAAACAGCCTATAAGGAAAGTGAATGTTTTATTACTAAATAGTAAATCAGGCACTATACTCTTCACTATATACTATTTTTTAAATTTTTATTTATTTATTTATTTTTTGAGACAAAGTCTCAGCTCACTGCAACATCCACCTCCTGGGTTCAAGCAATTCTCCCATCTCAGCCTCTCGAGTAGCTGGGACTAGAGTTGCACACCACCAAGCCCAGCTAATTTTCTGTATTTTTAGTAGAGACGGGGTTTCACCATGTTGGCCAGCCTGGTCTTGAACTCCTGACCTCAAGTGATCTGCCCGCCTTGGCCTCCCAAAGTGCTGGGATTACAAGTGTGAGCCACTGTGCCTGGCCATACTATTTTTTTTTTTTTTTGAGACAGTCTTGCTCTGTCGCCCAGGCTGGAGTGCAGTGGCACGATCTCAGCTCACTGCAACCTCCACCTCCTGGGTTCAAGCAATTCTCCTGCCTCAGCCTCCTGAGTAACTGGGATTACAGGCACGTACCACCAAGCCTGGCTAATTTTTTTTTTTTTTTTTTTTTTTTTTAGTAGAGACGGGGTTTCACCATGTTAGTCAGGATGGTCTCGATCTCCTGACCTTGTGATCTGCCCACCGTGGCCTCCCAAAGTGCTGTGATTACAGATGTGATCCACTGTGCCCGGCCATACTATTTTTTTTAAATCATTTTCAACATGGCATATGTAGACCCTATCCTTCAGTTACACAATTTACATGTGGGAAGAAGAGTGATTATATGTACCAACAGATGTCACCCTCAAAAATCAGCTAATTGATGCATGAAGCTCAAAACCTGTCTCCTGAGCACCCCTGTCTGCAGGGTATTGTGTCAAATGTTGTAGCATTCTAAGGCTCATAACGCAAGATTTTTGCCTCGATCCTTGGCCTGGCTTTGGCTGCCATCTATTTTGAATATGAAAATTGCCTCATTATCCCAGTGCCCTCACTCACACCTGTGATTCCAGCACTTTGGGAGGCTGAGGCAGGAGGATCACTTGAGGCCAAGAGTTCAAGACCAGCCTGTGCAACATAGCCAGAACCTGTCTCTACAAAAAATATAAAAATTAGCAGAGTGTGGTGGTACGTGCCTGTGGTCCTCGCTACTCGACAGTCTGAAGCTGCAGTGTCACATAATTGCACCACTGTACTCCAGCCCGGGTCACAGAGCAAGACCCTGTCTCAAAAAAACAAAAAAAAAGGAAAAGAAAAATTGCCTCATTGTAGTAAAAACATTAGGTGCATTTCAAATACAATACTAAAGAAAAAGTTTTTCCCCTATACATATATATTTATATATATTACTATGTACCCATGAAAATTAAAAAATAAAGGGCAGTGGCAGCGGAGATGGAGGAGGGAGGATGGGACAAGACGCTGGTACAGTCCCAGCAGCCCCCAGCGGCGGCCCCCAGCGGCACGGACGAGAAGCCGAGCGGCAAGGAGCGGCGGGATGCCGGGGACAAGGACAAAGAACAGGAGCTGTCCAAGGAAGATAAACAGCTTCAAGATGAACTGGAGATGCTCGTGGAATGACTCGGGGAGAACGACATATCCCTGTATCGACCAGCGCTGGAGGAATTGCGAAGGCAGATTTGTTCTTCTACAACTTCCATGACTTCAGTGCCCAAGCCTCTCAAATTTCTGCATCCACGCTATGGCAAACTGAAGGAAATCTATGAGAACATGGCCCCTGGGGAGAATAAGCGTTTTGCTGCTGACATCATCTCTGTTTTGGCCATGACCATGAGTGGGGAGTGCGAGTGCCTCAAGTATCGGCTAGTAGGCTCCCAGAAGGAATTGGCATCATGGGGTCATGAGTATGTCAGGCATCTGGCAGGAGAAGTGGCTAAGGAGCAGCAGGAGCTGGATGACGCAGAGAAGGTCCAGCAGGAGCCACTGCTCACTCTGGTGAAGGAAATCGTCCCGTACAACATGGCCCACGACACAGAGCATGAGGCCCGCGACCTGCTTATGGAAATTGAGGAGGTGGACATGCTGGAGAAGGACATTGATGAGAATGCATACACAAAGGTCTGCTTTTATCTCACCAGTTGTGTGAATTACGTGTCTGAGCCTGAGAACGCAGTCCTACTACGTTGTGCCCTGGGTGTGTTCTGAAAGTTTAGCCGCTTCCCTGAAGCTCTGAGATTGGCATTGATGCTCAATGACATGGAGCTGGTAGAAGACATCTTCACATCCTGCAAGGATATGGTAGTACGGAAACAGATGGCATTCATGCTAGGCTGGCATGGGGTGTTCCTGGAGCTGAGTGAAGATGTCGAGGAGTATGAGCACCTGACAGAGATCATGTCCAATGTACAGCTCAACAGCAACTTCTTGGCCTTAGCTCGGGAGCTGGACGTCATGGAGCCCAAGGTGCCTGATGACATCTACAAAATCCACCTAGAGAACAACAGGTTTGGGGGCAGTGGCTCTCAGGTGGACTCTGCCCATATGAACCTGGCCTCCTCTTTTGTGAATGGCTTTGTGAATGCAGCTTTTGTTTAAGACAAGCTGCTAACAGATGATGGCAACAAATGGCTTTACAAGAACAAGGACCACGGAATGTTGAGTGCGGCTACATCTATTGGGATGCTGCTGCTGTGGGATGTGGATGGTGGCCTCATTCAGATTGACAAGTAACCTGCACTCCTCTGAGGACTACATTAAGTCAGGAGTTCTTCTTGCCTGTGGCATAGTGAACTCTGGAGTCCGGAATGAGTGTGTTCCTGCTCTGGGACTGCCTTCCGACTATGTTCTCCACAACAGCAACACCGTGAGACTTGGTTCCACCTTTGGGCTAGGCTTGGCCTATGCTGGCTCAAATCATGAAGATGTCGTAACACTGCTGCTGCCTGTGATGGGAGATTCAGAGTCCAGCATGGAGGTGGCAGGTGCGACAGCTCTAGCCCGTGGAATGATAGCAGTGGGGTCCTGCAATGGAGGTGTAACTTCCACTATCCTTCAGACCATCAGGGAGAAGTACTGAGCTCAAGGACTCTTATGCTCGTTGGCTTCCTCTTGGACTGGGTCTCAATCACCTGGGGAAGGGTGAGGCCATCGAGGCAATCCTGGCTGCACAGGAGGTTGCGTCACAGCCATTCCTCAGTTTTGCCAACACACTGGTAGATGTGTGTGCATATGCAGGCTCTGGGAATGTGCTGAAGGTGCAGCAGCTGCTCCACATTTGTAGTGAACACTTTGACTCCAAAGAGAAGGAGGAAGACAAAGACAAGAAGGAAAAGAAGGACAAGGACAAAAAGGAAACCCCTGCTGACATGGGAGCCTAACTGGGACCATGAGAAGCTCAATATCAGAAAACAGTGATGACAATGAAGCCACCATACTCCTACCTACAGGCTTAAATGCAGCCCCCTTGTAACTTCAAAGCCACAGGGAGACTGATATATTTCTGATCTGCATCCAAAGCGCATCCCATCAGTCTGTGATCAAAACTGTCCTCCTCTCATGTAGCTACTTCAGAATGAATCAGTGTTGCCAAGTTTTTCACACATAGCATCATGGGAGCTAAGTCTAAATTACCTTAGAAATTGTGGCTCCAATTCAGATTTGGCTTTGAGCATCTGGTTCCCCCAGGCCGAATGTCCCAACTCAACCACCCAACTTCTGAGGACTTCCCTCAGAAGCACCATGTGAGCCCTGTCCAACGTGCCACATAGACACATTCTCTCCTGTCCTAAGAGTAGATAGTGAAATCCAGTCTCAGCAACTATCCTGTCCCCTTCATTTCACTGCACAAAACGCAAACATAGGAGACACTTAAAATTCTTGTTTTCAAAGTTCTCATTTCACCATCGTATTTAAAGTACATGGCTGGGCATGGTGGCTCACGCCTGTAATCCCAGCACTTCGGGAGGTCAAGGTGGGCAGATTACCTGAGGTCAGGAGTTCAAGACCATCCTGGCCAACATGGTGAAACCCCGTCTTTAATAAAAATACAAAAAAAGTAGCTGTGTGTGGTGGCGGGCACCTGTAATCCCAGCCACTCGGGAGGCTGAGGGAGGAGAATCGCCAGAACCCTGGGGACAGAGTTTGCAGGGGGAGGAGTTTGCAGCGAGCCGATATCGTGCCATTGCACTCCGGCCTGGATGACAGAGCAAGACTCCATCTCAAAAATAAATAAATAAATAAATAAATAAATAAATAAATAAACTGTTGCCTGTTATTTTTCATGCAGATTACTCATGCTAAGCTTCACTCTTGTCTTAGGCTGTCTTCCATCTTTGAATCCCTAGTATTTTCTTAAAAGTATCCCTGACATCTTTTTCAAAGATCTCTAAAAATGTCCAGGATTCTTCATAACACATTCACCTGACCCAGAAGTCAGGTAATTAGTTTGTTAAGGAAATACTTGTTACCCAACTACATTTAACAAATGCACAGGGCCATTAACTACTAATAGTATGAGGAAAGTTAGACTCTGTTTTAAATGAAAGAAATTTTCCTTTTCTAATAGAAGTCAGTGCAGCATGGGGAAAAAGCAAACTGCCCTGAACAGCAGGAGACTAAGATTCTGGCTCTGTCAAAGCTATTTTGGACAGAAAAGTCACTTCACCTTTTGAGCTCAAATGTCCTCACTTGCCAATTTAAGAGAACTGGGCTATATTAAATACTTGCTAAGGTCTTCTTCAGTTTTGATGTTTTTATTATTCCCTCATAAAACAGCAAATTAGTCAAGTATGTACACTGTACAGACACATGGCTTGAAATAATTAAAAGAGGAAAATTCTTCCCATATCCTGGGATAGGCTACGTTTGATAGGCAAATCAGGAAATACCTTGAAAACTTCTGCTAAATGGAAGAGACTTCCCACCCACACCCCACAGCATTTAACCTGGACATCAGCTGTTCTACGTATAAAATCCTGTAAATATCATGAAATAAAATTACAAAGCACAGAAAGAGAAGTCACTCTCAGGAAAACAGCAGGCCCCAGCGGTCATTTTACAGACTATATACCCAAAGGAGGAAACAGCTTTGTGTTCTAAACTGCATGGATCTGTGTTGTGGCAAGTTAGGGTCAGAGATAGCCAGAAATGCAAAAATGCAGTTGAAGGTTTTGTACTGATAATGGAACTTCAAAGCAAGTGAGAAAATGAACATAATTTTCTTGTGCTTCAGTGTATTCTGCAAAAGGAAAATAAAGACTATCTCACCAGGCTAGTAATTAAGATTAAAACAGTTAATAATTGCACAGTGCTTAAAACAGAGCCTGGTACATAGAAAGCTTAATGTGTTTTTAAATACCGAAAACGGTTTGTTTTTTTTTAAAAGCACCAATACAAAAAAACTGACAATGACCTGCAAACTGGTTACACACTGGAATGGGAACCATTATTAGCAAATCATTCACATCCAGAGGAAGAAAGAAAGTGAGAGTAAGCCAATGCAAGCACTCATCTTCACGCAATCTTAGCCAGCAGACCACTCACCAGGCCACACTCTCCAGCAGCTTACCAACTAAAACCAATTTATCTACCCAACAATACCTGCAGGCATCCTATCCGAACCCCCTCAGCCTCCAGACCTTGAGAATCTTGGCTCCCCTCCTTTCTACCGTTCACCCCCTCTGGTCTTCTGACTTTGTAGCCTACTCTTTAAATTACCCCTTTAGGCTGGTATCTTCAATTCCCACCCTCACTAACCTTCCAACGCATCTACCTGGGCAAAAAGCCCAAGTGAGCTGGCACAGAGCTAATCATACACGTGGACTGACTTCACCTCCCATCTTCCCACCACACCCTACACCCCTCGTCTCCAAACCTCAGCCTGCTGAAATCTGGGCAGCGCTCTCAGTGCTCCACTCGAATTCCTCTCTACTAGGGTATTATCAGTAGCTTTCAGTCTTTATCTTGATATCTTGGCAACACTGAATATCACTTAACACTCCTTCTTTCTTTTTAAAAAATATCTTGGTTTTTTGTCTTTATCATTCTCTTTGCAGCTTTTTTCCCCTAATTGGGTAAGTATCTATACGTCAGTCTCTTCTTGCTTCCCACTCTACAGGCACTTTCCAGAGCATAACGGCTTCAAGTATCATCTACACACTGAAGATTCGTCAATCTCTCTCCTCCTAGGCTGTCTCTCCTGACCTCAGATACAAATAACTAATGGCTTTTTGTATATATTTAAAGAGGTATCCTCAAATTCAGCAGGATTTTAATGGAACCAATCATCCCCACAACCTGCTCCTCATTGTGAATTTTACACACAGTGTGAATTGCATCACCCTCTACCCTACTGCCCAGACCAGAAACCTGGACATCCTCCTTGTCTCTGCCCGCTCCCTTACCTTTACGTGAGCAACCAAATCCCCAAGGCTTCTCATGTCTACCCTCTAAGGCAGCGCTTCTGAAAGTGTGGTCCCCGGACCTGCATCATTGGCACCACCTGGGAAGTTGTTAGAAATGCAAATGCTCTGATCCCAACTCAGACCAGCTGCATCAGAAACTCAGGGGTGGGGCTAGCAATCTGTGTTTTAACAAGCCCTTTGGGGGATTCTGACTCTTAGAGTTTGAGATTAGTAGGAGTAACAATATTAATCTAAGTATAATTAGAATCTGCCTTTTATTTAATCCCAAATTTCTTTCCCAAATATAAATAAGATTATTTTATTAATTAACTATTGTGGTATTAAGAGAAGAAAATTAAGATGTATGATTTGTTAAAGGAAAACTCCAATTCTTGTACTAGCGCAACTCCCTGGATACTTGGAAGTCTTTTAAAAGGGGGAAAACAAATTGTGTGACCACATGCAATTTTTTTTTTGTTTGTTGAGACAGAGTCTCGCTCTGTTGCCCAGGCTGGAGTACAGTGACATGATCTTGGCTCACTGCAACCGCCAGCTCCTCAGTTCAAGCAATTCTCTTGCCTCAGCCTCCCAAGTAGCTGGGACTACAGGCATGCACCACCATGCCTGACTAATTTTTGTATTTTTTTGTTTAGTAGAGATGAGGTTTCACCAGTTTGGCCAGGCTGGTCTTGAACTCCTGACCTTAAGTGATCCGCCCGCCTCAGCCTCCCAAAGTGCTGGGATTACAGCCATGAGCCACCGTGCTCGGCCCACATGTAATACTTTTTAAAAATAAAAGGATTTTCTACTACCTAACTCCTTCATAGTTGAGGGCACTGGTCTCTCCTGGATTGCTGCAACGGTGTCCTCAGTGTTGTCTTCCAGCATCCTAACCACAAACACAGCACACCCCTCAGTCCATACTCCTCTAACACCCAGAATGCTCTCTCTAAAACATGCGACTGACCACATCATACTCCTCCACCTAACACCCTCCAGCGGCTCCCTACTGCTCCTGAGAATAGGGTTCACTTCTTAAACGTTTCTTCCAGAAGCCTTCACAAATGCCTCTGGGTCCCAGGCAGCATTTCTCTTTTCTTTTTATTTATTTATTTATTTTTTTTTTTGAGATGGAGTCTTGCTCTATTGCCCAGGCTGGAGTGCAGTGGTGCGATCTCAGCTCACTGCAACTTCTGCCTCCCGGATTCAAGGGATTCTCCTGCCTCAGCACACACAACTGCACCCGGCTAATTTTTGTATTTTTAGTAGAGACAAGGTTTCACCATGTTGGCCAGGCTGGTCTCAAACTCCTGACCTCAAGTGATCCGCCCCTTGGCCTCCCAAAGTGTTGGGATTATAGGTGTGAACTACCGCCCCTGGCCGCAGTACCATTTGTTAAGACGCCTCTTCTGCGTCTCCTCCTGTACACTGGGCTCCAGGCTCCGGGCATCCTTGACCACTCAAAACCTCAAAACTCTTCTATCACCCTTTATCAACTACTGTACCACCGTGTCTGTTCACCCAGTAGCCCCTTTCCACAGTAAGCTACACAAGAACAAGAAAAGGCCCTATATTTTTCATAGAAAAATTGCATAAATATTGCGTGACTGGCTGGTGACCACACACAGTTAGAGACAGAAAGAAAAGCTCACAGAATAAATTCACTATCTATATATTACATGAGTATAGAGCAGGGGCTAGCCAACCACAGCCTGCCAGCCAAATATGGCCAGGTGCTCGGTTTTGTAATACAAAGTTTTATTAGGAAACACAGCCGTGCTTATTAGTGGCGTATTGTCCGTGGCTGCTTTTACACCACAACAGTGGAGTTGAGTAGTTGTGACAGGCACTGTAAAATATTTACTAAAGCCTACAATATTTTCTATCTGGCCCCTTACAGAAAAACTTGCCAACCCCTGATCTAGACAATAAAGGTAATAACAGGAGGATAAATCTTCTTTCAGATTTCCAAAGTCCAGTACAAATTGGGAGGACCTAAAAAAAAAACAAAAATCAAGAAACAAAAAAACCCTTTAAGCTCCTGAATTAAGTCATGTTTTCTCTGTACAGGGTCCCTTCACTTTGCCATAGAGTCCCAATTTTTTTTTTTTTTTTTTTTTTTTTTTGAGACGGAGTTTCGCTCTGTCGCCCAGGCTGGAGTGCAGTAGCGCGATCTCAGCTCACTGCAATGTCCGCCTCTTGGGTTCAAGCGATTCTCCTGCCTCAGCCTCCCTAGTAGCTGGGATTAGAGGCACCCACACCACGCCCAGCTAATTTTTGTATTTTTAGTAGAGACAGGGTTTCACCATGTTGGTCAGGCTGGTCTCAAACTCCTGACCTCATGCTCTGCCCACCTTGGCCTCCCAAAGTGCAGGATTACAGGTGTGAGCCCCCGCACCAGGACAGATTCCCAATTTAATACTCCTCCTGGCTCTTGAGAAAAGGAAAAGGAGGTCAGAAGAAATACAAGTCACATCAATAGAACTAATTAATATTCAGTGCATCTACAGGAGAAAGACAAGAAAAGAAAATCATGACAGAAAAGTTGAGCTGAGTCACTCCTTTTAATAAAAGTCCATCATACAAATTCAAAATGAATTCTGAGTCACCCAACACTGTTTGCCAAATGGGTGATTTAAAAAAAGTACCAGTTGTGAAAGTCAAAATGGGTATCTAAAACAGCATAATCCTCTTAAAGGAGGAAAAAACAATCATGAAGAAAGTATGTCATTGTCTTTAAAAGTGTGACTGCCACGAGTGTGTTTTTTAAAAATCTATTTTTCTAAGCTTCAATTAACTTTACTGTTGGGAAGCATTCTAAAATCCACTAAACTACTGACTGGTAGCATTTCCTCTGAGCTCAGAAAACTTCATGATTGGGGGAGTAACAATAACTATCATTATTACTTTTGTAACAATGCGCTTGAATTGAGCATAACGGGGAAAAAACATCACCCGTTTTGCCCTCGAAATAAGATACATAAATGGCAACACATATTAGAAATTTATTAAATCACGTATTGGATCAGAAAAATAAAATAATCTCAAAATAGGCTTAAACATAATAATCTCCAACTATGCTTAAAAATACATACGATTAAACACACAGGTACAAAAACTTGGATTCTGATTACTACAAGATCCAGTCATACAAACATTCACTGAGTAGTAACTGGGGACAAATTACTATAAATTGATTTAAAAAAAAAAAAAAGGAACATGACCAGGCATGGTGGCTCACGGCTATAATCTCAGCACTTCGGGAGGCCGGGGTGGGCAGATCACCTAAGGTCAGGAGTTCAAGGCCCGCTGGCCAACATGGTAAAACCCCGTCTCTACTAAAAATACAAAAATTAGCTGTGCATGGTGGCAGGCACCTGTAGTCCCAGCTACTCGGAAGGCTGAGGCACGAGAATCGCTTGAACCCAAGAGGCGGAGGCTGCAGTGAGCCGAGATCACGCCACTGCACTCCAACTGGGTTAGAGTGAGACTCTGTCTCAAAAAAAAAAAAGAAAGAAACATAACAAAGTCCTTTCTAAAATGACAGTCCAGAGAATTAACAATTTTTAAAATAAATATTAAAAGACTTCTACTTCACACTGACCTATCTGACTACAAACATAGGGGGCATAATTTGACCCACTATACAATCAATATCGTGGTAAAGAAAAGTTACCCACACAAGGCAATTTTTTTCAAACCATATAACAAGTGCACAGCCTTCAAAGAAAGAAATCAAGTAGGAACTTCTGGATACATACCCACTTATTATATTCTTTATGAAATAAATCAACTTCATAAGTAAAAAGTAATATTGGATTGGAAAACATCCCTTACAGAAAACTCAGTAAGCAGATTTCTTCCTATTTATATTTATTGACTGTTCCCATCAATAATTTTACCCCACAAGAAACTATCCAATCAAGAAAATAAAATGAACTCTTTGAAAGAGAAGAGCAATGTTGTGTAGCAAAGCAATCTCCAGCCCTCTCTGGTTCTTCCCTGTCTTAGGAATTCTAGATGAAATGGAGGTCCCTATTCTTTGGTGAGGTGCTAGGGAAAGCAAAACGCTTCGTTCTTCCATGCCACGTTATCTGTCAGGTATGCCAGACACTTGCACACATACACACAGAGAGCTAAATAAGCACAACATATGTCAAGATTGAAGTGTAATACTTCCACAGACTGACCCAGGGAAAGCATGGAGTCACTACGGGATGGTCATGAACATGACACCAAGTGGGTATGACAGATGTCCCTTCACAATTTGGAGTTACCTCCCTGTAGCTTTCCCTACTCTTTCCATTTCCCTTCCACTCCATCCAGAAAGATGTGGGGGCATGAGGGTTGGTGAAGGAATGTGGTAATTATAGCAGTAAAATTAAGTAAAATGGATTGAGAAAGGAGGATGGCAATAAGCCCAGAAGAGATCCAATACATAGTCAACTCCCAGACTAATAAATTAATTCCAGAACAGAGTCAGATCCCATCCCTTCTCCCATCTTCTCCCTCTCCAAGTGTTTTCTTTTCTCTCTCTCTCTTTATTATTATTTTGTTGTTGTCGTTGTTGTTGTTTGTTTTTTGGTGGGACAGAGTCTCACTCTATTGTCCAGGTTGAAGTGCAGTGGTGCAATCGCAGCTCATTGCAGCCTCAACCTCCCAGGCTCAAGTGATCCCCCCCACCTCTCCAATAGCTGGGACTACAGGTGTGTACCACCACACCTGGCTAATTTTTTAAATTTTTTGTAAAGACAGAGTCTCCCTATGTGGCCCAGGCTGGTCTCATACTCCTGGGCTCAAGCGATCCTCCTGCCTCAGCTTCCCAATCCCAAAGTGCTGGGATTACAGGTGTGAGCCACCGCACCCAGCCCAAGTGTTTTCAAGATTATCAAATATAGGCAACCATTGATCATTCAAGACAATTCACTGAATAGATTCTCCAGTGCCTCCTCACTGCAGTCATCATGGCTTTCCTACAGCTCTCTTCTTTACAAAATCAAGGCATATTTATTAAACAGTTATGCCTGATTCTGTAATAAGAACTTGAAAGGCAATAATATTAAATACCAATCACTAATAATTACCTAGCATTGATGATGTGCTAGACATTGTGCTAAATGCCTTAAAAATTAATCTCATTTAATCTTCAAAACAACTCCAGAGATTATTAGACATGAAAAATTTTAATGTGACCTGGAGTAAATGTTTTCACCTCTTAAGTAGGTGGAGGAGACGGGATTAGAATCCAGTCTAGGACTAGAGACCACTCCTAACTACTCTGGGAAGATCTGTCAGGTAAACACAAGGACACAGCATTACATTGTTCAAGGAACCTTCACACAATATTTAATTTGCATTCAGGTGTTACAGGGTAAATAGCCAATTATAATATGTGTAATATATCCTTTGAGAGAGAAAATGCAGACTGAGATGGCTAAAGAAGATGTCTGGGAGGGAATGGCATCTAACTCTGAATAGCATCCTATGAGAAAGAGTGGAGGCTAACTGGGAAATAATAGTGGTGAGCAGAAGTAGAGGTGCCCACAGAGCCCCAGAAGTGAGAGAAGACATGGACAATTAGGAAAATCAATAACACTTCAGCGTGGCAAAAGAGTTTGGAAAGGAAAGTGGGTCAGGAGAGGTAGAAGTGGGAAAGTATTGAAAGGCAGAAGGAAGACCATGGAGATCCAAAGAAGCTGGAGTTTATTCTGACATGGCCAGGTGTGGTGTTTCATGCCTGTCATCCCATCACTTTGGGAGGCCGAGGCAGTAGGCTCACTTGAGCCCAGGAGATCAAGACCAGCCTTGGCCACATAAGGAGACCCCATCTCTATTAAAAAAAAATTTTTTTAATTAGCTGGTCATGGTGGCATGTGCCTGTAATCCCAGCTATTTGGGAGGCTGAAGTGAGAGGAATGTTTGAGCCCAGGAGGTTAAGGCAGGCAGTGAGCTGTGATCACCCAACTGCACACCAGCCTGGGTGACAGAGCAAGACGCTGTCTCAAAAAATAAAATAAAACAACACGATTAGACATATATCACTAGATTTCTCAACCTTGGCACTACTGACATTTTGCACTGGGTAATTCTTTGTTGGGGGAAAGAGGGGGTTGTCCTGTGCATTTAGAATGCTTGGCAGTGCCCCAGTCTCTACCTACTAGAAGCCAGTTGCACCCCTCTCCCCACAGTGACAACCCCAAATGTCTTTGGACATTGTCAAATGTCCTCTATAGGGCAACATAACCCTGGATTGAGAACCACTAGACAAGACTGAGGAGTCTAGACTGGAAACCAGCATCAGGCAAACCCAAGAAGGTAATGAAAAGGCCAATGTGATCATCCAAGCCAAACGATGACTGAACCTGAAAGGTGATTTTCCCAATCCTCCCTCATACTGCGACCTTCTAATCTAGCCCTCCATGATCATCTAGAGAGTATTCCACGTCCATCCTGAGTGTAACCTGCTCCACTTCCAAAGTCCATATCACCCAGGGGTATCAGCATCTACCCCTCCTCATCACAGACCCTGATGAACCTCCTTGGTATAGCCTTCACATGTCAAGGACTTCACCACATGGTCCTCTCTCTGCTTCTCAAGGTTGACTCTTCTACATTCTACGGGACATTAAGTCCCAGCCAACACCCTGAGCTTCTCAATTCTAATCACAACGGGCCTACCTCTCCACCATGGACTGGTCTTTGGAATGAGTAGAACACCTCCACCTCTGAAGTCTTAAACACCAATATCCTTCCATCCGGCCACAACCATCAATGAATTCATTCTCTCTATATCCTCACTACATCTAATTATTCTCCACTGTCCTTAAGAACTTTAATCTTTTGATTGGTCAACTTTCTCTTAATTTACGAGATTTATTTGCTCATGATTTTACCATATAACCTGTGGTCTATGCCAGCAATATCAGTTCCCTTGCCCTTGAGGTATAGCCTCCATAAAGTCCCAAATAATCACAAATTCTAGATGTCAAAAGAGAATGATCATTCTCTCTGAAACCTGTTCCCTCTTTAGTATTCTAACTCTTTAGTAGAGTATCCCAG
The DNA here is from genome assembly GCF_028885625.2 of Pongo pygmaeus. Classification (NCBI taxonomy): domain Eukaryota; kingdom Metazoa; phylum Chordata; class Mammalia; order Primates; family Hominidae; genus Pongo; species Pongo pygmaeus. Next base: position 8,967,644 of record NC_072373.2, read on the forward strand.
AAATGTGAACCAGAAACTCAAAGAAATCATCTACTCCACTTCCTCACATCCAATCAAATGGCAAGTCCTGTTGGTTCTAAATCCTAAAGATTCCCTATAGCTGGCTCTTTCCAATCCCACTGCCTCTGTTTCAGTTCAGACAGTCTTCTGATCACCCAGATGCTAATTTTAGTTTTCTTCAATCCATTCTCCAATCTGCCACCAGAGTGATATTTTACAAATGCCAATCTGTTTATGGCTTAACTACTCAAAATTACTCAAAAGCACCCCCAAGTTGTCTTTGTTTACATGCCTGGTCTCCTTTCTATGCATCATTCTCCCAATTTATACTCCGGAAATACTCAGAAACTGTGCTTACATGCACCCCTGTGCCTTTCTATGTGCTGCCCAGTATACAGACTTTTTTTTTTTTTTTGAGACAGAGTCTCACTCTGTTGCCCAGGCTGGAGTGCAATGGTGCGATCTTGGCTCACTGCAACCTCCGCCTCCTGGGTTCAAGCGATTCTCCTGCCTCAGCCTCCTGAGTAGCTGGGATTACAGGCATGTGCCAAGACATCCGGCTAATTTTGTATTTTTAGTAGAGGCGGGGGTTTCACCATGTTGGTCAGGCTGGTCTCGAACTCCTGACCTCAGGTGATCTGCCCACCTCAGCCTCCCAAAGTGCTGGGATTACAGGCATGTGAGCCACCACACCCGGCCTATAGATTTCTTTCATGGCTGTTCCCCACAGCAAACTCCTACTCATTGCTCAGGTCTTGCCCCAGGTGTTATCTCCTGAGTTATCAAGGAGACCCAGTTAAAAACCTTCCCCTTTGCTCCTTGTACTATAAATACCTCCACCTGGAGCCTAAACATGATTGTGACCCATGGTGACAGCCAAAGGGCATTGAACACTTACTATATGCCCGTAGTGTGCAAAATGCTTTGTTCGTATCCATACTTTCCTCTCACTCAGAAAATACTATATTGTTTATTCCTCATTTTACCCAAGAAGAAATAAACTTTGAGAAATCCAGGCATTTACCTAAGCTTGCAGCATAGTTGAGAAATCCTGGACACTTTGACTGTGGAGCCCACTTCAACCACTAAAGCTCCAATAACTTATTTCCATGTGTTTCTTTCTGTAAAGTGGACCGTAAGCCAGTTCAGGATAGAACCTTTCTTTTCATCTTTGTGTTCCTAATAACAGGGCAGGGGGTTGGGGGATAGGTGTTGTAAGGGAAAGGGGGAGCTGAGAAATGCAAGCAGAAGTCATAATTAAATATGAAGAACCTGATCTAAATTAGAAGAGAAAGAATTTAAGAATTCCATGACATGGCAAGAATGAGCTGAAAAATAAAAAATATTGAGAATACAGGGGGAAAAGCTATGTTTCTTTACCCAAAAAAGAAAATAAGAGGCAGTCGAAAACTTTGTTGTGCTGGATGGGAGTTCCCTGTATAAGAAAAGGATAAGCCAAATGTAAACTAAACTAAATATGGGATACTTTTGAGCAAGTGATTGTTTACTAAAAACATAGAATTCAGCCGGGCGTGGTGGCTCACACCTGTAATCCTAGCATTTTGGAAGGCTGAGGCAGGTGGATCTCTTGAGGTCACGAGTAAGAGACCAGCCTGGCCAACACAGTGAAACGCTGTTTCTACTAAAAACACAAAAAATTAGCCGGGCGTGGTAGCATCCACCCGTAATCCCAGCTACTCAGTAGGGTGAGGCAGGAGAATTGCCTGAACCCAGGAGGCGAAGTTTGCAGTGAGCTGAGATTGCGCCATTGCCCTCCAGCCTGGGTGACTGAGTGAGACTCTGTCTCAAAAATAAATAAATAAATAAATGAATAAATAAATAAATAAATAAAACCACAAAATTATTTTGAACTTGACCCAGGAAAATCCTTGTTTGAGTGGCCTGGGGGTTCTGATATTGGAATACTGAAAAGGAGACAAAATCAGAATATATCTGCCTCTGCAGTGCAATATTCACACAGCATCCATATGTCTTTCAACTTACAGATAAACTATTAACCTTAAAAGTATGCCCTAAACATAAAAGTGTATCTGGTAGAAGCTGGGAGGTAAACAGGGCTCAGATTAAACGAAGGCAAAAGTAGAGACACTAATAGTGTAACTATTACACGGTGACTGGGGTGGCAAGAGATATGATCTGAATTCGATGAAACAATATCAAAAAATCATAAGCATATTATTTAAAATTCAAAGAAGTATTATGAAAGAGAAACTCGAAATAGCAATATTAATTATATTAGAAGGAAGAGGGAGAGACAAGGAAGGAGTATAAAGGAGCTAAATCCTCATGCGTGACCTCCAGAAGGCAAGAGCAATGTCAATAATGGTGGCTGGGCATGGTGGCTCACGCCTGTAATTCCGGCACTTTGGGAGGCTGAGGTGGGTGGATCACTTGAGGTCAGGAGTTCGAGACCAGCTTGGGCAACATGGCCAAACCCCATCTCTACTAAAAATACAAAAATTAGCTGGCCGTGGTGGTATGTGCCTATAGTCCCAGCTACTCAGGAGGCTGAGGCAGGAGAATCGCATGAACCTGGGAGGTGGAGGTTGCAGTGAGTTGAGATCACGCCACTGTACTCCAGCCTGGGTGACAGAGACTCCATCTCAAAAAAAAAAAAAAAAAAAGGCATCAGCAGGCATTAACATACAGCAAGTCCACACAGCTTATACAAATTTTGGTAAACAAAATCAGCAGCTAAAATAATTGTTAAAGTTGGTCTGAAAAAATTAAGTATCATTTTAATACCACCTTTAAAATAAAAACAACTTTGAGAGTTGATACTGTACACAACGTTTCAAAAGTAAATATACAGCAAAAGATATATATGTAGATATATACTCTCTTAGAGCTGAATGAAAGATGTGGCAAGGCTTTTGCTGCTTCTCAGGAAAAGATCTGTGCGGGCTTGACTAAATAGCATTAAAATGTTTTTCCTGCTCTGGAAAAACAAAAATGAATTCAAGGCTGGGCTAGGTGGCTCACACCTATCATCCCAGCACTTTGGGAGGCCAAGGCAGGTGGATCACCTGAGGTCAGGAGTTCAAGGCCAGGCTGGCCAACATGGTAAAACCTTGTCTCTACTAAAAATACAAAAATTAGCCAGGCGTCATGGCGCCTGCCTATAACCCCAGCTACTTAGGAGGCTGAGGCAGGAGAATCCCTTGAACCCAAGAGGCGGAGGTTGCAGTGAGCCAAGATCGCGCCACTGCACTCCAGCCTGGACAGCACAGTGAGACTCTGTCTCAAAAAAAAAAAAAATGAATTCAAATGCAAATAATAATTTCTGTTTGTCCACTTAAGTCTTTTTTTTGTCTACGGTGACAATGAGTAGAGCATATTTCATTAGTTTTCCGGGACTGGCTGCTGTTGGTTTTGATTAACGGCTTCTTCTTTCAACAGGTTCAAGATCTTGTTTCTTGGGTTTCTTTTTAACCTGAATTTTTATGTCTTCCTTGTCTTTAATTTTAGCTTTGCTCACATATTCATCCAAACCGACGTCCATTTACATACATATCAAGGAGCTCTTGCCCATCTGGTGAGCATGGGATCACCACATGTTTAGCAAAATCAGCAGATCTGCCAAACCCAAACAAGTCCAGCAACCAAAAACATGCATCCAAAAATATCCTGCTAGGCAGACATTTAAAGATAAGCTCATGAAGGATTAAGTAGATTTAGAATCACCTACCCCTGCAAAAATGCTTGGGCCAAGTAAACTTGCTTAACTCTTGGTGATATAAGTAGATCATATAATATCTGCCACAGTTAGGATTAAAGAAATCCTAGAAGAGCTTGTTAATGAATAATCAACATTTATGTAAGATAAGTGTGGTTGGCTGAAAAATATGTATATGACCCTGAAAAAGAGATCTCATTTGGAAAAAGGCATGAGAGAAATGACTAGAGTAGGTTCCAAATACACAAAGAATCCCAGCCTCGCACCACTGAAATATACTGTGATCTACAAGTCGACAATATAATTGGCCAAGTAGCAAGCATTAGTATGATCCCTGTTTTCTCTTGCTAGCAGTTCTACCCTTACATCTTCCTCCCAAAATGCAGCTGTCTTCTCTACCTCAGTGAATGGCACAACCATCCACCCAGCTGCTTCAAACCAAGAAGTCATCCTTGATTTCCTTGTGTTCTCTTGTTGCCATGTCTGCCCCACCAGAAGTCCCATCAGCCATACCTCCAGAATCCACCCCAACCTACTAACTGGCCTTCATCTCCCCTGTCACCATCCTGCCCCAAGCTACAGCCACCATCTAGAACTAAACTACTGCCATATCCCACCTGCCTTCCTGCTTCTACTTCTGCGCCTGCCTACACTCAATCATTCAAAGAGCAGGCTGGGGGCCGGGCATGGTGGCTTATGCCTATAATCCCAGCACTTTGGGAGGCCAAGGCAGGAGGACTGCTTGACCCCAGGAGCTCAAGACCAACTTGGGACAACACAGTGAGACCCTGTCTATAACAACAACTTAAAACATTAGCTGGGCATGGTGGCTCATGCCTGTAGTCCCAGCTACTTGGAAGGGTGAGGTGGAAGGATCGCTTGAGCCCAGGAGATCGAGACTGCAGTGAGCCGTGATTGCACTACTGATCTCCAACCTGGGCAACAGAGCAAGACCCTGTCTCAAAAACAACCACCACCACAACAAGCAAACCAAGACCAGGCCAGGTGATCCACATGAAATATAAGACAAATATGTTCTTCCCCTGCATAAAACCTCCCAAAAGCTCTCAAAAAAAAAAAAAAAAAAAAAAAAGCCAGGTATGGTGGCTTACGCCTGTAATCCTAGCACTTTGGGAGGCTGAGGTGGCAGACCACTTGAGGTCAGAAGTTCAAGATCAGCCTGGCCAACATGGCAAAACCCTGTCTCTACTAAAAATACAAAAATTAGCTAGAAATTGCTTGAACCCAAGAGGCGGAGGATGCAGTGAGCCAAGATCATGCCTCTGATTTTGCTCCAGCCTAGGCAATAGAGCGAGACTCCGTCTCAAAAAAATAAAATAAAATAAAATAAACAAAGCCATATTCCTTCCACAGCTTTCCAGCCCCTGCCTGTGCTGTGGCCTGAACCCTTGCTGTCCTCATCTCCTGAAGCTCCAGCTTCCTCTGAGTCATGTCTGTGCTCCTCCAAGGCCCTCTGGACTTGCCCTGGGAACTGCCTGGAATGGCCTTCCCACAGACCTCATCTCACAGGCTCCCCTCTGCGCTCATCCTACCCCACATCATTCATTCCATCCTGTTAGTCCTGTTTTCCTTCATGTCACTTATTAGAATCTGACAGCAATTAATTAGCCTATGCATTTTGGAAAAAAATCTGTCTCTCTCCATTTTGAATAGGAAACACATTTCAACAGAAGACATTCTCTTGCTCACTAACACATCTCCAGAGCCTAAAACACTACCTGGCTTCTAGAATGAATATATTTGGTAAAAATCTGTGAATGAATTAACAGGATCCCTCAAAACCATCTTTGTCTTTTAAAGTTCTTGACATCTTAATCATGTTAAAATGTAAGAGAAAATGTGAAGTCTTTTCATACTTTCTATAGCACTCGATAAAGCAAAATGTTAGGCCCTAAAAATGTGCAAAATAACATAAAACAAAATCAGAAAGGTTGAGTCAAGTAGGCTAATACATAAACTACATCAGTGAAGAGCCCCAAACTGAAGATCTTTATTGCTGTAATTGCATATATAAGTGCAGAGATGAGAAAGGAGAGGAGTGGGAGATGGGGGAGAGGAACCCATTAGGGAAGGGAACAAAGTGGGGGGGGGGGGGGAGAGGTAGGAAGGGTGCCAGTTATGACCTTATTCCCACAGCATGTTCTGTCTCGAAGGGCAACTGACCTCAAGAGGATTGTTAGTTAGAAATGTCCCCAACAGCTATTTTCTGGAAATCAGCAGAGAGACTAATTATCGAAAATTTCTCTCCCCATAGATAAGAACATTCTTCCTCATCCCTCATTGACACCCCAGGCCTCAGAACCCCCTGTATCATTATATTGTCACCCTCTCCGGTTTTCAAGAAAGTCCTTGACTATGCATCCAATAAACGCATAGTTCTATTGCTGAGCTGCTATTTAAGTATAGGGCACAACATTTCATACAAGAGTATCTTTTTCTTCTTTGTTTTATGTTCACTTTGATGGGGGAGTAGAGAGGTCGTACAGAGCCAATGAATAAAGGAAGGCAAAATGCAATCACATCAAGTTGAAGGAAAGAAATTCCCGATTCTGAGGAAATGCCTTCACACAACATTAAGGGATTGTATTCCTTTGTTGTTTGTTTTTCACGCTCGATGCCACACCCAGCTGCCCTCCAAAATAAGATGACAGAGAAGAGTTACTAGTCTCTAACACAAGGATGGAGTGAGGTGAGTATAAGAAACAACCAGGTTAGTTGATTTAAAAAAAAAAAGGGAGAGAAAGAAATAGGATTACCCTATTCTTTTCTGTTTATCCAATTCTACATTTATTGACTGGCAAGACTGTTCACTTCTGGGCTTTAAGGGAGGAAAATGACGTTAACTTGGGAACAGTGTGAATCAAAAAGCAAGTGCTAGACATGGCTAGTGTTTGCCTTTGGCTGCACTATACTAATTATAGTTCCAACTTGCCAAATCAATATATCTTCTAGAACTGAGCTCTATAACATTTAACGCACCATCATTCTAGCGTTCTGCCTCTGCAATAACACAGACCTCTCATAGAAGAGAAGGGAGGAAAACACTTAAATTATACATTTTTTCCCATAAGAGAAAAAGATCTACCTAGTAGTGATTAGCTGCAATGTCATTTTTAAAAATTGCAGCAGGAAAAATGTAAATAAATCTCAGGAAGGAAACTTCACAAGTCACAGCACAACATGGGGAATTTTCTTTCAAATGGGAAGCATCAAGAATCAAGAAGATCTCTGAATATTTTATGTGATTTATTTTCCTAATACTAAAGGAAAGATTGAGGAAGACTGCAGCCTGTAATGGGTAAAGAAGAGGAAGCAAAGTGAACAGGCAGATATAGACACTTTATTATTTATTATCATATCTTGACCTCAGCCGGGGCTCATTTTCATCGTCTTTAAAGCTCATCATTATTTCATACCTATATATTGAAGAAGGCTGATAAGAGAGCACCGTTGGCAGCAACAAAACAAAGTAACTAACCCATATGATGAAAAAGCATGGCCAGGCGCAGTCGCTCATGCCTGTAATCCCAGCACTTTGGGAGGCTGAGGTGGGTGGATCATGAGGTCAGGAGCCTGACCAACATGGTGAAATCCCACCTCTACTAAAAATACAAAGATTAGCCGGGCATGGTGGTGCGCACCTGTAATCCCAGCTACTCAGGAGGCTGAGGCAGGAGAATCGCTTGAACTTGGGAGGCGGAGGTTGGAGTGAGCCAAGTTAGCGCCACTGCACTCCAGCCTGGGCAACAGAGTGAGACTCCATCTCCAAAAAAAAAAAAAAAAAAAGAAAAATCATTATCCTCAAATAAAAATCCTGGGCTCTGCACAAGTGAGCCAACCTTCAATTTTGTTATGAGAATTTCATCCATGAGAATTCTTACACATCTGGGTTTTAGAGGCGTACTCATCCCAACAAATGCCACACACATACCACACACCTGAGAATGATTAGCAATACTCTGTCTCGACAATGAGAATCCAGCTGTGCTCGTATTCGTTATGAATTGTGAATATGCCTGGTGAATTACTGTTGTACAGTATTAACTCTCTTGGTGAACGGGAGCTGGGGATGAAGCAGACAATGCTGCTTCACGTCCGTACTTCACACATACATGAGTTAGGAACGCACAAAATAGCATTGTAGGGCCCATGGAAACCTCCGGCCCACTGGGAAGAATAACTGTGCCCTGTGGAGCTGCTTCTGAAGGAATGCCTACGACCAGCAAAGTCATAAATATTGACTTACAGCCACTTTAGAATCATCGCTGATTACAGGGTCTTGAAGAGGGATTTGTACCTCATGTTCATAGCGGCATTATCCACTCATTATGAACCTATATTCATAGCAGCATTATAGCAAAAGGTGGAAACAACCCACCTGTCCATTGATGGATGAATGGATAAACAAAATGTGACATATACATACAATGGAATATTATTCAGCCTGAAAAAGCAAGGACCTTCTGACACATGCTCCAACATGGATGAATCTCAAGGACATTATGCTAAGTGAAATAAGCCAGCCACAAAAAGGACAAATACTGTATGATTCCACTTACAAGAGCTACCTAGCGTAGTCAGATTCATAGAGACAGAGGAGAATGGTGATTGCCAGGGGCTTGGGGAAAGAGGAGAATGGGGAGTTATTGTTTAATGGGTACAGGGTTTATTTTGATACTACACTTGATCTTAGCCAAAAGGCCGAGAAGCGATACAGGGTTTATTTTGGATGATAAAAAAGAGTTATAAAGATGGATGGTGGTGGTGGATGCACAACCACGTCATGTATTTGATGGCACTAAACGGTACATTTAAAACTAGTTACAATGGTAAATTTTATGTTATCTGTATTTTACCACAATTAAAAATAATTTAGAAATCAATTTTTTAAATCATCACTGATTAAAGCAGGCTAGAGAACTCTTGAGTGACCATCTGTTAAGAAAAGAAGGTTTGGCAAATGTACTTAATACTCTAGGTTTTTTTTGTTTTTTTTTTTTTTAGTGTACAAACAGACATACTGAGCTGTTGAGCAGCTAAGGAAAAAAAAATGCTTGCATCACATATTGTTTTTAAATTATAGGGTGACTGGGCAGACACACATCGTAGTTGCTATTTCAACAGCAAATCTGCCTCACAGACAGAACTGAATTCTCCTACTTACATCAAATGAAGCTGCATTCGTCTGGGCATTCTGATTACACGGTTCCCTGAAGCAATCACTAAAAGGAAGGAGAAGACCCATGGCAATGATCCGGGAGCAAAACTTCTCTGCTTCTTCTGGAGGCCCGTTCTCCTGCTGGCTGAACAGCTTCTCCAACAGCGTTCGCCCTGCAGATGAAACACAGTCATTAAGAGAGAGCACTGCCGATCACCTGGCTCTGAACTCACCAGGGGAAAGCGGCTGGATAAACACTGCCAGGGAACAACACGGTTTCCAAGGCTACTGACAGCGCAGAAAGAAGCCTCTCAAGCTAGGAGAAAGCTCTATAGTCTGAGGCCAGAGTTGCCACATAAAAAACTGCAGAACTGGTTTGCTCTCTCATCCCCCTAAATACCTCCTGCCTCAAAAGACAACAGGCAAAGTTATGGGCTGCACAGCTTCCATCTAAGATTTTTAATTCAAATAGGGTCTTGCTATGTTGCCCAGGCTGGCCTTGAACTCTTGGGCTCAAGCAATCCCCCCACCTAAGCCTGCTGAGTGGCTAGATTTATAGGTGTGAGCCACCACACCCAGCTCAGATTTTTTTTCTTTAATAGACATGAGGTCTCACTATGTTGCCAAAGCTTACCTCAAACTCCTGGGCTCAAGCCATCCTCCTGCCTCAGTCTCCCAAGTAGCTAGAGCTACTGGCACACACCACCTCACTCAGCTCCCTTTTGGATTTAATTGGTAAGTCCAATTTTGGATTTAAATTTGGATCCAAGGCCAGACATGGTGGCTCACACCTGTAATCCCAGCACTTTGGGAGGCCGAGGCAGGTGGATCACTTGAGGTCAGGAGTTCAAGACCAGCCTGGCCAACATGGCAAAGCCCTGTCTCTATTAAAAATACAAAAAATAGCCAAGCGTGGTGGTGGGCGCCTTAATCCCAGTTACTTGGGAGGCTGAGGCAAGAGAATTGCTTGAACCTGGGTGGCGGAGCTTGAAGCTGGGTGGTGGAGGTTGCAGTGAGCCGAGATCGCAGCATTGCACTCTAGCCTGGGAGACAAGAGCGAAACTCCATCTCAAAAAATAAATAAATAAATAAATAATTAACCAAGCGTGGTGGCAGGTGCCTATAATCCCAGCTACTCAGGAGGCTGAGACAGGAGAATCGCTTGAACCCAGGAGGCAGAGGTTGGAGTGAGCTGCGATCACACCATTGCACTCCAGCCTGGGCAACAAGAGTGAACCTCTGTCTCAAAAAATAATAAATAAATAAATAAATAAATTTTGGATCCAAAAGGCTAAACCCCTTGAATTTAATTGCAGATGGTTCTCAAAGAAAGCAGTTCGTAACGCATCATGCCGCCATTTAGACTCAGAAATATCAGTGACTGACATTCACAGTGTCCATCATGGCAGGGCAGAGAATGAAGAGACAAAGAGGCAGGCAAAGGTACCAACCCACAAGAAGCGAAGAGAGCTGGCCAGCAAAAGAAAAATAAGTCACCCAGAAAAGGGATAAAAATTCACGTTTCTCTCAGATGCTCCTCAGAAATACAACTCTAGCATAGGTCTGAACTTAAGGCCTTTTTTTTTTTTTTTTACTATTTCCCTAAAAAAGGGCAAAAAAGGCAAGAGAGGCATGATAAGAAGACGCTGGGCCAGGCGCGGTGGCTCACCCCTATAATCCCAGCACTTTGGGAGGCCGAGGCTGGCGGATCACGAGGTCAGGAGATCAAGACCATCCTGGTTAACATGGTGAAACCCCGTCTCTACTAAAAATAAAAAAAATTTAAAAAAATTAGCCAGGCGTGATGGCCAGCGCCTGTAGTCCCAGCTACTCGGGAGGCTGAGGCAGGAGAATCACTTGAACCCGGGAGGCGGAGCTTGCAGTGAGCCGAGACCGCGCCACTGCACTCCAGCCTAGCGACAGAGCAAGACTCCGTCTCAAATAAATAAATAAATAAATAAATAAATAAGACATTGGCTGAGGATCCTAGAGGGCCTGGGTCCACCTAGCCCAGGGGTTCTCAATCTTGCCTGAAACTGAGGATCACCTGGGGAGAACAGACTCTGGAAGCCGGGCTCAGGCATCAGTTTTCTACCGGTCGTCAGTCAGTTCTAATGTTAGCGAGAGTGCAGAGTCATAGCTATAGGCCTTAATTTATTTCTGACACTTTTTTTATTTTTTGAGATAGACTTTCGCTCTGTCACCCGTGCAGTGGCGCGGTCTCGGCTCACTGCAACCTCCGCCTCCCGGGTTCAAGCGATTCTCCTGCCTCAGCCTCCCAAATAGCTGAGACTACAGGCATGCACCACCACGCCCAGCTAATTTTTTTTGTAGTTTTAGTAGAAACGGGGTTTCACCATGTTGGTCAGGCTGGTCTTGAACTCCTGACCTCAAATGATCCGCCTACCTCGGCCTCCCAAATTGCTGGGACTACAGGCATGAAACACCGTGCCTGGCCTAGCTCTTTAACTTTCAAACATTTATGTAGCTTGTTTTGCATTCATAAACTTTCATCGAAGGAAATGGAAAATCTCTAGGGTCCCTTCCAGGGCCACAATTGCTCCTCCTTCTAATTAGCAGATTCTTTCTTCAAATTTAGAACAACTGTTATCCAGAAAAGTCTTCAGTAATCCCCTTCCATGCTCTTTTGGAAGCCTTCATAGTTTCTTTCTGTAATTAATTATTTTATCTAATTAGTTATGCAATCATTTGTTTAAAGTTGACCTTCCTCACTGACATATAAACTTGCTGATGGCCAGCATCTATCTTGCAAACTTGGCCACTTGCACATAAAAAGCATCAATAAATATTTTTAGGATTTCTGAATAAATACAATGCTATGATTCTGTGATAGATTCATTCGTATCATAGTCAGAATTGGAAATGATTTATCAGTCTATACCATCAAACTTTTTATGTAAAGGGCCAAATAGTAAGTATTTTAGGCTTTATGAGCCACATAAGGTCTCTGTTGCATATTTTTCACTGGTTTAATTTTGTTTTGAGCAACTTTGAACATGTAAAAACCATTCTTAGCTCCAGGCTTTGCAAAACCAGGCCAAGTCTATACTTCAGTTACAATAACTACATTTCAAATGTATAAATGTTCCATTCTGCCAGGATACTAGTTACGCAATTGTTATGCCTCTTCCTATTTCTGTCTATAAAATGAAACTAATCTCAAAAGCTGCCTTTGATATTTCGAGTGACAAAGCAGGACACAAGAGGTCTCTCTATTTTCTCCATTTCTTCTGGTCATTAGAGAACATTCTTTGGTCTCCCAGGATTTTTTGGAGGGGAAATAAAAAATTTTTCCCCTACAGAACTTCAGTTTGCCTGCATCTAACTGGAACTAAATATCTAGGAAATGGCATCCCTCAATTCTCAAGTGATTAATTATCATAACAGTATATTGTTGTATTCATCTTACCGAATTACTGAAAATAGCCCTAAGACTAATTCTTTCCTACCACTCAGATAATGTATATGACAAAAAATAAGGTCAGCAGGATCTTGCATGTGTGTGACTGAAGGTAAATGTGTACATGCATATCAAGCCAAAAGTTATCAAAGGAGTTCCAGAACAGTGTGGAGGAGAGAGAATGATGACCTGCTGGAACTCTACCTCCATGAAAGCATATGCCCCGAAATCCTTAATCAAGGGTCTCTCTACCACAGCCCTATCATCACCCTGGACCTGATATTTCCGTGTTTAGCGGTAGTGGGGGAAATTATCCTGTGCTTTTAGAAGCATCCCTGGCCATTACTACTGGATGGCAGTAGCACAGCCACCTCACCCCCAGCTGTAACAGCCCAAAATGTCTCCAGACATTGCCAAATGTCTCCTGGGGCAGGGGGCAAAAATAACCCCAGGCTGAGAACCCCAGGCCTAACCTCTCTCTAAAGAAACTTCACCTCCTTCTTTAGTGATAACTTGGCTTTCCCTTGAGGATCTCCTCGCCCTGCAATCGTCTCAGGTGGAGGCACTTTTTTTTTTTTTTGAGATGGAGTCTCACCCTGTCGCCCCGGCTGGAGTGCAATGGCATGATCTTGGCTCACTGCAACCTCCGCCTCCCAGGTTCAAGCAATTCTCCTGCCTCAGCCTCCTGAGTAGCTGAAATTACAGGCATGCACCACCACACCTGGCTAATTTTTTGTATCTTTAGTAGAGAGGAGATTTCACCATGTTGGCCAGGCTGGTCTCGAACTCCTGACCTCGTGATCTGCCCACCTCAGCCTCCCAAAGTGCTGGGACTACAGGTGTGAGCCACCACGCCCGGCCAAGTGGAGGCATTTTAGGTCAAATCCTTCACATCTGAGGGACAAAACGTGGGTAACGTCCTTGTTCCCCATGAACACTTCCAGATGGTTTATTCTCCTTCAAAACCATGAGCTTTTTTGAAAATTCCTGCCACTGGCTAGACCCTACTATCCCTCCTCCTTTCTGCCATCCACTAACCTCCAGTTATTCCCTCCCCTCGTCGTTCACTAAATAACTCACCGCCTGCTTCACTGCCCCACGTTTCACCTCTACTCCTATCATTCTTAGTAATTTGGACATCCACATGGAGAGCAAACCAATGATCAGGAGGATACCTCGCCCGTGACCTTGATCACCTTGCCTCCAGCTAACATTTTCTCCACCACAGAATAGCCACCCATTCCCATCTCACAGCCTCATATTGGTCACTATCAGGAACCATACCACCTCCAGAAGATCAATTCCAAAGTTTACTCCAAACTCTCCAATGACTTCCCAACACTCTCAGAGTAAAATCAAATCCCTCACTGTGGAGTCCTGATAGGTAAGTTAGCAACAACGAGGAAGAGGGGGTCCCAGGTGGGGGAGAACAATTGTTCTGAGAGACGGCTAACCACAAACAACCCACTTGCACACTACCCTGTTCCCAAACACCTCACTCTGCATGCAGCCCCAGCAGCATCATTTTATTTGTACGTAGCCCCATAAGCAGGACCCTATCAAACTTTCCCCCAGCCCCTACCTCTTGGCAGACAGCCCCTTCTCTGCTGTGCTACCCATTGCCCTTTGCAACGTACTTACTCTCTAATAAACTTGCATTCTTCACCTCACTACTGTTTCAGTAAATTATTTTATAACCCAAGGCAACAGCCCCAATCAGTCACAACCCCCGCAACACTCACCAGATGCAAGAGCCACCTTCCTACCTCCCACCTCTCACCACTCTTGCCTACTGGCCTTCTCCTCCTCAAACACACTGAGCTCACTCTCACCATGAAGCCTTTTGCACTAGAACACTCTTCTTCCGGATACATCAATGACTCCCTCACTCTTTCATCTCATTCAGGTCTCTGGTCAATGGTCACTTTCACTGAGAGAACTTCCTAATACCCTTTCTGAAGGAGCACACCCCATTACTCTTGTTCCCATTATCCACTTTATTCTTCAGAGAGCTTAGTCCTTGAATTTATGTAAGTCTGTGATCTGTCTCCTACTCCTGGAGTGTAAACTCTATTTCAGCAATCCCTGCTGTGTGTTTACCACCTTTTATCAGGACCTCAAGGAGTGGCTGGCAAAGAGGGGATAATCAATTAATTTTTTGATCATCAGTGAGTCTATGTACAAATGCCTGAATGGAGCATCTAACTCCTGAGAACTATCTTCTACTTTTAGGCTCTTACTCTAGAACCCCTTCTAAAGCTCCATCCACCATGCTGACCTTGAATCAGTTGTCCCTACTACTGTTGCACAATCCATCACCTGTGCTGTGTCACTTCCTTCCTCAGTGGCTTAAATTCCATGTTCTATCACTATAATTAAATACTTCAAACACTTCAGCTCTCTTATCCCTCTCTCCCTCCACCACGCTTGTCAGGTGAAACCACAACCTGTTTCGGCACAGCCATCCACTTTCTCTTTGCCTGCACCTGAACAACTGAACATTGTAAAAGAAAGCCACACAGGTGTTGTCTGTCTTGACTTCCAGTGCACAGCTATATACCTCAAGGAGGCCAACACTGCTGTGCGTTCTCATGTAAGCTTCCACTCCAATACAATGTTTAAACAAGCTTCTCCCCACCTGACCCATTCTTTCCAATGATGAGATGATAATGTCAAATGATTTACTGAGACAATGGAAGAATCTGAGACAAATTCCAAATATGCAAAAATGCTCACGCTTGTCTTCCTCACAATGGAAAGAGGCCCTGTTACAAACAAGAGCAAGTTCTTTCCCTTGTGTTCTGAGCTGAATTCCTTATTGCGTGCCAAGATCTAACTTCTTTGGCTATCCCTTCTCTCCTGAAACACAAACACCTCCCTCTTTGCTGGACATTCCCAGTATCACACAAACATGCTTTAAAAAAAAAAAAACCGAAAGAACAAATCCTCCCTTGAGCCACATCACTCTCCGCTCCCAGCTACGGTTCCATTTCTTGGCTTCCCTTCACATCTAAACTACTAACCGGAATTAACTACGTTTGCCACCTCTCCCTCCTTGCTCAGTCCGCTCTAATTTGATTTCCATCCGCACGATGTGCCAGAAACTGCTAGCCAGCATGGTATCAATAACTTTTTTTTTTTCCTTTTTTTTTTTAAAGATAAGGTCTCCCTCTGTCACCCAGGCTGGAATGCAGTGGCCCTATCATAACTCACTGCAGCCTCAAACTTCTGGGCTCAAGCAATCCTCCTGCTTCAACCTCCCAAAGTGCTGGGACTACATGGGTGAGCCGCCACACCCAGCCAACATTTCTGTCTTCATCCTACTTAGTTTATCTTTCAGAAAAATTTCACTGTTGATTTACTCCTACTCCTTAAAGCATTTTACTCTCATCTCATGATATTCCCTTCCCCTATTTTCTCTAACTCACTAGCCATTTTCTCCCAAGTCCCTTTTAATGGCTTCTACCCAACACGGCAATGTAGGAGTGCTTCCTGGCTCACCCCACGGCTTATTCTCTCAACTCTTTCTATATTCTCTCCCATAATCTCACCCAGTCTCTAAATACCCCATTCTTTGAAACTGGGCAGACCTTTGTGAATGCACTAACAGAGTAAGGCAGAAGGGACCCCATACCTGGACAGAATGCATGGGGCAGTTGGGGCAGCTACGAGAAGCCTCTGAAGACAGAGAGGAGCTCCACAAGACTGCTTTCCTGAGATACAGGTCACAAAGACCCACTGATAACACAGGATGTGAAAAAGAAGCTAGCCAAAACCCACCAAAATCCACCAAAACCAAGATGGTGACGTTGTCCTCACTGCTCATTATAATGCCAATGATAATCATTAGCATACTAAAGGAATCATTAGCATGGACTCACCAGTGCCAGGACAGTTTACAAACGCAATGGCAACCTCAGGAAG
Organism: Pongo pygmaeus; assembly: GCF_028885625.2. NCBI lineage: Eukaryota > Metazoa > Chordata > Mammalia > Primates > Hominidae > Pongo > Pongo pygmaeus. The sequence continues at coordinate 8,983,865 of NC_072373.2, forward strand.
TTGCCCTGTATGTTCTTTAAGGGGGAGGAGCCCTCAATTCTGGGAATTCCCTGTCGTTTTCCAAAAAAACTCACAAACAAGCCACCCCTTGTTTAGCATATGAGCAAGAAATAGCCATAAAAATAGCCAGCCAGAAGCCCTCGGGGCTGCGCCGCCTATGGGGTAGCCACCCTTTTATTCTTTTACTTTCTTAATAAACTTGCTTTCCCTTTACTCTGTGCTTCCGTCTTGAACTCCTTCCTGATGGAAGCCAAGAACCCATGTTGTCTCCCAGGCAGAACCCCAGTTTTGGGGTTGGCTCTGTGACAAGACTGTATTGTAATAGCAGGAGGACTGGGGAAAAAGATGAGAATTCAAAGAACCACCAAACCAGTAGGTTTACCAATTTTGTTCCTCCAGTGTCCCTCAACCTGAACTCAAGGTATCCCAAAACCCAGAAGTGGGCATCAGCACCGACAAGGGAAGCTTTAAGGGGCAATTTGGCAAAGTGTGTCAGTGATCTTTAAAAATTCACCCCTTTGACCCAGAAATTCAACTTTATAAAAGCTATTCTAGGTAAATATTCAGAGGTATCCTCAGAGTGATGCCTCATAGGAGTATTATGACGATTAAATGAGATAATGCATGTATTTATCACAGTTCCTGGTACTATAACAAATAGATTATTAATAGTACCAAATTCAAAGGAACTAAAATGTCCAACAATACAGACATAAATAAAAAAGGATAGCTTTATACACATGACTGCTAACTATACAGCCATTAAAAGCCATGCTATTACAGAAAGAATAATCACTTAATTGATTTTAACACATTAAATATATTTAAAGAAACCAGAAAAATAAAACATCAGTTATCACTGAAGAATGCTAGGGCACTGATAACAGAATAGGAAATAATGAGGCATTTATGCTGCCTTTCTAGAAAGAACTGTATTTCAGGGTAACAACCATACCTAGTGAATAAAGAAAAGTCTTCGGCCGGGCGCGGTGGCTCAAGTCTGTAATCCCAGCACTCTGGGAGGCCGAGGCGGGCGGACCACGAGGTCAAGAGACCGAGACCATCCTGGCTAACACGGTGAAATCCCGTCTCTACTAAAAATACAAAAAATTAGCCGGGCGTGGTGGCGGGCGCCTGTAGTCCCAGCTACTCGGGAGGCTGAGGCAGGAGAATGGCGTGAACCCGGGAGGCGGAGCTTGCAGTGAGCCGAGATAGCGCCACTGCACTCGGCCTGGGCGAAACAGCGAGACTCCTTCTCAAAAAAAAAGAAAAGTCTTCAATACGGAAAAATTCCAGCCAAAATGTGCAAAAGAAATAATAAAATTGGCCGGGCGCAGTAGCTCACGCCTGTAATCCCAGCACTTTGGGAGGCCGAGGTGGGTGGATCACAAGGTCAAGATATCAAGACCATCCTGGCCAACATGGTGAAACCCCGTCTCTACTAAAAATACAAAAATTAGCTGGGTGTGGTGGCGCGTGCCTGTAGTCCCAGCTGTTCTGAAGGCTGAGGCAGGAGAATCACTTGAACCTGGGAAGCAGAGGTTGCAGTGAGCTGAGATCTCGCCATTGCACTCGTCTGGCGACAGAGTGAGACTCCATCTCAAAAAAAAAAAAAAAAGAAATGATACAACTAGAAAATCACCATTTTGCAATCCCTAATGAAATAATGGGTTCACTTAAAGAACAGCAAGTGGATGGAAAATCCATTAGAGAAAAAGGTCAATTGAAACTCTTGCAAAGAAAGGATCAAGCTGCCAGCCCCAAACCCAGGGATCATTCACAGCTTCAGCACAACTGAGAAAGCCAGACATGGTGGGCCCCTGCTGGGGGTAATCATAAAGTACGCAGCACCCCCCCATCAAGCTCTCCTGCTGTCCCGCAGCCTCTGGAACAAAAGAAAGGAGAACTCAGCATGAACCAAATCAACTGTCAGATTGCACCTAGCATCCATACTGGAGTATCAGAGAGTTCTGAGGATGGACTCGTTACCAGATAATATTGAACAACTCATTCTATTTGCTTTCAATATAAAGAATGACACTGTAGCATACTTTAAAATCCATTTTTGAGATACATATTTGATATTAAAATAACATGATGTCTGGAGCTTGTTTTAAATTATTTCACAAAAAAGTAGGTGGCATGGGGTAGAAGTGGAAAAAAAGGGTTGATAAAACTATTATGGCATTGAAAATATTAATGATTACTGAAGCTGAGTAATGGATTCATGGGAATTCATTGTAATTCTCTGAGTGTGTATATTCAACTTTCACAATAAAATATCTTAAATCACACTATTAAAAAGATTTAATTACATAGAAATATGTGACACAAAAATCATGTGAAAATTCAAGATCACAAAACTAAACAAAGCATGTTCCTGATTTTGCAAAACCAAGAGATATGAACCCAGTTTATTAAAGAGTCAAAATCGCTGTAGTGGGAAGGCAAACCATTTTTGTTATTTCCAGGACACACACTCCAGCTGGACTATACTGACTCCTTTTCTATTCAAGGAATGTAATTTGACCAGGTCAGGGGGAGTGGACAGAGACATGAACTTTTATTTCTCTTCCTGCATTTGATAATTGAGAATTTAATCGGGAGACACTCACCTACTAAATAGGATGCCTTGAATCTAAATTAGGGAGAACAGACTGCCCTGCAGCCTTAAACACAACCTTACTTTTTTTTTTTGAGATGGAGTCTTGCTTCGTCCCCCAGGCTGGAGTGCAGTGTCGCAATCTCGGCTCACCGCGACCTTCGCCTCCCCGGTTCAAGCGATTCTCCTGCCTCCCGAGTAGCTGGGACCATAGGCATGTGCCACTACACCTGGCCAATTTTTGTATTTTTAGTAGAGATGGGGTTTCACCATGTTAGCCAGGATGGTGTCGATCTCCTGACCTCAGGCAATCTGCCCACCTTGGCCTCCCAAAGTGCTGGGATTACAGGTGTGAGCCACCATGCCCGGCCACAATCTTACTTCTTAACGGTGCAAACTGGCTGGCTGGGGCCAGGAACCAGGGGCTTCCAAGTTCCCTCTGACACTGGCTTTCACACCCCATGACCACAGTATCCCCCAGTCAAGGTATCCCCCAGTCCCCTCACTCTACTCCTTGGTCAAATCACTGTTCCTAGACAGACATGTCAACCACACCAATAAATGAAAATCATTGGCCCTAGAGTAATTTTAACTTTTTCAAGTGTCCAGCTATTCAAACCTGCATTTTACTTCATATTTGCTTACATTTATTTATTCAACCATATTTCCTGAGCTCTTACTCTTTTCAAAACAGCGCTAAGTCAATTTCCCAAAAATCTATCTGCTGAATGAACAGCTCACAAAACACTGCCTGTGGGCAGCAGCCATTTCACAGCAGGGGCTGGTGCCAGCTAGAAGGTCAGTCCCTAGGGCCCGGACCACACGGTCAGCCAGGGAGGCCTTCAGAAGCACACACTGTCCCAGGGTCACTTATCAGGAAAACGCAAATGGACTCACCATCAAGGAAGAGTTAGGCTCTGACACTGCCTAGGGAACACACCCCCAGCAGCTGCAGCAACACTGCAACTAGAGAAAATTCTCAAAAGCTGATAAAATCATCTCTACAGCACAGATTGCTATAAACTTTATAAGCATATAAATGCTAGTTTCTGAGGAATTTATAACTCTATAAAGATAAGGGCAGGAGAGGAGCAAAGTTTCTTGGGCTCTTTCTGCTCCCTTTCCTCCCTCCACCCAAATAAAAGACCCAGTGGGAGGGGCCATCTTCCTGTCCTTCAAACCCAGCCTCTAATATCATTTTCTGAACTAGAAAATGCAGGCCTGTCCAGGCACGGTGGCTCACACCTGTAATCCCAGCACTTTGCGAAGCTGAGGCAGATCATGAGGTCAAGAGATCGAGACCAACCTGGCCAACAGGGTGAAACCTGGTCTCTACTAAAAATACAAAAATTAGCTGGGTGTGGTGGTGTGTGCCTGTAGTCCCAGCTACTCGGGAGGCTGAGGCAGGAGAATCGCTTGAATCCAGGAGGCGGAGGTTGCCGTGAGCCGAGATCACACCACTGCACTCTAGCTGGTGACAGAGTGAGACTCCATCTCAAAAAAAAAAAAAAAGAAAATGCAGGCCTAAGGATGTTAGGTGTCTTCTCAAAGGTCACGTTATCTTTATCTAGGAAAGGCCCATGTCATTGATCACACATATTACATATTATATACCTAATTATACAGAACTGAAGAAATCTAGAATAGTATAACCATGAAGAATTCTCTCATTCTTTTATAGGATGGAAAGTGTTCCTTATTTTCTGCCTATTCCTTTCCACTGAAAACACGTGGACTCTGTACCTTGACTTCATGAAGTACACCCATGTGGGGAGGCACGGGATTGCAGCCATAGCTTAAGCAACAGAAACTACTTCCTAGATCCCAATCCTGATGTCAGAGGTGTTTGAACCAGAGTGACTCCATCTTGAATAGGGGCTGGGTAAAATGAGACTGAGATCTACTGGGCTGCATTCCCAGGAGGTTAAGAAATTCCTAGTCACAGGATGAGAAGGGGGTCGGCACAAGATACAGGTCATAAAGACCTTGCTGATAAGGCTGATAAGACAGATTGCAGTAAAGAAGCCGGCTAAAACCCACTAAAACCAAGACGGTGACCAGAGTGACCTCTGGTCATCCTCATGTTACACTCCCACCAGTGCCATGACAGTTTACAAATGCCGTGGCAACATCAGGGAGTTCCCCTATATGATCAAAAAAGGGGAGGCATGGATAATTCACCCCTTGTTTAGCATATCATCAAGAAATAACCATAAAAAGGGGCATCCAGCCCCCCTCGGGGCTGCTCTGTCTATGGAGTAGCCATACCTTTATTCCTTTACTTTCTTAATAAACTTGCTTTCACTTTACTCTAAGGACTTGCCCTGAATTCTTTCTTGTACAAGATCCAAGAACCCTCTCTTAGGGTCTGGATTGGGACCCCTTTCTGGTAACACTGATGCTTCCATTATGCTAGGTATGGCCTTAGACAGGTTACATAACCCCTGGTAATCCTGTTTCCTCATCTAGAAATTGGAAATAATCATCCTCATTACCTCGGAGGATTACTGTGAAAATTAAATGAAACAATTTTTGTAACAGGCTTAACACAGTACCCAATAAATGTTACCTGTTATTATTATGATCAAGATATACTTCAAACACTCTCTACTTGTAAATGTGATTTAAAATGTTGGTTCAACTTAAAAGAAGGAAATCATAAGTTGGATCTAAAAGCATTTGAAATAGTATGGTAATAGGCAAGGTAATCGCAGATTCAAATATCTTCATCTACCAAGTTTTGGGGGTTTTTTCTTAAATTTAGTAGATTTTAAAAACAAGGTAATATTTAAGACACTCCTTGCAAGAATTCCTAACCTCAATTTTTTTTAAAAAAAGCACTTGCATTATTTGTTTTACTATATTTATTAAATTCACATCAAAAATAATATTCATTAAATGAGAGTTGGGGACTTATTAATCATTAATGTTCTCCAATTATTGCTGTACTAATCCCCTCACACTCCTCCCACATATTCTTCCACGCTGTAGCTAATCAAAAGTGAAGCTTGTAGAATCAGCTTTGCAGTCATACACTAGCTATAAATACTCCTCTTACCTTGGGAAGCAAAAATCACAAGCCTAGATAAACATGGACACTGCAGTTAGGGGGAAAGTTTTCATTCACCATCAAAACAAATGTTGCAATCCTCTTGCACAATGAAGGAGTAAAATCAACTATCCTTGCACTGGGGTTTTATTGGGCCTGTGACCATTGACACTATAAAAAGTAAAAAATATTTTATTGAACAGGGCTATACAACGTAAAAGGCATTTCTGCATCTACTGTCAGCTCTGTGAAGTAGGCAGAGCAGGATTTATCATCACAACTTCAAAGAAACTAACTGAGGAATGAAAAGGTTCTAGAGTCTGCCCGAAGTCATAAGATTAGAAAGTGGCAGTGCCAAAACTGGACGCACACTCTGCTTTCCTCATTTTTATTCCAGGGACCTTCTACTTCTAACTCAGCCAGCAACTCTGGGAAAAGCTTCTGACCAACTTTCTGCATTCGGATATAAAAGAAACAGCCCATGCGGTCTGTGCCCTGCAGGGGCTAACAACCTACTTACAACAACCAAAGCCCAAGAAGGAATATTTTAAAAGCAGTCTGTTTAGAACACACTGCCTTAATTAAACATCCTTAGTGGAACTGGGAAGTTGGGGAGGAGCAAAGATAAGTATAACCAAGCACTTAGGAGTCTGTCATATCCCAAAGAATGTCCTAGGCCTACTAGAGGAAGACAATCTGAAGAAAACATGCTCCCTGCCCTTAACTAATAATAATAATAGTAATAATAATACAATAAGATGATGTAGCTGGCAAACTCTTGTAGAAGAGATGCAGAGTACAGGCTGGCTTCTAACTGCTGACAACATAGAGTAGGGAGAGTCTGTGTCTCAGGATGATGTATGTGCTATAATTGATGTGGAACACATCTTTCAATACCCTTCTCAATATTTCTAGTGTCAAGTAATATGAATGCATCAAATGTGCGACTCAGTTCACCACAGAGAACAGCCAACTTCTTCAAAACAATATTGAAGACACATTGTAGGCACTTTTTCTTGAAGACTGAGAGGATCTTCCTGTAAGAGTATCTAAATGAAGGCTGTACACAGGTTCAGTGAGTTCAACATAGAGCAGGGAGAGTGTCCCATTTTACTGAGACAAGAGAGTATCCAAACAGGAATAGAAGCTTTGAGGACAGACAGTGGGCGATGCTCTTCTCCCAGTACCCCTGATGGTGCATGTAACTTTTCTGGTTTCACTCATTCCAAAGAGGAGGATCAAGTGACTCAGTGACAATCCACTACTGTTAATCTTCAGTATGTTACAGCCAGAAGAAATCTTAGAGATCATTTCGTTCAAACCACTAATTTCACTGTAAAGAAATCAAGGCCCAAATATTTGAGTAATATGTCTAAGGTTATACACATGGGATGGCAAAGTGTAAGTTTTGTGCTGAGTTTTATGTCCTATAATAGCATTCAATTTTAATCATCTGTTTGAAACTTATATTTTAATAGCCTACAAATATGTCATTGATATTTTTTCCTTGTATGTGTGTGGGTTTTTTGGGTTTTTCTGGTTTTTTTTTTGAGACAGAGTCTCGCTCTGTTGCCCAGGCTGGAGTGCAATGGCACGATCTCGGCTCACTGCAACCTCCGTCTCCTGGGTTCAAGTGATTCTCCTGCCTCAGCCTCCTGAGTAGCTGGGATTACAGGCTCTTGCCACCACACCAGGCTAATTTTTGTATTTGTAGTAGAGACGGGGTTTGTTGGCCAGGCTGATCTTGAACTCCTGACCTCAGGTGATCTATCTGCCTTGGCCTCCCAAAGTGCTGGGATTACAGGTGTGAGTCACTGCACCAGGGCCCTTCTGTGCATTTTTTAACAGTTGAAGGATGAACAAGACAGTTGCTGTATTTTAAAAGGTGTCAACATAGGTTTCTGTTTCTTCCAGGCCACTATATCTTATGCAAAATGAGAATTAAAACAGATGTCTTGTCACGTTAAATTTTTCTCTGACCTTATAGCTCAGACATAACTATCTAATAAATTTCCCTGATATCCCATGTTATCTATCAATTGAAATATTAGGAGGAAATAAGGATGTTGACAAGCAAATCTATTATGACATTAATGATAATTGCTTAAGTTTATGATGTCACTGAATACAGAGATATCACATATTCTGTATCTCACATACTGATGGCCTATACTTGCCAAATAAGAAAAAAAAATAAGAAGGGCCATTTATGATCAAATAGAAATTACCATGTCTAGTTTTAGGTCCAAAATGCTGCAGGTTTTATAGTAAAAAGAAGACTGCTACAAGGATAAATATCTAGGGTTGTCTCAAAGAAAGAAAACAAACATGATATCCAATAGCTACACAAATCATTAAGGAAACAAGCCACAAAACACACAAGGATGATGAACTCCCTGCCCTCATCTGCAAAGAAGATGACCATGGCTAATAAAGGGATTTGGACCAACATAAAGCAGAGTGAAACTCTACTACCCCTGGAGGAATCAAAACTCACTGAATCCAGGTACACCTTTGATTTAGACACTCTTACAGGAAGATCCTCTTAGTCTTCAAGAAAAAGTGCCTACAATGTGTCTTCATAATTGTTTTGAAGAAGTTGACTGTTCTGTATGGTGAACTGAGGTGCAGTTCACCTCAGTTTGATGCATTTATGTTACTTGACACTAGGGATATTGAGAAGGGTATTAAAAGATGTGTTCCACATCAGTTATAGCAAAAACATCATACTGAGACAGAGTATTCAAAAAATGACTTTGTTATAGAGAGTTCTCGGTACTACATGTCTATTAAAATTTATATAAAGTTCAATTTGACTAGCATCAAGGGATTTTTTTCCTGGGGAAGAGAGAAAAAGAAACTGTCCAACTTCAATTTACCAAAGGCTGAAAATGACAAAAATAGAGAAATTTAATCTAATAAATCTAATGAAGTTGAAAAAAGAATATCATAGAACATATATGAAGATAACTACCAACCACTTTTCAGGACCTATGACACGTTATGAATTTCCTGGTATTTTTTTAAAAGGTCATGAAATAAATCAAGATTAAAAGGGAAAAACTATAGAAAGTCAGAAGAAAAATTTTTTTTAATTTAATTTTTGTATCTATTAAGTTAAATCCATAAAAGTGAATCTAATAAATGGCAGCTTCTAAAATCACTTGGTTGAAGAGTTTTAAATAAATATTTAAAGCAGTCTCAAATAAAGGGAATGAGTCACACAGACCACAGCTGCTGCTCTTACTTTTCAAGTCACACATCATTGACTCTCCGAGCTGGAAAGAATATCAGTGGTCAAATTCAGCCTCTCCAGGGCTGTGACTACCCCATTTGATCTTCATTTAGTCTCTATTTTAACATCTCCAGTGATGATGAAATTGCTCCTCTCAAGACCACACATGCCAACACTGGACATTCTGTAAGGTATGGCTTCCCTTATGCTGACTTGAATCATACAAACTGCTATCACATCTAGCTCCTTCATCCTGAACACATTCAGTCTTCTGCTTGAATATAAATCTCAGGTTTCAACTGAGATTTCTACAGTCAATGGAAAGCTACTGGAAAATTTGGAGAGTGGCATTAAAAATTCTCCTGGAAAAGGCCGGGCATGGTGGCTCATGCCTGTAATCCCAGCACTTTGGGAGGCCGAGGCGGGTGGATCACCTGAGGTCAGGAGTTCGAAACCAGCCTGGCCAACATGGTGAAACCTCGTCTCTACTAAAAACACAAAAATTAGCTGGGCGTGGTGGTGGGCGCCTGAAATCCTAGCTACTTGGAAGGCTGAGGCAGGAGAATCGCTTGAACCCAGGAGGCGGAGGCTGCAGTGAGCAAGATCGCGCCATTGCACTCCAGCCTGGTGACAAGAGCAAAAACTCCGTCTCAAAAAAAAATAAAAAATCCTCCTGGAAAGGAGGGGATGAGTATTTAAAAACATATTTTTGGAGGTATATTTTAACAGGATATACAGACTAATTAAATATAAGGAGGAGGAAGAGTGGTGTAGCTTGGCTAACTTGCACTTCCAAATTTCTGGCTTAAGAAACTGGGTAAAGGGCTGGGCTAGATGGTATTATCTACCAGGAATCCAATAATACGTAAGGGAGCAGGTTGGGTTTGGAGAAAAGATGAGTTCAGTTTGAAACTATTCCCATATCTATATAAAGATGTTTAAAAGACAATATGAAATTGGCACCTGAAATTCACAAGAGAGATCTGAGCTAGAAATTTGATTTATCAACATGCAGGGAAATGTTGGATGTTTCATAGACTACTCAGGGTAGATGTTAACATAGACTACATATGAAGCCTGGGGAGAAAGCATCATTTAATTAGGAAGAGTTATAGGTGGAAGAAGAAGATCGTATGAAGGTGTCTAAAAGGCATCCCAAAAGGCAGAAGGCAATCTAAGAAAAAGTATGCAATGGATACTCGGGGATGAATGGTTTTCTGATTGGATAAAATACTACAGAGTTGTTTAAATTATGTTTTTGAAGTATTTTAAATAATTAGTGAGATTTTTATTAATGTTCAATGTAAGACACAATGTACTAAATTAAAACATTAATAATGTTTCTGGGTTTTAGGATTATGGCTCCCCAAAAAGTGTATGGAAATCCACAAAAACTTACCATATTTAATGCTAAAAGGAAAGCCACAATAATTCCAAAAGAATCTACACCATGTATATGTTCTATGATTATATTTCAATTATTTGCTGTAAAAAAAAAAAGCACTACCTTTAAAATCTCATATAACTGTAAACTATAGATTTTACTAAATAAACTTTACCTTTAAATAACATTCATAAAGGAAATCATACAATATTTATACCTGATAGATACTGAAAACATTTCTTTACCTTAACAATAATCAACTAGAAATAAAACTAAAGTAAGATTCCATTCCCATTAGTAATAAAATATATGAAGCGTCAGGAAATAGTTCAGCAAAGGAAACACAAACTCTTTATGGAGAAAAGTCTAAACTCTATTAAAATGAATAAAAGATGATCTGAATAAATGAAGAGATCTTTCACATTCTCAGATAAAATGATATTATAAAAGTGGAAGCAGTCCTCAATTTAATCTATGAATTGACTAATATCTCAATCAAACAACTTCAGGACTTTTTAAGAAACTCAACAACCTATTCTAAATTTATATGGAGGCCGGGTGCCGTGGTTCACACCCGTAACTCCCGCACTCTGGGAGGCCAAGGTGAGTGGATCACTTGAGGCCAGGAGTTCAAGACCAGCCTGGCCAACATGGTGAAACCCAATCTCTACCAAAGATACAAAAATTAGCTGGGCATGGTGATGGGCAGCTGTAATCCCAGCTACTCAGGAGGCTGAGGTAGGAGGATCACTTGAACTCAGGAGGTTGAGACTGTAGTCAGCCGAGATCACGCCACTGCACTCCAGCCTGGGTGACAGAGCGAGACTCCTTCTCAAAAAATAAATAAATAAATAAATAAATATTTCTATGAAAACTCCAGAGTCCATATTGATGAACTAAGTCAACTTTGAAAAAGGAGATACTTCTTTTGGAGATCATCAGACATTTTGCAAAGTCACATTTATGAGAACCATATGGTACTTGCTGAAGACACAAAAATACACATAAAAGGAATGAATATAAATCTCAGAAACAGACTTATCTATGTATGGGAATGACCTAAAGGTAGTATCAAAAATCAATGAGTAAAAGACTATTTAGTAGCTGGTGCTGGGAAAACTGGCTTGTCATATGGAGAAAAATAAAACTTGAGCCCTATATTACACCACACACTCAAGAGGACTCTACATCAAAGACTTAAATGTAAAGGGTGAAATGATAAAGTTAATAGAATACTACAGAGGGCAGAAAAGTTAATAGAATACTACAGAGGGCAGAATTTTTGTAACCTAGGAGTAAGAGAATTTCTTAAATGAGACAAAAATAACACAAACTATAGGTTAAAAATAGATTTGCCCAGGCATGGTGGCTCACACCCATAATCCCAGCACTTTGGGAAGCCAAGGCAGGCAGCTCATGAGTTCCAGACCAGCCTGGGCAACATGATGAAACCCCATCTTTACTTAAAATACAAAAAATTAGCCGAGCTTGGTGGCGCATGCCTGTGGTCCCAGCTACTTGGGAGTCTGAGTTGGGAGGGTCATCTCAGCCTGGGAAGTCAAGGCTGCAGTGAGCTATGATCATGCCACTGTACTCCAGCCTGGGCGACGAATGAGACTGTCTCAAAAAAAAAAAAAGATTTGACTATATCAAAATTAAGTATTTCTGTTCAACCAAGGACACTACAAATTTAAAAGAAGGATAAATATTAGGGGAAGATCTGTTATATCTAAAACTGACTCTATATATCAAGATCCCATGATTACATAGAACTGAATCCACTCCAAATCATTTAAATAGGAAGAGATTTACTATAGAGTACTACTTGGCTTACAGAATCGTGGAGAGCCTAAATAAAAAGGTTCTAGCATCTTTTTAGAAGCCACTCACAAAGCCACCATACAGGACCAGGCCACCAAAGAAGTGGCTGCCTCATCTCCAATCTAAAGTCGTTGGCTGTAAAAGTACACTTCCACTGCTAGAAACAGGACTCCTCATCACCGATCCTCCCTCTGCTGCCAGCTCCACAACTGTTGTGCCTACTTCTAGCCACACCAGCCATGTGGGCGAACCAAGCCCCACTTCTGGGTAACAGTAAGGCTAGCATCTGAACACTAGACCCCTGCTAACCTTGCCCTGGAAGAATTAGAGAGTTCTTCAGCTGTGTTTGCAAGTAGAAACAACAGAAGTCAATCTTAGGACTTACTAAGGCCTTCTAAACCTGGCACAAATCCATCAAAATTCAGTTTTGATGAAACTGAAACACAACCTGCAAGGGAGTCTGAAAAATGTCATTTTTAGATTTCTGGTCTCTAAGCTAAGAAAAAGCCAGAAGGAGGCTTAGTGACAATCCGTCATATCTCCAACATTGGTAATAAATAGAATAATAGCTAGAATATACAGGAAGCCCTGTGAATAAACAATGAGAATCAGGAAACTTGACAGAAAAATGTAAAAGGATATGAACAGGCAATTTGCAGAAGGGTAAACCTAAATGGCTAAAAATATACAACGGTTTTTCTCAAAAGCATTAGTTGGCAGATAAATACAAAGTAAAACAATGAGATACTACTTCCCCTCATTGGATTAGTGGAAATTGGATAATGCCAATTTGCCACGCTAAAGAAGCATAAACTAGGAAGGCATTCTGGAAACTAATCTGACAGTACCTACACAAATTAAACCTTTTATTTAATGACCTGACAATGCCACTTCCAAATGTATATCCCAGAGAAGTTCTCCCATAGCTCCCTGTATGGAAACATTCATCAGACTGTTTTCTGTGGCGGCCGAGAAGTACAGGAACCTAGATGTTCATCACCATGCTCATGTTTAAATAAAACCTAGGGAATGTGCCCAAAGCCACCACATGGAACAGCTCTAGGGGAACATTACTCACACACAATAAAAGGTGAATGGTGACCCTGGTGTTGAACAACCCAGCAGGACTTTCATTCTTAGGAATACTATATAACAGCGGGAAGCAAAAAACAAGGTGGAAATTCACCCAGAAAAGTTCGTAGATTTTTTTTTCAAAGGCGGCTGAATTTTGTTTGTTCTTTTTAAGAAACAGAATGAGGTCTGCAACTCAGAGTATTTGTATAAACTAAACATAAACAGAAATACTATATACTTTAGAAAAATGCAGACTAATTCAAAGAGCGCAATAGATAAAAGCAGTTCTGTACGTCTACTAGAGGCTTCAGAATGGGAAGTGAAAATGCAGGGAGTATGATAAGGACAAAATGAGTTTTGCCTGGACTGATGATGTGAGTGTGTCACAGACTGAATGGATTCTCATGAATACAACTACATGGATTCTTTTTTTCTCTGAGGACCAGGAAGAGAAAGTGTTAATAATACCTAAAACTACCAGAGAGAACATGAGCTATCTGAAAAACGACTGAAGCACTCAGGACGAGGTGAGGAATAGTAGATCCTGAACAATGAGGTGACAAAAGTACAGAGATTAAATATCAATACATATTAAAATATATATAATGTCTATTATATATAATATATAGCTTATATACGCTATATAACACGATGTCGGCTGGGCACAGTGGCTCACGCCTGTAATCCCAGCTCTTTGGGAGGCCGAGGCAGGCGGATCATGAGGTCAGGAGATCGAGACCATCCTGGCTAACACGGTGAAACCTCGTCTCTACTAAATATACAAAAAAAAGTAGCCGGGCGTGGTGGCGGATGCCTGTAGTCCCAGCTACTCAGGAGGCTGAGGTAGGAGAATGGCGTGAACCTGGGAGGCAGAGCTTGCAGTGAGTCGAGATCACACCACTGCACTCCAGCCTAGGGATAGAGCGAGACTCTGTCTCAAAAAAAAAAAAAATGTCTATATTAATATATTTAATACGTACATAGGAAAGAATTTAAACTGTAGCCTCAGGGTGATAGGGGACCAATGATATGTTTCTATACTGGAACCCATTCAAGTTTGTATTTTAAGTCATTTACTCTCTTGCTTCATGCAGAATGGAGTGGAGAAATGCAGGTTGTGGACAAGAGAATGTTGAGGAGGCTTTTGATAGGGATTTAAACTAGGAAGGGTAGAGATAATGGAAACAGAAATTAGAAGACATTTTAAAGAGATATTTAAGAAAAGAAAAGAGAAAATGAAAAGATTAATGGGGTGTGAAGTATGAGAAGGATGGAAAAATCCAAGAATAAGGCAAAGCTAGACAGCAATGCCTTGATTGGGAAACCCAGAAGGAGGGTGTTAAGAGGGTGGGTAAAATAGTAAGTATAGTTTTAGACATGGTGAATATCCTAGGCCTGTGATGTCCAAGTGAGTTATGTCTGAGGTCCAGAGAAACACAGAAACTGCGGACACAACTCTAGCAGTCTATTGGTAACTGACAAAGCCAAGAGGACATATACAAAAGGAAATCGGGGGCTGAACTTTAGGGGCTTAGCCTCAAGCTAAAGCTAAAGCCACCTGCCTAGCTTTTATTATCCAAAAGCAGATGATATGAAAATGATCTGTGAATTTAGAGTCAAATGAGTCTCCTTAGAGAAATAATCCAAGTTAAAGATTAAAGGCATCGGCCAGGAGCAGTGGCTCATGCCTGAAATCCCAGCACTTTGGGAGGCCGAGGCAGGTGGATCACCTGAGGTCAGGAGTTCGAGATCAGCCTGGCCAACATGGTGAAACCCCGTCTCTACAAAAAAATGCAAAAATCAGTCGGGTGTGGTGGCATGTGCCTATAGTCCCAGCTACTAGGGAGGCTGAGGTGAGAGAATCTCTTGAACCTGGGAGGCAGAGGTTGCAGTAAGCCAAGATGGTGCCACTGTATTCCAGCCTGGGTGACAGAGTAAGACTCTGTCTCAAAAAAAAAAGAAAAAAAAATTTAAAGGATCACCTTTTTACTGATATCATGTTGTCAGCCCAGTCAAATGCCTCTCCACTTTCTCCACTTAAATCACTGCAGTTCTTATACAACCCTCTCTGCCTATCCCCAAAATATTGAATCCAACAGAGTCAACA
Source organism: Pongo pygmaeus (assembly GCF_028885625.2). NCBI lineage: Eukaryota > Metazoa > Chordata > Mammalia > Primates > Hominidae > Pongo > Pongo pygmaeus. Next base: position 8,999,137 of record NC_072373.2, read on the forward strand.
TACTTCTGGATTTTTCTAAAAATTGAACAGAGACAGATCAAACCCTATATTCTGAAAGAAACTGCAAGGATACCATCCACACATTTTATATCCCCAAAGCCATTTAACCAAAATAGCACCAAAAGGACAGAAGATATAATTGGCTTATAGAAGAACATTTTGGTTAGCTGCAAAATGTAACACTTCCCACAGAGAGCGCACATAACTTACCCTCTCCAAACAGACAAGTATTGGTCTATAAGAAAAAGAAGCCAATTATCTACAAGTATATAGGTTAAAAAATGAGTTGCAAAGATTATCCCTATTGTTACCTCATTTCTTTTATTATACTTTTAAAAGATAAAGCTTGTATCTCAATAATGAATAATAATGAAGAGCATCCTTACAAAACTCTCCACAGATATTCAAATGCATTTATTTGGGATCCTGAAATAGTTCTATTCTAGTCCTTAATGGGCTCAAACAAGCTGTACTTGTTTAAGGCCAATGGAACTTTTTTTCTTTTTAAAGTAAAAAACCTAGGAACTCTCAACACCTTTTAACCTTCTAGTTTCTAAGAAATTTTTAATATCAATGCACACTTCTAAATGGAATAGCACAGACTCATAAAAAGTATTTCAGTAAGCATATTCAGTAGTAGGAAAAACTGAAAACGTAACAAAAACCAATATATTAAAGTATATTGTAGAGAATTAATAGTACTGCTTTTATTGAGCAGTTTAAACTATAATGAAAAATGCAAAGCCTACAATCCATCCAAGAATAAGAGATGACTTACGTTGCAGATAATGAACCGAAAAGTAATTACTCAGTATATTTTGTGCCAATATTAGAAAGCCTTCATATATTCTAAATCTTCAAGCCATACATTATATAACATAGCTTTCCATTTCATATATTTTCATAACACAGGATCAACCATCATACATAACCACTATATCAGTGTTCAAAAACATAAGGTCCTATCGCGACCAGCCTGGGTAACATAGTGAGACCCTGTCTCTTCAAAAAAAAAAAAAAGAAAATTAGCCAGGCATAGTGGCTCATGCCTGTGGTCCCAGCTATTCTGGAAGCTGAGGTGCTAAGGTGGGAGGATTGCCTGGGACCAGGAGTTTGAGGCTGCAGTGAGCCATGAGCACACCACTGCGCTCCCGCTTGGGTGGCAGAGCACGACCCTGTCTCAAACACACACACACACAACACAGACACACAGGCGCATGCACACACACACACACACAGTCCTATTGTCAGATAATGACAGTCTAACCAATGCAAATCTCCTTCAGCATGAATCAAAAATTGATCAAAACTATCAAAGTCAAAACATCACCACTCTCACCATCAATTACTCCACGGTATAAACGCGTCTTCCAGCGTAGGAATTTTCTTCAGCTCTACCAATAAAGGAAAGCTCTAAATACGCAGAACATCCCTATGAGGCAGAAAAGGTACCTGCTGGAATCATCATTTCTATGGAACCACAGTGTTGAAATTGACTTGAAGGAAGACGCTTCCTAGCAAGATTGCATTCACTCTTCCAACCTGGGAAGCCAGGGTATCAACAAGAGGCAAGAAATGATTGCCTTGTGCCCTAATAGGAAACTGGTGGTAAAACGGAAAAGGGAAATAGATTGTTCTCAGCCTGCACTCTTCCCATAGTGCTGACATTAGCTTACTGAAACACATTCTTTCCCCTCCTGCGTACCTAAAACAACCATTTAAATGACACAGAATTTCTTCCCATATGTGTCCACTGTATCACCAGGTACTACGACAAAGGACCCTTCTGCATGAAGTACAAAAAGAGACTCAACTGAGTAGTGCCTAAGCCTTTTTAAGCATAATTTTGAAACATAATATAGGCTTGATTTTCTCAAGAAAGTATTCGATTCCTCATGAAAATAATAGGACTATCTTCAGTCCATTGCAGCTCTAGGGTAACAGATAATAAAGCTTCCAGTGGGTTCCTGGTAGGTTGGAGCCTGACTGGATCACAGAATACAGGCAGTAATTTTCCTATCCAATCAACACTTCCAAGTACATCTTTACAAAGGAAGAAGACATAAATTCTTCCCTGCCTCTCACCCATGGTGGAGCAGCAGGTATCAAAAGGATAATAAATCTCTAGTGTGGTTAGCATCTTATTATAGCATCCAGAAATAATTGTTACTCATTCCTAGAATTTTGATGTTATAACTACCTTGCTTTACTACCATTCCAAACCGATTAGAGGTCATATTTTCCATATATTTATATTTTAAGATAAAAATGCCTTAGAAAGTTTCTACTGTCACTAAAATTATATCTAATAACTATCAAGTCACAAGCAGTACATTTTTGTTTCTTCCTAATGGTCCCTTAATGCTAACTTTTATTAGCATCAGGTTAGTACTTAGAATACAAAAACAGGAATGAACAGAGGAATACAATTTTCTCTATTCCCTTTACCTCTTCTTTCGTTACAATAACATTTATATTTGGAAGGTCAGTTGCTGTAATGTCATTACTATTTTAACATTAACCTGCAGAAACAAGAATAGCTATTCTTCTAACAACATGGGTTCTATAAAGTATCATTGATTCAATCACACCTCATTGAAAATAATTAATTTTGACTGCCCAGAAAGGTTAGCAATTTTCCAGCTTCAATTCAACTAGTTTTAATTGCCAGTAGGAAGCCTGGATACTCAACTTGTCTATATCACCGCCAAAAATGGTGAATGAGCAAGTATTCATCAAGACCCCAGTATAGTCTGTGCTTTTCACATATTGACAGGCACAGAGCAAGGCACGGAAGAGATATCTGTGGACAGATTAGTAGGACAGGAGATGATGGATGGATGGAATCAGGTGAACAGGCAAGGAGGAAGGAAAGGCAGAGGGTGGCAAGAAAGAAGACCAAAAGAATCCCTAAATCCAAGAAGCATATATAATACGATCTAGACAGTAAAGTACAGAGAAGGTGAGATGACAGCCAGTAAGGTCTGGCTGGAAAAGATACAAAGAGGAAATGGAATTCAATCAACACTTTTCAAATGTTAAAGCAAAAGAGACAAATCATGTATTCCAAGAGGCTAAAGCTGCAAGACAAAGGCACAAAGTCGGGAAAATGAAATGCGTGTTCATAAAACAGTAAGCAGATTAGTTTGTGTAAAGTAGAGCGTTTATGAAGGAAACCGTGGGAAGGTAAAGCTGCAAAGTCAGGGGGTTGCAGCCAGATGCTGTGCAGAGCAGAAACACGGAGGGTGTCGGCTACCGCCTCCTCTTCCCACCCCTTCTTTGGAAAGCAGCACCCTCCCCCAAATCTTACAGCCACACCCCATCATATGCTTTCCTTATCCAACCCCCCCCCCCACAAAACAAAATATCTGATAAGTGACAAAATGCTTACAATTCCAGAAAAAAAAATGCATAAACAATTTGCAAAAAAAAAAAAAAAAAAAAAAAACTGGGGCTCAACTAGTATCTGGTCAATTCATATCCTGCTAAGTTTTTGTATACAATTTCAGAGTTGTTTTAACAAATTTGGTTCTGATCACTTTGAACAATGACTTTTTTTGAAGATAATAAATCCAGTCAGGAGAGCAAATAGCCCCAGTTAAGTGCCTCTCACGTACCAGGCAGAATCGTAGGGGCTTTATGTATGCTATTTCATTTAATCTTAATAGTATTAATTTGAAATTATTGTTCTACCTTCATAGATATGAGGAAAAATTACTGGAGAGTCACTTAGCTAAACAGCAAAACTAGGATTGCAAATATACCTAGAATAAAAGTAGTTAGAATAACTACTGCTACCTTCATCCAACTGTATATTTTCTGTATCTTTTCACAAGAATCAGAAGGAAAAGCACTAAAAGTACCTGTTCCATTTCAAATACGCATGGCTTATATCCAAACGCCTAAATGCACTTAAAACTAGGCCAGTCCTCAAGGCATAAAGCAGTCATTAAAACCCATCACTGAAGCTACTGGTGCACTTGACTTCAATCCAAACCAGAAGCCTAAAGACACCATAAGAAAGGATGGTTCAGACCCATCTAAAATGATTGAAGATCAGTGTTCCGGTCCCCGCTTACATCGCCAAATTCTTCTCTGATATGTGAAACAGTATTTAGGGGAAAGCATAGCATTCATATAAACCCCTTTCCTTTTATAATAAGACATTTTATACATATCAGGCAGATTCTGACCTTCATTCGTCAGACATTAACTGGACATCTATACTCTGTCAGGGGCTCTGCTGGAAATCAAACTACTCCTGGACTTAAAAAAATCCAGTGTCACAATTTATCAAGACTTATGAGAAAATGTATACTCCTAGAGTGGGTCCTTCCCTCTATTGATATAAAAATCAAGATAGGCTGGGCACGGTGGTTCACACCTGTAATCCTAGCACTTGGAGAGGCCAAGGCAGGTGGATCACCTGAGGCCAGGAGTTCAAGACCATCCTGGCCAACATGGTGAAACCCTGTCTCTACTAAAAATACAAAAATTAGCTGGGTGTGGTCATGGGAGCCTATAATCCCAGCTACTCGGGAAGCTGAGGCAGGAGAATTGCTTGAACCCAGTGGGCAGAGGTTGCAGTGAGCCAAGATCGCGCCACTTCACTCCAGCCTCGGCGACAAGAGTGAAATCTGTCTCAAAAAAAAAAAAAAAATCAAGATAACCTTTAGAAAGGCCAAAATCAGAGTTGCACAATCCAAGTTCTAGAGCCTATGCACTTTATTAATTAGCTAGTCCTCCAAAACCTCACTGATCTACTTGGTTTCATCTTATACATATTAACAACAGATTTGGTTTTCTAAGGACATACGCTGGATGGGCCACTTACTAGCTTAATGCCCTTAGACAAGAAGTTACTTTACTGTCTGAGCCTGGGTTTTTTCATTCGAAAACTGAGGATAAACAGCTATACCTCAAGACTGTTGTAAGGATTACAGATAGTTATGTAATGCACCAACAGAGTCTGGCACTTAGTCTGGCACTTAGAAGTACAATAAGTGTAACCAATATCATAATTACAGGAATTGTAAGCCAATTGCAAATTGATCAGAAAAGTCAAATTACAAAAAAATTGAGGGACAGGAGCAAAGAGACTAAAGGCAGCTATAGCCAGGCGCGGTGGCTCACGCCTGTAATCCCAGCACTTCGGGCGGCCGAGGCAGGTGGATCATGAGGTCAGGAGATCAAGACCATCCTGGCTAACACGGTGAAACCCCGTCTCTACTAAAAATACAAAAAATTAGCTGGGCATGTTGGTGGGTGCCTATAGTCCCAGCTACTCGGGAGGCTGAGGCAGGAGAATGGCGTGAACTCAGGAGGCAGAGCTTGCAGTGAGCAGAGATTGTGCCACTGCACTCCAGCCTAGGCGACAGAGCGAGACTCTGTCTCAAAAAAAAAAAAAAAAAAAAAGGCAGCTATAACAATAAATAGCTGGCAGCAAGAAACTACACAGACACAAAAACTCAGAAACTACAGACTGAAGCCAACAGCCCACACACTTCAATAGCTGTTGAGGACATCACTAATGTTTTTATAAGATGTAACAATGATGTGCCTGAAGATAACATTAAGCCCTTTAAAACAGATTAAACTTTTATTCTATGTGTTTAAAAAAATAGATAAGCACATAATTGACTTGGGAAAGATTCCTATCAAAAGCGATTTAGCATCACAAATTTAACACGTTAGATATCTAAACGTTAATTAACTGCAAAACTCCAGTACCAAGCTTCTGTTATACTTAATATGTAAAGGAACCTCCCAAATTTCAGACACCATTTTTTCTACTTAACATTGAAAAAGATGTATTTCAAACACATTAATTATGAAATACTTAAATGCAATGGCCTAAGGCATCATCAGTTTCTTAATAGCCAGAACAAGACAAAGTTTGGTCTCCCTCATTGCTAAATGTTTTCAGATCTACCAAAGAGACACAAACATGTGCCATAGAAATCCCTCTTCACTTGTATTTTCTCCCTACATTTGGAAAGCGGTAAAAAGCGAAAAACATCTGTTTCTTCCTGCAATGCTGACAGCCCTCATTCTATGGTTTAAAAATAAAAGATGCTTATGGAAGCTTATAGATATAATGATCACCTGCTTCAAAGGCAGCTGGCAATTAATTGATCCAAATACATGCAAAATTAAGGCCAAAAAGAAATTTCCCTAAGGACAATGCCAGTGTTCCCCAAGCCTCTGGTAATTTCCAAGACACCCATAAAAAAACAGCGGAGGAGAGTAAAGAAGCAAACGTAGTGGCAGATGACATGAAGAGTTGACAGCTGAGACACAAGGGCCTGTGTCAATCTGGATTCATTTTACCACCATAAGAACAGTTTCCATGAGGGCTGCTTAGAGAAAATCTGGTTCACTCTGGCCAACAATCACCCTTCATCCAGCTCAAGGAAGGCCAGATGTTCAACCATTAAAGGAGTACACCTTATTAAAAATGGGAACTGGAAAATCTAATTAAAGAAAGGCCCTAAATCTGATCACATTTTTTATCAACAGTTTTTACTCTCTATATGGCCTTAAAACATTGTGTATCCAAACAGAAATAATAATGACATTAGACTTGAATCATTGACTCAGTTTCTATTTCTGGATCTGCCTCTAAATGAATCACAATGTGACCTTGAGAAAGTTATTTCACCTCTTTCTCTATCTACATTTCCCCACCAGTTACAAAGTTAGGTAAAACCTACTGATCCTCTTTTCCTGAACAATGCTGAGTCAATGAGATAAACATATGGAAGCTGCTACACAAAAATATATTTGCTGATTACCAACCAGCTGTATCCAACCATCAAATACAAAATAGGTGATGTCCTTATAAAAACGACTAGCTCTGCAGTTTTACTCTGCACAATTTAAAAAACAAATCACCTGGAGAGGTCAACAAAATCCAGGTGGTTCCTATACAGGACTCTTTTAAGAGTCCCAAATTTCAAATTTGGGAATACTTAGCAAATTAAAATAAAACGCAAGTTCCAAGAAGACACTTGTTTTTTTAAAGGAAAACAAACATTCAAGCTATTTAGGGTCTTGTGATCTTCCAGGACTCTGTTCAACCCTCCTCTCTCAAGTCCTCTTCCCTCACCCCTTGCCACCAAGCAGATAAGCCACTGCATCCGTGATGTTCCCAGCAGTGATTTGCATGTCTATATCTACACAGATATTTCTGTGCACTGCACTTATTTAATGTCTCCTCCTCACTAGTCAGTGAGCCTTAGAAAGGCAAAATCATGATTGAATGGTCTGTGTATCACCTACATCCAGAATACTGCCTAGTACAGTGTGCTACCATTTAGAATGCTGCCTAGCACAGTGTGGCTGCTCAATATGTGTGTGTGTGTGTGTGTATGTGTGTGTGTATGCACATATATGCATACAAATTTATATACATACATATATGTATTTGCTGAATGAATGAAATACATAAATTTCCAAAGTCTTGTGCTACTAGGAATAGCTATCATTAATATTAATTATTGATAATCACTATGGTGAATTATTTTCACTTTTTGAAAATGATATATGTGAATGTCACTTAAAGAGAAAATATGTGATTCCTCACCAACATTAAATTCACAAAAATTAATGCAAAAACTTTCTGATCTTCTTCTATCAAAAGTGATCTTTCTTTTTTATTTGTTTTGCATTTTGTTTTTGTTTTTTTACAATTTATCTAGTGGGTATAAAACTACAAACATTCTTTTTACCAATCTACACAATAAAGAGAAGGTGGAAAAGAAGAAAAATAAGAGTATGTGAAATGAACGGAAGAAGCTACTTTTAAGGGTAAGACCCTATAAAGGCAAAATAAAAGGTGGCCCACAGATGAAAATTAAAATGTGGTCAATAAAAGTAGCTACCCCAACATTACCAGCATTTAGTCAACTAAGAAGTCGCTGTCTGTGCCGAGAAATTTCATCTAAGCAATGTTTTACAGATAATGTATTTATTAAAATAACAGAACATAAGATTTTAAAATTTTCAGATTGCATTTGAAATGTTTAATCCTTCAAATATTTATCATAAACCTATCAGTAGTCATGTAACTTTTCATATTTTTCCATTCATTAAATTCTAACACTCTATTTCATTTAATAATTAAGAATAGAGGTTAGGTAAACACGTTGGGCTCTTAAGGTAAGGCCTGGGGCCCTGTAAGCCTGTAAGCTAGGATAAACTCATTGGACTGCTTGACACCGACCACAGCAAGCAGACTCTGGCTGTGCTTTATGCTGCCCTGGGTATGAGTCTATAACATATGCTAGGGAGGGGAGGTACCAGTTGGACTAGACGTGCTTTTGACCTTCCCACCTTCACTGTCTCCAAACTACAGGCTGTTCTGGGCTGGACCATGAAACTGAATGAAAATTATCCCTACTATTCTATTTATTTATTAATTTTCTAATAGCATGTATCGGATTTTCTTGCAGCAGCAAACAGGAGTGAGTGACCGCTTAACTTCACTAAGCAGCGGAACCCAGATTGCTGCAAGATAGAAACTACATATCACATACATACCAAACGTGGACAAATACACACAGATATTAGAGCGGTCAGAGACTGCCTTTGGATCGTACCGGAATAAATGATTTGTGCCTCCAAAACCGACTCTTGCGAAAGAACCATGAACAATTTTTTTTCTTTTTAATGCTGTGGTGATGAAAAATGAAAGAGAAGAGTGATGGTTTCGCTAACAAGACGAAAAAGTTTATCTCCCTGGCGTGACCCTAAACACTGTGAATAGCAGATATTTTGGTGAAATGGGCAGAGCAACCTTTTTTTGAGATGACTTAGGACAGACACAACTAAGTTGTTCCCTTTAAGATCTTGTAAGAACATAGAAAACCAACAAGTATGTCCAAGTCATTTCACCATGGGGGGTGAGCTCGCTGGGCGGAAAAGGATTCCCTACGGAGAAGAGACGTGCCACTACCAGGTCACCGCCTTCCAGAGCCCAGGGAGGGCGGGTGGCAGGGGAAGGCCCTGATTGACAGGCGACTTGCGACCCGGAGGCCAGCAGCAGGGCGCGCTCACCTGTGAACACGTTCTGGAAGCCATCCGCAGCCGCGGGCGCCCCAGACGCCTTGGCGGCCAGTGCTGGGGACACCCCACCGTCGCTGTCACTGGCCACTCCGCGCTCCAGCAGGTGCGCGGAGCCTCCCGCCAGGGGCGTGCGGGCGCCCAGCTCCTCCGTCCAGTCAGCCGAGCGGCTCAGGCCGGCCGCAAGGCCGCCGTCGGCCCGGTGCTTCTTGGCTGGGGCGGCTACGGAGGCCAGGGCAGTTCTGGACCCTCGGCTCAGGGAGGGCTCCGGCCGCCTCTTGATCCTGGGGCTCTGATTAGGGGACTGAGACGGGGAGTGATTGGGAGAGCTGAGCTGCCGGGTGGTGGTCTTGATGTAGCAGGGGGTGATGAGCGGGTAGGGCTTGAAACAGCGCTGGCTGGGCGCGGGGCTGCCGGGCAGGGAAGCGGCCGCGGGGGCGTCAGGTCCTTGCGCCTCCCCCTCCGGCTCTTCCCCCAGCCTCTGCGGGGCGTCCTCTCCCACCTCCGGGGCCCACTCCTCCCCCGGAGAGCCCCGGGGCGCATCCTCAAAAGCATCCTCCTCACCCTCCTCATCCGTGTCCCCAGCCCCTCGCACGGGGGCTCCGGCCGCTTCCTCCCCCGACCCGGCCTCGGGAAATGGGAAAGCCGTGGAGGAGGGCGAGTCTTTGGCCGCGGGTTGGGCTGCCGGGAGGCTGGGCGCCTCGGAGACCGGGAGGCCGCCGGGGGACGGCGGTTGCTGGGGCTCCCGGGGCTCGGCGGCCAGGCTCTCGGGCAGGTCGGAGAGCGCGGACAGAGCCTGCTCGGTGTCCGGACTGCCCGGGGCCTCCCCAGCCCCGCCGCTCGGCCCCAGCAGGAACCGGTCCAGGCCCAGGAAGGCCCCGGGCTGAGGGGAGATGGCGGTGGGGGGCGCTGCAGGCTCCTCGGCGCCCTGGAGCTGCTGCTGCTGCTGCTGCTGCTGCTGTTGCTGGAGCTGGAGCTGGAGCTGCTGCTGCTGCTGCTGCAGGCGGATCGCCTGCTGGATGTCTGAAAGCAAATCCTCTTGCTCCGTAGCCGAGTGGAAGCTATAGATGTCCGTGTCCGAGCCCGAGCTGGTCCTTTGTCCATCCTGCGCCCCTGCTGCAGTTTCCACATCCTCGGCGATCGGCCGGCCCCCGATCCTAGCCTCGGCAGGCCCAGGACCCCCTGGACGGGTCACCTCAAAAGGGTCCGCACACTCGGTATCCGACAGGCCGGTCTCGTCCGCCGAGAGGCTGAGGTCCGGAGTCTTGGTGAGCAGGGAGTGAGCGCTGTCCAGCTCCCCGGTCTGCAGGGCCTGGGAATCCAGCACATCTTCGCGGGAGCCGCCGGCGCCTTTCCCCTTGGACAGATTCTTCCTGATCCGCAGGTTGGAAAACACCGAGGCTCTGGAGTCCGACTTGCTCTTCCTCTTGCCCGACTCCCCGCCGCCGCCCCCTCCCCCCTTGCCGTGCTTGCCTAGCGCCTTCTTGCCCCCGCTCCCCTTCTTTGTGGCTTCCACATCCCTGGGCCCCAGCGCATCCTCGGCGCCACCGCCGCCGCCGCCTTCGTGCAAAGCATCACCTGCGCTCCTCTTCAGCTTCCCATCCTGGTTCCCCATGGTGTAATCCCGCTGTTGCGCCGCCGAGCCGCGGGCACTCAGGCCATCCCGGCCCTCCTCGACCCCGGGTCCGGGCCGAGGGAGTCTCCCGGGAGAGTCAGGCGGCGGCGGGGCGAGCCGCTGGGAGGGGAGGCCGACGCGCGCCCAGCTGGCCCCGCTCGCATCTGCCGCCGCTTTGCATAATGCGCGGCGGCTCCAGTGGCTGCCGTCGCTGCGGCTGCGGCTGCGGATAAGGGCCGGCGGGGCGCGAACATGCTCAGTACAGAGCGCGGCGCCCGCCAATGGCTGCGCAGAACGCAGCTCGGGCCTGGCTCCCCGCCCGCCGCCACCGCCCCCTCGGCCCCCGCGCGGCTCCTCGCTGAACCTGGGCGCGAAAAACGTTTCCTCTATCTCGGGGACTTTAATCTCCACCGTGCGAATCGAATGCATTGTCCCCGACCGAAGAGATCGTCAGCTGGAAGATGCACTCTGATCTTCAAAGCTGCTGGACCTGCCAAGAGAAAAGTTAAACAAAAAGGAAGAAATTTTTACACGGGGAAAAACTGAAGCCCAATTCCAGTTTAGAGGTGCCATCGGGTCACAGCCACATACACAACCCCCTGTCTGCCTCTGCATGGCTGTTCAATAAATATTTGTTGAATGAATGGATTGTTCTGTTTCTTGAATAATTGATCATCTCATTGAACACTGTTAATGTGCTTGAGCATATGGTTTAGGAGAGGTTACTACACATGGTGCTGTTTTTATGTTTCACACAGACCCTGCTTCTCCAGGAGAGGACATTAGCTGTCATTTATAAAATTGGTTTATGATTTTTGTTGTTGTTGTTGACAGAAGGAGAGGTAGGAGAAGTAGAAAATACTGAGATTAGAGTTGATTAAAATGCTAATCTCCAAATTCTATGTGTTTACCATATAAATTAAACAGCATCTGTATTCAAAAAGGGTGCATATACGATAACTCCCAGGAGGTCAAACTCATCAATATTAAACATGTCACTATTGTGGCTGCCTATAAAAAGGAAAAAGACAGAAAGGAAACACCCTTGGCACAAACACACAAAATCAGATGTTATGCTATAAACTACCACTTTCCCAAGCAAACCCTTCCAGGCAGACCTCGTCCTGTAAAGTTTCTTAACATTCTGGCCACAATATGGAGATAAACATTTTTCCTCATTGAATATTTTGTCATTATTTTCATTATTTATTTAATTTAGTTACCTATTTTTTAAGAATTGTTTTTTTAAAAAAATATGGATATCTAAAGCTTTAAGCAGTAAACTGAGATTAAAGTGGCATTAATAAGTTTTACAAGTATTTAAGTAAAAGTCATTGATAACCACTTTGAAAATATGGAATAGACATCCAACTTGTTAATATTTTCAAAGTGACCCAGAGGAGGGAGAAAGGCTATATATTATACTGTGCAACTTAAATGTAGCAAGCAAATGTGTAGTCTTCCTTTGCATATTATGAACCAGCATTTAAAATTTTTTTTTAAAAAAGGTTGGTCTTGTAAGTCTTTGGTTACTATCCTTTTTCAAACTATGTTTTTAAAAATAAATGTAATTTAAGAGCAGTTAGCCAGTTATCCTTAGGTGGCCCTTTTGAGTAAATGCTTTAGAGAAATCAACTTTAATAACTTTGCCAGGGTTATATCCCAGTCTCCAAGCAATTCCGGAGTACATGAAAAGCCTTTGTTTCACCTCTTTCACAAGACTGCTCTCTCCTTTTTTCTAGAATCTAGGCTCCTCAGAGGGCACAATTTGCCTGCAGCTATTAGAATTTTCTGCTTCTTTGAGTGCTGAGGTACTTTGAATCTTGATTTTTGCTCTTTCTTTAGCAGAACGTCTTTGATTCTGAACTACTGATTTCCTTATTGTTTTCTTCTGTGCTATATTATAGAAGTTCAGAAGACAAAAGAAGGGAAAGAAGGAGGGAGGGAAAGAATTGATGATTTTTTTCACAGTGACAGTTGTGCAGCAGGTCACAGCTGACAAATCTCTATTGCATGGAAAGGCTCATTTGAAATTCACAAGTGTGGGTACCAAATACACATAGGTGCTCTTAACTCAAGGATAATTAAAGCATGAACTCAGGCTCAGAGAGGCTAAGAGATTTGTCCAAGGTCACATAGCAGCAGAAACAATACTGGAACCTGCAAATTTAGACCACAATTTTTTTTATAACAAAAAACACTGCATAGTTTACTCTTGGGGGACCGGTAAGGATATCATAAAGGCAAACTACAAAGCTTTGCCAAAGGGTTCTTGTTATTTAATAGCTATTTAGTATTCCTAAAGATGCCTGAAACATGGCCTAACCTTAATTCCATTTGATCAGGTAAGAATATCATAACTGTGGTTGCAAAACTAGGTTTAACAGATAATGAGAGATATTACCTTCATGCCTGGCCACATCCTGGTAGCAAGATACAGACGAGAAACAGCAAATGTGACCAGCCTCTATATTCATGTATCTAGAGTAATTCTAGTGTAATTGTCAATAAAAGTCTTCAGTGTTAGCATTCCAAAATGGTCACAAAACTATTTTTATAAAATAAAATAAAGTACCACCCATTTTCCCATAAAGGAAATTGGATATGGGCTTTAAAAATTAAATTAGTAAAAGTAGGTTAGAAAACTCTAAACAAATATTGAACTCTAGCTGAGAATATGTATGCTGATGTAGTTGGCTTAAGTGTACTGATTTTGGCAACTTATTCTAAAATGCATCAAAAAATAAGATACTTTAACAGATGCATGGACAGATATGTGATAAAACAAATATAATAAAATGTTAATTATATAATTTACATGGTAGATATATGGGTGTTCACTGGGAACTTCCTTCAACTTTACTGTATGTTTGAAACTTCTCTCTCTTTTTTTTTGAGACAGTCTCATTCTGTCACAGACTGCTGTAATATGATCACAGCTCACTGCAGCCTAGAGCTCCTGGACTCAAGTGATCCTCCCACCTCAGCCTCCTGAATAGCCAGGACTACAGGCATTTACCACCATACCCAGCTAATTTTTCAATTTGTTTTGTGGAGATGAGGTTTCCCTTTGTTGCCCAGGCTGGGCTTAAACTCCTGGGCTCAGGAGATCCTCCTGCCTTTGCCTCCCAAATTGCTAGGATTATAAGCATAAGCTAATACACCTGGCCTGTTTGAAACTTTTCATGCTCAAATGTTGGAGAAGAAACTGGGTTACAAGAATAGATGCGTGGCTGGGCACGGTGGCTCACGCCTGTAATCCCAGCACTTTGGGAGGCCAAGGCGGGCGGATCACAAGGTCAGGAGATCGAGACCATGCTGGCTAACACGGTGAAACCCCGTCTCTACTAAAAATACAAAAAATTAGCCTCGCATGGTGGCGGGCGCCTGTAGTCCCAGCTACTTGGGAGGCTGAGGCAGGAGAATCGCTTGAACGGGGGAAGCAGAGCTTGCAGTGAGCGGAGATCGCACCACTGTACTCCAACCTGGGCGACAGAGTGAGACTCTGTCTCAAAAAAATAAAATTAAAAATAAATACTAAATGAATCTTCCTCTCCTTCACAATTACCTGTCTGTCAGAATTCCATTTCATTTCCTTTTCCCTCTTCTTCCAGCTCTCTTCCTCCTCACTTACCCTCTTAATTGACTATAAGATATACTGAAATGTTTCTGATACTTGGTGTTTTGTTCTGTTTTGTTAGTTTTTATTTCTGCTTAACCTTGGCGGAATGCTTTAGAATCTCCAACAGAACAATTAGTTTGCATCTTAATTATCCAACTCATCCTGTTCTCTAGCAGGTGAATGACACTTTTTTGCCCTAGTGTCAATTACTAATCTTTTGCCCTCCAAAATCCACCTCTCAGTCCTGACTTCATGCCAACACACTCGACTCCTGAACCTACTTCCTAGAGAACACCATGCCTCCAGTCAAATCCAATGTCTCTGCAACCAAACTCATCTTTTCTTTCATATCTGTTCTTCTTTTGTTTTTTCTTTGAGTAAGAGCACTACAATCCCTCCAGTTTCCCAAACAAGTGTTGTTGCTTACTCCTTCCTCTTCCCCAGTCCCTATAATTTACCAGTCACTAAGACTTCTCTATTCTTTTTTCATAATGTCTCTTAAATGCATTTATGTGTCCCACCCCAAGTGCCACTTCTCTTGCCTCCTTCCCACCCCCACCTCCAACTCTCATCTGCTCCTTCCCATTATCACCAATGCTTCTGGACTGGGGTGATGATTTTTCTCCCCAGGGAACATATGACACTGCCTGGAGATATTTTTGGTTGTCACAGTGGGGTAGGGGGGTAATGTTACTGGCATCAAGGATGCTGCTAAACAGCCTCCCCCAACCGCCGTGCCCCATAAGCAAGAATGATTCAGCCCAAAATATCAGTAATCCCGTGGCGCAGACACTTGCTTTAGCATGAAGACTCCCACAGCTGACAGTCAGTAAATGGCTACTGAAGGAGTGAAATAAAGAAGAAATTAAAATTACATTTCTCAGTTAACTGAATTAAATCAGGAACTTAAAGGGAGAACCTAACAGAACAAATCAGATTTTAAATAGTCTATCTACAGTACCAAATATCTTAAATAGAGAATTAACTCTTCTCTAAGGCACTCTAAGTTCTAAAAACTACACAATCTATATAAATATTTCAATTCCCAACATACTTGGTAACATTATAAAAAGTCCTTGCTCATACCAGAGATTTCCTGATCACTAGAATGGAATTCCCAGAGCTCATTTTGCAGTGATGATTATGTGTATCACAAACAATTAGTTATACAGCTTTCCATTTTTACCACCATTATTCATTTTATCACTAATGCAGAACTTAAAGTGTTTATAAAACAGAGAAAAAGTGAAATATTCCTCTCCCCAAGCAACACAGAATGCACTACAAGTTTGTTTCTACACTGGAAAAAATTTAAAGGTAAAAAATTCTGGGTCACTTAAGTTCCTCCCTGCTACAAATGAAACATAAAAGCCATTGTCTCCTAACCTCTGGAAAACTCATTAGGTTCCTCTGAAAAATTCCCTCTTCATTATATAGGCATACTTTGGCATTCAACATGTATTAGCCAAAACGTTTATGGATAATTGGCAACCGAGAAACAAAAGAAGACATAAAGATATTTATTTTGTTCTTATGTCACAGATAAATTCCTATGAAGCTAAAGAATTCTGGTATTGAATTTCTAGACATATATACCCTTTCTAAGTGAAGACATACCATTTCTGCCACCGGGCCTGCCTTTGATTCTCACTTTTTTTCTGTGCCCAAATATTTTTCTTATCTATTTTGCTTGCCTTAATCCTTCTCACCTCCTTTTTGTTTTTTTCTTTTCTTTTTTTTTTTTTTTTTTGAGATGGAGTCTCATCCTGTCGCCCAGGCTGGAGTGCAATGGCATGATCTCGGCTCACTGCAACCTCCGCCTCCCGGATTCAAGCGATTCTCCTGCCCCAGCTTCCCAAGTAGCTGGGATTACAGGCACCCACCATCACGCCCGGCTAATTTTTGTATTTTTAGTAGAGATGGGATTTCACCATGTTGGTCAGCCTGGTCTCGAACTCCTGACCTCCTCCTGACCTCGTGATCCGCCTACCTCGGCCTCCCAAAGTGCTGGGATTACAGGCGTGAGCCACTGCGCCCTGCCTTTCACCTCCATTTTTATCACGAATATCAGCTTCTCCAAGAGGCCTCCTTTAAAGTAGGTTATTTCCCTGTCTTAGAGCATCTAAACCTTCAAATTCTTGATCACAATTGTAATTGTAATTGTAACATATAATTACACATACAATTATTGACTTGTTCATTGTCTGTCTTGGCTCTTACCCATTACAATGCAAGTTCCCTGAGGGCAGGAAGCAAGTGTGTTTTATCACCACCATCACGGGCTGGCAAAGTGCTTAGAACTCAAATATTCTCAATGAATCACGAACAAAATCAGGAGTAAAACAAATAGGTCAGGCTTCAAGCAATGCTTTCGAAGCCCTCTATTTTTTTTTTTTTTTTTTTTTTTTTGAGACAGAGTCTCGTTCTGTCACCCAGACTGGAGTGCAGTGGCGCCATCTTGGCTCACTGCAACCTCTGCCTCCCGGGTTCACGCCATTCTCCTGCCTCAGCCTCCCGTGTAGCTGGGACTACAGGCACACACCACAACGCCTGGCTAATTTTTTTTGTATTTTTAGTAGAGACAGGGTTTCACTATGTTGGCCACACTGGTCTCAAACTCCTGACCTCGTGATCCTCCCACCTCGGCCTCCCAAAGTGCTGGGAGCCACCCAGGAGTGAGCCACCGTGCCCGGCCTCTAAGCCCTCTTTCAACTTATTTTGTTTTGTTTTGTTTTGGAGACAGAGTTTCACTCTGTCACCGAGGCTGGAGTGAAGTGGCATGATCTCGGCTCACTGCAAGCTCTGCCCGCTGGGTTCAAGTGATTCTCCTGCCTCAGCGTCCTGAATAGCTGGGATTCTAGGCACCCCCTCCATCACTTCTGGCTAGTTTTTGTGTTTATTTTTAGTAGAGATGGTATTTTGTCATTTTGGCTAGGCTGGTCTCGAACTCCTGACCTCGGGTGATCCACCTGCCTCGGCCTCCCAAAGTGCTGAGATTACAGGTGTGAGCCACTCTGCTTGCCCTCAGGTTCTTTAAATATTGAAGGGAGTTGGCACTTTGTGGGAGTTAAGATAACATATCTTAGAGACTAGCAGGCTGCTTTGTACCAAGGGCTTGAGCTGTACCCACCCACCCACTTCCATCCCTACAGCTGAGACTGATTAGTTGGATGCTCTCTAAGCCATTGTTGCCTGAGGCCCATAAAACTACTGCCTTGATGAAGGCAAGTTAGCAGACCCTGAGCCTTTCTCCCCAGGAATCCCGGAATCAACAACTCTAGGATGTCTAAAGACAGGAAATTTTAAATTGTAAAAAAGACAACCCAATTGCTCAATTGCTCTTTTTATTTTTATTGTCATTTAAAAATCTTATATTTAATATTTTTCTTATCTGACATAAATGAAGTCCCAGGCGCTTTAGTGGAGCAGAGGAAGAAACGGCTAGAAGATGTTTCCTTGGATGGGAAGTGTCTGAAAGACTAGATGAGCACTAAAGCACTAAAGAGTTGCAGCAACCTTTCATGTGTTGTCTGAGCAAGGAGAGGCAGACTTCCAAATTAGTTTTCTTATCCTCCCCTCTTAATCTCTGAGCGAAAGATTTAAAGTGTTGTCATAGGTACTAATAAATTAATCCCAGTAAGCAGTAATACAATCACCTTTCCCTTAGACACTGGTGACAGATTTTTTTTTTTTTTGAGACAGAGTCTGGCTCTGTCTCCCAGGCTGGAGTGCAGTGGCATGATATTGGCTTCCTCAACCTCTGCCTCCCAGGTTTAAGTGGTTCTCCTGCCTCAGCCTCATGAGAAGCTGGGATTACAGGCGTGCACCTCCACACCCAGCTAATTTTTCTATTTTTAGTAGAGACCGGGTTTTGCCATGTTGGCCAGGCTGGTCTCAAACTCTTGACATCTGCCCGCCACGGCCTCCCAAAGTGCTGGGATTATAGGCGTGAGCCAGCCAGCATGGCGGACAGGTGTTTCTATACTACTACGAGAAACGCTAGCTATGTTATGGATGGTAAAATTGTCTGGCAGGGCATGGGTGGCTCACGCCTGTAAAACCAACACTGTGGGAGGCTGAGGCAGGTGGATCGCTTGAGGTCAGGAGTTCGAGACCAGCCATGGCGAAACGCTGTCTTTACTAAAAGTACAAAAATCAGCCTGGAGTAGTGGTGGGCGCCTGTAATCCCAGCTGCTTAGGAGGCTGAGGCAGGAGAATTGCTTGAACCCAGGAGGTGGAGGTTGCAGTGAGCTGAGATCACACCATTGTACTCCAGCCTAGACGACAGAACGAGACTCCGTCTCAAAAAAAAAAAAAAATTTTCCTTCCCTAGTGATCACCATTATACAACTGAAGCTCCAATAAAGGTATGTGAAATCAAATTTCCCACTAGCATTTTCCTGCTCTTCTGAGGAAAATGAAGTTGATGCAAAGCTCCCCTTTGAAGGTACCGCTTTGCATTGCACAAAAACCCAACAACCAGCCATTTCCTAGTGAAGTCTACATTATCTGAGGGCAGTTCCCTGGAAAGATCTGCAGTGAGAGATGTGAGTTTAAAACTCCCTTTCTGATCAGAACAAGTTTCCCCTAATTCCTGTGCAGAAGGGCAAAGGATAAAGGCATTTGTTTTACAGTGAGCGCCATTGCCCCTAACTGAAACACTTATATTTTCTACTTCACCTTTTTCTGGCCTTTTTCCATATGGTGATAACTACATTGGCTCTTACATTCTAAGAGAAAGTGCTGATGCTTAGAATTCAAAGTGTGTGTGTGTGTATATACATATAGATATATATATACTCTTTCTCTCTCTGTCTGAGGTTGCAGTGAGCCGAGATCGTGCCACTTCACTCCAGCCTGGGTGAAAGAGCGAAACTTCGTCTCCAAAAACCAGAAGATTTTAGGGAGCAGTGTGATTTAAATCAATATTAGGAGCGTCTTCATCATGCATTAAAATATGCAGGGACAAACTAATGTCTATTAGGAAAAATGTGTAGGCCAGTTGTTATTGGTGTTATTCTTGGCTTACTGAAAAATCCATGTATTTGGCCAACTTTTTGTGGGGAGCCTTTATTTTACTAGTTAAGGCAGAAAAAAAGATTACTAAGCCCAGAATGCTCACCGGAATATGCTTGCCTCTCTTCTATACATACTTATACCGTCAGAGGCATTTGAACCACAGCAACTCCATCTTGAGTAGGGGCTGGGTAAAATAAGACTGAGACCTACTGGGCTGCATTCCCAGCCAGTTAGGCATTCTAAGTCACAGGATGAGATAGGCTGGTACAAGATACAGGTCATAAAGATCTTGCTGCTAAAACAAGTTGCAGTAAAGAACCCGGCCAAATCCCACCAAACCCAAGATGGCGACGAGAGTGACCTCTGGGCAACCTCACTCCAAACTCCCACCAGCGCCATGGCAACGTCAGGAAGTTGCCCTATATGGTCTACAAAGGGAAGACATGAATAATTCCCCTCTTGTTTAGCATATAATCAGGAAATAACCACAAAAATGTGCAACCTGCAGCCCTCGGTAGTGCTTTGCCTATGGGGTAGCCTTTCTTTATTCCTTTACTTTCTTTACAAACTTGCTTTCACTTTACTCCATGGACTAGCACCAAATTCTTTCTTGCGCGAGAACCCACTTTTGGGAGCTGGATCAGGACCCCTTTCTGGTAAAAATGCAACAATCAGCTTTTCTGCTTCCCTTCCCATGGTCCTTTCTGTTGTGTAAATTTTTCTTTTTTCTTTTTATTTTATTTATTTTATTTTTTTTGAGGTGGGAGTCTAACTCTGTTACCCAGGCTGGAGTGCAGTGGTGTAATCTCAGCTCGCTGCAACCTCTGCCTTTGAGTAGCTGGGACCACAGTTAAGCACCACCATGCCTGACTAATTTTTTATATTTTTGGTACAGACAGGGTTTTATTACGTTGCCCAGGCTGGCCTCAAACTCCTGAGCTCAAGTATCTGCCCACCTCAGCCTCCCAAAGTGCTGGGATTACAGGTGTGAGCCACCATGCCCTGCCCTGTTTGAACATAAATTCTTTATTTTAGTGGTGGCAAGCTCTGTCAAGAGCAAAGACTTAGTTCTTCTAAATCTCTATTAAACTGAATGACCAAAAAAAGTTTTGTAAATTTTTTTCCACAGTGTATCATTAAATAAGAAATTTTGTGCCTGCATGTGAAAACCTATGGTGCTCTTGTATGCATTTACATATAACTTTCATTTTAAGTCCATCAAAACACATAATACTGTTTTAAAACTCAATAACATAGTTTGGATCAGTCATTGCAGGTTCTAAGTGTTGCTCAAGAAGCTTTGAAAAATCTAAGGTTGCAGGGTCCAAAGCAGTAGTCGTTAGCCATATGTGGTCATCAAGCAATAGATGAGCTTTAGATGAGCACTAAAGCACTAAAGAAATAGGGCCAATCTGGCCGGGCTCAGTGGCTCACGCCTGTAATCCCAGCACTCTGGGAGCCCGAGGCAGGCAGATCACCTGAGGTCAGGAGTTCGAGACCAGCCTGGCCAACACGGTGAAACCCCATCTCTACTAAAATATACAAAAATTAGCCGGGCGTGTTGGCAGGTGACTTAATCCCTGCTACTTGGGAGGCAGAGGCAGGAGAATCATTTGAACCCGGGAGGCGGAGGTTGTAGTGAGCCGATATTGAGCAATTGCACTCAAACCTGGGGGATAAGAGTGAGACTTCTCTCAAAAAAAAAAAAAAAAAAAAAAATAGGGCCAGTCTGAATGGAAATGTTCCTGTTAGTGTAAAATATACACCAATCTCAAACACTTAGGACAAAAGCACGTAATGTATCTCAATAATTTTCATTGATTTTTCAAATAAAAATATTTTGCATATTTTGGGTTAAATATAGTATTAAATTTAATTATATTTGTTTCTTTCTCCCTTTTTAAATGTGGCTACTAGAAAATCTTGAATTATGCATGAGGTTCATATTATATAGTATTTCTGTTGCAAAGCACTACTCTAAGGCCAAGGATTGCCTTCCTCAACCTTAATTTCTTATTGATTTTGTCTTTAGAACGCCTCTTGCAACTTCTTGCCACTGGAAAAGGTTATTACGGGTTGAGTTAATTTCAGTGGCCTTCTATAGGTAATCCTGAATATTTTTCACAACTCACTTAAGAGATCCTGAGGGTATGGTAACATACGGTCACAACTGTAAGCAGGAGGATGGCTTGAGCCCAGGAGTTGAGACCGACCTGGATGATATGGTGAGACCGAGTCTCTACTGGGGGGTGGAGGTGGGAGGAGGGGGGTGGGAGGGGGTTGGGGAATGGGTGGCAAACGCCTGTGGTCCCAGCTACTCAGGAGGCTGAGGCGGGAGGATCACTTGAGCCTGTGAGGTCAAGGTTGTAGTAAGCTGGGATCACGCCACTGCACTCCAGCCTAGGCAACAGGGTGAAATCCTGTCTCAAAAACAACAACAAAACAAAACACCAAACAAACAAAAAAACAGGAAGCCATGTAGTTTATTGATAAGGGCAAATGGTAACATAGTTCTATGCCTTAGAATCTATCATCCTACTTTCACACCATCTACAATCCTGGGAAGTCTGTCAATATTTTTATACTTCCATTTATCACCAATTTTCAATATAACAGAATGGAGCATTATATAATATCTTTTAAGAACTATTTGATTCTTGGCAATTATTTATGTAGCTAGGGTGTGAGCCAAGCAGTGGTATGGAATGTGGGAAGAGGTTAATGAATCACCTCGGGAGCATCTTTACACTGAACAGGTGGAGCTCTTGTTCTCTTAACACTTCCCCTGCCACCATGTTTCTGATAGGCATCCAGCTTCTGTTCTTTTTCTGTCCCCCAAAATCACTATAAAAATGTCTGTTTAAACCATTTGCTACTTCTTCTCTCATCATTCTACCATAATAAATTAAATCCCCCCCACCTACTTTTTTTTTGAGACAGGGTATCACTCTGTCACCCAGACTGGGCATGATCACAGCTGACTGCAGCTTCCACCTCCTGGGCTCACGTGACTCTCTCACCTCAGCCTACTTACTAGCTAGGAATATAGGTGCAGGCCACCATGCCTGGCTAATTTTTTTGCTTTTTGTAGAGATGAGTATGTTGGCCAGGCTGGTCTTGAACTCATGGCCTCAAGCAATCCTCTTGCCTCAGCCTTGCAAAGTGCAGCACGTGCCACTGCTCCCATCTGCCTTTTTTAGTGATACTTTTTTAAAGTAGCTTGGAAGAGGGTAGGGAGAATTGGCCTCAGAGAAAGTGAGTTCAAATCCTGACTTTGCCATTTATTGCCTGAGTGATTTTGAACAAACCACTTAATCTCTACGAGGTTCAATTTCCTCATCTGTGAAAGAAGAATAATGGCAGTGTATTAGTCTATTTTCATGCTGCTGATAAAGACATACCCAAGACTGGGCAATTTACAAAAGAAAGAAGTTTAAAGGACTTACAGTTCTATGTGGCTGGGGAGGCCTCACAATCATGGTGGAAGGTGAAAGTCACATCTCACATGGTGACAGACAAGAGAAGAGAACTTATGCAGGGAAACTCCCCTTTAAAACCACCAGATCATGTGAGACTTATTCACTGTCACAAGAACAGCATGGGAAAAATCTGACCCCATGATTCAATTACCTCCCACAGGGTCCCTCCCACAACATGTGGGAATTTAAGATGAGATTTGGGTGGGGAACACAGCCAAACCGTATAATTTCGGCCCTTGCCCCTCCCAAATCTCATATCCTCACATTTCAAAACCAATCATGCCTTCCCAATAGTCCCCCAGGGTCTTAACTCATTTCAGAATTAACTCACAAGTCTACAGTCCAAAGTCTCATCTGAAACAAAGCAAGTCCCTTCTGCCTATGAGCTTATAAAATCAAAAGCAAATTAGTTACTTCCTAGATACAATGGGGGTGCAGGCATTAGGTAAATACAGCCATTCCAAATGTGAGAAATTGGCCAAAACAAAGGGGCTACAGGTCCCATGTAAGTCCAAAATCCAGCAGGGTGGTCAAATCTTAAAACTCCAAAATCATCTCCTTTGACTCCATGTCTCACATCCAGGTCATGCTGATGCAAGAGGTGGGTCACCATGGTCTTGGGCAGCTCCACTCCGTGGCTTTGCAGGGTACAGCCTCCCTCCTGGCTGCTTTCATGGGCTGGCTTTGAGTGTCTGTGACTTTTCCAGGCACATGGTGCAAGCTGTGAGTGGATCTACCACTCTGGGGTCTGGAGGATGGTGGCCCTCTTCTCACAGCTCCACTAGGCAGTGCCCCAGTAGGGACTCTGTGTGGGGGCTCCAACCCCACATTTCCCTTCCACACTACCCTAGCAGAGGTTCTCCATGAGGGCCTCGCCCCTGCAGCAAACTTCTGCCTGGTCATCCAAGCATTTCCATACATCCTCTGAAATCTAGGCAGACGTTCTCAAACCCCAATTCTTGACTTCTGTGCACTCACAGGCTCAACACCACATGGAAGCTGCCAAGGCTTGGGGCTTGCACCCTCTGAAACCATGGCCCGACCTCTGCATTGGCCCCTTTCAGCCATGGCTGGAGCAGGGCACCAAGTCCCTAGGCTGCACACAGCACAGGGACCTGGGGCCCGACCCATGAAACCATTTTTCCCTTCCAAGGACTCCAGGCCTGTGATGGGAGGGGCTGCTATGAAGACCTCTGAAACACCCTGGAAACATTTTCACCACTGTCTTGGGGATAACATTTGACTTCTTGTTACTTATGCAAATTTCTGCAGCCTGCTTTAATTTCTGTCATTGTCAGGCTATAAATTTTCCAAACTTTTATGCTCTGCTTTCCTTTTAAAACTGAATGCCTTTAACAGCACCCAAGTCACCTCTTGAATGCTTTGCTGCTTAGAAATTTCTTCTGCCAGATACCCTAAATCATCTCTCTCAAGTTCAAAGTTCTACAAATCTCTAGAGCAGGGCAAAATGCCACCAGTCTCTTTGCTAAAACATAGTAGAAGTCACCTTTGCTGCGGTTGCTAACAAGTTCCTCATCTCCACCTGAGACCAGATCACCTCAGCCTCGATTTCATTGTCCATATCATTATCAGCATTTTAAGCAAAGCCATTCAACAAGTTTCTAGGGAGTTCCAAACTTTCCCACATTTTTCTGTCTTCTTCTGAGCCCTCCAAACTGTTTTTTTTTCTCTTTTCTTTTTGAGACACAGTTTCACTCTTGTTGCCCAGGCTGGAGTGCAATGGCGCGATCTCAGCTCACTGTAATCTCTGCCTTCCGGATTCAAGCAATTCTCCTGCCGCAGCCTCCTGAGTAGCTGGGATTACGGGCATGCACCACCACACCCAGCTAATTTTTGTATTTTTAGTAGAGACAGGGTTTCTCCATGTTGGTCAGGCTGGTCTCAAACTCCCGATCTCAGGTGATCTGTCTGCCTCAGCCTCCCAAAGTGCTGGGATTACAGGCATGAGCCACCATGCCTGGCCTCCAAACTGTTTTAAACTCTGCCTGTCACCCAGTTCCAAACTCGCTTCCACATTTTCAGGTATCTTTTCAGCAGTGCCCCACTCTACTGGTACCAATTCACTGTATTAATCTGTTTTCATGCTGCTGATAAAGATATACCTGAGACTGAGCAATTTACAAAAGAAAGAAGTTTAATGGACTTACATTCCACATGGCTGGGGAGGCCTCACAATCATGGTGGAAGGTGAAAGGCACATCTCACATGGCGTCAGACAAGAGAAGAAAATTTGTGCAGGGAAACTCCCCTTCTGAAATCCTCAGATCTTGAGAGACTTATTCACTATCACACAAGAACAGTATGGGAAAAACCTGCCTCCATGATTAAATTACCTCCCACTGGGTCCCCCCAACAACATGTGGGAATTTAAGATGATATTTGAGTGGCGGCACAGCCAAACCATATCAGGCAGCTACTTTATAAGATCGTTGCAAGGATTTAATTAGACAATGTATGCAAATGACCTCACACATATTAAATGCTCAATAAATGTTAAACAATGGAAATAAGAGCCAGTTATGTAACCAAAATATCTCAAGCCCTCTATAGCCAAAGCACCCTGGAAAGACAGAAAGGCAGAATCGTTAATTCATCAAGACTGAGGAAGCTTGCCAGGCATGAGAAGCTAGACATTCTCAAGCTTTGTTGCTAAGTGTACTGAACTGTCATCTTGTCTACCAAGACCCTCTGCTTGCGCTATCCTCATATGAGTGCCAAGGAGTAAGTGTTTTTCTGATTGATCCGGGGTTTTCCTGCCTCTAAATGCTGATTTCATCCACCACAGCCTTCAAGATGTGGGCTAGGAAACATTGAGCCCAGAGCCAGTGTGTCCAGGACTTCTAACCATGAATGGAAGAGGCCTGTAGCCCTCACCAGAAGCAGATGCTAGCAGCATGTTTTTTGTATAGCCTACAGAACAGTGAGCCAAATAAACCCCTTCTCTTTATAAATTACCAAGCCTTGGCTGGGTGCAGTGGTGCATGCCTGTAATCCCAGCACTTTGGGAGGCCAAGGCCGGTGGATCACTTGAGGTCAGGAATTCTCGACCAGCCTGACTAATACGGTGAAACCCTGTCTGTGCTAAATACAAAAAAATTAGCCAGGTGTGGTGGCACATGCCTGTAATCTGAGCTACATGGGAGGCTGAGACGGGAGAATCACTTGTACCTGGGAGGTGGAGGTTGCAGTGAGCCAAGATTGGGCCATTGCACTCCAGCCTGGGCAACAAGAGCGAAACTCCGTCTCAAAATAAATAAATAAATAAAATAAAAATAAATAAATTTCTGAGTCTCAGGTATTCCTTTATAGCAACACAAAACAGATTAAGACACCTGATACCCCTGACCTGACTACATCTGGCAGTTTCCTCAGATTATACTTTCTGAACATGATCTAGTGGTAAAAAATCAATAGTTTTAGTGAATGGATAAGCAAAATGTGGAATAGCCATGCAACAGAATACTCTTTATTGATTAAAAAAAAAAGTACCGATACATGCTGCAACATAAATAAACCTCAAAGACATCATGGTAAGTTAACAAACTGGGAAAAAAATACTGTATCTTACATGATTTCATTTATATTAAATGATCAGGAAAGGCAAATCTGTAGAGACAGAAAGTAGACTCACGTTGCCTAGGGCTGGGTGCAGGGATGGGGCAGTGACTATAATGGGCATGCCTTTCATGTGGGGGGAATGGAAATATTCTAAGATGAGATTGTGGTGATGGTTATGTCAGAGGTGTTAGAACCAGAGTGACTCCACCTTCAACAGGGGCTGGGTAAAGTGAGGCTGAGAGCTGCTGGGCTGCATTCACAGCAGCTAAGGCATTCTCGGTCACAGGATTAGATAGAAATTTAGCGTAAGATACAGGTCACGAAGCCCCGCTAATAAAACAGCATGCAGTAAAGAAGCCAGCCCAAACCTACCAAAACCAAGATGCCAAAAAACAGTGGTCTCTGGTCATCCTCACTGCTCGTTTTACACTAATTATAATGCATTAGCATGCTAAGAGACATTCCTACCGGCACCATGACAATTTACAAATGCCACGGCAATGTCTGGAAGTTACCCTATGTGGTCTAAAGGGAAGAGGAACCCTCAGTTCTGGGAAATCCCCTTTCTCAGAAAACTCATGAATGTCTGCCACTTGTTTAGCACATGATTGAGAAATAATCACAAAAATAGATAACCAGCAGCCCTTGAGGCTGCTCTGCCTATGGAGTAGCCATTCTTTTACTTTCTCAATAAATTTGCTTTCTCAATAAATTTACTTTCAGTTTATTGCTTTCTCAATAAATTGCTTTCAGTTTACTCTGCAGACTCACCCCAAATTATTTCTTGCATGAGTTCCAAGACCCCATTTCCCATAACAACTGAATTAGAACAGGTGAAGTTATGATATGTAAATTATACCTCTCCAAAACTGTTAATAAAAAAAAGTATTTAAAAAATCAATAGTGCTCACTTTGGGCCTGGTCTAGAGGCAGTAATTTCCTAATGAGAAATGGCCTAAATGCTGCTGCTGTTCAGCCTTGGCCTGATGTCCAAATTCAGCTCAGCTCTTGGGTCCAAAAAGAAACCCGAAATGGATTCCAGGGATGAACATTTCAAACTCATATTGGCCAGGACTGCTTAGGAATGAGCTTGTCTCACTAAACAAGATAAGCAAGGAAAGGGCCTCACTTCTGAATTTAATTGTCATATTTTACTGACAGGAACTGGTCAGCTGTTGTTTACATTATGAATTTCATATCCTCAGCCCCCCAAAACCTTAATATTTATTTTTAAGAAGGGATGAGCTAAAGAGAATAAAAATGTTTTTCAAAATTGCTAAGCTGCATAATAGACCAAAAATGTATTAAAGTGCCAGTAGGAGTGACAGGAACCATCAAACATCTCAGTATCCAGCAAGGAAACTTTTCTTAAATGGTTATTTACCTCTCTTCTTTATTGGTCTGAAATATATCATGGAAAGAAAATAGCGGAGTGGGAAACTAAATTCGAACCCAGTTTTAACTATTTTCTAATTCAGTTTAGAAAATCAGTTTTCTAATTCAGAGTGCTGGGATTAACGCCTGTAATCCCAGCACTTTGGGAGGCCGAGGCAGGTAGATCACTTGAGGTCAGGAGTTTGAGATCAGCCTGGCCAACATGGTGAAATCTCATCTCTACTAAAAATACAAAAATTAGCCAGGTTTGATAATGTGCACCTGTAATCCCGATTACTTGGGAGGCTGAGCCACAAGAATTCCTTGAACCCGGGAGTTGGAGGCTGCAGTGAGATGAGATCGTGCCACTGCACTCTAGCCTGCGCGACAGAGACTCTGTCTCAAAAAAAGAAAATCATCAGAACTACTTTCTCTATCTCTGGTCTGTCTCTTGCTGCTACTTCTCTCCGTATCTGCAACCTCCTGTTTCCCTCTCTTCACTAACCAGCATGTATGTGGCCTGCAATAGCTGAGCAAGGCTGAGTTCCACATAACTTCACAGTCAAGCACTCAGTCATGTTTGACTCATCCCAACTGTGGACTGTTCCACCAGTTTCAAGTGTCCACCCAGATCCAACCAGCTGAGGTCCGGAGAGAAGGAAGACATCGGCCCACAATTGTAGGCGGAATGATGGCCCCTAAAGATGTCTACGTCAGAATCCCTGGAACCTGTAAATAAACATGTTACATGGCAGTGGGGAATGAAGGTTGCAGATGAAATTAAGGTTGCTAATTAGCTGATCTGGAGATGGGGAGAGTGTCCTGGATTATCCAGGTAGGCCCAGTGGAATCACAAAGGTCTTTTAAATGTGAAAGAGGGAGGAGGGAGAGTTGGAGTAAGAAAAACGCGGAGGCAAAAGCCGAGGTCAGAGTGATACGAGGAAAGAGCTGTGAGCCTAGAAATGCATAAAGCCCCTGGAGGCTGGAAAGGGCAGGGAAGCAGATTTTCCCTAGGAGCCTCCAGAGGGAGCACAGCCCTGCTGACATGTGGATTTTAAGACTTCTGACCTCCAGATCTGTGTGCTAATGCAATTGTGTTGTTTGAAACCACTAAGTATGTGGTAATTTGTTACAGCATCATTAGAACATGAATGCGGTGTTTTAAAAAATGAATATTCTATTCTAAAATGAGTATATATTTCTTTCTTTCTTTTTTTTTTTGGGACAGAGTCTCACTCTGTTACCCAGGCTGGAGTGCAGTGGCTTCATCTTGGCTCATGGCAACCTCCGCCTCCTGGGTTCAAGCCATTCTCCTGTCTCAGCCCCCCGAGTAGCTGGGATTACACGCGTGTGCCACCACATCTGGCTAATTTTTCTATGTTTAGTAGAGACAGCGTTTCACCATGTTGCCCAGGCTGGTCTCGCCATCCTGACCTCAGGTGATCCACCTGCCTTGGCCTCCCAAAGTGCTGGGATTACAGGTGCACCCGGCCATGAATATATATTTCTAATCCACTGAATGGGTTATCTTCAGAACAACTTCAATGTTAGCTCTCAGGCCTTGCTCATTAGCAAATTTTACATTTATAAACACAGGAAAAAGTCTTATTGAGAGACTACTGGGAAAAGGCGCTGCTTGTCTTGTTTTCCTGTGCTGGACAACAGAATCTTGACTGCAATTGTGAATCTGCAGAACAGCTAATCAGGCATCTATGTAAAATCATACACAAAGTGGTTTGTCAATTTGAGACATTCAAATGATGACAAGGATTGGATTGAAACTGAGTCACACTAAGGAATCAGAACCTCAACTGCTTACTTAACAATTAACTTTTAGAGAATAAATAATAGGTAGGCTTTGTTAAAGTGAAATCATCTTTGCAAAAAATACAACAGTGAGAAAATTATGGCAATGAAAGAGATCTGACCAATCCCCATCTTGCGTTTAATCTCCAAATTGCCTTTAATTATTCCTAGGCTTGGTCCATGCTAACTTTCGGGAAATTTAGTTTACAGTTTAAATGATAATAGCCCTTCTCCAAAACTAAACTACCTTCGTAGAGCTAATGAAAAACTATCAGGTTAGGAGGATGAGAGAAGCCTGAATTCTGCTAAAGTCTAGATAGAAATGATTCTTGCCATTATCCTGGAGGGCACAAGACTTGTAACTCCCCCAATTATTCCTGTAGGCCAACCTAAGGTTGGCCTTTTGAGATGTCTTCAGGTTTTTGCATTTCTGATGACCGATGACTCCGCCCATACCACCAACCAGTCCTGTGTGCCCACCTAGCAGCAGATTCAGCAGGCATGAGGACCATTTTTGCACTTCTGTGATTGCATCCCCAACCAATGAGTGGCACACATTCCCTTGCCTGTTGAACTATCCTTGAAAAGCCCTAGCCTCTGAATTTTGAGGGAAGCTGATTTGCAAAATAATAAAATTCCAGTCTCTCTTGAGCCATCTTGTGTGTGAGACTCTTTCTCTATTGCAATTCCTCTGTCTTCATAAATCAGCTGTATCTGGGCAGCAGGCAAGAAGACCTCACTGGGTGGTTCCATTAGCATCCAATCTTTTATTAAGAGGTTTAGTCTACTCAAATCCTGTTTTTGGTTTTATTCTATCTCTGCCCTCAGCCTAACTATAATACATCCCCAAATCCACTTGCCTACTTGACATTTCCTATAGATTGACTTAAAGGCATATCAAATCCAACACGTTCAAGATAATCTATCAACTGTGGCCGTCCTACCTCCAGCCTCCTGTTCTAATATCCTTTATTCCCCGATTTGTGGGATTATCAATTAGAGAAACAAGAAAATCATTCAAAAAACGTTTTATTTTAAAACAAATTTTTTTAGAGACAAGGTCTCCTTATGTTGCCCAGGCTAGACTCAAACTCCTGGGCTCAAGTGATCCTTCCACTGCAGCCTTCCAGGTAGCTGGGACTACAGGCATGCACCACCACACCCAGCTCGAAAAGCTTTTTTGTCATTGTTTTAATTCCTAAACATGTCTTGAATTTGCTCTCTCCTTCCCATTCTCCCTGCCACTGTCACAGCCATAATTGAGCTCAAAGCCCTCAGCTTCTCTCTCCAGGACCACTGCTAGAGCTCCCTCATTAATCTACCTCAAGGCATGCACAGCTTGTATCCCTTCCAGGCTACAGAAAATAAAAGTCTAACATGCAGACCTAACACCTTACTACTCCTCTGTAAGATGTCTCCATTACTTTCTGATACGGTTTGGATCTGTGTCCCCACCAAATCTCATGTGGAATTGTAATTCCCAGTGTTGGAGGTGGGGCCTGGTGGGAGATGACTGGATCATGGGGGTGGTTTCTCATGAATGGTTTATTCCCATCCCCTTGGTACCGTCCTCACAATAGTGAGTTTGTTGTTTTGACTAGATCGTTTTAAATGACCAGATCTGGCACCTCCCCCTCCCTCTCTCTTCCTCCTGCTCCAGCTATGTGAAGTGCCCACCCCTACTTTGTCTTCCGCCATGATTGTAAATTTCCTGAGGCCTCCCCGGAAGTTGAGAAAATGCCAGCGTCGTCCTTCCTGTTCAGCCCGTGGAACCCTGAGCCAATTACACTTCTTTTCTTTATAAATTACCCAGTCTCAGGTATTTCTTCATAGCAATGAAAGAATGGACTAAACACTCTATCACCTGTTTAGACATAAAGCCCTTAATGATCTAACCCCTGACCCTTTGGTTTCATGCTGGCATTGCACATATGTGACTGCTTTCCCATCATTTTAGAACAGCGCCCAATTTCCATGTGGAAATCCATGTGCTTCTGGGGAAGCTGACTCCACCCCTGCCCAGTATCTGGAGTGGAATATATGACTTAGCACAGAAATACTATTTTAAGAATGGACATGTGACCTTTGCTAACCAAATCAGAATGGACAGGACGATTGCTGGAAATGCTTACAGAAAGATTCTGAATGGTGTAGTAAATGGACAAGAGGCCTAGAGTTCCAGACCTCAATTCTCTTTCCAGGAGACAGGCCAGCCAAGGACAAATCTTGCCTCTGTGGGGCAAACTTGTTCCCTACCATAAAATCATGAACCTCTTTAAAAATAAAATGGCTGGGCACGGGGCTCACGCCTGTAATCCCAGCACTTTGGGAAGCCGAGGAGGGCGGATCACGAGGTCAGGAGATCGAGACCATCCTGCCTAACACGGTGAAACCCCGTCTCTACTAAAAATGCAAAAAATTAGCCAGGCGTGGTGGCGGGCGCCTGTAGTCCCAGCTACTTGGGAGGCTGAGGCGGGAGAATCGCTTGAACCCGGGAAGCGGAGCTTGCAGTGAGCTGAGATTGCGCCATTGCACTCCAGCCTGGGCGACAAGAGCGAAAACTCCATCAAACCCACCCTGTCTAAGAGTTATCACAAGCCCTCACCTCTATTTTTAAAATAAATTTTTTAAAAAAAGATAGAAGACATAGGAGAAAACTTATATGACCTTGGGTTTAGTCACAAAAATTTATGACTGTGAGTTTTTAGGTATAACTGCAAAATTACATTCCATGAAAGAAAAAAATTGATGTTACACTTTATTAAAATTAAAAACTTCTCTGTAAAAAACATTGTTAGGAAAATCTGAAGACAAGTGACAGACAGCAAGAAAATATTTACCAAAATCATATCTGATAAAGGAGTTGTATCCAAAAATACAAAGGACTCTTAAAATGCAGCAATATGAAAATAGCCCAGTTAAAAAAATGGGCCAAAAAATCTGGATACCTCACCAAAGAAGATACGTGGATGGCAAATAAGCACGTGAAAAAGATGCTTATCATTTGTTTTCAGGAAATCGCAAATTAAAATAACAAGGAGGTACCATTACATACCTATTAGAATGGCTAAAATCGAAAACACTGACAAGCCCAAATACTGACAAGCATGCAAAGCAACAGGAACTGTCATCCACCGTGGATGGGAATTCAAATATGGCACAGCCGTTTTGGAAGCCAGTTTGGCAGTCTCTTACAAAGCTAAGTGTAGTCTCACCATATGATCCAAGGAATCTTATTTATCCAATTGATTTGAAAACAGATATTCACATAAAATTCTGCAAAAGTTTAGAGACAGTAAAATGATCAGTAATTGCCAGGGGTTCTGAGAGTCAGGGGGTGTGGCAGATGAACAGGTGGAACACAGGGGATTTTTAGGAGAAGTGGAGTGTGTTTTATTTTACTATAAGTCAAAACCTATAACCCTACCTTGTAACTTTACATTCTAGTACTAACAAGCTAATGTTCTTCTATGAGCGCTTTATTCACTATTCATGTATCCATTCATTCACTCAATAAATGATTACTGAGTACTCTACAACATGTCAGGCACTATTCTGTGCCAAACTCTTCCATATTCTTTGGACACTTCATTCCCTATTGGAATTTCTTGTGTGAGTATCTGTTATAATTGAATAGTTCACCATATATATAATTATTTGTTTACCTCTCTTCTCTATGCTTCTAGAGTTGGAGGACCACCGTTACTAAAATTATATTGTAAAGTATAATTACCAATCAGAGAAAACCTTGTCCAACACACAGGATTCAAAGAAACACACTTTCAATATCTAATTAATGTGGGCCTATGAAACATATAAAATACCGAAGGGTTTTAGTAAGGTTCAGAGATGTTCACATTTAAAAGGTAAACATTAATTTATCTTAAGAGCCAGTCTTGCAAAATCTAATCAAAGGACCAATTTGATAGACTATAGGGATCTCTAAGAGACTCCAGAGTTAAGTGATGAGTATAACTGAAATCCAGGGACATGGCCTACCTCTTGAAGCTGTGGAGTCATTGACATGCAACTATAAATGAAGTTGAGGGTTATGGATGATAATGCAGCAGCCCAACCAATTCTCCCATGAACAGAGACAGTAACTTTTTTCTTGCTTTCTTGGGCTCTTGCAACTCTTTCACGCTCACACTCACTCTTTCTTTTAATTTAATAGATAATTTTTTGAAGCCGTTTTAGGTTAACAGCAATACTGAACACAAAATATAGAGAGTTCCCAATATAACCCCTGGTCCCCCAACCTCCTTTGCTATCAACATCCTGTACCACAATGGTAAATCAATGAACCTGCCTTGACATGTCGAACTATCTTGAAGCATCTTGTCAGTTTCGGGACAAGTCTAAATGTGTAGGAGAATCAAAGCCATAGTATTAATATATTTGTGTTAAGGAATTTGCATGAATTCCTTTCTTATTTATTCCAATGTGTAACATAAGATGGCCCACTAGATCTTCTATAAATCTAAAATGAGAGGTGCATTAATTGATTTAGACTTGTGATTTTAAGTTAAATCTTCCTGAGTTGGAACATGGATATGAACTTCACTGTAATTATAAGTTCAATGTATTACATTTATAAGAATTATCTAGCACTCAGAGAGGTTTTATTAGTTCAAAATACTTTGGAAGGAAATGGAATATACTACATTTGTAAATGCAGCTTAAGGTTTAAAGAAATAAAATTTGTAAATGAGGCCAAGAATTAACAATTAATAACAAGCTCTGTGGAAATGACATTGAACAATGACAATAAAATAAGAATACAATATTATATTACACACTTAAAAACTTTGGGAAGAACTAGGATTTTGAATTTGTAACTTTAGTAGATTGAGCATTAATTTTAAAAAATCTCAATTGACTTTTTGGTATATACAAAATTGCCTCTGAGGCAAAATAAAACAAAACCCCTTATATTTTATGTCCTCTTTTTCTGGAGTTAATCAACCATACATTTAATCTTTCAAATTTCTTCTAGAATTGTATACATCAATATATGGTTTGGGGTTTTGGGGGACATTTATTTCTTTTTTGCCATACGGTAAAACCCCAGAGTACAGGGACAACCTCTTATCTATATTTGATTTTGTAGTGTCTGGAATGGTGCTTTGGCACAAAGTAGGTGCTCAATAAATTCTGACTAAACACAATACAAAGTTTCAGGTAAAAGTGAGATAGCAGAGTGTGACAAAATGCTTCAAATTTACACTTACTCACTATCAAGGTAGCTGGATCAAAGCAAATTGCCTCCCTCTACAGGCATCTTCAAGATGATCTGAAACAAGATTACCATTTCGGTCAAATCTCAAAATGGAAAAATCCTATAATGGTTCAACTCTATTTCCCATCCATTCTTCTGTCAGTTCAATTCTGCAGTAGTTGCTGTTGGTCCTTTATGTCCCATCCTGAGTAGCGCTGATGCTTCTGGGTTCATTGACACTTGGCTGTTTCTAGTTCTTCATTGCACACATTAACTGTCCTAGTGAAAAGAACTTGGAAACAAAAAACTTGAGCTCAAAGCCTGATTCCAGCCGGGCACGGTGGCTCACACCTATAATCACAGCACTTTGGGAGGCCGAGGCAGGTGGATCACCTGAGGTCAGGAGTTTGAGACCAGCCTGACCAACATGGTAAAACCCCGTTTCTACTAAAAATACAAAATTAGCCAGGCGTGGTGGCACATGCCTGTAATCCCAGCTACTTGGGAGGCTGAGGCAGGAGAATCACTTGACCCTGGAGATCCGGCCACTGGACTCCAGTCTGGGCAACAGGAGCAAAACTCCATCAAAAAAAAAAAAAGCCTGATTCTGTCATAAGCCAAATAGACTACACCCCATCTATGCAGCCCAGGCCAGTGGCTTCCCCTGTAGCAGGGCAAGCCGCAGACAAAACCCCTCAGACACTGAGTTAAAGAAGGAAGGGCTTTATTCAGCCGGGAGCTTCAGCAAGACTCACGTCTCCAACAACTGAGCTCCCCGAGTGAGCAATTCCTGTCCCTTTTAAGGGCTCACAACTCTAAGAGGGTCTGCGTGAGAGGGTCGTGATCCGATTGAGCAAGCAGGGGGTACGTGACTAGGGGCCGCATGCACCGGTAATTAGAATGGAACAGAACAGGACAGGGATTTTCACAGTGCTTTTCCATACAATGTCTGTAATCTATAGATAACATAACCGATTAGGTCAGCGGTCGATCTTTAACCACCAGGCCCAGGGCGCATTGCCGGGCTGTCTGCCTGTGGATTTCATTTCTGCCTTTTAGTTTTTTCCTTCTTCTTTCTTTGGAGGCAGAAATTGGGCATAAGACAATATGAGGGGTGGTCTCCTCCCTTACCCCTTTCTGAATATCCTTTCTCTTGACAGTGGTAGGAAATGATATTAGTATCTGCTTTATAGCATTTCTGTGTTTGTAAAATGCAATATTCATTTATAAGATTGGAAAAACTACACCAATGAAAGACATGCTGTATGGCCACAACAACTATTTCTCTCATTTGTCATGATGGTGCCTTCTAGATTTATTCTACTTCAAGTGTTTGTAGCCCAAAAGGGCTGGCCTCACCTGGGAGCTTGTTAAATATGCAGAATCTCAGGTCTCACCACCCCAAACCTACTGAATCAGAGGCTACAGTTTAACAAGGTCTCAGATTATGGTTTGAGAAGCACATTCTGCATAGAACTGAAGGTATATTAATTTCTTATGGCTGCTGTAAGTCACCACACAACTGTATTATCTTACAGTTCTGGAGGTCAGAAGACCTAAAATCAAGGAGTCAACAAGGCTGTGTTCTTTCCTGGGGCTAGGGAAGAACTGATTTCCTTACCGTTTGTGTATTCCAAAGGCCACCTGCATTCCTTGCTTGTATCACCTTGCTTCCTTCACTCTGCCCACTGCTTCCGTCTTCAGATCTCCTCTAACTCTGAGTTTCCTTTCCATTGTTCTCTAATAAAGACCCTTCTGATTATATCGAGTCTACCTGGACCATCCAAGATAAACTTCCCACCTCAAAATCCTTAAACTTTAAACATTTCTATAAAAGTCTCTTTTGTCATGTGAGGCAACAGGTTCACAGATTCTAGGGGTTAGGATATTGATATCTTTGAAGGTCATTTTTCTGTCTAACACACATACTGTGTGATTAAGCTTAGCTCAATTTCTCAGAAGCGCTTTTCAGAACAGTAGCAGCAGAATGGCATGCCCTTATTCATTCATTCTTTCATGCAATCATTTGTATTTTTAGAGTGGCAGGGCCTAAATGCTGTCCAACAATTAATCTATGTTCTCTTTGTAAGACATCACTTTCTTCCATTCCCACCACCCCAAATTCCACCCTCTTCAACTTGCCCACTCCACGATTTCTACTTTTAGTCTCCGACTTGGCCTCCTGCTTCACAGAGCAATTACAAACCATCAGACGAGAATGTCCTCAACTTCTTGACATTTTCTCTATTCTCATTTATTTATTCAGCAAATATGTATTCAGTGTCAAACTACAGACAAAGCACTGCCCTAGGTTTTCAGATAAAATTGTCATAGGTCTTATGGAGTTGACATTCTACTTGAGAAGAGGTCAAAAGAGAAATAAGGAGGGAAGGAGGGAGAAAGAGAAGGGGAAATATCAGAAGTGAAAAATGCCATGCTGAGAATATGTAATAATGGACTAGGTAGCTATAAAGAGAGTGTGGGCCAGCATGGTGGCTCATGTCTGTAATCCTAGCACTTTGGGAGGCCAAGGCAGGAGGATCACTTGAGCCCAGGGATTTGAGGAGCCCAGGAGTTCAAGACCAAAATTTATAATTTTTAAAAAATAAAAAATTAGCTGGTCATGGTGGCATGCACCTGTGGTTCCAACTACATGGGAGGCTGAGGCAGTAGGATCACTTGAGCCCAGGAGGTCAAGGCTGCAATGAGTTGTGTTTGTGTCACTGTACTCCAGCCTAGGTAACAGAGCAAGACCCTGCCTCAAAAAAAACAAAAGCAACAACAACAACAACAACAAAAAGGCTCCTGGGAAGGCTCATCAGGAATCATTTTCTTGATCCTAAACTTCCATAGACATTATTTTCTAAAACTGATCTGAGAATATGCTTCAAGGTCAAAATATTCTCCTTTTCTTTCCTATCCCCCTCCCCTCCCACTTTCATAATTGCCCTTTTCTTTCTTTAGGAAAGAAAGCATCATTCTCACCCAGCCTAAATCTTAATATGTTGCCTTGCCTTCAGGGTATAACACCTCTGGTGTGCCAAATAAGAGACAATTATAAATATTGGTGGTAGTGTTGGAAAGTGAATGTGGAAATAAACAAAGAATACCCAAATAAGAACAAACAGAAGGTATTGATTCACAGCCTGCCCTGACAAGGGAATCAGCCACCATCACTTCCCTCTGGCAGAGACTCAAAGGTAAGCAGAGGAGTGGGAAAGCTTTATACTGGAAAAAAGAAAAAAAAAAAAAAAAGAAGGCTTCCATAGTGCTCTGAGTGGGGAGGCTAATGACATGGAGCATCTTATATGCCTGGTTTCAGGAGCATACGGGGGCCTTCCAATTTCATGGAAAATGTGTACTATGAAAAAACTATGGATTTCAAAAATTGTTTGCACCAAAATAAACTCATAGTAACTTTTTGTAACATGTCTGAACAGGGGCTGGTTGGACACACTGAGAAGGATAAGGCATCAGTTTGAATAGAGCCTCTGTCAGAGCAACATGAATTCTGCTAAAATTGAAGCAAGAGCAAACATTAAGTGTTGAGTAGGAAAAGTGGGAAAAGTGTTGAGTGGGAAAAACTGATGCTTTATGAAAAGTTTATGGGGACAATGCACCAAAGAAATCAGCAGTTTACAAATGGATAACTCATTTTAAGAAGCGAGGAGACGGCCGGGCGCGGTGGCTTACACCTGTAATTCCAGCATTTTGGGAGGCTGAGGTGGGTGGATCACAGGGTCAAGAGATCAAGACCAGCCAGGCCAACATGGTGAAACCCCGTCTCTACCAAAAATACAAAAATTAGCTGTGTGTGGTGACATGCGCCTGTAGTCCCAGCTACTTGGGAGGCTGAGGCAGGAGAATCGCTTGAACCCGGGAGGAGGCGGTTGCAGTGAGCTGAGATCGTGCCACTGCACTCCAGCCTGGTGACAGAGCAAGACGCCGTCTCAAAAAAAAAAAAAAAGAAGCGAGGAGACAACGTCGGAGCTGAAGGCCACAGCAGCAGATCATCCACATCAGTTTGTGAGGAAAGAATTTATCTTGTTCATGCCCTGATGGTTGACATCAGAAACAATAGTCAAGACCATGGACATCTCAGTTGGTTCAGCTTCACAATTCTGACTGAAAAATTAAATTTGAGCAAACTTTTCACTCAAAGTTGCTGAAGCCTTTGTGCCCAGATCAGCTGCAGACAAGAACAGAGCTTTCAACTGAAACTTTAAACAAGTGAAATCAAGATCCTAAAGCATCTCCTCAAAGAATTGTAACAGGAGATGAAACACGGCTTTACCAGTATGATCCTGAAGACAAGGCACCATCAAAGCAATGGATATCCAGCAGTGGAAGTGGCCCAGTCAAAGCAAAAGCAGGGGCCAGGAGTGGTGGCTCATGCCTACAGTCCCAGTTACTTGGGAGGCCAAGGTGGGAAGATTGCTCGAGCCCAGGAGCTAAAGACCAGCCTGGGCAACATAGTGAGACCCTGTCTCTGTTATATAATTTCTTAAAAAATAAAAAAAATAAAAAAGCAAAACCAGTCAAGCACGAAGGTCATGGCAACAGTTTTTTGGGATGCTCCAGGCATTTTGCTTATTGGCTTCACGGAGGTCCAAAGAATGATAACATCTGCTTATTATAAGCATGTTTTGAGAAAGTTAGCCAAAGCTTTAGCAGAAAAATTCCCAAGAAAGCTTCACCAGAGAGTCCTTGGCACAATCACGGTTCACCGCAGCCTTGATCTCCAGGTTTGGCGTGATCCTCCCACCTCAGCCACTTGAGTAGCTGGGACCACAGGCATGCACCACCACGTCCAGCTATTTTTTTTTTTTTTTTGAGACTGAGTCTCACTTCGTCACCCAGGCTGGAGTGCAGTGGCGCAATCTCAGCTCACTGCAACCTCTGCTTCTCAGGTTCAAGCGATTCTCCTGCCTCAGCCTCCTGAGTAGCTGGGATTACAGGCACGTGCCACCATGCCCAGCTACTTTTTGTATTTTTAGTAGAGACAGGGTTTCGCCATGTTGGTCAGGCTGGTCTTGAACTCCTGACCTCATGACCCACCTGCCTCAGCCTCCCAAAGTGCTGGAATTACAGGCATGAGCCACCGCGCCCGGCCTGCCCAGTTAAAAAAAATTTAACTTTTTTTTTTAAAAAAGTTAAATTCTGTAACTTTTTTTTTTTTTGTAGAGACAGGGTCTTGCCATGTTGTCCAGCCTGGTCTTGAACTCCTGAGCTCAAGCAATCCACCTATCTCGGCCTCCCAAAGTGCTGCTATTACAGGCATGAGCCACCACGCCTGGCCTCTCCTATTAATTCGCCTTTTGTCAGTTGATTTTCAGTGAACCTTCAGAGGGCAAAAAGGAAGTATTATGGTGGCCCTTACACATATTTCATAGTATTTGCTTATTTGCTTGCCTGTCTCTCTCCTCTAGATTTCATACCTCTGAGGATAGGGCAGTGTCTTATTTACTATTATATCTCTAGGACCCCATGCAGTGCCTGGTGCATAGTGGGTATGCCTTAAATGAATTGATATATCTCCCATTTGCATTGTAGTAATGGTGAACTGACAAGAAAAGCTAATATGTTCTTATGGCCCCTACCTCTAGCAATTCTACATAAGAAGGTAGCAGGAAAACAAATACACAGAGAAAGAAAAGATGATATGGTTGACTGTGAGAAAGTTCAGTGGCCGAAAATCTAAGTGCAATAGAAGTTTAGAGAGAGAGGATGTCCCGTTTGATGGAATGGTTGGAGGAGACTAAATGAGGAGCTTAAACCTCCACATTTTCTCTTCACTACTTTTACGGTTCAGGACAAAAGGCATTTTTTGAGCCCTTGGGCAAGGCAAGGAACAATTTATTTAATGTCAGTCTTTTCTCAGACTGGGAGCCATCATTCCCAAGAGGAGTTTGGCAGCCTGTCCTCTGACCTTCATTTACAAGGAGTCCAAAGCTTATAATTACTATTGATTGCTGTTATTTTTGCATTTAGTTTATATCTGATCACAATGAACGAAGACAGATACAGAATTTCAGATTTTGGAAACTGTATAGAAGCCTGCAACAAGTGGATGCTAAAGAGGTCCTCCAAAAGCTAGTTTGCTAGTTGCTCTAGTTGAAAAATATATAATAGTGTCTGCTTTCAAAAAGATTTAAAGACACACAATTTCTTTCAAGTCTTTTTTTTTTCTTTTGAGACAGAATTTTGCTCTGTCACCCAGGCTGGAGTGCAGCGGCATGATCTCGGTTCACTGCAACCTCTGCCTCCCATGTTCAAGTGATTCTCCTGCCTCAGCCTCCTGAGTGGCTGGGACTACAGGCAGGGGCCACCACACCCAGCTAATTTTTGTATTTGTAGTAGAGATGGGGCTTTGCCATGTTGGCCAGGCTGGTCTCAAACTCCTGACCTCAGGCGATCCACCCGCCTTGGCCTCCCAAAGTGCTGGGATTACAGGCATGAACCACCCACCGTGCCCCGACCCTCAAGTCTTATATACTATGTAAAGTGAAACAACTCAAAGATTCTAAGAATCAGGAAGCCTTTTGCTTAAACACAGTTTTAAAAAGCCTTTCAGAATGTTGACCTGGCACTTTTATAAAAAAGTTCAAATTTCCTGATAGTAGCGCTTACTATTACTATTTATTTATTTATTTATTTTTGAGACAAAGTCTGGCTCAGGTGGAAGTTCAGTGGAGTGATCAGCAATTATCCCACCTTGGCCTGTCAAGTAGCTAGGACTATAGGCATGTGCCACCATGCCCAGCTAATTTTTAATTTGTGTGTGTGTGTGTGTGTGTGGAGAAGGGGTCTCACTATGATGCCCGGGCTGATCTTAAACTCCTGGGCTCAAGCAATCCTCCTGCCTCGGCCTCCCAAAGTGTTGGAATTACAGGTGTGAGCCACTGCACCCAGCAAGCAGTGCTTATGAAAATATCATAACAAAGATGTAAGTTTCCCATATGCGAGGAACAATTTTGGTTCTGCTATCACTGTTCCCTTTGACCATCAGGCAGGAGTATCACTCCCGCTCATGTTGGCCTTATTTACTTAAAAGTAAATGTTAGGCATGTTTATTTAACCGATATTGCTGTGAATTCCCTGACTATTCCTGTTCAAAAATGGTATCCAGCAAATAAGGTTTCAAATGAAATCTTTCAGGGAAGAAAAGCGAATTGCTGTACATGAGCGGAAACAGCTAAGAGTGTAGCATGCTGACACAAATAGGAACGCTTACAAGACTAGAAAGCCTTCTGGGGAAATGATTTGGGGGACTGCAGTAAAGAGGTTTATGAATGTTCGTGGGAGGCAGCTCCGAGCATAAAGGTCAATAAAAAACAAGGGATGGAGTTTGGGAGTGGGTGAGGAAGACAAAGAGCGCAGTCAGAAGATGGGCTTGGACAGAGTAGCCGGCAAGCTGCATGTAGGAGGGTAGAGGGTGAGAAATGCACTCAGATGCCAATAGAATCAGCTCTATATGACGCAGGAGATGCCAAGAAAAGAATGCAAATAAGAATGTAGCAAAACATGGGTGAAATTGTTGGAGCAGGTGGTCTCTCGCTAAAGAGGAAGGGGTAGGGGGAAGCAGTGGGAATGAAGTGGGGAATATGTCACCATACTTACAATGCACAAAGATGAAATGTGTACATTGATTTTGTAAGATCAAGGCTGTGTATTCTTTCTTCTAAGAGACACTGTCACTGAGG
Organism: Pongo pygmaeus; assembly: GCF_028885625.2. Classification (NCBI taxonomy): domain Eukaryota; kingdom Metazoa; phylum Chordata; class Mammalia; order Primates; family Hominidae; genus Pongo; species Pongo pygmaeus. The sequence goes on from NC_072373.2 coordinate 9,041,615, forward strand.
CTAGAGTGCAACGTCACATCTCACTGCAGCCTTGAACTCTTGGGTTCAAGCAATCTTCCCACCTCAGCCTCCTGAGTAGGTAGAACTATAGGCACATGCTACCACACCTGGCTAATGATTTGATTTTTTGTAAAAACAAGAGTCTTGCTTATTGCCCAGGCTGGTCTTGAACTCCTAGCCTCAAGTGATACCCTGGCCTTGACCTCCCAAAGCGCTGTCATTACGGGCATGAGCCACGGCTTCTTGCCAATGCTAGAGGTGCTTAAGGAGAGCAGTCAATTAATTTATAATGCTGAAGAAATATCACAAAGTTTGCAAATGAGAAGCACAAGGATTATTTTTTAATGCCATTAATAAGTTGGATGAGATTGAAGGCGTTACTAAAGACTGAAAAACCATATCAAGAGAGAAGAAGAATTGTATACAAATAAATAGAGGAAATATGGTAGCATATGCTATGTAGTAATTTTGGAATATATAAAATACATTAGTTGAACTGAAACTGTTAAAATTGTAATTATTTTGCATATCTGTGCAGCACACATTTAGGTTTAACAAATACAACATGGGAATATTAAATATGCTTTGGTATCAAAATACAAAGAAGTCCATTATAGTTAACTAAATATGTCTTGCTAAAAATTATAATGCAAATGAGCATTCTTCATAGCTTTGACTGCAGGATTGGATATATATATATATAGATAATTCATATTCAAAATCTCAAATGCAGCCACCTGAGTGCATAAGAAGAGAAGTAAATATTAGCTTCTTCTCTCAATTTATTTGCTTATGAAGAACGAGGCTGAAAATATTGAATACATTTTTATTTTTCTACTGTGCTTTTAAAAGGAAGTTAGTTTAAGAGCCTAAGGGGTTGCAAAAAATACATCTACTGGCAACAAATAGAGATACTTTTTCCTGGAAAATGTGCGTCGTAATTTATAAAACAAGTATTGGGTTTTTTTGTTTGTTTGTTTTACGATGCTTTGAAAGCTTACATTCAGCTGATAGTGTTTAATAAGTGTCGTTTTCAGACGTTATTATAGTGTGCTGATAATCTTGGCAAAATTCATGAGAACTGTTTAAATGAAACAAACGACAGAGATGATTGTGAATTCTTGAAAACACTTTTTTGGGAGGGAGCTAAGTGTTTAAATCTCTTCAGTGAGCTCTTAGCAGCTTGGCAGTTGCTACATTGGATGTGTTGGAGACACAGATGCTGAAGCCAGCTCATGGTTAACGACCTTATTCAAGGTCACTGAATAAATCAGTTTCAGTCCTAGGGCTAGACTTCTAACCACAGAGCTATTATGTGCAGCCTGTCTCCTGAGCTGTGTTGCCATTAATTGACCCTTTAAATACGTTGGGTTTTCAAATCTTGTTTAAAAATTCAACGTGATGAAACCGTAAAAGTGGACTCTCTCTCTCTCTTTCTCTCTCTGTCTCTCTCTCTCTCACACACACAATTATCTACTTTGCAGCATTGTTTAGGGCTGAGTGAAAATCTAGAAGCTTTCAGATCCAGACAAATCCAGCTTATAGAAATGTGTTGTTTGGCCAACAGAATGTACTCACTTTGGTTTTAAATTAGCTGTCAACATTTAGAAATTGGGAGTTTGGTGTAGTTGGCTTCCTGACTTCTTTTTAACAATTTAAAGATCTGGGACATTGGTTTGTCTTTTCAAATGGTAAAAATCCCCTGCAGCTGGTTAGCACAGACCCTTTTAAATGGGCATAATTCACCACCATCTCCACTTGGGGCCTCATCATAATTTACATTAAGTGTCCAGCCTCTGCAGGCATGTGAGCTGGGAGGGACCTAATTATTTGACCAGATTAGAAACGTTCAATAGTTTCCAGGCCATTTTCCAGGGCATGCCAGTCAAAGCCTTCATAATAGATCTTCAATTTATCTTTCCATCTTACCTTTCTGCATTCCCCACCCCCATCTTTCTGTTTCCATTCCTGAATATAAAAGTACACTCGAGTATAAAGTATACTGTTTTTATCTAAGGTACTCACTGTGTCCTAAGTACAATGCATACATGCTGGCCTTCATGATTTTATGTGTACTCCTGGCTTCCCTTGCTTAAAGAGCCTTCCCTATCCCTACACCCCAGGGCAACTTCCTATGGAATTTACTATCAGCTCTAATATTCCTTCCTAAATGCGGACTTGAAAATTATCCCCCATCTCCACCCTCTCTGGAGTTCCTTACTTTCTTCTCTTTGATCATCTATCACAGCACTTAGCAACTTGCCTTATGGTAATTTGGCTACTTATCCATCCCACACTGTGTTATTTGCAGCTCTGACCTCAGGATCTGACTTTCCATTTTCTCACTTTCCTACAGGAGCAAAGTTGTGGCCAGGACCATTGACAGTCCAGTAGTTCGTTCTGGGCTTAGGTAGAGGTACCCTGCAGTTAGCTGGCGTGGTCCAAAGAGGCTTTTGCAGAGCAGACTCTTGCTTGAAGATAGAGGTAATTGCTTGAAGGGAATGTATACACCCTTTCTGATTCTTGATCTTCCTTAATGTGGAGATAGGGGATGAAGACAGGAGTATAGTAGAGTTGCTCCGTATAAGACCTGATCACTTTCCAAAAGGGGCAGGACCACCAGGCAGCACAACTGTATCATCTGTATCATTTTAATTTAAAAAGGAAAGCATAGTTCTGGTTCAAGAGCCATCAAAACTGCTTCTGGGCAATAACACAATGTGTTGATCATAAGGAGTTACAGGCCCTGCTTGTAGCCTTTGCTGAACCCAAAACCCTAATCAAAATGATGTGTTTTGGTTTCCAGCCAAGGCTTGCCTTTCAATGTTTACTGAAATAGATTAAGGGAAATTGAGATGTCATACAGACAAGGTCCTGGTCAATGAGCCCAGCTATAAATCAACCCAAAGCACTACAGATGGAAGCCAGGTGTATAACCCATATCGCAAAGAAAATCAACCTCCTTCCCTTCACCCCCTCCCAACTTCGAGGAACTTATATGGTCCTTCATATACTGCCCATTTTGGGCACTGTGCCTTGATGTTTCTGTTATCTGAAAGGGGTTCTGATTCAGACCCCAAGAGATGGTTCTTGAACCTCACGCAAGAATTCTGGGCGAGTCCACAGAGCAAAGTGAAAGGAAGTTTACTAAGAAAGTAAAGGAATAAAGAATGGCTTCTCCATAGGCAGAGCAGTGGCATGGGCGGCTCAACTGAATATACTTATAGTTATTTATTGATTATATGCTTATGCTAAACAAGGGTTGGATTATTCATGAGTTTTCTGGGAAAGGGCAGGCAAAATTCCTGGAACTGAGAGTTCCTCCCCCTTTTAGACCATATAGGGTAACTTCTGGACGTTGCCATGACATTTGTAGTCATGGCACTGGTGGGAGTGTCTTTGAGCATGCTGATGCATTATAATTAGCGTATAATGAGCAATGAGGATGACCAGAGGTCACTTTTATGGCCATCTTGGCTTTGGTGTGTTTTGGCTGGCTTTTTTCCTGTGTCTTGTTTTATCAGCAGGGCTTTTGTGACCTGTATCTTGTGCTGACCTGTCTCATCCTGTGACTAAGAATGCCTCTGGGAATGCAGCACAGGAGGCCTCAGCCTTATTTTACCCAGCCCCTATTCAAGATGGAGTTGCTCTAGTTCAAACGCCCCTGACGTTTCCATGATTTCACTGTTTCTGAGGAAGCATTCACTGCCAAGTAAAGCTGCATGTCGCCCTCGACTCTTAAGATCTGTTAGTACACAATACCATCTTTAGCTCTTGGAATATTGACCAAATACAACATTCATTAGAAGGATGTTCCAGATCAGAAATCCAAGTGGTAATTGGATGGTAATTCCAATGGTTAATTGTGATGGTAATTCCATCACATTAAAAGTACAACTGTGTCCTTTCCGTTGTAATTAAGATTCATAACTAACGATCTTCTGAAAGTAGTATATTAGTTTCAGCATATAATTTTAGGATGCTTCCTATAAAAAGTATCTGAGTGTAATCCCAGCTACTCAGGAGGCTGAGGCAGGAGAATCGCTTGAACCTGGGAGGCGGAAGTTGCAGTGAGCCGAGATAGTGCCATTGCACCCCAGCCTGGGCAACAAGAGTGAAACTTTGTCTCAAAAAAAAAAACAGGATCAGAGTACGTTATTGAAAGTAGTTAAAATTCACATTTTTAAAAGTCAAGATAAGGCATTCTACAGTTGTTTAAATCAGAAGTGCAATATTGGTATCAGGGACTTGGGTGTATTCTATATTCTAATTTTGCTGTCATTTGACTTGTCCCTTCCTGGTTTCAAGACAGTTGTTAGACTTCCAGGAATCAAATGAAGACAATGTCTTGCAAAACAGAGGTTAATTATGTATGATCTTTTTTTTTTTTTAAACTAGGGAGAAAACCCATTCTAATAAGTCTCCCAGCAATCTCCCACCAGGTCACATTGGCCACAGTTAGATCTCATTCTTAGCACAAACTGGAAGAAGGAATGGAAATAGAATACACAGCATTTTCAGTCCTATACTTAGCCAGAGTGGAGGAGGGGATGTCGGAGTGATGCAGGGAAAGGAGGAGATGGCTATTTTGAAGGCAATCAACAATGTCTACCCATCCTCCAAGAACGCAAAGAATCAGCAGCAAAGAATAATTGGTCATTCAGCGTCTTTCAATGGACTACCTATGTTCTGAATTTTTTTGGAGGGGGAAAGGGGGATGGAGTCTTGCTCTGTCGCCCAGGCTGGAGTGCAGTGGCTTGATCTGGGCTCACTGCAACCTCCGCCTCCTGGATTCAAGTGATTCTCCTGCCTCAGCCTCCCCGCCCAAGTAGCTGGGACTACAGGTATGTGCCGCCATGTCTGGCTAATTTTTTTGTGGTGTGTATTTTTAGTACAGATGGGGTTTCACCATGTTGGCCAGGCTGGTCTCAAGCTCCTGACCTCAAGTGATCCACCCGCCTCCACCTCCATCTCCTGTAGTGCTGGGATTACAAGCATGAGACACCACGTCCAGCCCAATGTTTCTAATATTGAAGGCCTTTCACTAACGTCATTTACATTAAGTGCTTGTTTCTTACCTACTCATATTCTGATCTGATTTCTGTCTAACTTTAAACACTAGACACCATACCCTGACTTCAATCTTGCTATTGTCTACTTCTATTTGATGTTTGAACTAATTACTCGAATGTTTTACTCTCAACTCTTTCTCACAGACTTTCAGTTTAGCCTTAGATTTCTGACTTCTGTACTCCAGATTACTTTGATGGGTGACTTAGGTTGCTGAGACCCCACAGGTAGCACTGGCTGCCTGACAAGAGCAGACAGATTTCACATACCCTCCCATCCCCAGCAGTGTCAGCATAGAGCATTTGTACCAAGACACCAGGTGGAAAACACCATGGAAAATAAGCTTGGGACCATCCTCTTTTCTGTTTCCACTTGTGATAAGAATTAAGAAGATACTATTTAGGGACAAAAGGATTCTAAATATTATAAGATAAGAAACTTGCAATAATAGAAAAGCAGACAATTGTTTCCCTACCCCTACCCTTAAAACAACAATTGGGGAGGCCGAGGCGGGTTGGGTCACCTCAGGTCAGGAGTTCGAGACCAGCCTGGCCAACACAGTGAAACCCCGTCTCTACTAAAAATACAAAAATTAGCCGGGAGTGGTGGCACACGCTTGTAGTCCCAGCTACTCAGGAAGCTGAGGAAGGAGAATCGCTTGAACCCGGAAAGCGAAGGTTGCTGTTAGCTGAGATCCCACCACTGCACTCCAGCCTGGGAGACAGAGCTAGACTCCATCTCAAAAAAAAAAAAAAACCAAGAAGGTTGCACATATTCTGTGACTCCATTTCTATAAAATGTACAGAATAGGGAAATCCACACAGCAGAAAGTAGATGGGTGGTTGCCAGGGTCTGGGAGAGGTTGGGGGGAAATGGGGAGTGACTGCTAATGTGTACAAGTTTATTCTGGGGTGATAAAAATGTTCTAAAATTGGCCGGGTATGGTGACTCATGCCTATAATCCTAGGACTTTGGGAGGCTGAGGCAGATGGATCACCTGAGGTCAGGAGTTTGAGACCAACATGATGAAACCCCGTCTCTACTAAATACAAAAAATTAGCTGAGCATGGTGGCACGCACCTGTAATCCCAGCTACTTGGGAGGCTAAGGCAGGAGAATCAATCACTTGAACCCGGGAGGCAGAGGTTGCAGTGACCCAAGATTGCACCATTGCACTCCAGCCTGGGCAACAAGAGCGAAATTCTGTCTCAAAAAAAAAAAAAGTTCTAAAATTTGTTGTTGTGGTGGTTGAACAACTTTATGAATATAATAAAAGCCATTGAATTGTACACTTTAAATGGGTGAATTAGATAGTATATAAGTTATATCTCGCTAAACCTGTTTTTTTTAAAAAGAACTTAAGTAAGATTTTGAAAAGTGTTATTCATTAGATTCCAGTGGTATGATTGCAGCCTCGTAATCCACTTCACCAGCTTGCAAATGCTTGACACATTACTAAAGAAAAGATGAGGATTTGCCGATACTCTGGTGCTATAGAAGTATTTCTATTCTTCACTGTTCAAACCAAAAACTGTGAATCCATTGGATGAGTAAGAAAAGCAGAGGACATAATGTTCTTCAGTTAGATGCTGTCTTTTTTTTTTTTTTTTTTTTTTTTAAATTGAGATAGAATCTCACTCTATTGCCCAGGCTGGAGGGCAATGGTGCCATCTTGGTTCATTGCAACCTCTGCTGCCCGGGTTCAAGCGATTCTTGTGCCTCAGCCTCCTGAGTAGCTGTGAGTTACAGGCATGTGCCACCATGCCTGGCTAATTTTTATGTATTATTATTAAAGATGGGGTTTCATCATGTTGCCCAGGCTGGTCTCGAACTCCTGACCTTAGGTGATCCTCCCACCTCAGCCTCCCAAAGTGCTGGGATTATAGACATGAGACACTGCGCCTGGCCTAGACACTGTCTTTAACAGAAATGCACATGCCACTGTCCCCCAGACTTCGGTCGGTATTGATGTGATTGCCGGAACATAATGCTTCAAATTATCCCTCAATTCCTGGGCTAAATCAATGGTTTTACATCATTATCACTGAAACATAATCCATTAAGTGCTTAATTTACATCATATTAACAATCTCAGTACACTGGGAGTTTCTGGTTTGTGACAGATCAGGAAAAATATCACTTCAACCAATGCCTGTGAAACATTTTTTCTTGAGTGCAAATGAATGTTTCAGTCTAGTTTTTGTACGTGAACATCGTGGTAACCAGACTTCAGGAAAAAGTTTCTATCCCTTTTTCCTAACAGATAATACTATTTTCAACATATAAAAGGAATGTATTATTTCTAGGAATACTTCAGTTCCCAGCAGCTTCTGAGTCTTCTCAACAATTACACTAGGTAAGTACCCTTGGATATCCACATTTGCACTTTCAAGCTTTACAGATTAAATTGTTCTGATAGTTTTAATGCTTTGTGCACTAGGATGGAAAGATGCTAATTTTTCACTGTGTAGAGTAGCGTCTTTAATTTTTTATATTCTCTATTAAATTATAAGAATTTCATATTATTTATTTATTCTATGCATTGGCCCCATTCTTTTTTTCTTTGCCTTCTCAGGTTTTCTGTTTTGCCTCCTGGTTTTCCTTCTGCCACATTTACCTCAGTTTCCCTTGCTAACTCTTCTTTGCTTAAGGTTTTTTTTTTTTCTTTATATTTAGACAGTATCTTGCTTTGTTGCTAAGGGTAAAGAGCAGTGGTGCAATCATGGCTTACTGCAGCCTCAAACTGCTGGGCTCAAGCAATCCTCCCACCTCAGCCTCCCAAGTAGCTGGGACTACAGCTACTGATTTTTAAATTTTTTGTAGAGTTGGGATCTCTCTATTTTGTCCACGCTGGTCTCCAACTCCTGCCTTGGCAATCAAGCAATCCTCCTGCCTTGGCCTCCCAAAGTGCTGGGGTTACAGGTGTGAGCCACCATGCCCGGCACACTTAGTTTTAAATACTGCTGTTATATGTCATTTCATCCATAGCTTCTAATTCTATACACTCTCTTTTGAGGAAAGCTGGGCTTTTTGTTTCTGTATATTCTCCATGCCACCTAGCAGTGGTAATAACAATATTAATCACAATTCACATTTTTGGAGAACATTGTTGAGTTTCATGAGCCTGTATCATTTAATTGCCAGGTTTGTTAGGCAGATATTGTACTGTTATGTATCTTATATAGAGTGAAACTGGGTTTAGCAAGAATAAGTAATATCACCAGGATCACATGATTAGCAAGTGTTGGGCCTGGGCAATCTGACTCCAGAGCTTAGACTGAACCACTGCACTATCTTTTTCCTGATAACCAGGCAATAGGCTTCACTCTTCAGCCTCAAAGACAAATGGAGGCTTGGCATATCAGAATATTTGCATATCCCATTTGTTAAAAATAGAGGCAGGGCGTCACTGTCACCCAGGCTGGAATGTAGTGGCACAATCATGGCTCATGGCAGCCTCATCCTCCTGGGTTCAAGTGATTCTCCCATCTCAGCCCCCCGAGTAGCTGGGACTACAGGTGCGCACCACCAGGCTCGGCTTTTTTAAATTTTTTTAATTTTTTTTATTTTTAGTAGAGACAAGGTCTGTCTAAATTCCCCAGGCTGATCTCAAATTCCTGAGCTCAAACAATCCACCCACCTTGACATCCCAAAGTGCAGGGATTATAGGAGTACGTCACTGCACCCAGCCTATACCTCACATTTTCATTTAAATTTATAGTCATTCTAGATCTTGCCATCATAAATTTGAATTATGGACTGCTGGTACTTTTCTAGACTATTCAGATGTTTAATTTAATTATTCCAAGGACTACTGATTTATAATGTTGAGATTATAAAGGTTTGTTGTAGTAATTTACATTTAGAATATTTGCAATGGAGAACTGTGTTTGATTACTTCTCGTTCTAAAAAGTATTTTTTATAGGAAGAGGAATTGCCCACCAATCTTGTTATAGTTAACTATACTATGACTTCCTTGGTCTTGTTAAAATAAAATCAGTTGCAATAAAAGTTGTGTGATTTTTTTGGAGTATTCATTTTCTATCCTTTTCCTCTTTGCAGATTTTTTTTCAGGCATAATAAACAAGTAGTTCTAATAGACCAAGTTTAAAGCACAATGCAAACATTTATGCCTTTAGGAAGTAGAGCATACCTTAGGGATATCGAGAGTTCAGTTCCAGGTTCCAGATCACCACAAAAAAGCAAATATTTAGGTAAAGCAAATATCACAATAAAGAGTCACGAATGCTGACACAGAGACACGAAGTGAGCACAAATGCTGTGGGAAAAATCTCACTGAGAGATGCTCAACACAGGGTTGCCACAAACCTTCAATTTGTAAAAACCCACAATATCTGCAAAGTGCATTAAAGTGTAGCATGATAAAATGAGGTATGCCTCAAACCAAATTGTTAGCATTCCCTAAATACATCACCCTCTATTTCTCTGTGTCTTTACCACACACCTACATCCTTTTCCTATATGATCTTACCCCACCCTATCTCTGGTACCCTCCCTGTGCTTGCTGAATTCCTCCTTATCCTACTTGCCTTCCGTGGCTCTCCTAATGTTACTTCCTGGGCGACATCTTCTAAGACCCTTCCAGGAGAAGTTAGTGTTTCTGTAATGATTCCATGGCACTTTGTCCAAATCTGTACCAGAGTACTTATTTCATTGTACTACAATTACTTGCTTATATCTTCCTCTATCATTGTGGACTACTTGAGAGGGGCTATATCTTTTCCACTGTCACAATATCATATGTGCTCAGGAAGCGAGGGAAGCAGTGAGGGAGAAACATCTACATGAGGGGCATTGAAGAGTAATGAGAGGTGATGAGGTAGCAAACCTGGGGAAATGCCTAAATTAGCATTTTGCTTTTTGCCATGTACACTGTATTCTACCTGGAGAAAGGCAGCGAAAGGAGTAAGGTTATGGTTAGCCCAGTTAGAATTGAGGAAGAAATTCAGATATGGTTTACTATATTTTTTGAATATTCCATGTTGAATGTATTTATATTGCTTTGAAAGATGATTCCTTTCCTTGCTGGAAATATCTCATGTGATATTTTAAATACATTCTGTGTGGACTTTAGGCATACCCTGAGACTCTCCCAAAAACTTTGACATAAAATATATTTTCTATGAAGAAAGTTAGTGAATCATATGAAAAGTTATCATCCGTTGGAATTATTACTGGCAAATGAAATGCTATTCTGTGGTAAAAGATTTTTTTTTTTTTCATTTCAAAGTGTTGTATATTTCACATAATAGACAAATTTTGATAGCAAGATCACATTTTAGAAGGCTGTCATCTTCTAATAATTGTGTTAATACCTGCCATATTGTCTTAGTTTGTTTAAGAGGCTAAAACAGGATACCACAGACTGTGTGGCTCAAACAACAGAAATGTATTTCTCATAGTTCTGGAGGCTGGGAAGTCCAAAATCAAAGTGTCAGCAGATTCAGTGTCTAGTGAGGGTCCACTTCCCAGTTCATAGACAGCCATCTTCTCACTGTGTCTTCACATGGTGGAAGGGGTGAAGAAGCTCTCTGAGGTCTCCTCTACCATAAGGGCATTAATGTAATTTGTGAGGACTCTACCTTCATGATCTAATCACCTCCCAAAGGCCCTACTTCCAAATACCATCACACTGGGGATTAGGCTTCCTCATCTGAATTTTGGAAGACACAAACATTCAGATTCTAGCAGATATTGACTTTATTTATCTCCCCCTGGGTTTCCAGATTATGAAAGCCTGATGTATGGTGGGGAGAGTTACTCAGATCATCTCAGTACAGCTTGCCATATTTTTAAATTAAGGAGGTAATTTTAAAACATGGGTGCCTGTAATCCCAGCTACTCTGGAGGCTGAGGCAGGAGAATCACCTGAACCCAGGGGGCACATGTTGCAGGGAGCCGAGATTGCGCCATTGCACTACAGCCTGGGCAACAAGAGTGAAACTCCGCCTCAAAAAATAATAATAATAAATAAAATAAAATATGAAGAACTCTGCTGAGGTAAGAAAAGGTAAGGACTTTTCCTTAATTTAAAAATGATCAGCTCTTCATCTCCCCCTTAAGGGGCTGCTTGGAGGGTATTTGTGTTCGAGAAAAATCAGGAGAACTTTCAAACCTTCTTTTAGTGAACCAGAGTTGTGAGAGTAATTACACGAAAGGATGGAGGTAGACATCTTGAGTAAAGGGTTTTGTACCTCTAGCAAGTTTAGGTGAAGTGGGCCTTGAATGAACATGTGATTTCTAAAGCTTGGGAAGTCATTGATAACATTCTGTAAACAGATTTTGGAGTAGCAGAGCATTATTTTAATAGCTAAAGGTCTATCACTCCTGTACTCAATGATACAATTCTGAGTGGACCCGTGTCCTAATATCACAGCTACTCTAGGCTATAGAGCAGCTGTGAAAGTTCTAGAACTTTTGAACTTTCACATTTGAACCACAGAATGGCTCTCTCTCGTTTTTCCCATACTCTTCTCTGCTGTTTGGATCAGGGATCAGTTGAGTCTTTCTGTAAAGGGCCAGATAGCAAATTAGGCTTTGTGGCCATCTGGTCTCTGTCTAAGCTGCTCAGCCCTGCTATTGTAGTGCGAAAGCAGCCATAGACGATATGTAAATGAGTGGCATGGCTGTGTGTCACTATCACTTTCTTTATAAAAATGGGCAGCCACCTTGAAGTCATATAGCTTGCTGACTAGTGGTTTAGAAGAGCTAGAAAGAAATTCTGGGCTGAGGTGTTTTGGGTTTTTATGTTTATTTATTTCATATATATAAACGTGGACATGGGGAAATCTGTGATCCAGGGAAATGTTCTTTTTCTTCCTCTGGGTGCTGGTTATACAGGAATTTTAACTTTGTTAAACTTCAACAAGCTTACAATGATCATTTGTGTATTTTTGTATATATAAGCTATATTTTAATTTAAAAAATCTATTTTAAAACATTTTTTCCAATTTTTTTCTTTTTCTTTTAAAAAATATCTTAATAGTGTTCTAGCTTTCTGCTTCCAAACATTTCTAGAGGACCATAACCATATGCAAAGTTCTTTTCTTTCTTTTTTTTTTTTTTAGAATTCCATTTAGACATTTTATTCCTTGAAGCATGTAAAGGTACATAAACACCCCAAAAGGTTATATCAGAAGTCAAAGCATTATGATTTCTCTGGATGCTTTTTAGACATTGTGGGTGAGGGTTCTGAATCCCCCCTCCCCACTGCCCCAGCCAGCTTTGCCTGGAGAGCTACTGAGATTTTCTACCATCTAGTCTTGGGATGCTGAAGCCTCAAGAGGTTAGGAATGAATGCAATTCTCACCCACCTGGCAATGTTGGTATGCAGGCTTTGGTTGGTATGAGACCACCTCATCCTATCGAAGAAGTTCTTTTCTTGTCTTTCACCATGGAATCATTTACTTGGGAATTGAACAATGAGAACACGTGGACACAGGAAGGGGAACATCACACACCGGGGACTGTTGTGGGGTGGGGCGGGGAGGAATAGCATTAGGAGATATACCTAATGCTAAATGACGAGTTAATGGGTGCAGCACACCAGCATGGCACATGTATACATATGTAACTAACCTGCACATTGTGCACATGTACCCTAAAACTTAAAGTATAATTAAAAAAAAAAAAAAGAAGTGGCATGCACCTGTACTCCTAGCTGCTTGGGAGGCTTGAGGACTCCTTTAGCAAAGTTCTTTTCTAGACATAGTTTTATTTCAGCTTTGGACAAGCCTGTTTTATTTGCTTACTTGGACCTGGGCTGAGTTTTGAACTCCCCCACAAAACTCTCCATGTTATCCATGAAAAGACGCATCTTACTCCAGAGACCAGCCTTCTTTCTGGCTGTCACATTTCACCAGAAGTTTCACGACTGCCCAACTTCCCACCCACTCTTGGAAAGTCTGTCACATATTTTACTCTTTTACGACTTCGTGTGAACATGTAAATGCCAAGCCAAGCAAGAACCCTGCTACCCGTCCCTTTTCAAGCAAAAAACAAAAACAAAAACAAAACAAAACAAAAAACAGGGTGTGAAAACCCATGTTCTAGTTTTTGAGGAATTTCAAAGTGGCCAGTGGGATGGAGTGTGGAATTTTAGAAGAAAATGACTCATCAGAATTTTATTTTGAGAAGAAGAAAGAAGCTTTTCTCAATGCCCTGCATCAGGCACAGTCCTGAGATTGTTCACCATTTTTACCTTCTTCAATTTGAGTCCAAGAGCCTTTTAAAAATATATATCAGCTAGCAGAGCAGATTTTGTGCACTTTTTCCAATTAGGCTGTTAATAATTTTAGCATTTGGAATGGAAGATTTTAGTGCTTCCGTTTTAGTCACCTTGAAGAAAACAAACCAGCATGTATCAAAATTCTAAGAAGTATGCACATCATTTATTTCCAAAATTAATTTCTGTGAATTCATCCCAGGAAATTAGGGAATTGTTCAAAAATGTATGTGGGGTGATAGCCATCCAAAATTGTTCATGCAATGGCTCACGCTTGTAATCCCAGCACTTTGGGAGCCTGAGGCGGGCAGATCACCTGAGGTCAAGCAGTTTGAGATGATCCTGGCCAACATGGTGAAACTCTATCTCTACTAAAAATATGAAAATTATCTGGGTGTGGTGGTGGGTGCCTGTAGCCCCAGCTACTCGGGAGGCTGAGGCAGAAGAATTGCTTGAACCCAGGAGGTGGGGAGGCAGAGGTTGCAGTGAGCTGAGATTGTGCCACTGCACTCTAGCCTGGGCGACAGAGTGAGACTCTGTTTCAAAAACAAATAAACAAACAAATAAAAATAAAAAAGATTGCTCAGATATAAATAAGTAAGAAATAACATAAACATCCAATAATTGTGGCTTATTTCAATACATTAGGACCCATTCTTCTATGGGATGACTGTAGCAGCCATTCATGAGTAGTGCGCCTCTATGTCTATTCATGGGGAATATGTGGATGCTGCATTTCCTCTCCAGTCAGGACTCAGATTTCAAGTAACTCTAAACTCAAATCAAAGGGGTTTAATAAAAATAGATTCTTTCATGCAAATGAATAGTCAGGGTATAAATTTGGCTTTGTGCAGAGATGAAACTAGGGACTCCAATGATGTCCAGATTTGCTTTTGCTCTTTCTCTCCTCATCTTGGAGAGATGCTCTTTTCTGTGTTAGTGCCATTCCCATCCTAGTCCTTCCATATGGTGATCTGCAGCACCTTCTCCAAGGCTGTCTCCAAGGCCAGAGGGAGAATAACGCCTCCTTTTCAGTTGTGTCAGCAAAACCCTTAAGCCTGATTCTCAATGGTTGCAACTTGCGTTTCATTCCCATTTCTGATATGATTATTGTGGCTAGAGGGGTGGGTGAGTCCTGGCTCACATGCCTGGCATGAGCTGAGGGCAAGATCAGGATGCCAGTTCACAGGCACTGAATGTAGAGGAGTGATTCCCAATAGGAAAATTGGGATGCTACTACCAAAAGAGAGAAAATGATTGTTTTCCTGTTTTTCTTTTACATTTATGGAATAATGTCAAATTTAAGCATCACTAACCATCACTATGTACAATAGTTGTGGAAAGCTTATACAAAGTAAAATTATTGTTAATACTTATTTGTATAAGCTAATGAAGAAGGAACCATGGGTAGTGATATAGCTTGGATGTTTGTCCTCTCTAAATCTCATGTTGAAATGTGAACCCAATGTTGGAAGTGAAGCCTCGTGGGAGATGTTTGGGTCATGGGGGTGGATCCCTCATGAATGGCTTGGTGTCCTCCCTGCAGTCATGAGTTAGTGCATGTGATAGCTAGTTGTTTAAAAAAGCATAGCATCTCTCTTGCTTCCTCTCTCACCACGTGACAAGCCTGTTCCCCTTTCACCTTCCTCCGTGATTGGAAGCTTCCTGAGTTTTTCACCAAAAGCAGATGCTGGCAGTATGCTTTTTGTACAGTCTGCAGAACCATGAGCCAAAAATAAATCTCTTTTCTTTATAAATTTACCCAGCCTCGGATATTCCTTTATAGCAACACAGAATGAACTAACATAGGTAAAATCTATAGTCCTCATTTCTGAAATGATTAGAAGGCTCTAAATGGTATTTAGTATAATTTCTTACCCACTGCTGTATTAGTTAGGAAAAACCAAAGGGTGTGTTAAAGGTGATGTCTTCTATTGTTTACCTAACGAGAAGTCCCGCAGAAGAGGAACCTAATGTTAAATGGGACGCAGTGATGTGGTCTTGGGTTGGGCTTCTTAGAAACAAAGATTGTTTGATTATTCAGAGTGAGCTCTCAGGTGAAAGGTAAGGGGATGAGGAAAGCAGAATAGGGCAAGGAAAGCAATAGGTGATAAAGCGGGTTCAAGAACTTCAGGCTCATCTCCATGGAGAGCGCTGGAGTGTGGATTGTGTCATGAAGTTTTTCTCTCTTGGGCAAGAAGCCAGGCTCCTGCCTTCTATCAGTCAGCCATTGGCTATGGGCTGTAACCTTCCAGCCACTTCTAGGTGAGCCCATAGGATTTTCAGGAGAAGGATGCTGTTGTGAGCTATGAGCAGCTAGCACTCACAATAGCTCAGGGATGGTGACTTGGTCTGATAAGAGGGGCTTGGGCTGGTACCAACAGTGTCTAATATTGTTCTGTCCTTTGGACCAGTCCCATCTACTCCCTTCTCATATTCACTTCACTCCATTTCAAGCATAGATTTTCCAGGATTCTGGTTGATGACAACTTCTGGGAATCTTACAAGAGGAGGGAAGAGGGTCCCAATACTGCAATTGATCCCAATCATTTTCTCTCCCTACCACCTGTTCTGCATTCCTCTCACCCTTGGTTGACACTTTCACTGAAGAATGGATTCACTGGCTGGATAATGGCTGGGCGTCAGTAGCGTCTGCTACAGATGTCAGGAAGGATCCAGGCTTTTTCTCTCCTTCTATCCTTCTACTTTGAATTTCATCTTCATGCTTGTTTTTTCATGAATCCAGGATATTTGCTGCAGCTCCAGACATTAATTTTCCTCACAGGCAGGATTAGAAGATGGGAAGAAACTAGCTTTCCTTTTACTGAGAAGAAAAACAACTTTCAGAAGCCTCCTTTTCGTCCACCCTTCAGACTTCCTGAATTTTTCATGTTAGGATTGGGTCACGTGACTGCATCTACCCATAAGAGAGGCAGAGAAGGAAAGACTATATAGGTAGCAAAAAGGAATGTGTCCTAATAGGGAGAAATGGGCTTAAGAAGCTGTTACTTGATTAAGCAACCACTGATGTCTTCCTCTTTCACTATGCATCATTTGCATACACTTTTTTTTTTTCCATATATCACATTGCCACTCAATCCTCCAAAATAAATACGCATTTACCCCTGGCCCTAGAGAATAAACCCCCAAATCTCATCCAGTTTCTACATTCAGCTTGAAGCCCTATATCACCAGTGATAAGCAAGTCTGGATTTGGCTTCTTATATGTGGTGACCTGTAACTAAAAGACCAACTTGTCTGCCATGGAAAGAGTTAAGGACATGCCACCCCAAAATATGCAGATTTGGCTTACTCCTTATTTTGAGCTGAAAATACTAGAGAAAAAACACTTGCAGAAAAGGCTATCAGACCTGCCCTTTTTTCCTGTTGTAAGCCCTAAAAATTCTTTTGAGAAAGATGCCTTTCCTGTACCAGGATGAGAAAATAACCCTTATCACTAGAGACTGGGAATTGATCTGCAATAGATCTGTACAAATAAACTTCCTAAAATCACCCTTAACTTCCACTAGATTTACACCCTCCTTTCCCTTGACTTCCCCACAATTTGCTACCCCTAGCCCAAACTTCTTTGTCACCATTTCACAAATTTATTTCTACTAAAAATAAAAGGTAAAAAAGCTTACTCTGGCCATTTCTTAGGATCTTCACTGTTTTGTGTAAGGCTCCCTGTACATGTAAAGATTAATAACACTTGTGTGCATTTCTCCTGTTAACCTGTCTTAAGGTAATTTAATTCTTAGACCACGTTGAAGATACTAAGGGAGTAAATGAGAATGTATCCTTCTTCCCAACAGTGCAAACACACTTAAAATACAGTGAGGGAGAAAATTAGAAATCCACAGTGAAGTTTTGGGGAAAAGGGGAAGTAGAAAACAACTATAGCAGTGCCTGCTGAGCCATATTGGAACCTAAGGCCAAAGGGGGAAATAAAAATCGGTAATACATGCTGGGTGCAGTGGCTCACGCCTGTAATCCCAGCACTTTGGGAGGCTGAGGTGGGCAGATCACTTGAGGTCAGGAGTTCAAGGCCAGCCTGGCCAACATGGTGAAACCCCGTCTCTACCAAAAATACAAAAATTAGCCAGGCGAGGTGGCGGGTGCCTGTAATCCCAACTACTCGGGAGGCTGAGGCAGGAGAAACACTTGAACCCAGGAGGTGGAGGTTGTAGTGAGCTGAGAGCATGCCATTGTACTCCAGCCTGGGTGACAGAGCGAGACTCCATCTCAATAAAATAAAATAAAATAAATCTGTAATAAGATGCATATATAAAATTTCGATATTGTGTTCATCATGGATTTTTTGCAGTCACTTAGATTTTCTAAATATTGCATTAAAATATTACTTATCTTAATTACCGAGTGTTTTAGCACCTGCTTGAACTTTGTGCCCCAGATGAGTGCCTCATCCACCTCACCTTAGTCCCAGTCCTGCCTATATTAAATACCTTTTGCAATGTAATAGCTTCCCCAATAGGCCAATCTCATTTGTCAATGTTAGTTTCTGCTCTTTAGGAAAATTCTTTCCCATTATTTTCCATGGCCATTCAGAGACAGACTTGTATTGGCAGGAGGTAATTCATGGTGGATGCAATGCATTTACTATCCAGTTCTACTTGGTTTAAGTTCTGAGACTAAAAAGTTGAATAGTCATAAACTAACTGCAGCCAGGCCTCACGTTTTTGTCATCATACAGTTCTCTCAAAAATTTAATGTTTTCCTAATTGTTTCTAATCAATTTCATGTCCTAATAATCATAATCAAAGATTTTGTCTAGACACAGTTTTTAAGTCTAATGAGTTGTCTAAGCACTAGTCTTGAGGCTATTCATTCTTCCAGACTTAAATGGTCTCTGCACTGCAGCAATTTGAAATACTATCCTCTACTTAGGAGATGCTAAGCGTAACTGCATTTTTCTGGCGAGCGTATTCCTTTTGTCCTTCCAAGTACATTTAATGAAGACATTTTCAAAAAGGGGTGGAGTCTCGAGCTTGTGAATAATATTTGCTATTAAACCCATAAATTCTGTGCTGATGCTTGTTTAGATGTTGGGTATAGAAGTTGGCTGTTCCAACCCAACAAGATTACAGTGATGGGACACTCAGTCAAATTCATGCAACAGATTATGATAAATATCTCTTTCAGCAAAGCTGCAGTTTCTTTCAGGCCAGGCACCTCCATTTGAACTTTCAACCTCTCTTGTAGGACTTCACTGAAAGACACAGGATCAAGGAACATTTACCAATATTCTGAGCCTGGAACGTTTGAGTTCTCACTGCCCTGATATACCTCCTTCACTCATTCATTTCTTTATTTTAGGTACTGTCACTAATAACACCTTAATTCCAAGGTCCAAGTTTTTATTAAGCTGTTCTTTAGCTTTGCCTCATGGCTAACTTGGAATTTTGAAAATGACATCAAAGATGCAGGTTTTCTCTGTCCTTCCACACTCCCTCTTCCTTGGTTTATTGGCTTTTTGCCCTCATGACATTGCCTTACAATTGGAAGATGAGCGTGGGAAAAACAGCTTTTCTTTTATCAGGGGGCAAAAAAAAAAACCAATGAACACAAATTTCCCAATGGAGTCCCCCATTATTTGTTTGTTGTTGTTTGTTGGCTAAAACTACAAGAGGCTGAGAAAGTATCTGACAAGGCAGGAAAGGGATTGCCATGGTTATCTTGACAAATCATGATTGTCGAAGATTTAAACCAGTATCAGTAGAGATCAAACAAACCAACCAACCGACCAACCAAACAAACAAAACAGCTGATTTTGTTAACTTGCAAAGCAAAGTAATATATTGCCAGTAAAGAAATTCACTCATTGAAAAAAGTCAGGACTTTTTAAGTAAAAGAAAAGGGGAATTTGTGCTTATGTTAATTAAGCATTGAAAACCATCACTCTGGATAAGTGGTAATGAGTCCATGAGTAGGCTCACAATTGGTTAAAGCAAGTTCTATTGTTCACTGGTCAGAAAAGAGTGGGCCCTTTTTTAGCTTCAGCTGGTCTGAATCCATCAAGATAAAGCACCATAGTAAGTTTTGATACCACCTTGCTAAAGGCTACTGAAAATGGAAATTTACTTTTAAACATAATTCATCCCTGGGTCTGGAGCTATTAGTTAAAAAGAAAAAGGAGGATTTCTCTTAAAAAGAAAGAGGGAGGGGAGGAAGCTGTGGAGTGATACTCCAGCATGAACTTCTCACACTCCTATACATCTTGCTGGGTATTCCAAGAACACAAGGCCCTGGCCGTTCTCTACTTGGGCCATTGCTCAGATGTATGTTGGCGGTAAGCAACATTTAGGCATGAGGCAATGTCTTTTCTCTGGGGCAGAGAGCAGGCTTGCTTACTGGTTGGTTTTGATTTCTGAATGTTAAATCAATCTTGCATTCCTGGTGAGGGAGGAGACCACGCTTCATATTGTCTTATGCCCAATTTCTGCCTCCAAAGAAAGAAGAAGTAAAAACTAAAAGGCAGAAATGGAATCCACAGGCAGACAGCCCAGCACTGCGCCCTGGGCCTGGTAGTTAAAAAATCAACCCCTGACCTAACTGCTTGTGTTACGTATAGATTTCAGACATCGTATGGAAAAGCATCGTGAAAATCCGTGTCCTGTTCTGTTCTGTTCTGATTACCGGTACATGCAGCCCCTAGTCACGTACCTCCTGCTTGCTCAATCAGTCACGACCCTCTCACACGGACCCCCTTAGACTTGTAAGCCCTTAAAAGGGACAGGAATTGTTCACTCGGGGAGCTCAGGTTTTGGAGACATGAGGCTGCCGATGCTCCCAGCTGAATAAAGCCCTTTCCTTCTACAACTTGGCGTCTGAGGGGTTCTTGTCTGCGGCTTATCCTGCTACACTGGGATATATCTACCATTGGTCAACATGTATTATCTTTTTAATATATTGTTGAATTTTGTTAGCTACAAAATTATTTAGAAATTTTGCATCTTTGCTCGTGAGTAATATCAATGTAATGCTGGCTTCATAGAATACGTTGGGATGTATTGCTTCTCACTCAATTTTCTGGAAGATTTTGTGTAGAATAGGTATTATTCCTTCCAAATATTTGGTAGAATTCTGCAGTGAAGCTACCTGGATGTGAAGTTTCCTTTGTGGAAAGGCTTTGAATTACAAATCCAATTTCTTTAGTATATTTATGGCTATTCATGTTATCACTTTCTTCTGGATGTGCTTTAGTAGTTTGCATTGTTAAAAAAATTAATTAGGAGGCCACTGGGCTGAGATAGCTCCAGTGCCTTGTGTTCTTATGTAAGCAAACTAATCAGAAGCCACCAACTCACTTCTAACTAGAGACTTTCCACTTTAACCATCAAATATTTTCTTTATCTTGCTTCCACAAACACCTTATGAAAGTTTTCCCCTTGTTCCCTCTCATTAGAGCCCAAAGTGGTTTGGTGCTGCCCAATTCATGAATCACTATCTGCTCAAATAAACTCTTCAAAATTTTAATGTGCCTAAGTTTCTTTGTAACAGTATCTTTCAAGAAATTTATCCATTTCCTCTAAATTGTAAAATTTATTGGCATAAAATTGTTAGAGTATTCCCTCCACTATACTTTTAATATTTGCAGAATCTGTAGTGATGTCACCTTTCTCCTGTTTGATATTGGAAATTTGTGACTTCTCTTTCCCTTGCTCATCATTCTGGCTGAAGTTTGATCTCAAAAAACCCAGACTTCTGTTTCATTAACTTTTTTTCCCCATTGTTTTTCTACTTTTGAATTCATGGATCTCTGATATTTACTACAGACAATGGTTTGACATTACAACAGTTTGAGTGCTATACACATTCAGTAGAAAGCAGTACGATCTTCTCTTGTGGTGCAGGGTAGTAGCAGTGGCAACTCCCAGTCAGCTACATGATCATTTTACCTCCTTTATTGGTTTATTAGCTATAACTCTTTGTTATATTATTAAAGTAGTTGCTTTAGGGTTTTTAGTATACATCTTTAACTTTTTATAGTCCACCTTCAAGTTATATTATAACTCTTCACATATAGTATAAGAACCACCTCCTCGATTCAAGCAATTCTCCTCCCAAGTAGCTGGGATTACAGGTGTGTGCCACCACACCCAGCTAATTTTTTGTATTTTTAGTAGAGACAGGATTTCACCGTGTTGGCCAGGGTGGTCTTGAACTCCTGACCTCAAGTGATCCACCTGCCTCGGCCTCCCAAAGTGTTGGGATTATAGGTATGAGTCATCACTCCCAGCCAGAACATTTTAATAGCATACTTCAACTTTTCCCTTTCCTCTTGCTCTTTCTTCCTTCACCACAGTCTGCAAACTTTCTCCAGGAAGTAAATCAGAACAATCATAGGGCTTTTCTGTCTCTGGATATCACAGCCCCTTATTGCTTAATCGTCAATGTCTTACAAACTATTGTTTCATATATTTTGTCTTTGTAGTTGTTGAGGCAGGAGAGTAAATCTGGTCCTTGTTAGGTCATCTTGGTTTAAGTGGAAGTGCATCCTAACAAACTCTTATCCCTAGACATGAAAAGATGACAAAATGACCAATGAGATCACTTGGATTTCATCCATGCTTCTCCCATCTCCCATTAGCTAGCATCTCTATTTTTCCTTGGTACTTAGGATTAACCACTCCAAGTAGAACTACAACTATCTAGCTCATTTCGCTGTAATAAAGTACCATGAAATGACTCAGAGGAAAATTCTATTTCCAAATCAGTAAAAGCATTTTGTATTTGATTTTAAGGATTCCTTCGTTGGTATCTAAAACACTCTACAAGCAGTGCTCTGAGTTATAGGAATGAGAAGCAAAACTCCTGAATGTGAGTTCACTGCATGCGGTTGTGAAATGTATCTCTTGGGTTTTAGATCCATGTACTCTGACCAAGAAGTACCACTTAATTTTAGACCCATTTGGAGAAATATCATATATTGGTCATTTATTTAAGATATATGCAGCATTATACAGGACATCTCACCTTTGCGAGGTGTTGTTAGTTGATCTTTAACTGAGTCCTCAAATAACTTCTCCAACTTTTCATAAGGGTCTTTGTTCAGGATGATGACATGGTATGTGATAGCTCTAGTGAATCCCTGGGGAACCCATCTATTACCCAATTTTTCTTGATAGCAATCAGTGTTTCTGGAAAACATAGATGACCTGTGATATTAGTAAATCCATGAATGATAACATGGAGAGAGAGACAAATAAAGATAATCAATCCCATGATAAGGATATTAAGCAAGAACAAATTGCTCTTCTTTCATTAAGAGTGGAATTCAATATAATAAGCCTCCTACCAGGTAGCTGATATGCTGATATCTGTTCTCATTCTGAGAGTCCTTTCAAATATCTTTTCTCCAAAACTTTTCTTCACCAACCTCCAACTTTCTTCTTTCCAGCCAAACCATTAATCAGTCTTCATAAATCTATTCAGACTCATCTCTGAGGCTATTTGGATGAGGGGTATTTTCAAAACTCTACCCTCTGAAAGAGTTTTTCTTCTATATGTTTGTGGTGGTTTGAATGTTTTTTTCACCTCCAAAACTCACGTTGAAACTTAATCCCCAGTGCAACAGTGTTGGGAGGTGGGACCTAAAGGGAGGTGTTTAGATCATGAGGACTCCATTTTAATGAATGAATTAATGCAGCTATAGAAAAACTTACAGGAGTGGCTTCCCTCTCTTCTGTTCTTCAACAATGTGAAGACACACTATTCCTCCACTCTAGAGAGTAGCAAGGGAACACAATCTTGGAACCAGAGACCTAATCTACTGGCATCTTGATCGTGGACACCTCAGACTCCAGAACTGTGAGGGAATAAATTTTTGTCTTTTATAAATTACCCAGTTTCAGCTATTCTGTTATAACAGCGCAAAACAAACTAAGATAATGTTCTATCAGAGAAAATGGAGCTTATGGAATTATAATGTTATTGCAAACAGTTTTATTCAATTCAAGTCAATTAATCCTTATTGAGTTCCTACTCTATGCATGGAACTTCAGGCTGGTGCATGTATATTTTGTAGGATCTTACTGAATTATTTTCTTCTTAGTATTTTTTAGTAGGGAGCAATGATGAGGGCATAGGTAGTTTGAGAGAGTAGTGAGAGAGTATCAGGAATAGGCATAAGGGATTGTGAGTCACTTGTTCTAAGAACTTGTTTAGGACATGAGAATTATCAAAGGCCTGGTTTGACATATAACACTTTGACCTGATGATGGATTACCACGGAGTATTCCAAATTTCAAAGCTGTGTGGTAAGATAGCACTAGTTTATAATGTGCTCTTTAAGTTGTATGCTCAATTATGGTTTTACAGTTAGATGTTTATTATTCACCAAGGCGTAATAGAAAGCTAAGAGCCACTTAGTAAAATGACAATAGCAGAAAAAGGCATACTTTTGCCTTAAACTATTATGCCTTCATTGTGAAATTTTTATTTTATTTATTTTATTATTATTATTATTTTTTATCCAGGAATGCCATGGATTCCATTGAGTCTTCTGACCTATTACAGATTCTTTGAGCATCATTGGATATGCTAGATCATAAAGGTCAGAAAGCAAAATGACCAATACTGTTTCCTGACTCATCTAGATAAGATTCTTTCGCCCAGGGTCATGCTTAAAGCTGGAAGCCTCTCGGAGACATGGGTAAATGATTCATGGCAGTGTACTCAAATATAGCAAACGCTGCCTCCAAAAACAGAAGGGACTCACTTGGTGTTAGAACTTGCTGTTAGGAGTAGAGGAAGAAATGGAGGCATATCCCAGCAGGTGCCAGACCACTAGACTCCCTGACATTTTTCTGAAATATTTTTCCCTGTATTTTCATGGTATTTATCTCCCTCTGGCATATATGATTTTTTTTTTTTTTTTTTTTTTTGAGATAGAGTCTCGCTGTATCACTTAGGCTGGAGTGCAGTAGAGTGATCTCTGCTCACTGCAACCTCTGCCCCGCCCCGGGCTCAATTCATTCTTGTGCCTCAGCCTCCCTAGTACCTGGGACTACAGACGTGACCACCACACCCAGCTAATTTTTGTATTTTCTGTAGAGATGGGGTTTCTCCATGTTGGCCAGGCTGGTCTCCATCTCCTGGCCTCAAGTGCTCGGCCCGCCTTGGACTCCCAAAGTGCTGGGATTAGAGGTGTGAGCCACAGTGCCCAACCTATATTTCAATGATATTTAAAGTAGTTGCTTCTTGCTTTTCAAGCCCTGTTTGTATATTACCGGCAATGAAGTAGGAATGCTAATATGGTTCTTGTTTGAAAGTTGGCTCACTCATGTAAGGAAGGAATTGTAGCTTCAATGAAAAGATAAATAATTTCATCAGATACGTGTGGTTATGTGTGGGAGCCTGTTTTGAATACACAGAGAAGTTTAGGGGGTGTTTGAAATGCTGAGGTTCTTGGAGTCCTTTGCATATTCCAGTAAGTTCACATTCTTGGAATTATTTTCCTTTTTTTTTTTAATCCAGATCATATGTTTAACCTAAGTTACCAGGAGGATCTATAAATTCAATTGACATAATTAGGGGCCACTTGGATCTAAATTTGAATTCAATTTTTAATTACCCTGGGGCATAGGAGATACTGTTAGGACAATCATAAAAAAATGCTAAATTTTTGTCTGTCTCAAGAGAGAATTTAAGGATTTGAGCTCGCTGTTCCCTTTGCTTACACTTATTTAGACAAACTCTAGGTCTTGACTTTTTACCCTTCCTCCTGTTCTTTGGAAAATTAACCATGACACTCTAAAACATTGTCTTTAGAGAGCATACTATTTTAAGTGACAAAAAATCTCTAATTTGATTTGCTATTTTGCCACCTCCTGTAGTGTAAATCTGCAGGGTCTCATGCCTGGTTTTTACTGCCTTCAATCTCCAACTACTTGGATAATAAGTCCCAGAATCCCCATATTCTCCTGAGATGCTATTGCCAACAATCCAGGCCTTATTCACACTTTCTGTATGACTTAAACTCCTCAATTGCAAACAACAAAAAATGACTTTAGATAACTTTTGTGTAAATAAACTTGTCGGAAAGTTACTCTTAGCTTGTAAAATTGACAGTGAGGTTGAAGAACCAAGCTTTATAAAAGGGGCAAGCAAAAAAGGAAGCTTTAGGCATTAGAACCATCTGGCTATTCCTTCTATGCTATAACCCATAGCCATAGCCACATATTGTGACCATCTGTGGACTCAGCCACCAGAAATCTAATCTAACAACAAACAGCTACTTGGAAGGCTGAGGTAGGAGGATCACCCAGGCCTCAGGAGAGCGAGGCTGCAGTGAACTGTGATCGTGCCATTGCACTCCAGCCTGGAAAACAGAGTGAGACTTGGTCTCGAAAAAAATAAATACATACAATTCATGGCTCTTGAACAGCTTTTGCTGATTAGAACCATTGAACTAAAGCACAGTATTTAGTATTGTAACTCAGGCAGGTGCTAATATAAGTGGAAATTTTTCCTTACTTACAGGCTAAATCACAAAAGGGAAATTTCCTGCTATTTGCTAACTCTTGGGTTATTTTCTGTTTTAGAAGTTTAGATGTTACTGGCAGTGTATTTGGGATATTAAGACTCAAAGGAGCAAGTCTATGGAATAGCCCAGTTTCAGGATGGCTCCCCTTGTCTCTCTGCTCGTCTTGTTCCACGTCAAACAATAAGTGCAAGAGTGGGAGAATCATTCGTTGTAGAAAATAGCATGTTAAAAAATATTCATTGTAAATACATAAACATTGTGGTGGTATTTTGGACCATTTGATAGAATAGAAAAATAACTGCATTATGCAAAAATTATTTTTGTAACGAAAATTGTTGAAATAGAATTGATATTCCAAATATAATTTCTTCAAAAGGAATACTTTATATGAAATTTAAAACAGAACTCTGGAAGGGTAAAGTATTTGTGAATTATCTATTTTGCCAAAGTGCTTGAATTTTTGTTGCTTTTATTATTTATTTTGCTTCAGTTTCTTGCCATTCTCTGAGAGAATTCCAATGACTGGTCATTTTTAGATAGAAGTGGGTTTTAGCCTGTAAGGGCTGGTTCACTGATTCTTTTTCATTCAATAAATTAATATACTTGTGGAAATCTCTGCCTGGTTTAGGTAAAAACTCTGGTTTTCTTAAAAATTATAAAAGATTTGTAAAACCTAGAGATTCAAGTTATCTGAGCTTTCTTCAATGTTTAAATATGGAATTTAGATGTATTTAATTCCCATGGCCAAAGGGTAGAGTTAGAAAATGCAATACCTTTATAATTTTTAATATTTACGGTCTATTACTTATATATTAATTACTAATTGATATTGACCACATGCTTTTTAAATATGAAGGATAATATTGTGAGACTAATTTTTGTTTATTGTGAATCCTAAATACTGTATCAAGGAATTTTCAGATTTTGAAAATTACATCAGGCTGGGCCTACGGTGTAATCAGTGTTCTCTAATTGATGTTCCCATTGATATGAAAGATAGTATATGTTGCATTTATCAGAGAGAACTTCTTTTAGGTTTACTTTAAATTTTATTGTTAAATTCAGAGACAGATTACAGTTCAGCACCTTCCCATCCAGAAGCATGATAAGATTCCCGTTGTCTTCTAGAACTAACTGTTGCACGTAAAATGTTGAGTGAAAATGGAGATAGAATTTATAACCTTTTAGGATTTTTGTTTTATGCAGAATTCATCTCCCTAACTTGTATACCTTCTTGATTCCTTTAAAAAATATCTAACACTTAACACAAGTATGAATAGAACTAAACTAGAAACTGAATTAATCACTAATTTAATTCAGGCATTACTAATTAATGTACCTATCAGTCTATTAGGGCTATGGAAGGCACAATACAAGTACTGCTTCTAAGCCATTCTTCATACTAATTGGCAAAGCATGACATATCTATGGTAGAGAGTGAGAATATAATTCAAATCTAAACAGGTGCTATAGGTATTCAAAATTTAAACTTTGATCAATGGGATCAATATTCATGACATATTATTAAGCAAAAAACACATTTATAGTAGAATTCAATTTTTATTCTGTATATATTATTTATTACAGATAGGACTATATATGTTTTATAGAGAAAGAACATATATAGAGGACATGCAAATATATATAACATACATAGAATATTCACTGAAGTACAGTATCTTTGGAGGTTAGTCAGTAATTAGCACCTTTTCCTAAAGTTATAAGAATAACATGCTCAAGCTTGTTTTCCCAATGTCTAACAGTTTTGGATATTGAAACTTGTGTATCTAGGAAAAATAAATTAATCACCAGCTGTGTAGTGAAGTATGTTCCCCAATATTTGGTGTTAGCATCCAACATTCATGCTGTGCATTGCAGAAATTGGTAGAAATGCCCTTCAGAATGCTCCTGCTACTGAAAATGGGAGAAAGGTGCAAGAGGGCAGTACAGAATTAAGGGACTATTTACCCAATTTCCAACGTTTAGCTGGAAAGGAACATGGAATAGTCTAAAAGAGTGGGATATATAACTGTAATGAGTTTGTAAGTTATATTGTTGCAAAATGATGAGCAGAGTTTTATTGTTTTAGAGGTTTCCTGCTGTCATCTTTTTTTTTTTAAAAAACCTGACCTCAGTGGATTTCACGGCTGTAGGATGGTGGCCACTGCCACCTACAGACCAGAAGTGTGAAGTGGCGTTGCTCTTTTGCAGTGGAGCCCCTCAGAGACTCGGCATCAAACGTTCTATAAAAAGCAATTTTTCAAGCAAAAGTTGAAATAATTTCAAATGAAATAGTAAATATTCTAGAGAAATAAAAAATGAATAATCACATTTTCCCCAGAGATCACTCTTTGATAGTATATAGCATATACATTAGAAAATCAACGTCTAATTTATATTTTGAGTCAGACACGCACATCTGACTGACCATAAGAGTGGACCCACTTAATATTTCTTTTATTCACCTCATTTTTTATGTCTAGAGGGAAGCTGTGGAGGGGAGAATTACATTTTGCAACAGAAATTTGCATCCACAATGAAATACACACTCACACAGACACACATATATATGATTGAAGGGACAAGTAGATGGTAGATAGGTAGGTAGATAGACAAGCAGACAGAATTATAGATATGAAAGGGGGAATCTATATAGACAACAATGTTTATATAGATTATCTCTTAGAATTACAGATTATTTCTGCTACTTTGATTCTTCTTACTTCATTTTATTTTAAAAATTCTACAATGAAAATATAATCCTTGTGTAGGGATTTTTTTCTAACTTGAAGGCAGGGCTTTGAAAATCAATGCCCGCATAACATAAAGCTTTTAAAGTCTTGCTCCAGGTAGAAAAGAAAATTCTAATTCTTCAAATATTCCTGGCATACATTATTTTTTAATTTAAACATACACTTAAAAGCACCAAATTTTATTATTTTTCCAAAAGATTTTAGAAAATTATACACAGTAGTGCCTCATTCCATTGACTGTAAGAGTTTCATTTCTCATAGTAACAATGTATACTAAAATTTAATCAGTAATATATAATCTATTATGTCATGGTATTAAAAGGTTACATAGGTAAAGGTTAATAATCAGATCGTGAATTTTGGCTAAACATCATTCATTCATTTAATAAAAACATATTGAGTACCTACCATGACAATGACACTAGAAATACAAAGGTGAACACGATAAATACAAAAACAAATATAACAAAGAAAAAAAACAAAAAAACTCAACTCAAGATTTCTGGGTAGTTTTGTTGATCATTGTGCATATTATCTGTGCTTCGCTGAATATCCAACTCTAATTAGTTGTCTCAGAACAGAGCTAAGTAGGGCTCCGTCACTTGCCAAGAAACAAACAATGATGCTCCAAGATCCACAAGAGTAAAAATCACTGCAAGGTCCCCTTCCTGCCATTTTAGGATTTAAAATATCTGTGAAAAATGGAGGGACTCTTTTTGAGTCATTGATAGAGAAATAACATAGATCCTAAAGCTTCCTTCAACCTCTGCCTGCCCCACCCCTGCCCCTCTGCAGGCTTAGTCCTTCCCAGTCCCTGAGCTGGTGAGAATGAAGCCCGGTGTCCACTAGGCCCTTAGCTCTGAAAGCAGGTGTCTGGTTTGGGGTTTGATGCCTAACACTGTTATCCATTGCCCAGGGAGCTGCAGGCCCCTCTATAAACCTATAATCTGTGTCCATGTGGTTGAGTTTCTTGCCTGGTTCCTGGCTTATGTCTGAATCTTGTCTAATCCTAGAAGATTTCCTTGCTCTCTGCTGATTTGGCAGGGGTTTAAACACCAAGCCTGGCTCCTGCTGCTCTTCTCCAGTGGGCTGGACCCTGCCCTCTCTCTCTGGTCTCTGCCTCCTGCAAAACGAACTTTACTGAAACCGAAAGGAACCTATCCATCATATATGGTCAGTGTCAGAGACTGTGCCCTCAACACTTAAAGTTTCAAGACCTTTGGAAATTGATGTCATTGCTGTCCTGCCCTGGGTGTCACATCCCCCAGGGATTTGGCATTAGGATGACTGCTCCTTACCTGGGGGCAGGCCTATCATCAGGTTGGTTTCCTCCTTTCCAACTTTCTCTATTAGAGGCATAACCCTCTTTCCCCACTTAGCTGGTGCCTACAGACTTGCCCTTGAGCTCCCATCTTCCTAGGAACCAGGGTTATTGCTCTCCATTCACTTTTTCATTCCCATGGCTCCATCTTTTAATTTTGTCCAATGTGCATAATGTATAAAGTTCCATCATGAGACATTCATGAGGGACATATCCTGAGGCTACCTGATGCCCAACTTACCTTCCTTCCTTCCTTCCTTCCTTCCTTCCCTCCCTCCCTCCTTCCTTCCTTCCTTCCTTCCCTCCTTCCCTCCTTCCTTCTTTCCTTCCTTCCCTCCTTCCCTCCCTCCCTCCCTCCTTCCCTCCTTCCCTCCTTCCTTCCTTCCTTCCTTCCCTCCTTCCCTCCTTCCCTCCTTCCTTCCTTCATTCCTTCCTTCCTTCCTTCCTTCCCTCCCTCCTTCCTTCCTTCCTTCCCTCCTTCCCTCCTTCCTTCCCTCCTTCCTTCCTTCCTTCCTTCCCTCCTTCCCTCCTTCCCTCCCTCCTTCCCTCCTTCCCTCCTTCCCTCCTTCCCTCCTTCCTTCCTTCCTTCCTTCCTTCCCTCCTTCCCTCCTTCCTTCCTTTCTTCCTTCCTTCCTTCCTTCCCTCCCTCCCTCCCTCCTTCCTTCCTTCCTTCCTTCCTTCCTTCCTTCCTTTCTCTCTCTCTCTTTCTCTCCCTCCCTTCCTTCCTTCCCTCCTTCTTTTTTTTTTTTTTTTTGACAGAGTCTCGCTTTGTCACCCAGGCTGGAGTGCAGTGGCACGATCTCGGCTCACTGCAAGCTCTGCCTCCCGAGTTCAAACCATTCTCATGCCTCAGCCTCCCGAGTAGCTGGGACTACAGGCACCCACCACCATGCCTGGCAATTTTTTTTTTTTTTTTGTATTTTTAGTAGAGACGGGGTTTCGCCATGTTGGGCGGGTTGGTCTCAATCTCCTGACCTCAGATGAGCCGCCTGCCTCGGCCTCCCAAAGTGCTGGGATTACAGGCGTGAGCCACTGCGCCCGGCCTATGACCAACTTTCAAAGCTACTCTGGTACTTCATAGCAGTGATTATGCACACAAGAGAAAACAGGAAACAGCAATAGCAACACTGGGTTGAGTGCGGACACAGTGCACTCAGCATGTGGATCAGTTTCTCAGCTGGCTAAGGAAATCGTGCACACCAACTTGAGAGTCTTCAGATTTCAACACTGCAAGTAAGCCCTGCAGTATGATTCTCCAAATCCTTTCAGGCAGTTGTAAGCCAGCAAATCAATGTTTCCCTGTTTGTATGTTTCACATTGGCTTCCATCTCATATCCAGCATGGGAAAATTGAATTCATTGTCACAAGAGGTTCATTTGCCATGGCTTGAACCCGATGAATGCAATGTGCAGAAGCTGAGATACGCTGTCTTTGTGTTCAGTTCTGGCCTGAGCCTCCCCAAAGCAAAACTGAGCCTTCCTATTGAGCATTTATAAAGGTCTCATGGTTAACAATAACTTATGTTTTATACATAGGAAGTTATCATTAAAGAACCAAAGTGAACTGCATTTGATGTTGTAGAGACAGGTCATTAAGCTGACAGAGGAGGGTTCTGGGAGAACCAACAGCACTGACATCAGCCATTCTTCTCATTCTTAATTTTAAAGGTTTTGAGGAACTTATCATACAATTGGTTTTCATTTATTTTTATTTTCTTGAGTTTCCATTTTACTTCTAATTTAAGCATGGAGGCTATGTTATTATCAATTTGTAAATGATTTCTTGAATTACATTTAAAATATTAGGTTTTGTAATCTTTCTACTCTCTTTATAGAAGTTTCTATGTTGGGAACAACTATTTTTTTAAATCCGGTTTCATAAAGAATGTTATAATATTTTGTTAATATAGGTATAAGTCTAGATATTTTTTGACTTCTAAGCCTTTGTGACATCTGGTAGATAAAGTCACTTAAAAGTTTCTGAGTAAATATTACCTCATTTGATATTTTTCCAAATCTGAATACAACACAAGTAACTTTGGTTAGAGACATAGGAAGATAGAAAGAAAGAAAGAAGCCTAAATTTAATACAAAATATCTTTTATGTTTCTACTTTACATATAGTATTATCCAAGTGACTTAGAATAAAACTTTAAGCATTTATTCACTGACTCACTCAGCACCACTATTGAATCTCTACCATGTACCAGGCACCCTGATAGCTGCTAGACAGTGGCCTACACTAGTGAATATATCATGAGGAATGCCTTCTTCCTACAACTTGTATTCAGTGGATTCAAAGAACCCTAAGTTATATTCATGGTGATTATTGCTTTACATGGATTATTATTTAATCTTCAAAGCCATTATTATCTATTTTTTAATTTTTCTAACTTTTAAGTTCAGCGGTACATGTGCAGGATGTGCAGCTTTGTAACATAAGTAAATGTGTGTCATGGGGGTTTGTTACACAGGTTATTTCATCACCCAGGTATTAAGCCTAATGTCCATTAGTTATTTCTCCTGGTCCTCTCCCTCCTCCCACCCTCCACCCTCCGATAGGCCCCAGTGTCTGTTGTTCCCCTCAATGTGTGCATATGTTCTCATCATTTAGCTCCCACTTACAAGTGAGAACTGGCCATATTTGGTTTTCTGTTCCTGTGTTAGTTTGCTAAGGATAATGGCCTCCAGCTCCATTTGTGTCCCTGCAAAGGACATGATCTCATTCTTTTTTATGACTGCATAGTATTCCACGTATATGTACCATATTTTCTTTGTCTAGTCTATCATCAATAGGCATTTAGATTGATTCCACATCTTTGTTATTGTGAATAAATAGCAAATCATAAACATACATGTCCATATGTCTTTATAATAGAATGATTTATATTCCTTTGGGTATATACCCAGGAATGGAATTGCTGGGTCTAATGGTATTTCTGTCTTTAGGTCTTTGAGGAACTGCTACACTGTCTTCCACAATGGTTAAACTCATTTACATTCCAACAGTGTATAAGCATGTCATTTTCTCTACAAGCTAGCCAGCAACTATTACTTTTCGGCTTTTTAATAATAGTCATTCTGACCAGTGTGAGATGGTATCTCATTGTGGTTCAGATGTGCATCTCTCTAATGATCATTGATGTTGGGTTTTTTTTCATATGACTGTTGGCCATATATGTATGTCTTCTTGAGAAATATCTGTTTATGTCCTTTGCCTACTTTTTAATGGGGTTGTTATTTTTCCTTATAAATTTGTTTAAGTTCCTTATAGATGCTGGATATTAGACCTTTGTCAGATGGGTAGATTGCAAACATTTTCTCCCACTCTGTAGGTTGTATGTTCACTCTTTTGATTGTTTCTTTTGCAATGCAGAGGCTCTTTAGTTTAATTAGATCCCATTCATCAATTTTTGCTTTTGTTGCAATTGCTTTTGCAAAGCCATTATTGTCTCTGTTTTACATGGAACTGAGACAAGAGAGGTATGTAGCATACATGAAATTGCACAGTAAGTGGTGAAAGCAGAATTTGTATCCAGTTGCAGTCTAGCTACAATGCTGTTGGGTGAAGAAGATGAGATGATTCCTCCCTTCCGTTTTCTTATCAGCTAAAGAATAAACAAAATAAGGTATACAAAGGTTGGTAGTGGAGGTACTCCCTAAGTTGCCCAGACATTCTCACGGATTAGTGAGTAATAATTGGGATAATGTGGGCAGGGAGGAGGGCAGTATTTGAAGTGGAGATCTATGACGACTCAGTCTCTGGGGACAGTGCTGGATCAACTTGACTCTTCACCTTAAAGCAGACCTTGTCCTCCACAGCATGACTTTCATTTCATTTCTCCTCCCCAGCATTTTGCATTTCAGAACTGAGAAGTGCTTCAGGGAACAAAATTTCTATGGATGCACTAAAGATAAGAAAATCAGGCTGTGGGACACTTAGACTGACCATCTGAAGAGCTGTATAAAACCCTGGATTCAAACAGTGAAGGGCCATTTTCTTTCTTTCTTCCTTTTTTCTTTTTTTTGAGACTGCATTATTTTTGAGACTGAGTCTCACTCTGTCACCCAGGTTGGAGTGTAGTGGTCAATCCTGGCTCACCACAACTTCTGCTTCCAAGGTTCAAGCAATTCTCCGGCCTCAGCCTCCCGAGTGGTTGGGATTATAAGCGTGCGCCACCAGGCCTGGCTAATTTTTGTATTTTTAGTAGAGACAGGGTTTCACCATGTTGGCCGGGCTGGTCTCGAACTCCTGGCCTCATGTGATCCGCCCTTCTCAACCTCCTAAAAGTGCTCGGATTATAGGCATGAGCCACCGGGCCCAGCCGGGTCATTTTCTTTTTATGTATTTTTTTTTTTTTCAGTTGAAAATCTGAGATTGAAAACCGAATTAATGAATGGAGAAATCTCCCATGCTTCATGCCAAGAGTCACTCATTACAGAGCAGGGGAAAGCCTTCCTTTCATTGAAATAAACTATCACAAATGAAAAAGGGGTATTGGAGGAGAATTTATTTATGTGTCTCAGGTGAAACCATCACCCACACTCTGCACTGAGGCTGTCAAGCTTCCTCAGGAGACAGCACTCCATCTGCCTCAAGTGAAGTTAATCTCTTTTCTATCTTTTTAAAACTAAGGTGAGCAGATGCTTCTTTTCAAACCAAAATGTCCTTAGTCTTTGACTTACATAGCGAGGCACATACGGCAGAGCATAAACCACTTAACACTAAAAGGAAACTACATACTCTATTCAGGTCAATTAAACAAAATGGAAAATAAGCTAAATGCAGAGCTTTTTATTACCATTAAATAGTTGATCAAAATAAGCAGAGTTAAATAAAAGGGACAAACCCGAGTAAATAAAGTTTTCATTTATGCCCAGGAATATAAATATATATATATAAATATAAGATAGAAGTCATGTTGATTATTCCAGCATTTCCCAACAGATAGTTGAGGAACTTCTTTCCAGTATTTTTATTGTACCACCTGGTGTAATATTTTCCATATGATTGATATTTGAGAAGCAAATAAGCACTGATTCCTCTTCACCTTTTTCGTGTTTTACTTAGAAGGTTGGTTAAATTAGGGAGAATTTCATGTTGCTATTTCTACTCTCTTTTATGAGTAACTTGCCTTGCCTTTCAGTTAAGTGTTCATAGAGAAGAATGTCTAAATTACTCATTGTGGAAGTACACATCAACACATGTAATGGGATATTGTTCATCGTTAAACAAGAAGGAGGCTCTGGTGCATGCTACCACATGGATAACCTTGGAAACATTATGCTAAATGAAATAAGCCAGATAGAAAAGTGCAAATATCGCATGATTCCACTTATATGAAGTTCCTAGAATAAGAAAATTCATAGATAGAATGAGGCCTAGAGTTTACCAAGAGCTGGATGTAGTGGGGAATGGGGACTTAATTGTTAGTAGGCACAGAATTTCACTTTGGGATGATAGAAAGTTCTGAAAAAGATTGTGGTGCTATTTGCATAACAGTGTGATTGCACTTAATGTTGCTGACCCATACACTTAAAAATGGTTGAAATGGTAAATTTTACATTATATTCATTCTGTCATAATTTTTTTTCCAACTTTTATTTTATGGTCAGGGTGTGTATGTGCAGATTTGTTACGTGGGTAAACTGTGTGTCGTGGGGGTTTGGTACACAGATTATTTTGTAACCCAGGGAGTGGGCATAGTGCCTGATAGGTAGTCTTTCAACCCTCATTTTCCCTCCACCCTCAAGGTAGGCCTGAGTCTATTGTTCCTTTTTTGTGTCCATGTGTACTTAATATTTAGCTCCCACTTATAAATGAGAACATGCAGTATTTGGCTTTCTGTTCCTGCATTAATTCACTTAGAATAAAGGCCTCTAGCTCCATCTGTGTTGCTGCAAAGGACATAATTTTGTTCCTTTTTATGGATGTATAGTATTCCATGGTGTATATGTACCACATTTTCTTTATCCAGTCCACCACAATATTTTTAAATTGCCAAATAAAGTACACATGAACATACATTTTACATACTTAATTCCTAAGTAGCAAATAATTTTGTTAAAATTCTTTCTAAGAAGTTCAAATTCTAAATCTTAACCTCATATATATGTTGAGAGAATCAAAGTAGCTCTGGAAATATTTAAGAAATTAAGAGTAAGAAGGCAGAGAAAAAAATGGTGAACACCAGCTCTGTTAACCAGACAGCTTTGGACAGTGTGAGAAGACCAATCACTTCAAAGAGTCCTCAAAAATATTGGCAGGATAGAGAGTTAGCAGCATTTTGGATTTGTCTGAGAATTAAAGTGTGCTTTTAATTTACTTTCCAATTTAAAAAAATTGTGGTGAAACACATGTAACGTAAAGTTTACCATCTTAATCATTTTCAAGTGCACAGTTCAGTGGTATTAAATACATTCATAATGTGTCACTATCACCACCATCCATCTCCTGAACCCTTTTTATCTTGTAAAACTGAAATCCTGCACTCATTAAATAATAACTTCCTATTACTCCCTTAACCTTGGCACCTGGCAACCACCATTCTACTTTCTGCCTCTATGATTTTGACTATGCTGAGTACATCATATTAGTGTAATCATATAGTATTTGTCTTTTGTGACTGGCTTATTTCATTTATAAAGTCCTCAAGGTTCATCCCTGTTGTAGCATATATCAGAATTTCCTTCATTTTAAAGGCTAAATCATGAAGGAATGGAAAATCTGAATATACCTATAACTTGTAAGTGGAGTAAATCAATAATCAAAAATTTTCCAATTAAGAAAAGCCATGGACATGATAGTTTCACTGGTAAATTCTATCAAATATTTAAAGAACTACCAACAATTTTTACCAAACTTTTCTAAAAACTTGAAGAGAAGGAAACACCTCCTAACTCATCAGAGTCCTGATACCAAAACCAGACAAAGGCACTATGAGAAAACAAAACTACAGACCAGTAGCCCTTATGTACATTGATGCAAAAATACTAAAAAAATTACCAACAAACCGAATTCAGCAGCATACTAAAAAGATTATACACTATGACCAAGTGGAATGAATTCTTGGAAAGCAAGGATTGTTCAACATGTGAATATCAATCAATGTAACACATTACATTAACAGAATGAAGGAAAAAACATATAATCATCTCAATGGATACAGAAAAAGTATTTAACAAAATTCAAAACCCATTCATGGTAGTAACACTTAACAACCTAGGACTAGAAGGAAATTACCACAAAATAACAAAAGCCACATATGAAAAAAAACCCAGCAAACATCATATTCAATGGTGAAAGACTAAAAGCTTTTCTCTAGAATTGGGAACAAGGCAAGGATGTCCACTTTCACCAGTTCTAATCAACACAGTACTAGAAGATATATTCAGAGAACCTAGGCAAGAAAGAAAAGGGCATTCAAATAAGAAAGGAAGAAGTAAAATTATCTCTGCAGATGACCAGATATTATATTCCTAAAGATTTCACACAAAGTTGTTAGAACTAATAAATGAATTCAGCAAATAGGATACAAAGTGACAAAAAAATCAGCTGCATTTTATACACTAATAATGAACCATTAAAAAAGGAAATTATGAAAACAGTTCCACTTATAATAGCATCAAACATAATAAAATACTTAGGAATTAATTTAACCAAGAAGATGCAAACTAGTATAATGAAAACTACAAAATACTGCTGAAAGAATTAATGAAGACATAAATAAATGGAACCACATCCCATGTTCACAGATTGGAGGACTTAATGTTGTCAACATGTTAATACCACACAAGGTGATCTATAGATCAATGTATTCCCTATACAAGTCCCAATGACATTGTTTGCAGAAAAAAAAACCCTCATTTAAAAATTTATATGCAATCTCAAGAGACCTGGAATAGCAAAAACAATCTTGAAAAATAACAAAGCTGGAGGACTCACACTTTCTTATTCCAAAACTTACTGCACAGCCACAGAAATCAAAACAGTGTTATGCTGTCTTAAAGACAGACATATAGACCAATAGAATAAACTAGAGAGCTCAGAAACAAATCCTCACATACATGGTAAAATCATTTATGACAAGGGTGCCAAGACCGTTCAATGGAGAAAGGACAGTCTTTTCAACAAATGGTGGTGGGAAAATTATACATCCATATGCAAAAGAATGAAGCTGAACCCTTACCTAACACCATATTCAAAAATTACCTCAAAATGTATCAAAGACCTAAATGTAAGACATAAAACTAGAAAACTTTTAGACAAAAACATAAGCAAATGATTCAGAACACTGGATTTGGTAGTGATTTCTTAAATATGACACTAAAGACACAAGAAATAAAAAAAAGACCATAAAAAATTTTTAAAAATGCGCACCAATGGATGACCTTTTGACTTAATTTAAAAATTTGAAATCATAAGGAATTACTTTTTAATTGTCATGATTTAAAAGTAGACATATTTAAGTTTTAACTTTGCATTTAATTTTATATGATGAATTTATAGGTACATGAGAGAAGAGAGAAAATTATCTTTTTTGCATAAGAATGTAATTTCAGAAATGTAATGATGCAAATTTTTGAATCCTTACGAGATATATCTGGATGGGCTAAAGTAGGTGTGGAATGGCTCTCCTGGGAGCTCTGTCACAAAGGAAGTCTCTTGTCGACAATTCAACTTTTACATTGATAGGGTTCTACTGTTTTGGAACACAATTTGACCATTCTTTAAAATGTTAGGCATAATATTACCATATAACACCTCTGTATTATAATTGCCCTACATCTAAGGGCAATCAAACTGAAAAATTTATTCCATGAAAGAAAAATAACATTTGGAGGCTTAATGCAAATTTTTTTGGTACTAATGCAAAATCAGACCTAGTACTTCTAGGTGTATAGAATTTAATTGCCCTGGGATATAGGACAATTTAACTGCCCTGGATATAGGGCAATTATAACACAAGGGTGTTAATTGTTAATTGCCCTCTATCTAAGGGCAATTCCACCCTTAGACATACACAAGATAAATAAAAACAAATGTTCATATCAAAACTTAGACATAAATGTTCAAAGTAGCATTATTTATAATAGCCAAAAAGTGAAAATAATGGAAATGTCCATCAACACATGTGTGAATAAATAGAATGTGCCAATATTCATACAATGGAGTACTACTCAGAAACAAAAGGAAGTGCTGATCCATGTTATAACATTGACAA
Organism: Pongo pygmaeus; assembly: GCF_028885625.2. NCBI lineage: Eukaryota > Metazoa > Chordata > Mammalia > Primates > Hominidae > Pongo > Pongo pygmaeus. The sequence goes on from NC_072373.2 coordinate 9,080,736, forward strand.
AGCTTGAAAACATTATGCTAAGTGAAATAAGTCAATCACACAGACTATACACTGTATAATTCCATTATGGAATATCTCCAGAAAAGCTAAATCTAGAGAGCCAGAAAGTAAATTAGTGTTTGCCTAGGGCCAGGAGTAAGAGGTTGGGAAGTAACTGATAATAGGTATGAGGATTCTTCTGGGGTTGATAAAAATGTTCCAGAATTGATTGTGGTGTTGGTTGCATAAATGTGAATGCACTAAAGTCAATGAATAGTACAATTTAAATTGGGAATTACATAGAATGTAAATTATATTTCAATAAAGTTATTAAAATGGGGGCTCTAGTATTCGGATTTTTTTTTAAAAATATCTATTTTGGAGATAATATTTAGTTGTTAGTTGGTGAAATTATACACCTAGATGTACTAGGACTGCTTTCGCATTAGTAGCAAAAAATAGTTTGCATTAAGCCTCCAAACTTTTTTCATCTTTTATTAGAATAAAGAAGTTAAAAATCTACGTTTTGTAAAATTAAATCCATTAAATTGTTTCAGGAGTTAGTTATTTTAAAAATATTTTAATATTTATAATATAATAAGAGAAGGGGGTCTTGCTTGTTGCGCAGACTGATCTTGAACTCCTGAGCTCAGGCACTCAGCCTCCCAAAGTGCCGGGAGTTCAGGCATGAGCCATTATGTCTGGCCTGATGCTTATATTTTTGATTGAGGAATAGAAACTTAGTGTTAGATGAATTAGTGACTGCAAGGCTTGACAAGACGCAAAGGCAATCTGAAGGCAGCATGAGCTGCCCACCACAAGCTCTTGTATATCACGTGCCCCTTAGAGAAAAATCCTAAAACTGCTACCAAGAAAACTTACAGATGTACCCCCACCCATGAAATATAATCATAAAAGTTTAATTGTAAATTGCAAACCGATTTTATTCTTAACTTTATGAAACAAAACAAACAAACAAACTAACAAAAAAACTTCTATCAGCCCGACCTGGGGCTCCAGGATAGAGTTAAGCCCTAATGGTTGAAGGCATCTATGGTCTAGACTGGTTCTAGTTTTCTACTATTTTACGGAGAGCCAAGACTCAAATTATTTTCTGCATTTGGTGATGCAGATAACTTTGGTTAAGAAAGATACTAATTTGTTTGCCTTTTGAGATATGATTCTAATTTTCCGAATACAGCTGTTTTTTCATATGTCATGCAATAAACAGTACTTTCACAAGGCACACAGCTAAAAAAAGAACACAATCTTCCCAGTTTTAAACCCAACAATTAGAAACTGTGAAAGGCCACTATTAACTCAATTTTTTAAGAGACTCTAGCAAAATTGGATAATAGCGATTTTCACAATTATCATACAATCCTTTTGGTGATTTGTTGATATCTTTTATTTCTGTTCTTCCAGAATATCAGATCTTTAGAGCATCATCAGAGAAAAGGTCAAATTCACCAACATGCTCATTTTTCAGAAAAACATATTTGTTTGAGACCATCTCACTTTAAAATTAAGTGTTTAACAAAAACAACACCATTAAGTTACAGCCATATCAGTGTGGTTTTTTTGGTCCATATAATTATTGTTTTGTAAATGAAGTCCTGTCATTAAGCTTTAGTTCCACAGAAACTAATATTCTGGAAGACCTACCTTTTAACAGCACTAGGAACCTCTTCAACGTTCATAAATCTCATACTTGGAGCTGAGCAAGAGGAAAGAGAAGCATAGAGAGCGCCTGGGTTCAGCCATTCTGGCGATGGATAAAGGTCTTTCGAAGTCTCTGCTGGTGTGTGTGTTGGGCAGCAGAGCTGGCTTCCTGCCTCCAATTAACTGGTAAATAATATTACAGTCTGGGCTGTTCTGAGCCCAGCTAAGATGGTTTTAGAGTGCTGTTTCTCAGAGAGGATACAGAAAGCTAATCAGAATTGTCAGCATAATTCCTCCCTGCTTAGTGTCAGGAAAGGAGCTTTGTTTATTTCGAATTACTGTGCTCAAGAAATGTTATTTTGCCAGAAACAAAGGTGAACCTACAACGAGCAGTAAGAAAATCTCAAGACATTGTTAACACTGTTAAATAAAGTTCAGTTCTTCTAAATTAGATTAATTGAGTACCTACTACTGTATATAAAAAGCACCAGCTTGGAATCTGAAGACAGCAAGAAGAAGAAGATAATGTCCATTTTGCAAGATAGGTGAAGGGATTGGTGACATTAGGCAAGACACAACCTTTCTTTGGGCCTTAGCTGTCTCACCTGTGAAAGGTGAGGATTTGACCACTTGCTTTCTAAGGTTCCTTTCGGGTTAGAATGCATTTTGAAAAGCAAACAAGGCCGGGCATGGTGGCTCACGCTTGTAATCTCAGAACTTTGGGAGGCTGAAGCAGGTGGATCACCTGAGGTCAGGGGTTCGAGGCCGGCCTGGTCAACATGGGAAAACCTCGTCTCTACTAAAAATACAAAAATTAGCTGGGCATGGTAGTCCATGCCTGTAATCCCAGCTATTCCAGAGCCTGAGGCAGGAGAATCATGTGAGCCAAGGTTGTGCCACTGCACCCCAGCTTGGGCAACAAGAGCGAGACTCCGTCTCAAAAAAAGAAAAGTAAACAAAAAACAGAATGTCCTTATTCCAGCCATCCCTAAAAAGCAGAGTTAGCTTTACCTTAAATTCCAGATTTTAAATGATAGTCATACACATAAAAGAGAAGCATCTATATGGTCATATTGTTGAAATGATTCTTTGTTGTTTGTATCAGAATTTTGCAGATTATATTTTTTGCTGTCAACTTTTCTTATTCCACCAAGCAGGATAAGCCACATTTTTTTTTTTTTTTTTTTTTTTTTTTTACTGTGAATATACTTTATTTAGTCATTTTTGTTTAGAGTTGAAACTCTGGGAATTCAAAATTTATATCCTTGCCTGTGAGCTTCATATAGAAACCAGAAAAAGTTTCAACGTTGCGTTCCACATTGTTTTGCTGCACTTTGTCCAAATGAGCCTTTATGAGACAGCTGCCATCCAGTTTCACGTGGATTCTCTTGCCCACAATTACACTTGGGAAGACCAAGTCCTCGGGGACTGAGTCATGCATGGCTTTCAGGGTACGGCTCCTGGGACGCCTTTGCTTCTTTTTTGTACAGCTTTTTCAGGTTGGCTTAGGCAGAATTCTCCTCTGAGCAATAAAGACAACATGCTTCCCCCAAACTTTTTCTCCAATTCACGTACTAGCCAGACTTGGATTTTCTGGAAAGATTTCAGTTGAGGAATGGGAACAAAAATTATGATAGCTTTTCCCACCACCACCATCTTCAGTTTCCTTGGCTGCTGTAATATTCAGCTGCCTGAACTGAGCCTTGAGGTCCGAGTTAATCTCCAGCTCCAGAAGAGCCTGGGAGATACCGGACTTGAACTTGCCTGGCTTCTCGCTCTTGGGCTTCATGATCCTGGTGCTGGACTGAACATGGCCTTCTCCCTGCTGAGTGCCACCTTAGGAAGAGTGAAACCACGTTTTAAAACCAATTTGTCAGGAATTCGTAATCATTTTCTAGCTAAGATAGGATGAGACCCCTTTTCTTCCCTACACATTTGTAGATATCTAAAACCCTGTCCCACGTGGGGATGATGGGGTGTACAGGGGCTACCTTGGTTAGTGTGGGTTCCCCAGAGTTAGCATGCTGGGAAGGTTTCTTACCCGGAGTTGCAGGTGGCTGCAGTCAAGGCTGTGCACAGAACCAAGAGCGGATGATGGCAGATTGGCCAGTAAAGGGAGGGCCAATGGGTTACCAAAAGCATTATCAGGCAGGGTGCGGTGGCTCACACCTGTAATCCCAGCACTTTGGGAGGTCGAGGCAGTGGATCACCTGAGGTCAGGAGTTCAAGACCAGCCTGGCCAATATGGTGGAACCCCGTCTCTACTAATAATACAAAAATTAGCCGGACGTGGTGGTGCATGCTTGTAATCCCAGCTACTTGGGAGGCTGAGGCAGGAGAGTTACTGGAACCTGGGAGTCGGAGGTTGCAGTGAGCTGAGATCATGCCACTGTACTCCAGCCTGGGCGACAGTGCAAGACTCCGTCCTGAAAAAAAAAAAAAAAAAAGCTCAATATCAGAGGTGTCCCCTGAGACTTAGAGTGAAGTAACACATATTAGGACAATCATGGAGACTAAGTAAACAGAGAAGGCAAAGCAGGAGGCTGATTCTGGAAAATACCTAGGACCAGGTAGTTCAGGGCTGGGAGACGCTGTGGGAATATAATCGGGTCTAAAGGGATGGCAGGAGAGACAGGTGTGGGAGCTTGGAGGACTGAGACTTGGGGGACAGAAGAACGTGGTGGAGCACTGTATGTGTCATCCTTGAACACAGACAAAGACCACCTGTTCGAGCCTCGGGAGCTTCATTTGGAAGCTGAGGCAGAGTCATTGACCTGACTGTAGTGATGTGGCCTCATGAGTGAACTGGACCCCAGTACCAGTGCTCGCAGTAAAGGAACAAGAAAATGTCCTAAGGCTCCCATCAATGACTCTGGATTTCATGGGTGTTGCTCCTTTACCCTGCTAGGACCTGAGAGAACTGATGCCTTGAAGTCACTCAACAAAGGTGTTTTGCTCATGGATTTTCTCCCTTGGGTGCAGGGCTAGCACTGGCCACCGGAGAGGCTGTGCCCACAATGCTCTGCTGGAGCAACTGGAGCCAGGGAGGAGCCACCCAGGGGTCATTCTGGACATTTTTTTGCTACCAACCAGACCTCACTTCCTGTTGTGAGCATTCATCTTCACAGTGTGAGCTGGTCAGGTGGAGGAAAGTTGGGACAAGGGGCTTGAGATTCTCTCATTTACTCATTCAGTAATTAGGTCCCAAGCACTTATCTTGTTCCAGGGCTAAGTATGGTCTGGGTCTCTCAGTGAATGAATGACATGGCCCTTGTCCTCCAGGAGCTCACAGTCTGGCGGGGAGGAGGAGGGACGGAACCATTAAAATAGAAGAAAAGTGCAAGCATAATATTGAAATAAAGCACAGTGCTACGAAGGGGAAATGAAGATCACTTCAAGGGTGGGAGGTAGGACTGAAAAGGCCACACTGAGGTGACATTTATGCTGAGGATAATTGGGACAAGTCCTGCAAAAGTCTGAGACCAGTGTGCCAGGGGAAGGATCAATGGCCAAAAAGTCCAGGAAAAAGTGAGTTTGGCCAGAGAGGAGGTAGAAAGAGGGCCAGTGTGGCTGGAGAGAGCTTGTGAGTAGAGGAGGGGAGGGAGGGTGAAGGCATGGGTGGATTCTGGATGGCTCTGTATTAGTGATCTACAGCTGTATGAAAGCATTATCCCAATCTTAGAGGCTTACAACAAACACGTAGATCTTCCTGTTTCTGGGGCCCAGGAATCCAGCAGGATTTATCTGGGTGCTTCTGCCATGATATCTCTCAGGAGGCTGGGGCTGTGATCTCAACTAAGCTCAAGTGGGGCTGAATCCAATGCTAAGCTCACTCATATAGTTACTGGAAGGATTCAGTTAGGACTGATGGCCTGAGCTCCCTTCTGTCCATTGCCCTCTCTATATCCTAGGACACATGAGCCTCTCCACAGGGCAGCTCATAACACAGCAGCTGATTCCTCAGAGTCAGGGATCTGAGAGAGGGAGAGACAGAGAGAGAACAACACAGAGTAAGGAAAGGAGAACAGAGGAGAGAAAGAGCAAGATACTAGTCACAGTCATTTTATAACCGAATCTTGGAAGTGACATCTCATCCCTTCTGCTATATTCTATCGGTTAGAAGTGAGTCACTAAGTCAGTCCACACTCCAGGGGAGGACATGACACAAGGATGTGTCCACCAGGAGGTGGGGGAAACTTTTGGAGCCATTGAGGTGGCTCCTACCACATAGGCTGAGATGTGGCACCTGGGTCTGAATCTAAACAAACATTTAACCATTGCAAGCGTTTATGACGATGACAATGTCAGAATTTATTAAATTTCAGCCCTCTAATAGTACACACAGGGAAATGAGGCCAGGAGGAACGGGACATTTCAAAGATCACATGGCAGGAACCCAGGCCTCTTTTTAGTTGTGTTCCATGATAATTCCTACCATCCCTTCGTGCATTTCATGTCTAATTTGTCCATTACCTACATGCGATACCAGCCCACACGTTTCCTAAGTGTTATCTCACACATGCCTGATGACATCCCTAGGGAGTCAATGCCAGGATGATCTCCATTGTGCAGGAGAAGAGGCTCGGGGAGACTCTGAGAGGCACAGTGGCTTTGCCCGGAGTCACATAAGAAGGAGGAGTTGGGTCTGAACCTACATCTGTCTATTCCAAGGTGGGACCCTGTCTGCACCCAGGCCTTCCACAGGGGCTGTAGGGAGGCAGGGTTGGTGAAACTCTGTACATCTATGGAGGGTCTTGGGGTAGGGGGTGTGCAGACAGTAGCTCACAGGGTCAATTGCAGTCTTCTAATCAGGGAGGGGACTCAGGTAAGGGAACCCCAGTATGTACAGAAGGTGTGGACAGCATCTTGCTGAGAAATCTGGTTGGAACCTCAACAGTGATGTCCAGCCAGTTCTCAGGGGTCGGGCTGCTCCCTTCCCCACTTCAGAGTAAACATCAACATGACTGACATTCCACGTGCCTTCCAATGACAAAACCTTCCCTCTGCCTTTCAGAGATGCCCAATCAATGTCCCACTCCCAGGATGTCTTCCTAGACTGCAGTCTACCACATACTTGGGCTGAGTTTATCACTGCAGTGTCCCCTCCCCAGCTTCTGGCAGCTCTGATCTGTGTGGTCCAGCCCTATCCCCTCCCTACACGCTCACCTGCACCTACCTTCAGGCCTCCTCACCCTCAGACTCTGCCTCAGTGGACTCTGGGTGCTCCAGCTGGGCCAGGAGTAGGTGGACACGGGCCAGGCATGTTGAGCTGCAGATAGGCCCCAGTACCTCGAGAGAGGGCAACTGTGGGGGCTGATAGAAATCACTGGAGTAATGATCCATCCAGGCGCCCAGCATGGAGGAGATGGTGCAGGGGGAGGCAGGTGAGCAGAACACATACAGGCCCAGTCTGTCCTTCCACCCTGCCCTCCAAGGGACACCCCTGGGAAAACCTCAAACTTGGCTCATGCCTAAATTCCTGTGTGCAGCCTATAGGTCTCCTCTTCCCACTGACACTTCTCTTACCCCACCCCCATGCTCTCCATCTGTGATGTCAGCGTGTGTGTGCGTGTGTGTGTGTGTATGTGTGGATGCTGAGAGCTAACAGTTCCACAGGGGATGGTCAGGCAGGATGGTGATTCAAGGTCCAGTCGGGACTGTCTTCCTGGGGAAGACACAGGTGGACACTTTCCCGAGCAGCTGCACCTATTGTCAATGCTCACACACACGGGACCCCACGTGGGGTGCAGACAGTGCAAACACGGGAGACCCCCTGCACATCACATGCTCAAGGCACCAATGGTTCCTCCAATATCTGTTCTCATCTGTCCTGTCTCCTACAGCCAGAAAGTGGTGTTAACCTCACTTAACCATATGGAATTGCAGGGAGTGGCTAGTTCCCTAAATGGTAATGTAGGCACTGTAACAATTAGAAGTGAACAGGGACGTGGGCCAGGAAAAAGCTCCAGATCTTCAGAATTACACAAAGCACCACACCCCTGCCTCTTGTGTAGAGGGAATAAGTCCCAGAGAAAAAATCGTCTGGTTCAAGTTCACACACGGATTCAACGAAAAGCTGGTATCTTGGTTAGGATTAGTTTTGCCTACACATAGCAGAAAACCCAGAATAACAGCACCACAGAGAAGAGAGAGAAAGAGTTATTTCTTTCTCCCTTAAAGGAGCTCAGGAGGTGGGCCCCATGCGGCCCCTGGATGGCCCCCCAAGGCAGTCAGTCAGCATGCATCTTTCTGCCCCAGCATCTTCATAGCTGGTTTCCATCCTGAAGGCTGTCTCAGGGCCCACGGTGACTGCTTTTCAGAGGGAAAGGAGGAGGAAAGAAGGACAAAGGGGCCGCACAGCTGTGTCAGTTCCACCTAAGCACCCTCCCCAAAGACCCTCTCGGTCCTTCTGCTCACAGCTCATCAGCTTGAACTTTGTCTGGTGCCTCTTAGCTGCAGGAGAAGTTAGGAATAATAGCCTTTTAGTTTGTTTGGCAAATTATTTTCCTAATAAAACTGAGTCTCTGTTTCGAAGAAAAAGACAAGAATGAAAACCGCGTGTACACGAACAAAGCTCTCTCCCTACTGAACTCCAAGCTGAAGGAGGCAGGAGGGATTGACTTCTTTTCGGGTGAACTGGGCATTCCTTCACCTACCACGGCCTCTCTTTTCTTGGTGATTATTCATTCTCGGAGAGGGGACAAAAGCCGTGGTTCCAAACTAGGACATTGGAGTGGGAAACCTGCTTTCAGTTCCTCAGCAGAATGATGAGAACCTCTGTGTCGTCTTTCATCTGTCTGCACATTGGCAGAAGGTCTGAGAAAATCCTCTTTTATATCCTAAATGGGAGAGCAGAGGTGGAGGATTGTGGAGAATTTTGGGTAAGCAGCATGTTCCTAAACCAAGTCACGATTGAATCTCTGTAAGTGAACGAAGTGGAATGCTTTGACCTCACCATGTTGGCCCCCGGGACACCTTGACCTCTATTGTGAGTATTACAGCAAAATAGTCCACACGAAATAAAACTAATAATGGTGTTGAAAACGCCACATGGTAAAATTTATCACTGACAAAGAACTGATGAAAGAAAAAAATACTTAAAAAACATTTTGACATGTATTATTTGACCCTGGGCATATGAAAAGGTAGAAAGAATGATTCCGAAAAAAACTTAAAAAGAGAGAATATATAGTCAGTAAATTATGTGGACAAATGACTTACATAAAACTTAATTGATCCTGATAACAGTTTCAGTTTTCTAAAGTATAAAAAATCAAATTTTAGTAAATTAAAAAGAAAAGTGAATAAACGACTTTGGTTTACTTCCTGTATGTTAAAAAATCAGTGAGTTAAAATATCTTACTGAAGTTTGCTCTCAACAAAATTTTAAATTGTTGATAATAATTCTGTTTTTTTTTTTTTTTTTTTTTTTTGAGATGGAGTTTCGCTCTTGTCGCCCAGGCTGGAGTGCAATGGCACGATCTTGGCTTACTGCAACCTCCACCTCCTGAGTCCAAGCGATTCTCCTGCCTCAGCCTCCCGAGTAGCTGGGATTACGAGAATGTGCCACCACGCCCGGCTGATGTTGTATTTTTAGCAGAGACAGGGTTTCACCATGTTGGTCAGGCTGGTCTCGAACTCCTGTCCTCAAGTGATTCGCCCACCTCAGCTTCCCCAAGCGCTGGGATTACAGGCGTGAGCCACCACACCCGGCCTGTGTTGATAATAATTCCGATTTCAAAGGTTATTGAGCACAGAATAAAAATATTTTGAGAGATTGAATCTCTCTGAGGTAAAGTGGCGGGGTCAGAATAGCAGGGTCAAATGGAAGGCAGCACTTGCAAGGCCAAATGGACTTTGATCATTTTAAATGTGACACAGAGATAATAGCTATGTAAGTTAATCCCACAATGAAATTTTTAAGCAGGTTGACTAGTGAGATTACGGTATTAGCCAAATAACCCTTCATATTCCAGGAGTGTAACACTGTATTTCACTGCTCCCTGGCTTTGCTGGTTGTGCACTCAGTTTGGGGAGGCAGTTCTCCCTGTGGTCACTCAGGAACCCTGAATTCTTCCACCTGGTGCCTTCACCATCCCTGGGACTTCAACCCCATCTTCATCCAGCAGAAGAAAGACACCTGGTGCCTTCACCATCCCTGGGACTTCAACTCCATGTTCATCCAGCAGAAGAAAGAGAAGAAGCATGAAGAAATACCCGTGGGGGGATTTTATGGGCCTGGATTGGCAGTGGCTCCCATAAGTCCCACTCCCCTTGGCAAGAACTGGTCACGTGACTACACAGAACACAAGGGAGTCTGGGAAATGTGGTACAGCTGTGTGTGCAGAGAAGGGAAGAATGGATTTTGCTGGACAACTAGAGTTCTCCGCAAGAGTGAGTAACTCATTTGGATTAATTGTGTTTCTCATTTTATTTTGTTTTAAGACAGGGTCTTGCTCTATTACCCAGGCCGAAGTATAGTGATGTAATCATGGCCAACTGCAGCCTGGACCTTCCAGGATTAAATGATCTTCCCACCTTAGCCTCCTGAGTAGCTGGGACCACAGGCACGTGCCGCCACACCCAGATAATTTCTTAACTTTTTGTAGAGACAGGATTTCACCATGTTGCCCAGGCTAGCCCCCAGCTCCTGGGCTCAAGCAATCCCTCCACCACCTCGACCTCCCAGAGTTCTGGGATTACAAGCACGAGCCACCACGCCTGACCAAATGTGATTCTCAAATCTTTGTTGAGTGTCTACTGTATGCTAGGCCCTGAGCTAAGAGCTGGACAGATAGCTGCGCCATAGCCTGAGAGAAGCTCCCAGTCTACAGAAGGAGCTCAGACGTGGTATGAAGTGCTTGCTATCCTAAGAAGGATAAAGTGAAAGTGCTAGAAGTCTAGTGAATTATTCCAGCATAGGAAGCTGCCTGAAGATGACAGCAACTGAGCTCCACTTTTATAGAGAAACTAGATTTGGCTGGTAGAGGGAGACAGCAGGTGAGCTACAGAAGCATGTAATTTTTTTTTCTTTTTTGAGACGTATTTTCGCTCTCGTTGCCCAGGCTGGAGTGCAATGGCGCGATCTCAGCTCACCGCAACCTCCGCCTCCCGGGTTCAAGCGATTCTCCTGCCTCAGCCTCCCGAGTAGCTGGGATTACAGGCACGCGCCACCACGCCTGGCTAATTTTGTATTTTTAGTAGAGAGGGGGGTTTCTTCATGTTGGTCAGGCTGTTCTCGAACTCCCTACCTCAGGTGATCCACCCGCCTTGGCCTCCCAAAGTGCTGGGATTACAGGCGTAAGCCACCGTGCCCAGCCCAGAAGCATGTAATTTATGTACAAGTTATAGTAAGGAACGCTAGGCAGCAATTAAAATCAGATTTTCAAAAACATTAAATGGCATGAATAAGTGCTCATATTAAGTGCAAAAGTAACTGGGAATACAGGATCTCCCACTGTTTTTGAAAAAAAAAAATCTCTATATCTAGATTAGATGGAAGTATACAACTCTTTTGAGTGATAGTTTTCATTTTTCTGAAATGTTTTATTGTTTATAAAATCAGCCAGGCACGGTGGCTCACGCCTATAATCCCAGCCACTCGGGAGGCTGAAGCAGGAGAATAGCTTGAACCTAGGCAGTGGAAGTTGCAGTGAGCCGAGATCGTGCCACTGCACTCCAGCCTGGGCAGCAGAGTGAGGCTCCGTCTCAAAATAAATAAATAAATAAATAAATAAAATCAAAAGGATTCCATCAATATACTTTGATTGGTTTACTATTATCTTTAAACCAGACATACATAGCTGTGATGTAAACCAGTTATTCTCAACACTGTCCCACCCCTCACCCTGCTAACGTTGTGAGACTGCAACCTTGTCTCCATTTTCTGTCCTAGAATCCAAAGCCTCATTCAACTGCTCAATAAATACTCCCTGAAATGGTGTACTGGGGAGAGACCTATTTTTTCATAACGTGCAATGACAAAACAAAGACTTCCACTAGGAGGCACCCACAAAGCATTGAATCTTACACAGTTTGTTTTCGATCTAATCAAAATCCTGAGAAGACACCTCACTTTTAATGTGATCTTTTGGAGACAAAGTTATGGAGCCCTGCAGCATTCATGCAATTTTCTCATATGGCCACCAGAGGGCAGTGTGTGTGCGTGACTGCTTTTGACGATGATATTGCCCATTTCAATAGTTGTTCAAACTGGCCTTCTTCAGAATGTGTTCATGACCTTAGGGAATTTCCTTTTCTTTTCTGTTTTTTGAGACAGGGTCTCTCTCTGTCACTCAGGCTGGAGTGCATGGCATGATCATAGCCTACTGTAACCTCAAACTCCTGGGCTCGAGCAACCTCCACCACCCCCCACCCTTACCCTCCCTAGTAGCTAGGAGTACAGGTATGCACCACCACACCTAGCTAGCTTTTAAAATTTTTTGGAGAGACAGATTCTTGCTATGTTGCTCAGGCTGGTCTTGAACTCCTGGCCTCAAGTGATTCTCCAGCCTTAGCCTCCCAAAGCACTGGGATTACATACAGGTGTGAGCCACTGCACCTGACTGAGAATGTCTTCAATAAACTTTTTTTTATATCTCTATTATCATTTGGAAGCTAATGAAAATTCCCTATAAGGAACAAATATAAGATAATCCTCTAACTGGAAATGTACCCTGAGACACAGCCAGCCGTGGACAATTGTGTCTAACCCGAGGATCTGTGTCCAGATCTGCCGCTCCCTTCTCCATGCATCCATTCTACAAACCTCTGTCTCTACAAAATATCTTTCGACACTTGGATGTAATGTACTAGAGATACTTTCCAATCACAGCAACCCCTTCTTTGTGGTATGAATCTTTTGGTAACAAGGGGTCTTCCTCATAAGAGAGTAGAATATGAAATAAAGGAAGACCAAATAAAGGAAACTGGCAGGAGATCTCAGTGGAAGTCTGTCCAGAGGGGAAATCTCATGTTAGCATAGCAAAAATCCATTATACATTGTCTGCTATCTCCAACGCAGTGAGTTTCCATTTTCCCGCTAAAAGTTTGCTAAAATCCTTTATATTCTAAGAACATCACATTATAATAACAAAAGTAGTCATAACAATTTTAAGAAATAGACAAAATTACTATTTTAATCACCAGATGCTCCAGCTTTAACAGTTCATCCCTCAGTATTCTTTCATAATCATTGGTCAGCCTCACAAGATAGTAATTTGAGAGGAGTAATTCTACACCTTGGTTCTGACCATACCAGAGGTTCTTAGCCCAGTACCTGGCCAAGCAGAGGTGCCTTAGAATACCCAGCAAGTGAACTTGGGACATAAGATCTGACAGGTTGGAGAAGAGCATTTGACATTGGGACTCATCTAAAACAGCTCAGATATGAGGTCACCACAAACATGCTACTTGATAACCTGACGGGCTCTTTAAACCTGATTGTCCTTCCACAGCAACCCCCAGCTTGGACCTATCTGGCCCCAGGTATTTCCCAGAATCACTCCCTGCTTTGACTTCTCTTGCTTACTTTGACCTCCCTTGTGTCCTACTGGGTGGTTCTTCACTCTACGTCTCTGAGGACACCTCTGACACCCTTGGATACCCTAATGAGTCTCCCTTTTCTGGCTGACCTGCCATCACCTGCAGCTGGTTCTACACTCGATTTTGATTGCAGTATCATCCACACTCCAGTTAGAAGACACTCCCAGCATGCTGAGCCCGGGAGCCCACAGGAGCCAAAGAAGGTCCCCACCCAATCTCTTCCAACATCCGCATTACGGATAGGGGATTCAAATGTCTACAAATATGTTGGGAAGAAAAGGGATCTCATGCCATCTTACCTAGAAAATGATTCCCTGTTTCCGATAAGTTACTACACAATTGTGTGATTTATTTGTTCTCCTCCATGGAATAAGAGAACTTGGTATAAACAAATATATTTTCAATGTCCTAATACAAATAACAAAGAATATCTTAACAATGTGAACATTTTCTATTTCTTTTCTTTTGTTTATAATGTTATTAAAAAATGGGACTTAAAGTAAAGCTATATCTGCTTTCTAGGGATGGCTAGAATGGAAACTTTCTGTTACTTGTTTGTTTGCTTTTACAAATACTTTTTAGTTCAGTAGGAACCATAGAATTCAATGGGTCACATCCTTGCATTTTGCAGGTGAGGCAGCTAAGGCCCAGAGAGAGGGTGTGTCTTCCCCAATGCTCATGGTCACCAATTCCTGCACCTACCTGGAGAAAATAAACAGGATCTTATTATACCCAGTATCTCCAGATTCCAGGCCAGTGCGTTTAAATAGTAGGCATCCAGTAAATCAAATTAATTGAATTATAACTTAACTTGGAGGACTTGCCTTCCCTGCCCTGTCTGCCCCTGAGTGCCTGGTGCTGGCTTTGACCCTAACTAGATATTAAACAGGAGGAGTGGTATAGGGTAAAGTTTGGAACAACAAGTTTTCCTTTAGTGTATAAAAATTCTATGATTGCCAAATGTATGAAAACTTTGATTGAAACTACTTCTCTCCCTGAGATCAAAGCTATATATATATATATATATGTGTTGCATTGTTTTATTTATGTATCTTCTCAGCCCTTTTGGGTAAGGGATGGGGAAGAGCTGTTTGTGATGAGAAAAGAATAACTGTATTGAATTAATTCTATGACTCGTGTTTTTCACACTTTTACACATATCCGGAATTGACAATATCTTAAAACACTGGTGTCTCCATGGAGTTGTGGTGCGGTTATCGTTGCCTGTGAATATGTGACTTTGGTTGTTATTACTGGGGACCTGCCCAGATGATGGCAACCACTTAATATCTGAGTCAACAAATTATGGACACAATTGCAGAAAGAAGACAATGTTCTGGTTGTCTGAAATTATCTTTGACATCTGATAAAATCAAGACAGGCCCAGTAGTAAAACTTGCAGACTTAGTATAATCCAAGAAGAAAATTCCAGCAACTGAACTGTGGCACGCTTTTAAGAGCTGCTGCATCCCCAGGGTTCTGCAGAACATTGAGTATTTAGAAAACCCAAAAGGACACCATTGACTGTGAAAAGATGGACACTGAATACCAAAAAGATTTGAAAATATCTAAGCATTTTATTTTGCTTGTATTTTCTCTTTTACACATGCATAAGAGGGATATATATTTTAAAATCCATGTGTAAAGACTCCAAAAGCTCTGTGTATACACTAAATGTGTAATGATTTTGATGACTAAAAACATTAGGTTCTGTAAACCTAAAACTGTTGTAATATAGGTTTTTTTTAAAAAAAGAAACATTGGGTAATAGTGCAATTGAATAAATGTTTATTTTCTAGTGGTACATAAAGTAATGTCCTTACAGTTGATGATGACTCAGATGCAATGAAATATGGGTATTTCATGCTTGATTCTGAGTCATTTTGCTACTACAATCAATAGACAACAAGATCCCCAAACAAGTGATAGGAATAGCAACTTTTTTGTTTTTATTTTTATTTTTTTTGAGACGGAGTCTCACTCTGTTGACCAGGCTGGAGTGCAGTGGGAGGATCTCAGCTCACTGCAAGCTCCGCCTCCTGGATTCAAGTGATTCTCCTGCTTTGGCCTCCCGAGTAGCTAAGACTGCAAGTGTGCACCACCACGCCTGGCTAATTTTTGCATTTTTAGTAGAGATGGAGTTTCAGTATGTTGGTCAGGCTGGTCTCAAACTGCTGACGTCAGGTAATCTGCCTGCCTCGGCCTCCCAAAGTGCTGGGATTACAGGCATGAGCCACCGCACCCAGCCTCATAGCAACTTTTAAAATTTAATTTTATGTTAATGGTTTTAGGGAAAAAAAAAATCTGACTCCTTACTTATTTTTGCACCAAATGAAAAAAGTCATAATAAAAGGAAAACTATGAGGTTATAAACTGTTCTGTGACCCAATAATAAGTGAGTATGTGTCTGTGTTTAATGACTTTCCATACTCAGAAGTCACATTGAGTATTTGTTTACCATAAAGAAGGCAGATCTTGGCCGGGTGCAGTGGCTCACACCTGTAATCCCAGCACTTTGGGAGGCCGACGTGGGTGGATCACCTGAGGTCAGGAGTTCGAGGCCAGCCTGACCAACATGGTGAAACCCCGTCTCTACTAAAAATACAAAAATTAGCTGGGTGTGGCGGTGCATGCCTGTAGTTCCAGCTACTCGGGAGGCCGAGGCAGGAGAATCACTTGATCCAGGAGGCGGAGGTTGCGGTGGGCCGAGATGGCGCCATTGCACTCCAGCCTAGGCAACAAGAGCAAAATCCATAAAAAAACAAAAAACAAACAAACAAAAAAAACCAAGAAGGCAGAAGATCTCATGGGCTCATGGGTCCAGGTCCTTGGGTTGAATTTTGAAAATTTACCTAGTTTAGTGAGAGAAAAGGTATCTTGACATGATTCAGTTGACTTTTAACATACTTCGGGTGTAAATGAAGAGTAGCTTTGATAATTCCAGTTTTCTAAATATAAAATGTGTTCTCCATAGATATGACTTTACTAAGATGAGGGTATTCCTGTTCGTCTGCATAGGCTTTACCTGCAATTTATAATGGCATCTACATTCATAATATTAATATAATTTTTCATCAAAATCGGAAGAGTGTGACTTTTGTGATAATGTAAAATGATAAAAACCTGCATGTCTGAAGTTGTCCTTGGAGATCTCTTTTGCAGTGTCACCAGAATATCTGGTTTGATGCTGTGTATTTCACCATTACTCAGCATGTGGGTGACTGCTGGCTGCTCTGCTCATCAGGGATGCTTGCTTTTCAAACAGCCTTTGGGAAACTGACAAGTGATGACATATATTTATCTTTAGATCCACAATTTAGTGATTGTTACTTGTAAAAACCCCTTTTCATGGTCATCCACTCAGCAAATATTTATTGTGTATTCACTGCAAGCCATGCACTAACTTACAATTATCTTACAAACAACATAGCTGACTAAATCAATATTTATATTAGAGTTAAAGATATCAAGCCTTAGAAAAAGCTGATTTAGTTATCATAAGAGAAGCTGTGACCAGTATGTTTGACATCTGTACATACAGATAAAATATTGTTGCCCACACCAGGGTGATGTGATAAGTGGTCAAATTCCCATTAATTCAAAATTCTTATCCGATAGTTTCCTAGATTGCCTAAACTGTTCCCCTTTAGTCTCATTTTTTTGGTAATTTTTGGCAAGGTTTTCTAACCAGCAGTTTATGGAAATCTATGTTCCACAATCCTAGAGAATTCATCATTAGATCTGCAATATGAGAAATATTAAAGGGAATTTTTCAAAGTGAAGATTTTTTAAATTAATAGTTGAGGGTGCAGAAGTGTAGGAAGGAATGAAGAGGAGCACAAAATTTTATATATACTACATATACATATACACACTGAATTAACATCTACTTTTAAAAAATAACAATTATAATAATAGCTAGTAGGGTGGAAAAGTGTAGAAGTAAAACATGGAAATAATTGTGAAAAGGGCAGTAGGATGATAAACGGATTCAGTGAGTGAAGATTCCGGATCGCTTCTCGAAGCTACACTAGAAGTAGGACTTTTGATTAAGCGACAATATTAAGTCAAGGATAAATACTGAATCTGTAGGGCAATCACTGATCAAATTAAAATAATTATGTATATCTATGTACACATTATGGAAATAAATGAATAAATGTTTATTTATACACATAAAGAGTGAAAAGTGGAATTCTAAAACCAACCAACCAACAAACAAAAAAACCCAAAAGAGAGGAAGCAAATCTCAAGTGTCGTGTCGTTACCAAACAATAATTACATGATTATTAGAGAGATCTGACATATTGAAAAGGGTAACAGAAGAGAAAATGGAATGATTTAAAATTATCTGGAGAACAGGCGCGGTCACCGCGGAACGCTGACATCAGCCTCCTGCGGCCCGGGCGGCTGCGCCCCGCGAATTCCCAGCCGTAGCAGCTGCGGGGCGCAGTGCGGGTGGCGGAGCGGCCGCCCCGCGCGAGGAGGAGCGTGTCCAGCGCAGCCGGGATTCGGAGAAGGGCGGCAGTCTCGAGGTCCTTGCCCGTGGCGACCGTGACATCCGCGTAGACTCGCCCTTTAACACCCGCGACGCCCCGGGGACCGGCCCGGGTCGGCGGTGGCCGCGGGGCTGTGAGGGCGGAGACGAGGTCCCGCAGGTCGGCGAGTCGCAAGGCCGCCAGGGGGCCGCGTGTCGGTCCGTCCCTCCAGCGTGGGGCCGCCCCCAGCCCGCTTCCTGTTCCCCTCCCCGCCCGGCAGCCTCCGGACCCCTGGTCCCGCAGCCAGGCGCCCTTTTCCTTCTCCCGTCCCCGCCCGGTCGCCGACAGGGCGCGCGGGAGGAACTGCCTGGGCAGGACGCCCCCTGCGTAGGTGGGCGGGTGGGAGCGGTGCCCGGGGCCGCCAGTCCTGGGGGGCGCTCGCGGGTGTCGGGGGAGGGTGTGGCCGGGCTCGGCGCTGGCCGGGTGGGAGGTGGTCGTTGGGCGTCTGATCCCGCCCGCCCCGCCGCCGCCCGGGTTTAAATGTCTTGCTCCCTCGGAGCCTCCCCAGTCCCTGCGCGCCGCGGGACCCCCACTCTGGAGCCACCTCTTTCCCAGAAGACGCCGCCAAATTCGAGGGCGCGAGCCCGGGAGGGAGCCACTCGCCCATCCCCTTTCTGTGGGCGGCTCCAGATGCCCCTCTGAAGGCCCAGGTCGTGACCGGAGCCACCTGAGTGTCCTCTGCAAGGGGGTTCAGGCCTTCACGCAGGGGGCGAACTGCGGCGAGCAGTTCTGGATTTCTGCTCTCGGCCCCGCACCACCCAGCAGCATTTTGTTCTCGTTTTCAGATATATTTGTGTGTCTCTCGATTTTCTGTTACTCTCCGTAAAGGGGAAACCAAGTTGCAACAAATTGTAAAGACTGAAATCATACTATGTTCTCTGCTAAAAGTGGACTCATACTAGAAATCAGTAACGGAAAGAGAAATAGAAAATTCATAATGTTTGGAAATGAAGCAACATACTTCTACATGATCCATGTGTTAAAGAAGACATCACAGTAAAATGTAGATAATCTAACTGAATGGTAATGAAAATACAATATAGTAATACTAGTTCCTTGCTTACAAGGAACATTATTGCTTCAAATGCCTATGCTGGAAGAAGTGATGAAAATCACTTAACAAAGCTTTTGTGGCAAGAAACTAGAAAGGAATAGCAAATTAAACAGAAGAAAGTAGAAGCAGCTAGATAACAAAGAACAGAAATCAATGATGGCAAATGTACTATGTGAAAAATTAACAATGGTGAAAATTGGTACTTGGAAAAACTAATAAGATGATTTTTTGTAAACAAACAAAAACCTGACACATAAAAAAGATTAAATATGGGTAGGGATGATAATGATCAGGGAAGTCCAGGAACATGAAACTGCCCAGAGAGTCAGCATAAATAGACAACGGCACGTGGTTAAGCAGCTCAACAGTGACTTGTCCTGCATTTTATTGATTCTTTTGGCTTTTCCCTTATGCAGACGATGGCTGCCACATCTCCAGACTTTACTTCTACTGACACTATTCATAGTGACACTCCGGTGTCAGCAACTTGCTCCTGCCACCCTGGATGCTTCCAAAAGCCAGACTCCTGTGCATCAGCCTTTGGCAGCAAAATGCAGAGCGTCCTTGTTTAAGTAGCTTGCTTCTGATTTGAAATCTTCTGAACGTGGATCTGATTGGTGGAACTTACACTCCAGCTGCAATTCCTATGTTCTTGAGTTCTCTTTCACTTAAGTTACTCTGTTAGCAGCTCATCACCTTTTGCCAGTTAGTAACTCATCTTGTTAAATTGTTCCTAATTCAAATTACAGGTGTGTTTCTGATTCCTGGCTAGATCCTGACTGATACACTTTCTTATCAAGATTAGCGCGTGTCTGATTTTGAACTGGACAGTCAGTCTTGGATTGACATTCTGTCTGGTATAAGCTAGGCAGAACTATAAATGCTATTTTTAATTTATGTAAAATTTTTATTAAAATAGTGAGTCATGTGCTCAGAAGTTATACAACTGAATGTAAAATGTGTATATTTATGTATCGTATACACATATGTTTATGTATCATGCTTTTTATAATTTTGTCTATGCATTTTTATCAAATGTATTATTTTGAACTCATTCTGTAATCCTCTTTCTACCTATGTTTCCAAATTTTACAAACGGGCACATTTTCTCTTTTATGGCACTCTACTCCCTTTTTCCAGCCAAGAGCATTAGAGATTTCAAGTTATATCGCCTCAAGTAAATCCTTCCTCTGCAGCCGTTGGAAATTTGTCAGGTAATAGCACTTTCCAGAACAAGACCAGACACAAAAGAAAATACATTCTATGATTCCATTTATTTGAAGTCCAATAACAGGCAAAAGTCATTAGATGTTCTGGGGATTAAAGGAGTGATGGTTTTTATGTCAACTTGATTAGGCTCTAGTCTCAGCTGATTATTCAAACACTGTGTTGCTATGAAGGTATTCTGTAGATGTGATTAACATCTGCAGTTAACTTCAAATAAATGGGATTATCCTCTATAATCTGGTTGGGCCATTCCAATCAGTTGAAAGGCTTTAAAAAGAGTTGAAGTTTCCCTGACGAACAAGAAATCTCATCTCTGGATTGGGGGTCAGTTCCTACCCCAGAGTTCCAGCCTGACCTCCTGTCGCCTGCCCTGTGGATTTCAGACTTGCCCAGGAACCCTCACAACTCCTTGCTGTATATGTATCTTACTAGTTCTGTGTTGGAGGAAGAGTTTGACTGATACAGGTGGGAAAGTGAAGAGGCACAAGGGAAATTTCTTGAGTGACAGAAATGTTCTATAACTTCTTCCAGCAGTGGCTACCAAGATTATAACAGGCTGGGTGCTGTTACAGGCTCATGTCTGTAATCCCAGCACGTTGGAACGCCAAGGCAGGAGGATCGCTTGAGCCCATTAATTGGAGACCAGCCTAGGCAACATGGTGAAACCCTGTTCTACAAAAAATACAAAAATTAGCCAGGCATGGTGGCAGGTGCCTGTAGTCCCACCTACTTGGGAGGCGGGATGATCACTTGAGCCTGGTAGTTTGAGGCTGCAATGAACTGTGAACCATGATTTTACCACTGCAATCCAGCTGGGACAACAGAGCAAGACCCTATCTCAAAAAAAAAAAAAAAAAAGGAAGGATTGTAAAACAATTTTAGGATTTAGTTTCATCATCTGTATTAGAACAAAAAACCTCCCTACCACTAATCATACATAAACATTAATTTGATATGAACCATAGACCTAAATATGAAAGTTACATTATAAAGTTTTTAGGAGGAGAATTTGGAGAATATCTTGTCTGCAATATAGAAAACTAGACACATGATTTAAATAGACCTTCGACAAAGGGAAGTATACAGATGGCCATTCCACAGGGACACAGTACTCAACATAATTAATCACGAGGGAAACAAATGGAGACCACGATAAAATGCCAACACACAATACTGAACAGGGCTAAAATTTAAAATATGAACACTACCAAGTGTCAGTGAGGATGCAAAGCAAGACCGCTCATGATGCTAGTGAGAGGATAAAATGGCGTAATCACTTTGGCAGTTTCTTATAAAAGTAAACATGTTCCTGACCTATAATTCAGCAATTCCAGCTCTCAGTATTTACCCAGGAGAAATAAAACACATGTCCGCAAAGAGACCTTTACCAGAATGTTATCACCATTTTATTCACAGCAGCTCCAAATTGGTAACAGCACACACATCCATCAACACAAACGTGTAGTATATTTGTCCAATAGAATACTCCTCAGCAATGAAAGACAAACCATGGATAAAGCAACAGAATTAATGAATTTGAAAAGCATCGTGTTCTGCAGAAGAAGACACTAAAGAGCACATAAGGTGTGATTTCCCCTCCCACCACTAGATTGTCTTTGTCTTTGTCAGGAAATAGTTCATGGATAAGTGTGGATCTACTTCAGGATTCTATTCTGTTACTAGGATCTATATATCTGTTCTTATGTTAGTACCACGCTGTCTTGATTGCTATAGTTTTCTAGTAAGTCTTGAAAGTAATGTGATCCTCTAACCACGTTCATCTAAAGATTATTTTGATTGTTCTGTTTCTTTCAGTGATACATTTTTAATTACTCTAAGTTTTGTCGGGTTTTACTTAGATTCTAAAATTAATCACTGAAGTTGTAATTCATATTTATAATAAATAACATATATCTTTAGTTTCTAGCATGGTAATGGGCATAAATTAAATGTTGATTTCCATATCTTTTTTTTTCTACTCTTCCCTTCCCCCAAATCTAAGACTTGCATAGGAAAAAAACAGCCTTTCCTTTCGTGGGTTACATTGCATTATAATTTAACTTTGAGAAAAGGAGGGAACTAAAATGAGCAGGAGAGAGAATTTCACTATAAATTTTCAGTTTCCCAGTAGTCATTTTAAAAATCTTATGACTATAGGATTCCATAATTCATATAAACAATTTCTTATTTAGCTGTCTTTGTAACCAAATTTACAACAGGTGCTCACGTCCCTTTGCCTTCTCAAACATGCTAGCTAACTCCAGATGCCATGGGGGAATTAAAGTCCTAGACCTGGCTGAGCACCGAGGCCACCTGGAGATTGTTTTACCATCTGTCAGCCTTCACTTCAGACCTCTGTATCTGTTTTTTTTTTTGAGACGGAGTTTTGCTCTTGTAGCCCAATCTGGAGTGCAGTGGCAGGATCTTGGCTCACTGCAACCTCTGCCTCCCGGAATCAAGCGATTCTCCTGCCTCAGCCTCCTGAGTAGCTGGGATTACAGGCACCACCACCCACCTGGCTAATTTTTTATATTTTTAGTAGAGACGGGGTTTCGCCATGTTGGGCAGGCTGGTCTCAAACTCCTGACCTCAGGTGATCCGCCCGCCACGGCCTCCCAAAGTGCTGGGATTACAGGCGTGAGCCACCATGCCTGGCCCTATATCTCTATTTTTTAAGGACCTTAGTAATCTAGGTATATTCAGACTTTGAGGAACCAGAGCCTGGAATTGCCTGGCCTTAAAGACTCAGCTCATGGAACATTGAGGAGAAGCTGGCAATGCCCAGTAGAGCACACCAATTCCCATAAAGGAAAGAAAGACTTTGAAGATCCTTACTCCTGAATGGTGTCCCACCCGCCCTTAAGTTAGCTTTGAAAATAGGGATGCAATATGCCGAATCGACCTTACCCCAGAGCGGCTTTCTCAAGCTGGCATAAATATCAGAAAAAGGGCTGCTTTCCTGCCCTGCCGCTGTCCCCTGGCTCCCCAACAGCTCCTCTTCACTCTTTCCATCTGCAGAAGTCCCAGGAGGCAATCAGCACAACAGCCTTGCCCCGTCCTTCAATCCTCCTTGGATTTGCTCCTGTTATTCCTTCTCCCTGAAATCCCCACCTCCCCACTCCATCACCGCCTGTCAGATCATTTCTGTGAAGACCTGATTTAAATGGCATTTCCTCCCTAAGCCATTGTGACTGTCTAGGTCTGGATTTTCCAGCTGTGTTCAGAATCCATGCATTTGGTTCCATTGTCGTGCTTTGAGGAAAGCCCATGTGTGCTGAAGTTTTGGTTTTCACACTGTTTGCTGCTCTCAGTGTCTTCACTTGGAATTCATAGTTCCCTCCTCCATGCACTCTGGCACTTTGGCTATGTCTCTGTGTTGATGATAATTCCGGGCCTCTGTCCCAGCATCTGGGTGGCCCTCCGGCTCTGAAGCTGTCTTGAGGACAGGTATTGATTTTTATTCCCTGCACGTTCTCCTGGCATTCACCCCAGAGAAGAGCAGTGTGATATTATTCCACAAATCACTTCTGCCTCCAAAACTGCTAGTGCCCTCACTGTTTCACTTTACATTTAGCCATGTGGAGAAATCTAAGTAGGAATTGTTTTTATAGTGGTGCACTCTAATGTTAGTACTTGCTGTGGGTTGAATTGCATCCCCACCATTCATTTGTTGAAGTCCTAACCCCCAGTACTTCAGAATGTGACCTTATTTGGAGATAGGGTTGATGCAGATGCAGATGTAATGAGTTAGGTTAGGATGTGATCCTAATGGGGTAGAGAGAGCAGGGTGGGCTCTTAATCCAATATAACTTGTGTCTTTAGAAAAGAAGAAATTTGGACACAGAGACAGAAAAAGGGGAGAACTCCGTGTGGACAGGAAGGCAGAGGTTCAAATGATGCATTTACAAGCCCAGGAACACCAGAGATTGCCAGGAAACCCCCAGATGCTGGGAAAGAGGCATGTAGTGGCGTCTCTCTCACAGCCCCCGGATGGAACCAACACTGCAGACAGCTTGATCTCAGCCTTCTGTCCTCCAGACTGGGAGGCAATAAATTTCTGGTTTTCAAGCCATCCAGTTTGTGGTACTTTGTTCTGGAAGCCCCAGCAAACTAACAATGAACTCAATCAATGGACACCCTTGCACCTTCACTATCTACAGCTATAGACCCTTAGTATTGTAATCTGGAATCTCTAAAAATAGTTCATGTGTTCTTTAGCTTGTCCTTCTTAGGGAGATAAGTAAATTCACAACTTAGTTCTTTCTTTTTTTTTCTTTCTTTCATTTTTTAAAACCAGTAAGGTTAATCAACTATAGATTGTTCTTCTTTTATGTCTTGTCAAAGTTTTTGTGCCTGATAAACATTTACTTATCCTTCAAGACCAAGTATTTGAATTAAAATTCAGTGTGGCTACACATATCAGAGGCTTTAAAATAAGAATGATTTACACACAGAAAAGTTTGTTTCTCTCTCATATATAAGTCTGAATGTAAGTAATCCATGAAATCCTTGTAACCCAGGTTCTTTCTACCCTACTGGTCTGTCATCACTAGGACACTCATTCTCATGATTCAGTATGGCAACCATTGCTCCAGCCATCACATCTGCATTTCAAAGAGCATAATGTAGAGAATAACCAAGAAGAAAAGGGCACATTATATGAAGCATCTATCTTTTTTTCTTTTTTCTTTTTTTGAGATGGAGTCTCACTCTGTTGCCCAGGCTAGAGTGCAGTAGCGTGATCTCGGCTCACTGCAACCTCCACCTCCCAGGTTCAAACGATTCTCCTGCCTCAGGCTCCTGAGTAGCTGGGACTACAGCCATGTGCCACCACACCCAGCTAATTTTTTTGTATTCTTAGTAGAGACGGGGTTTCACCAAGTTGGCCAGGATAGTCTTGATCTCTTGACCTCATGATCCGCCCATCTTGGCCTCCCAAAGTGCTGGGATTACAGGCTTGAGCCACGGTGCCCGGCCGAAGCATCTACCTTTTAAGGAAGGATCCTAGTTGCTATCAAATGATGCTTCTGCTTATATCCTAGAATTAGCCACTTGGCTAGAATTTTATCACATGATCATACCCATGACACACAGTGAAGGCTGGGAAATGTCATGCCATGTTTGTTCTAAGCCATCATCCTCCCAAATAAAATCAGACATTTTATTAATGTGGAAGAAGACAGTGGTGAGTGGGAGAAAACAACTTATCTCAGCCACATCTAGTTAAGATTTAATCTTGGGAAATAATTTATTTTATAAATTATTGGTATTAGTGATATTCTGTATTAACCAGCCCAACATCTGTATTAGTTACTTGAATGCTAGTTACTAAAACCAGGAGATCCACAAATTTCAGTGTCCTAATGTAATAGATATTTACTGCTGATTCCTATAATAATCCAAGTATAGATTTCTTCTTGACAGGCAGTTTTCTTCCTCAATGTAATTCAGAGACAAAAGTTTCTTCCATTTCAGCCAACAGACAGGGGAAGAGTGCATGGAGCAGGCCACATTTCAAAGTCACAACCTAGAAGCAAACATATCACTTCCACTAACATCTCATTGGCTAGAACTCATCAGTCATCTGGCCACACCCAATGCAAGATGCCCAGGAAGAAGAGGAAAATAATTTATCTAAACAAGGAGCTATGACTGCCACAATATTTATCTCTCTTGGAGGAAATTGTAGCATCTATGGGTCACCTGCTCATATAGCAATGTTGCTTGGGCCTTAACCCAGAAAGCAGCACCTTCACCTCTCTATAAGAACTGGAAGTATGCTGAAATCAAAGATAGTAGTGGGAAATTGGATGCTTGAAGAAAAATGTGAAAATTTATCTAAAAATGAACCTCTTGCAATCATAAAAATAAATTATCCTGCTAGGATGGGAGAGGGAGAGGATATTGACATTCTTTGATGTTTCCTTTGAGTATGAAAAATTCACTAGCCATTGATGTAATGAGTTGTTTTTATTTTTCCTTTTAAGGGATTTGTCCATTTTATTTAAACTTCAAAATGTATTGACAGAACATTATAGAGATGAGCAGTAGAGACTGGGGTAACTGGGATTTATGTTCAGAAGTGGGTGCACACCTTCTGCCAGGCCAGTAGTGTAGCGAGTTGAGACCATCTAGTCAGCAGTTGGGCTGGATTCAAATTCCTCCAGGGTGGGCTAGTTACTGTGACCTCCTGCTTAGTGTGGAGCCTGCGGTGCCGGCAGGTTTTCCTGTGTCACTTCTTCATTCTCAGCAGCTGGTATCACGGGCAGGGGTCTCGTGCCATGCTCAGGGCCCTCCCGCAGCAGCTGTGTAACTGATGGATTATTTCTGTTGAGATATCCTACAAACAGTCACAGCTCCTGTTGCCTTCTCCATCGGATTACATTTGTGGAAATCTACTGTTCATCTCCACGACCCACGTGGCTTTTAAGGTATCCAAAGAAGCAAGGAAAATGAGCAACAGTGGGAACTGCTAACCTGCCTGTCTCGAGGGTTTGATGACACTGCTCACCTCTCCTGTCTCCTCCATGGATGACGTGTTGCCTTTGGTTTACTCTCAGGGATGAGGTAGTTCCAGGAACCTTTACTTGGGCCTTTCTTCCCTAGTAACAAAAATTCCTGGGTTCAGGAAACCAGTGTGCGGATTCCACCACTGGCTGAAAATTCCTATCCCACTAGTTGATAAATACATCCGTTATGGAACTGAGGAGTAACCACAGGTGGAGGCCATGGTCCCACTGAACAATCTTAACCTTGGGCCAAGGCAGCTTCTATCCCCAGACCTCCAAAGCCCCTGCTTCAACAGATGGGCCACACAGCATTTCTGATGTTGGGGATTCAAAATCTGCTCCGAACATGTAGACAAAATTCTCCAGAAAATGCATGTAGATATCTCCCTTCTTCCAGACTGTGGTCACAGCAGTAATTGATTTTGGGGACATGTGGGGAAGCTGAGGGAAAAGATACGTGATACATACCTGAGATGACATTGCAGCCTCGAAGGGCTTCAATCTCTCCCTCAGTCTAGGAGCTCAGAGTCGGGTCATTACTGGCTTATGTCTCATAACTATGTTAGAGACAATGGATCCTGTTGCCCATCAATTTCATTTCTAAGGACCCCCGATCAATTACCCCTCACCACGTATTCCTGTGGGTCATTCTCTAATTCCCATCCTGCCCGCATGGCATACTGGTGACTGCATGCACCTTGTCTCTGATGCCTGAGCCACCTGACCCTGCCACTCTTCACTGTCTCCTACTGTCATTGGCAGCAATAGAGGATGGCCAAGCACAGAGCTCTTTGAGGATGCTGTTGCCTCCTTTGCCTTTGCCAATGCTCTTTTTAAATGCTTTGATGAAGTGAGTGAGCTCTGCTTACTCCCAGCAGGCAAGATTAGGGATGGCTGAGCAGACTGCACATCATAGCTCCATCCCACCATGCCTGTCCTTATACATTCCGACTCCTTCCTCCCTCCCTTGGCAGTATGGCAAGGACATTCGAGCATTCTGACCTCATTATCTGGAAGCCATCATAGGGCCCAGAGTACCAACACCACTAGCAGGTGGTCTATCCAATACTTTAAACCCTAATCCATAGTGGGCTCTCTCATGTCAATGAATTCAGTCCAATCAAGACCTTTATTTTGCTCCTTAGTCCACTGCCTTGGACCCACTCCCACTCCTGCTGCCCAGGCTTTTGCCAGCATGGACCTGCAAAGTCCCATAAGCTTTCAGCATATAGTCACCTCCTCCAGGGCAGTCCTGGCAATGCTCTATCCTGGCTAATGACCTATCTTTAGATCTATCTTTTATTATGGGTTCCTAACTGTACAGCGAAGCAAGGTCCAGCAATTTTTTCACTGCACAGACCACCTCCTCCCCAGGCAAAAGGTGAATGTGAAGGACCAAACAAAAGTTATCCGTACATCAAGCTAACAATGGATTTTTACAAATAAATGAGAAAAATCTTTCGGGGGCCATGGATACATGTATATTACCCTGATCGCAGTGATGGTTTTATGGATATATACATGTGCCCAGACTTGTGAAATTGTAATCTTTAATTGGATGATGTTCATTGTAATATCAATTATACTTCAAAAAGCTGTAAGGAAATTTACAAACTAACATACCTAGGAAACTGAGCACAGTGTCCTTATCAATATGAAATATTAAATAAACAATTTATATTTCATAAAATATTACAAAGTCATAATGAGGAATTCTGGTAGGCTAAAAGAATTATATATAAAAGTATATTAAGATTCTTGAAATACAGAAGGGATAATTTAATTTTTTTCTTGACATTCTTAAACTCCAAATTTAAAATACTATCAGAGTGAAAAAAATTAAAGTCAAACGTAAAAATACCAAGAAAGGCAGAAGGTCCTTGAAATCAACGAGAAGACATAGTAAATGAAAGGCCACCAGAGGGCAGTGCAGGACTGCTTAGGACAACGACATTGTTCCCCACCTCCCCTATTTTTTACATTAAAATTTTATTTGACAAAAATTAGCAACTCAAATTGTAATTAAAATATCATTTGCTACATATTTAGGCAAACGCCCAGAAACCTACTTTATATTCTATTAGTATACTAATTAATTGTGACACTATTCTTAAAAAAAAACAGAAAATAATGAACTCATTGCAAATATAATACTAATAATTTTAACTCCTTAGTTCTCACATTGTATCATTTCAATACTTCTATAAGCTAGCATTCAGAACAAGTTTTATTATTTTAGAGAATTTTAAAGAAATATTTACTTGCTGTTATTATTTGATATAATTTGGAAAATAATGTAAATTCCCTATAAGAAACAAATATAATTATCCCCTAACTGGAAGATGTATCTCCTTACACATGCAGACATATAACATTATTAATAAATGAATGAATGAGTGAGGTTGGATTTTAATCAAACAAGCTATAAAAACCCCAAATGATGAAACAACTAACTGTAAGAGCTAAAACTAAAGGTCTTAGGAAAAAAATATAAGGGCAAATGTTTATGACCTTGGATTTGGATTAGTTTCTTAACATGTCATACAAAACACTAGCAGTAAAAGAAAAAAACAGATAAATTGGGCATCATCAAAATTAAAAACTTTTGTACATCAAAGGACACCATCAAGAGAGTCAAAACACCACTCACAGAATGGTAGGAAATATTGGCAAGTGATAAATTTGATAAGAATCTTGTACCCAGAAAATATAAAGAACTCTTCCAGTTTAAGTACAGAAACCCTAACGATTGAACCAAAAATGGGCAATGAACTTGAACAGACATTTCTCCACAGAAGATGTACAAATAGTAAGCAAGCGAATGAAAGATGATCAACATTAGATGTTAGGGAGATGAAAAGGAAACCAACAATGAGATACCACTCCACACCCACTGGGATGGCTATAATTAAACAGTAAGAACAAAACATAAAATAGCAACTGTTGATATCCATGGCCATCCCCACACCTGACCCTCATTGAAATATAAATGCAGGAGACAGAGTGAGACTTGAATATTACCAAAATTGCTTTTTAGCAGTGCTCCACAAGGGAGTTCCAAAACAAAGGAGTCTAAATAAAATGCAGGAGATGAAACCAAAACCTAAAGAGAAGACTTCAGAATTTCTGGAAAGGATTTTTAAAATGTATAGGCAATACACTGATGTAGATCCAGAGGCCCCTGAGAACTTAAAAATGGTAAATATAAGCTATATTAGCCAAAGCACTCTGGATATTCAGAAGAAACTACAGAAAACAGAGGAGACCCTGGGGATGCTGGTGTTTCAACTGGTTGACATTGTCCTTAAGATTTTCAGTGGCAGAATCAGGTCCAGAAAGTGAAACAATAAGCTGCCTTGCTGGCAGTGGCACTGACCCAGGAACTGACCCATGGTCCACAAGTAGGAAGACCTTGATTAAACATAGGCGGCCTCCCATCCCAGAATCCGAACCATGTAAGAAGACACCCCGCAATGGGACCCCACCAATATGCCTACTGTAAACAAGAGGGCCATTGGAAAATAGAACACCCCAACCAAAATAAAGCTCTTGAAGAAGATAGGCATCAGGCAGTGCACCAAATGCCTGAGATCACCAATAGGGATGAGGAATGTCGAAGCCTGGGCACTTGACTTTACTGATCATGTTAAGATTTTCCACATCTGGCCAGGTGCAGTGGCTCATGCCTATAATCCCAGCACTTTGAGAGGCTGAGGCTGGCAAATCACCTGAGGTCAGGAGTTCAAGACCAGCCTGCCCAACATGGTGAAACCCCATCTCTACAAAAATACAAAAATTAGCTGGGCATGGTGGTGAGCACCTGTAATTGCTACTCGGGAGGCTGAGGCAGGAGAATCACTTAAACCCGGGAGGCGGAGGTTGCAGTGAGCCAAGATCATGCCATCGCACTCCAGCCTGGGAGACAGAGCAACACTCTGTCTCAAAAAAAAAAAAAAAAAAAAAGATTTTCCACATGCAACCCCAGGTGACCATGATGACAGGAAATCATCTTTTGGATTTTCTGATTGATACTGGTGCTACCTATTCAGTTCATGATATTAGATTTTTTTCAAGTTAACTGAAAATAATGCTAATAACTAAGATCCCTGGAGAAACCTTGAAAAAGCCATTTCTCTAATCTTTAGATTACCAAATGGGCAAATCACACCTAAAACATGGTTTTTTAAATATATGCTTGAATGCCCTGTGTCACTGCTAGGATGGGACCTACTAACCAATCTGAATGCTAGTGACTTTTGCACCCGGAGGGAGGTACATTAAAGTGTCACCAGACAAGCATGAGCCCTCCAGGTGGTGCTACTTCAAGTCAAGGAACCCCAGTGGAGGTCCCTGAAGACATCTTATAAGACTGGATATGTGGGTGGATCGGATGGTGGGATGGGCACAGAGAACAACACCTATGTGTGTTAAAGTTCTTTCCGTGTCGAGAGTTACAAACTTGAGACAGTATCTACTGAAGGAAAGTTACAGATTTCCTTCCTTCTTTCCTTCCTACCTTCCTTCCTCCCTTCCTTCTTTCCTCTCTTTTTCCCTTTCTGCCTTTCTCTCTCTCTCTCTTTCTCTCTTTATCTCTCTCTCCTTCTTTCCTTTTCTTTCTTTCTTTCTTTCTTTCATTAGTTCTTCTTTCTTTCAATATGGGGTCTCACTATTTTTCCTCAGCCATTGAAGAAACACAGTGGCTGGTCTGAAACTCCTAGCCTCAAGAGATCCTCCTGCCTCAACCTCCCAAAGTGCTAATATTATAGGTGTGAGCCACCCCACACAGCCTCGCTTTCTTAACTGCCATTTTGAATGGGGCCTCATCTGCCCATGCTGGTCTCCATATAATACCCCAATTTTGTTAATACAAAAGCAGGCACACAAGACTATTGACTTATGCGGGACTTAACAGCCATTAATTAGACTGTAGAAGATATCCACCTGCTGATGCCTAACACTTACGCTTTACTTACTATTCTCTCTAGAGACTTTAGCTGGTTTACTGTTGTGGACCTTAAGGATCCATTTTTTTTGCACATCTCTAAGCTCCAACTCTCAGGACGTTTTGCTTTTGCATGGGAAGATCTTGAGACTAGGGTCAAACAACATTGTTGGACTGTACTCTCTCAAAGTTTTAAGAATTCTTCTACTACTTCTGATGAAATCTTACCCAGAGATATAAGGATCTCCAATTAAAAGAAGGGTCACATCCTAGTTGCCAGAAAGGGTAAGGAAGACTCAGGTCAGAACACAATTTGGAACGTTAATTTTCTAGCTGAATAGGGCTACTAAAGTCTGCAAGAAAAAGGCCCAGATTTCCCCAGACTTCTGTTAAATATTTAAAATTTGAACTGTCACAAAGGTAGAGGAATTTATACCTTGATCCAAAAGAGGCACTGGTAAGAGTAGCAGTACCTCCTACCAGGAAACAATTGCACGGATTCCTAGGTATGACAGGGTTTTGCCATATCTGTATCCCCAATTTCGAACTGATAGCCAAGCCCCTTCAGGAAGCTTTTTAAAGGAAGAGACAGTGAGCCTCTCAATTTGACTCACGAATGCCATAAGCCCTTCCAAGTTATTAAATAAAAGTGACAGACTCATTGTTCCTGCTCTAGGTCTTTCAGACATTAGAATGCCTTTTGACCTGTTTGTCAATTAAAGACAAGGGATTAATTTTGAGACATTAACTCCAAATCTAGGTAATATGAGAAGATCCAATGCCTGTTTATCAAAGCAACTGGACATAAGGGCTGAGGGATGACCCATATGCCTGGGGGTGATAGCAGCCACCTAGGATTTACTACAAGAAGCAGAAAAGGTCATCTTGGATCAACCCATTGCTGTACACACTCCCCACTGTGTACTTCCTCTATCAGAACATAAAGGAGGATATTGACTTACTTTTGGGAGGCTAGGAAAGGACCAAGCCTTACGAGACACCCAATCAGGACATGAACTAATAATAAAAGGGGTACAACCCAGAGGCTCTGGACTCGCAGAAAACAGGTAAATTGAACGTACTTTGCTGAGAGCCACCAGGAATTTCAGGGATTTTGTTGGTATTTATGGACATTTTCACTGAATGGATGGAAGCCTTTCCCCATTAGTTGGAAAAGTCTTCTGAGATTGTAACTGCTCTATTAAAAGAAATAGTTCCCCAATTTGGGCTACCCACGTCTACACAAAGAGACAGTAGAAGAGCCTTTATAACAAAAATAACCTCAAGAAGTCTCACTGCATAGACATTCATTGGAAATTATATGCTTCTTGGCAACCACAATCTACTGGCAAGACAGAAAAGATGAATCATACTTTTAAAAAGACTGCAGCTAAAATTCATCAGGAGATGAATTTACCTTGGGATGAGGTCTCACCCATTGCTCTGCTTCAGATGAGAGGGGCCCCTTGAAGCAAGCTCTAATTGAGCCCCTCTGAACTGTTATATAGAAGACCCTTCCTATGCTCAAAGGATGGATTGGGGTACCTGGAGGGAAGCTGAACTAAAGAATTAGATGCTGTCAGGTGTGTTCAATCATTGGAAGTCTCTCTCACTGCTACACATGAGTTCACTTCTAGCAGGTTAATGTTGCCCACAGATATTCCTCTGTACCACCTCTGTCTTGGAGACTGAGTTTTATTAAAGTCCTAGAAGAATGAACATCTGGAAGATCAGCTTTGTCCTTGTTGGACCAGGCCTTATGAGGTGCTAATGGTGACCAGTTCTTTAGTCTAATTGAAAGGAGTCAAGCTGTGAATCCGTCATACCCATGTTAAGCTGATCCTAGAATAGTCATTGGACTCATGGCACCTTGTATGCAGAAACACCTCCAGGAATGGAAACCACGTGGTAGAACACCATAGCCAGCATCATCCAAACCTCAGTTGGCAGTAGGCAGTACACACCAGATACTGACTCTTCCAAATGGACCAATAAACCTGGTCCAACTTCACACTGGTGTTAGGAGACCACCCACCTAAACATAAGCAATGAACTGCTTTCAGGTTCTTGCTTTACTTCTTGGCTCACTTGCTTGTCTTCTAATTCTCCACCTACTCATGACTTACTGTGTATTGCCTGATTGCTTTCTCTGCAAACAGTGCTAACAGATCTTTCCTTAAGTCACCAAACATGATCGCTTTCTTTCTTTTTTTTTTTTTTGTTGTTGTTGCACCTTCTCATTGATCATAATCTCCAGGGCCCTCTCTGACTGTCTCAGGCCCCTAGGGTGGAGTCTTCTCTGTGTCCACTCCCACCTCAGCCAGTGCTTGCCCCTGTTGGTAGCGGGAGGCTGCTGCCCCTCATGGAAGGAGATGGAGTAGAGGGCCTGTTGACCAGCT
The DNA here is from genome assembly GCF_028885625.2 of Pongo pygmaeus. Lineage (NCBI taxonomy): Eukaryota > Metazoa > Chordata > Mammalia > Primates > Hominidae > Pongo > Pongo pygmaeus. The sequence goes on from NC_072373.2 coordinate 9,114,590, forward strand.
CCCTGTAGATCTCCTGCCTTGAGTTCAATAAAGGCAGTGCCTGCCTAGTAGACAGTAGAAAGCACTGGAGCTTTGCCTGGGCATTGTTGGACTGGTTCTGCTCCCTGACTGCACACATATCCTTGTGTCACAGATGTCCACCTTGGGAGGAGAGCAGATGGGAGTCTGAGGGCCTAGGATTGACATGGGGGCAGATAGGAGTCTCTCCAGCACTCTCTGCCATCCCTCATATGGGGAAGAACATGAAAAGGACCACCGGGGTTACAATCACCACCAACATGCTCTTGCCAGAGCAGGCCCTCCCCTCAGGTTCCCTTTCCCCCACACTCAGGCGGAGGGTGTGGGTCTGTCCAAGTGGGCTCACAGGCATGGCCTGGATTGGACTGGTTTGCTTTGTTCCACCCTGGGCTACCTTTGACCTCCTGACAAGTGGCCAGAGGAGCTCTTAGAAAATCCTCTTTTATAGCCTAAATTGGTGGGCAGAGGTGGAAGATTGTGGAGACTTTTGAGCAAAAAGCATGTTCCTAAACTGGAACAGAATTGAACCTCAGTAAATGAAAGAAGTAGACGGCTTTCACCTCACCATATTGTTCCCAGGGATACTTTGACCTCCATAGTGAATATTACTGGAGGTCAAAATAAAACTGGTACTGGTGAAAGTTGCACATGGTAAAAATTACCATTGACAAAAAATTGGTGGGAGATAAATACTTTTAAAAATATTTGATATGCATTATTTGACCAAAAGTGCTTAACAAGATAGAAATAATAACTCCTTGGGACAACTTAAAAGGCAGAATCTATAGTCAGCAAATCATGATGTGTAAGAGAAGTCAAGTTATTTATATAAAACATAATTGATCTTCATACAGACATTTTCAGTAAATTCCAAATAAACTGAATCAATAAATTGTAATGAACAAATTATAACTGGTTTACTGTGCTGTATTAATCCATTTTCACACTCCTGATAAAGACATACACAAGACTGGGCAATTTACAAAAGAAAGAGGTTTAATGGACTTATAGTTGCACATGGCTGGGGAGGCCTCGCAATCATGGTGGAAGGCAAAGAAGAGCAAGTTACATCTTACATGGATGGAGGCAGGCAAAGAAAGAGCTTGTGCAGTAAAACTTCTTTTTATGAAGCCATCAGGTCTCATGAGACTTATTCACTCTCACAAGAACAGCACGAGAAAGATCTGCCCCCATGATTCAATTACCTCCCACCGGGTTCCTCCCACAACACATGGGAATTCAAGATGAGATTTTGGTGGGGACACAGCCAAACCAAATCATTCCATCCCCAGCCCCTAGCAAATATCATGTCCTCACATTTCAAAACCAATCGTGACTTCCCAATAGTCCCCAAAGTTTTAACTCATTTCAGCATTAATTCAAAAGTCCACAGTCCAAAGTCTCATCCGAGACAAGGCAAGTCCTTTCTGCCTGTGGGTCTGTAAAATCAAAAGCAAGTTAGTTACTTCCTAGATACAGTGGGGGTATAGGTATTGGGTAAATACAGCCATTCCAAATGGGAGAAATTGGCCAAAACAAAGGGGCTAGAGGCCCCCTGCAAGTCCGAAATCCAGTGGGGCAGTCAAACCTTAAAGCTCCAAAAAAATGATCTCCTTCAACTACATGTCTCACATCCAGGTTATGCTGATGCAAGAGGTTGTTCCCATGGTCTTGAGCAGCTCTGCCCCTGCGGCTTTGCAGGATACAGCCTCCCTCCCAGCTGCTTTCATGGGCTGGCATTGAGTGTCTATGGCTTTTCCAGGTGCATGATGCAAGCTATCAGTGGATCTACTATTCTGGGGCTGGAGGACAGTGGCCTTCTTTTCACAGCTCCACTAGGCAGTGCCCCAGTAGGGACTCTGTGTGGGGGCTCCAACCCCATATTTCCCTTCTGCACTGACCTAGCAGAGGTTCTCATGAGGACCCTGCCCCTGTGGTAAACTTCTTCCTAGAGATCCAGGCATTTCCATATATCCTCTGAAATCTAGGCGGAGGTTCCCAAACCTCAATTCTTCCTTCTGTGCACTGGAAGGCTCAGCATCACATGGAAGCTGCCAAGACTTGGCACTTGCACCTTCTAAAGCCACAGCCCGAGTTATACCTTGGCCCCTTTTAGCTATGGCTAGAGCAGCTGGATGCAGGGCACCAAGTCCCTAGGCTGCACACAACAGGGGGACCCTGGGGCCTGCCTACAAAACCATTTTATCCTCCCAAGCCTCTGGGCCTGTGAAGGAAGGGGCTGCGGCAAAGGTCTGTGACATGACCTGGAGACGTTTTCCCCATTGTCTTGGTGATTAACATTCAACTCCTCATTACTTACGCAAATTCCTGCAGCCTGCTTTAATTTCTTCTCAGAAAATGAGCTTTTCTTTTCTATCACATTGTGAGGCTGCAAATTTTCCAAAATTTTATGCTGTATTTTTCTTTTAAAACTGAATGCCTTAAACAGCACCCAAGACACCTCTTGAATGCTTTGCTGCTTAGAAATTTCTTCTGCCAGATACCCTAAACCATCTCTCTCAAGTTCAAAGTTCCACAAATCTCTAGGGTGGGGGAAAAATGCTGCCAGTCTCTTCGTTAAAACATAACAAGAGTAACCTTTGCTCCAGTTCCCAACAAGTTCCTCATCTCCATCTGAGTCCAACTCAGCCTAGATTTCATTGTCCATATCATTATCAGCATTTTGGGCAAAGCCATTTAACGAGTCTCTAGGGAGTTCCAAACTTTCCCACATTTTTCTGCCTTCTTCTGAGCCCTCCACACTGTTCCAACCTCTGTCCGTTACCCAGTTCCAAAGTCACTTCCACATTTTTGGATATCTTTTCAGCAGTGCACCACTCTACTGATACTGATTACAGTATTAGTCTGTTTTCATGCTGCTGGTAAAGACATACATGAGAATGGGCAATTTACAGAAGAAAGAGGTTTAATGGACTTACAGTTCCACATGGCTGGGGAGACCTCACAATCATGGTGGAAGGCAAGGAAGAGCAAGTCACATCTTTTGTGGATGGCAGCAGGCAAAGAGAGAGCTTGTGCAAGGAAACTCCACCTTATAATAACATCAGATCTCATGAGACTTATTCACTATCACAAGAACAGCATGGGAAAGACCTGCCCGCATGATCCAATTACCTCCTACCAGGTCCCTCCCATAACACATGGGAATTTAAGATGAGATTTGGGTGGGGACACAGGCAAACCATATCATGTGCTATATTTAAAAAGTATTAAATAATTAAAAGTACTATTGAAGTTTACTCTCAAAGTTGCTCCTCAACAAACTTAAAATATTGGTATAATTCTGACGTCAATGTTTATGAAGCAGAGATTGAAAATATTATGAGGGATGGAAGTTCTCCGAGGTAAAGTGGCTGGGTCAGAATAGCAGGGTCAATGGAAGGGCAGCATTGGCAAGGCCCGATTGACTTCTGTCATTTTAAATGTGACACAGAGATGACTATGTAAGTTATCCTGTGATCGAATTTGTAAGCAGCTGTATTAATGAGGTTACATTGAATAAACAATTTCAGTGGCATAACACTGTATTGTGCACCCCCCTGGCATGGCTAGATGGGTGCCCAGGTTGGAGAGGCAGCTTTCCTCCCTGTGGTCATCCAGGAACCCAGAGTGTTTCCTTCTTGTGCCTTCACCATTCCTGTGAATGGTGATCATGCAAACTGGGTCATTCTTGTCATACCCAGCTAAAACAGAGTCCAGAGACCAGAGGGAAAAAGCACTCAGGGAATATAACGTTGTTCTGAGAATGTAATTCTTGGCAAGCCCAGCTGCTGAAACTGCCAGCAGTGACCTGAAACCAGTTTTCTATTAGTTTCTACAATGACCTGCCAGGAAGCTAAGACTAGTTTTACCCACCACCACCGCTCACCAATTAGAGGATGCCAATTCCCTAAAATTTTACTCATGCCGATGACCTTATTTTCAAAACAAAACATAACATAGCTCTTTTTATAAAACCTCCAACCTTCTCTTTGTTCTTGGACATTCTGAAGAGCACTTGGACTATGTGTATTCCCTGAACTGCAATTTGTGCTTTCCCAAATAAAACATTTAAATTTACAGATTTACCAATATATTTTATTTTGACTTTGATATCTGGGGCCTCATCCCTACTTCCATCCATCAGCAGAAGAAGAAAGAGCACAAAGAAATATCCACAGGAGGATTTTATGGGCCTGGACTGGCAGCGGCTCACATCAATCCCACTCCTCTTCCATTGGCAAGAACTGGTCATGTGACCACGCAGAACACAAGAGAGCCTGGGAAATGTAGTCCAACTGTGTGTGCAGAGAAGCGGAGAATGGATTTTGATGGACGACTAGAGTTCTCTGCAACAGTAAACAACTTGTTTGGATTTACTGTGTTTCTCCAATTTTTATTGAGTGTCTGCTGTATTCTGAGCACTGTGCTAAGAGCTGGACAGAGAGCTAATTTAGCAGCATCTTGCCCTAGGAGAAGCTCTCAGTATATAAAGGGAGATAAGACATGGTATGGAGTGCCTGCTATCCTAAGAGACAGAACGATAAAGTGAAAGTCCTAGAAGTCCCATGAATTATTCTAGAAGGGGAAGCTGCCTGAAGAAGATAGTGATTGAGCTCCACTTTTAGAAAGAAAGCAGATTTGGTTGGTGGAGGGAGACAGCAGCAGCAGCTATGGAAGCATGTAATTTGTGTACAAGATGTATTAAACACTGCAGCAATTAAATAAGATTTTCAAAAACAATCGAATAGCATGGATTATGGCTCATATCAAGTGAGAAAAGTTACTGGGAATGTAAGTTGATCCCATGTTTGGAACAACTCTGTGTCTAAATTTAGATAAAAGTATACAGACATGTTGGGTAATAGTTCTCAAATTTTATAAAATATACTGTTTAAGTAATCAGAAGGATTCCATCAATGGGCTTTAGTTTGATATACTATTTTCTCTAAGCCAGATATACATAGTTGTGATGTTGGCCAGTCATTCTCGACATTTCCTAGCACTGCTGCCCCTTTTCCCCGACCTCCTACCCTGCTATGAGACTGTGACCTGGTCTCTATTTTCTGCCCTGGAATCTATGTGCTCAATAAATACTCCCTGAAATACCACACTTGGAAAGAGACCTCCTTTTTACAATGTGAAATGAAGAAACAATGACTTCCTCTCGAAGTTATCTTCCAAGCATTGATTCTTACAAAATTGGGATAAGATCTAACTGCAAGCCCATAGCGATGTCTAAATTTGAATGTTGGCTTCTTTTGCTGACGCCAAATGCGGAGCCCTGCAGCGTTTGTCATGCAGGGCTCTCAGGTGACCACCAGAGGGCAGTGCATGACTGCTATGACATTGTTTACTTCAAAATGTTTGCAAGTGAGCCTTCTTGAGAAAATAAATGTTTTATAAACTTCGAGAATTTGTTTTTTTCTTTAAAATAAGGAATTATTTATTTAACAGCAAATAAAGTTTAGAAAATTTAGTTCTGTACCTTAGTTCAAACTATCTGTATTTTACAGTCTATAAGGCTCATTGTCAGCATCACAAAGCTGTGTAACCAATCTTCTTACCCATCCTGTGTGATAGGTTTTGTTTGTTCTTTTTTAAAGGTAAAAGTCTAAGAAAATGCTTCATAAATCCTACTTCCAGACCTTGAAGTGGAATACTTCTAGTTACACTATGTAAAAACTTGGGTTGTACCTTGTTATTTTCATTGAGCAGATACCAAAAGAAAAAAAAAAAGGAGAAAGAGTAAAAATGAAAAGAACTGTTCTACATCATGAATTTAGGCTGTCAGTCTATATGTTGAATTTATAACACTGAAGCATCAGAAGCAACCTAATAATGTCCTGCTCCGTCCTTCCTTTCCATTTATAATTTTTTAAAAGGCAACCAAAAAAATGTTTCATTCATTCTTCAAAATAAATTGCAAAGAAGGTTCGCAACAGTGAATGTCCTCATCCACACCTCCAATAACATCTCAATGTTGCTCGCCATAATCTGCCATGAACCGATTCAGGAGCCACCCAGAGCTTTATTCACGGTTTCCAAATGTACCATGTTTCCTATACCAGAAGCCTGCCCAATGTCAGCGTCTCTCTGCTCAGAGGCCATAACAACTTTTGTCACGGCTGGCCTGGATTTAACGCAACAGTCCAGATTCCAGAACTAGTTTTATTGTCTCAACTGTTTTCTTCCTCTTCAGGATTTATCAATTTTAGAAAAAAGGCTGTATATTTGTCTTGCCTCTTTCTTTCTTTCTTCTTTCTTTCTTTCTTCCTTTCTGTCTTGCCTCTTTCTCTTTCTTTCTTTCTTTCCTTCCTTCCGTCCCTCCCTCCCTCCCTTCCTTCCTTCCCTCTCTCTTTCTCTCCCTCTTTTCCTTCCTTCCTTCCTTCTTTCCTTCTTTCTTTGTTCACTACAACCTCTGCCTCCCGGGCTCAAGCGGTCTTCCCACCTCAGCCTCCCGAGTAGCTGGGACCACAGGCACATGCCACCCACCCGGCTAATTTTTGTATTTTTAGTAGAGACAGGGTTTCACCACGTTGCCCAGGCTGGTCTCAAGTTCCTGGGCCCAAGCAATCCGCCCACCTCGGCCTCTCAAAGTGCTGTGATTACAGGCATGAGCCAGAGCACCTGGCCTTGTCTTGCCATTGTCAAAGAATCTGTGCATATCACATTTTAAGACCACATTTCCCAAGCTAGAACTTTCAGTAAGCTTGTTGTTCAAAGTACAAAATTCTTACCTGTTTTAAAAAAATTTAATTGAAGATTAGTACCTCTGCTTTCCTCTGACAGAAGAACGGGATTCATTATACCATGGTTGAAAACTAAACTTCGTGTATACGAACGGCTAGAGAGGTCTGAAGTTTTACAGAGCCCTTAACATCACTCAAGTGCACTTGGCATTGGCCAGACCACAATGGGAAACATGTCAGCAAATTGAGAAAAAGAGACTTTCCCAAGTACACTATGGTCATCCAGGCTCCATGTCACTCACATAAAAATCTGAGCAACATGTAATCCTATCCCCACCCTCACACCGAAACCTTGCACCTCACAGAATATCTTAATGTTCCCCGTTACTAATGACAGCTGCTCCTGTTTCTGCTGCTGTGGCAGGGAGTCTTGGCACTGTCTTAGCAGGGCTTGGAATATGATCAGTTACTGTGTTTGAATGCACAAGTCTGACTCCTTCATCCCAAGTGTCATCATTTGGAGAAGGACACGGAGCGTAAGTTCTTCTGTGCTTTTCACGCACCCTAGCTAAGTACTATGTTTCTTCAAAGAGTGAATCTCTTGGGCCCTGGGGAACAGAGTTGACCAAGTGATGGGTGTCCTCTCTGAGCTTCGTGTTTTCAACAAAGACATCTGGTACCACACAAGTTCTTGAGCTACACCTTGATTTAAGATCCCATAAGCTTGCTGTTATTTTATCAATAGCAGAAACTGTTGTGGCATCTTGTGTAACTTTAAGAGAGTACAGGGTGGCGGCTGAACCAGAACCATACGAGAACACTCCAGTCTCTTCCCTGATCGTTGCTGAGGTGAGTACTGTGCTGGGACAGTTGCAGGGAACCATATACTGACAATGTGTATGTATTTCCATTTTCATTGGATACAGCAAAGATGCCTTTGTTTTCTGATGGAAGAGTTCAGAACTATCCTTCATAAATGCCATCTCCACATCTGTATCAAAATAGATGTCTTCTAATTTAACATTCCCAAAGGCTTCCAGGACATTCTAAACACTATTTTTATCTCTGTTCTGATCATTAAGGAAGTCATTCCGCAACATCCGAGCTAGAGATAAACTCACCAGTTTACAATATGGTGAGTGAAGGATCAAGACGCCAAAATTATTCAAGGTAAAATCTTTATCATTTCCCTCTTTCTGCCACTGGGCACGGATCTTTTTTCAGTCAACAGAATAGCAGTGGTGTAACGCACTGAAGCAGCACTGTGTGGAGGGTTTTCCATCTACTATAGGACATTCAGAGAGCATATCAGGCTCATAAAAGTCATAGGCACGTTGCATATGTGTCCCATGAAGCCCTCATTCAAAAATTAAAGTTGCCTTTGGCTCAATTAGCAGAGCTACTGCTCCGACTCCACCTGTCAGTCTAATATTTCCTGTGAGATATACAGCAATATCTCCTACAAGCTCCAGGGCAAACTGTCCATCCCAGGAGCTGGACTCAATCCATTTAACGGCACTGAAGACAGCAGCTGGGGCTCCATGGCGTGCATGAGTTGTGTCAGTTCCTTCTATATCTATATCCCCAGACTCCTCAAACAGCTGCATCAAATTAGTCTTTACTGACTTTGATTTGTCCGTGATTGTCTCTGTTCCAACTTCTAGTCACCCAGTGCAATCATAGGAAAGGTTTTTTCTCTCCATAGGATTCTGAACCACAGGCATGCAAAGAGAGTTGATCTTTTCTCTATGTGTGCAGGAGCCTATCTTGGCCTAGCCCAAGCCAGTGGTATACTTTCCAGCATCTATATCAACATACTTTTCCAACTTTCAAAATATTTCCTTGGCATGCCCCAGGTCTGATATCCATTCACTGTGTCCAATCCCAGGCAAGTCTTGGACTTCCTGGCTTCATGTTCGATTTGGTGCCTGGAACTGGATCTGGTGGCACTGTTGCCACTTCTGCTGCCCTCCCAGCACCGCTCAGCTGCATGCCCTGCAAGCCCAGGCCATGGGCCTAATCCTAGAGAATTTGTAAAGAAATATTTATTTGCTTTTATTTTTCAATTTAAATGGGAAGCCAGTGAAAATTCCACACAAGAAACAAATATAAGACAATCCAGGGAGTATCTGGGAGACAGTCCAGGGAGTGTCTGGGAGACAGTCCAGGGAGTGTCTGGGAGATACACCTTGTGATGCGTGCAAACTTGTAAAATTATTTGTCCATCATCAGGATTTGCGTCCAGATTCATCTCTCCCTCCTCTATCTATAAACGTCTGTCTATATAAAATATCTTCTGACTATTAGATGTAATGCACTAAAGATATTTGGTAATCATGTTACTTCTTTGTGATAGGAATCTTTTGGTAGCAAGCAATCTGCTTATGGGACGGCGAGAATATAATGGAAACAAGGGAGGACAAAATACAGGTGAACAGCAGGAAGTCTCAGCCACAAGTGTGTGAAACTGGACATCTCACAGTTAGCATAGCCAAAGTCTAGTATACATTGTTTACTATCCCCAAAGAACTCAGTGTCTGTGTGCGACCTTTGCAAAAATCCTTCCTTCCTTCCTTCCTACCTTCCTTCCTTCCTACCTTCCTTCCTTCCTACCCTCCTTCCTTTCTTCTTTCCTTCTTCCCTCCCTCCCTCCTTTCTTTTTCTTTCTTTCTTTCTTTCTTTTCTTTTTCTTTCTTTCTTTCTTTCTTTCTTTCTTTCTTTCTTTCTTTCTTTCTTTCTTTCTTTCTTTCTTTTTCTTTCTTTCTTTCCTTCCTTCCTTCCTTCCTCCCTTCCTTCTTCCTTTTTTCCTTTCCTTTCCTTCTCTCTTTCTGTCTTTCTTTCCTTTCTTTCTTGACAGAGTCTCACTCTGTTGCCCAGGCTGGAGTGCAGTGGCACGATCCCAGCTCACTGCAACCTCTGCCTTGTGGGTTCAAGTGATTCTCCTGCCTCAGCCTCCAGACTAGCTTGGATTACAAGCATGTGCCACCATGCCAGGCTAATTTTTGCATTTTTAGTAGAGATGGAGTTTTACCATGTTGGCCAGGCGGGTCGTGAACTCCTAACCTCAGGTGATCCACCTTCCTCGGCCTCCCCAAAAATCCTTTATTTCTTAAAAGAGGATCAGATCAGAGTAATGACCAGTGGTTATAATAATTTTGAGGGAGAGATTAGGTTTTATTACAATAACCTGGTAGTTGTGCTTTCTGCCATACTTGCTATAATCCTTAGCCCCCTGCACAGGACAGTGGACGACCTGAAAGCAAAGTCTACACCTTGGTTCCGACTACGTCGCAGATTTTTAGCCCAGCACCTGGCCAAGCAGAGGTGCCAAGTACAGCTGAATGAAGGCACTTGGGTTGCAACATCTGACAAAAATACTACGGTATTTGAAATTGGGACTTTCCTAGAACAGCCCAGATACGAGGTCATCATAAACATGCATCTTGACAACCTGCCAGGTCCTTTAATCCCGACTGCCTTCCCACTGCAACCCCCAGCCTGGACCTACCTGGTCTCAGGTATTTCCCAGAATCACGCTCTTGTTTTGCCTTCTCTGCTTACATTGGCCTCCTTCATTGGCCTACTCTGTGTTACTTCACTCTAGGTCTTGGGGGTCACCTCTGACTTCCCTTGGATCTCCCTTTTCTGGATCTCCCTTCTCTGGGGAGCCCATTGGATCTCCCTTCTCTGGCTCACTTGCCATCATCTTGTTTCTGGTTCTGCACTTGACTTGGATTGCAGCATTATCCCAACTCCAATTGGAAGACACCCCCAGCATGCTGACCCTGGGAGCCCTCACTAGCCAAAGTTACCCCCTCACCTCATCTCTTCTGGCATCCCCTCTTGGCATGGGAGTTCAGATGTCTACAAATGTGTAAGTAAGAAAAGTGGTTTCATGCTCTCTTACTAGAAAATAATTCCCAACTTCTGAAAAATTAGTAGAAAATTGTGGGTTTATTTGCCTTGCTTCTTGGAATAAGAAAACTTGATGACATAAAATAGAGACTGCAATATTCTGATACTAATAACAAAGAGTAACTTAAATACTGTGGCCAGATATATTCCCTCCTTTTATGTTCATGACACTGTCATTTAAAAACATGGATCTTAAGTTAAAATCTACTTTGCTATCTAAGGATTTCTACAATAAGAAAGTTTTTTGCTTGTTTGTAAAAATTCCTTTTAACACAAATGGAACTTTAGAAATTAACTACTCAAGTTGTCGCTTTTCATAAATGAGGCAGCCAGAACCCAGAGAAATGGTGTGTCTTGCCCAATGTCACCAATCCCTGCCTTGAGAGAGTGGACAGGGTCTTACTCCACTTACTATCTCCAGATTCCAGGCTGGTGCTTTTAAAATAGTAGGAGCTCAATAAATCTAAACAGAACTGAAGTATATTGAGCAATTTGAGAATGTCTTGAGATTTTCTTACTACTGGTTGTAGGTTCACCTTTGTTTCTGGTAAATCATGTTAAAATAACATTTCTTGAGCAGAGTAACTTGAAATAAACAAGGCTCCTTTTCTGACACTGAGCAGGGAGGATTATGCTGACAATTCTGATTACCTTTCTATATCCTCTCTGAGAAGCAGCACTCTAAAACCATCTGATTTGGGCTCAGAGCAGCCCAGATTGTAATATTATTTACCAGTTAATTGGGGGCAGGAAGCCAGCTCTGCTGCCCCCCACACACACCAGCAGAGACTTCCGAAGACCTTCATCCACTGCAGGAATGGCTCTGATGGTCTCTGAGGCTCTCTTTCCTCTTGGTCAGCTCCAGGTATGAGATTTATACATGTTGGAGAGGTTCATGTTGCTGTTAGAAGGTAGGTCTTTCAGAATATTAGATTTTGTGGAACTAAAGTTTAACAACAGGATTTTACTTATAAAACAATAACTATGTGAATGCGTAAAGCTTGGTATGGCTATAAGTCAGTGGTGGTTTATTCATTAAACAATTTATTTAATGATAAGATGGCCTAAAATATAGGTTTTTCAGAGAAATGAGCATGCCTGGTGATTTACGATGCACAGAAAGACCTGATCTTCTGGAAAAGGAGTAGAAATAAATTATGTCAATATATCATGAAATGCAGAATTGCAGAATTCTAAAACTGCTCTTGTCTTCTTTAGCTGCAGTAACTGAAAAAATCATGGAGTTAATATTGATCTTTCACAATTTTTTGACAAATAAAAATTGTATATATTTAATATTTACAATATGATGCTTTGAGATATGTATAGTGAAATGATTATCATAATTAAGCTGATTAACATATCCATCGCCTTATATAGTTACTTGGTGTGTGTGTGTGTGTGTGTGTGTGTGTTAACATTTAAGATCTACTCTCTCAGCAAATGTTAAGTATTATTAAGCATATTTACCATAACTATACAGTATTAGTATTATTAAGCATAGTTACTGTACTGTGTATTTGATCTCCAAAACTTATTCATCTTACACTTGAAAGTTTGTACCCTTCAGCTAAATCCCCCAATTTCCCATTCCTCAGCCCCTGGCAACCTCCCTTCTACTCTCTGTTTCTTTGAGTTCGACGTCTTTAGATTCCACGTATCAGTGAGAATATGCAGTATTTGTCTTTCTGGTCTTATTTAATTTAGCATAATGTCCTTTATGTTCATCCATGCTGCCACAAATAGCTGGATTTCCTTTTTTTATAGGACTGAATAACATTATGTATATATGTCATCAATGGTATAGCATGATTCAGTACCTGATTACTTTTTAAATGCTGAATAATATTTCATTTATAGATATACTACATTCATTTATTTGTTCATCGGTAGGTAGATACTTGGATTGATTCTGGGGTTTTTTGGCTATCATGAATAATACCTCTTTGAACATCTATGTAAAAGTTTTGACGTATACATTAGCTTTTATTTCTCTTGGGTGTTTCTCTGAGTAGAATTGCCAGCATCAGCCCACCCAGATGCATCTCATAAGGATCCCATATTTTATGTCTTTGCCAGTCTTGAAGTCACGCTTTCTTATGTGAAAAGAAAAGGTGACACTTTCTCTCCTCCTTTACACTTTCACACTCTTCCTATAAAATTAAAAGCCAAGTTAAAACTTAAATATGTCTATTTTTTAAGTCATGGCAATCAGCAAGTGATCCCATGGAATTTCAACTTTTTAAATTAAATAAAAAGGTAATCCTTTTAATTGAAAGCAAAGCCAAATGGTTGCTGAATATCTATCCTGGGGTGGAATTACTGAGGACATGTCAGTGATAGGTCTCCTCAGGCTGCCCACAGTTCTGTCTGGCAATCAGAGCTGGCCTTCACTATTTCTTTCCCAGCTATCTTATTCTTAATGTCTGAAGGATTTCCAGAGCTACTTTGATCTATTTTTTGGACAAAAGATTTCACATTTGAGCTTTTCTAAAGAAATTTAATAATATGGTTTCCTATCTAGTGAGCAAATAAATAATGTTATGTTGATTTGTACTTATTTGGGCCATTTAAAAATTGTGATAAAAGATAATAACATTAAATTTACCATATTAACGATGTGAAGTATACAACTCAGTCATAGTAAGTCTATTCACATTATTCATTTCCAGAAATTTGTTATTGTACCAAACCAAAACTTTGTGTCCATTAAACAATAACTCTGCAATCCTCCTAAATCTCATCCCATAGGAATCTCTATTAACTCTCTGTTTCTGACTGTGCCTATTCTAGGTTCCTCATACGGGTGTGGAATCATACAATATTTGTACATTTCTGCCTGGCTGATTACATTTAGCGTAATGTTGTTAAAGTTCATCCATATAGTAGATCTCATTTCTTTTAAAGGATGAGTGGTATCCCATTGTATGTGTTGATGTTTACTTGCAGAATGAGTAATTTATATATTTTTTCCATGAACAACTAACTGAAAGGCAAAGTAAACTACTGATAAAAGAGACTAGAACTGGTTACAAATGGAATCCTGGCAACGTTATTTAACTATTCCCTAATTTAACCAATTTTCTAAGTAAAACAATGAAAAGATGAGTAGGAGTTGCTGCTTTTTGGTGTCTCACATGCTAATCATATAGACAATGTGTCCACAGAGAGCACAGTAAAACAATTAGAACAAATTCCTAATTGCTTGTTAAGAAATGCTGGAATATTCAACATGAGTTCTATCCTATGACCTGGGTGTACACAGAAACTTTGTTTATTCAGGTTTGCCTCTTGTTTAACTCAGCATATTATGATGAATTATTATTGTTATTATTTTTTAAAGTAAGGTGCAGTCTTGCTCTGTCACCCAGGCTGGAGTGCAGTGGCATGACCTTGGCTCACTGCAACTTCTGCCTCCCAGGTTCAAGCAATTCTCCCACCTCAGCCTCCTGAGTAGCTGGGATTACAGCTGCCCACCACCATGCACGGCTAATTTTTGTATTTTTAGTAGAGACGGGGGTTTCGCTATGTTGGCCAGGCTGATCTTGAACTCCTGACCTCAGGTGATCCACCTGCCTCGGCCTCCTAAAGTGCTGGGATTATAGGCATGAGCCATCACACCTTGCCCTGATGAATTATTTTAGTGTCCCTAGAAAGCTCTGCATTTAGTTAATTTTCCATCTTGCTTTATTGATCTGAATAGAGCATGCAATTTTTGTGTGTGTTGGGCAGTTTGTGTTCTGATGCTCATGGGATGCCGCAGAAGTTGAGGACCAAGGAGATTTTCTTGTAAAAACCAACATGTACCCACTTTAGAAAACCAAAGAAACAAATAAATGGAGATTTACTTTCCTCCAGGGAGATGCTGTTTTGCCTCCTGAGGAAGCTTGGTAAGCCTCAGTGTAGGATGTAGGTGATGGTTTCACATGAGGCATGTTTTAAAAATCCTCTCTGATACTCTTTTTTATGTCTGGTGGCCAATCTCAATCAAAGGAAGGCTTTCCCCTGCTCTGTGATGAGTGACTCTTGGCATGAAGCAAGTTAGGTTCCTCCAGTCAGCAATGTGGTTTCAGTCTCAGACTATCAATTGAAACAAAAAGGAAGGAAGGAAGAAGGAAGGAAAAAAGGAAGAAAGAAGGAGAGAAGGAAGGAAGGAGGAAGGAAGGAAGAAAGGAAGGAAAGTTTAGATATATAAAGACCAATAATCAGATTGTGAATTTTGGCTCACCATATTCATTCATTTTAGAAAAAATTATTGAGTACCTACGATGACAATGAAATCAGCAGAGTGGACACTAGAAATACAAAGGTGAACCAGATAAATCTCTGGCCCCACAAAGCCAGACAGTCAAGAGCAGAGCTGGTCAGTGACAGAGCAGTTGTCCTGCTGGGACCTTAGTGCTGTGCTAGGGAAGGTTCCTGGTGCTCTAGGATGAGGTAGGGATAAAAGGTCAGAGAAGACCTAGACATCAACTAACTGCATTACATTATTTCCTTTAAGTGTTCAAGACTTCAGCAATTCACAGGTTCAAATTCAATCATGGATCAGAAGTTGTAATAAAGATTTCTCATGTCATTCTGGCACCTGGCAACTCATTGTTTATTCAATCAGAGATTATCAGAATAAAATCAAGATTGTGTCATTAAACAAAGGAATGAGTTAAATAGTAAGTTTATGATATTAATTTACTAATTTGTTTTACAGATTGTAAGTTTACTAATAATGCAATGTTTTGTTAGGTGCTTATAGCAACATTAGTTAGAAAAATCACAATGGCTGAAAACTCACTGGGAATCTGAGCTGTACTTCTGCAATCAACAGATATATATTGGGTGCTTACTAAGAGCCAAGCAGTGTACAAGGCTTGGGGACACAGAAAACAACATCTCTAGAGTTCTCCACTTTCTGGCTACCAGTGCTCACTCTCTAACCCCTGTCAGCCCACATTAAGTAGGAGGCATTTAACGATGGTGAATGGACCTTGGTCTCAGATGGGTGAGATCTGTTACATTAACCATGATTTTTTAAATCCTTCTCCCCTTTTAAAACTTCTTATCCAGCTGATTTCCTGGGATCCTATTTTTTCTGGGTTTGGAAATAGGTCTTCTAATGATCGCATGTCTCCCAGCTTGAATTTGCAGCCATACTAGTCAGGGACCATATTCAGCATAACCCCAATCAGTTGGACATAGGCATCAACTTGCTGGCACGAGCACTGACTGCTCAATCCTGGGCACTGACCCATCTGGGTGGCAGCCAGGCCATCCTCAGTCCTCTAAGGGTGGGATTCATCACCACCAGGTCTTTGGCTTTCACTCCGGTCTGCTAATTCCATCCACTGATCGATGCAGATGTCAGATCCCTGGTACCTCCTTGGGCCTTTACTTCCTGCTTGGCTGTCCTGATGTTGTTGAGCCCAGAACCCTTCCTCCAGATCTGTCTACTTTGGCTCATGTTACTTCATTCTTTTCATGGCCTGCTCTGGTAGCCTTGGATTCCAGAATCTTTCCCCCAGGCTTTTACTCCAGAATGTGATTTTTCCATCATTAGCCCTTGTTTACCCAAAAACCATCTGTAACAAATCCTTCTGGTTGACCTAGAATCAGAGAAAAATAAGTCAACTCAGCAGGGTAACAAAACAAAAGGTGAAATGAAGAAATCCCAACTCTAATGCAGGTAAGAGTGAACCCAATGCTGTTGCTTTAAAGGATGGGGTGCATGGCCTTTCCATGTCCCAGGCAGCTGTCTCTGCCACTGTCCATCTGCCCTGCCTCCCACTGATATACACTTACTCATTGTTCTAACATACATAAGTTTGTCCCAGTCCAAGACAGAGGTAGACAGTAACAACAGACAACTGCTTAATCTGGGGAGTTATCTTTCTAGAAGACTCAAATACACCTGCTTCTAATTCTAGCTCAGCTATTCACTCACTAGCTTTACAGTCCTTGTGAACTTACTTACCCTCTGAGTCTCAGTGTTCTCATCTGTCAAATAGAGATATGATATCCATGTATTCAAAAAAAATGCCTGACATATCGTAGGTGTGCAAAGAATAGGGGCTATTTTATTAAATTATTCAAAAGTTTTTTTTTTTTTTTTTTTTTTTTTTTAATCAAAGAAAGCCTCTTGGAGACATGACGCCCTAACAGAAAAAAATGAATCTAGGGTCGGAAGGAGGCATGGGGTATTTGAACAACATTTCATTCTAACCACAAAGCCACTCTGCCTTCATGTTGTTACCCTGTCATTCTAAACTCTGTGCACACACAAACACAGGCACATTAGTTAACACAGTAAATATAAAAATAAATGAAATTTTAAAACACACAAAAAACAACTCAAAATTCCTGAACAGATCTGCTAATCATTGTGAATATCCTCTGCTCTCTGTTGAGTAGCCAGCTCTAATTAGTTGGCCCTGTACAGAGCTAGACAGGCCTCAGTCACTTGCCAAGAAACAAACAGTGATGCCCCAAGATCCACGGGTGTAAAGTCACTACAAGGTGCCCTGTCTACTACATTAGGATTTAAAATATCTGTGAAAAATTGAGTCACTGGGAGAGTGAGAAGTAACATAGAGGCCTGTACATGCTGAGGCTTCCTTCAACCTCTGCCTGCCCCACCCCTGCCCCACTGCAGGCTTGGTCCTGCCCGGTCCCTGAGCTGGTGAGAATGAAGCCCGGTGTCCACTAGGCCCTTAGCTCTGAGAGCGGGTGTCTGGTTTGGGTTTGATGCCTAAGGCTGCTATCCATTGCCCTGGGAGCTGCAGGCCCCTCTGTAAATCTATGATCTCTGTCCAGATGGTTGAGTTTCCTGCCTGGTTCCTGGTTTACATTGAAATCTCATATAAGCCTAGACTTCCTTGCTCTCTGCTTATTTGACGGGGGTCTAAGCACCGAGACTGGCTCCTGCTGCTCTTCTCCAGTGGGCTGGATCCTGCCTCTCTCTCTCTCTCTCTCTCTGGTCTCTGTCTCCTGTGAAATGAACTTTCCTGGAACCAAAAGGAACTCATCCATCATATAAGGTCAGTGTCACAGAGACTGTGCCCTCAACACTTAAACTTCCAAGACCCTTTGAAACTGATGCCATCGCTGTCCTGCCCTGGGTGTCACATCCCCAGGGCTTTGACATTACGATGACTGCTCCTTAGCTGGGGGCAGGCCTATCATCAGGTTGGTTTCCTCATTTCCAACCCTGACTATTACAGGCTCACTCTACATTCCCTGCTCAGCAGGTGCCTGCAGACTTGCCCTTAAGTCCCATCCTCCTTAGGGACTAGGATCACTTTCTCTCCATTCATGTTCTTATTCCCACGGGTTCATTTTATAAAAATTTTATCCAATATGTGTGATGTACAAAGCTCCGTCCTGGAATTCCTGAGAGATACATCCTAACGCCATCTCAATCCCCAACTTTCCAAAACCACGGTGGCACTTCACAGGAGTGGCTGTGTGCAGAGGAGAAGACAGGAAGCAGCAACAGCAGCCCTGGGCTGGGTGCAGTCGCTCGGCACGGGAGTGGGTTCCTCAACTGGCCGTGTGCATCTTGTACCATGCACACCATCCTGAGCCTTCACAGTAAAACTGTGCAACAGAAACCTGCAATAAGGCTCTCTGAATTGTTTCAGAGCATTACAAAAACCTTAAACCCACATATCTCTCATTTTTACATTTCATATTTGCTTTCTGTTTCACACTCAGGATACAAAAGCGAATTCATTTTCACCAGTTCATTGTCATGACTTGAGCGCGATGAATGAAATGTTTAGCAGCTGTGATACGCTCGCTGTCTTTATGTTCAGTTCTAGCCTGAGTTTCCCCAAAGCAAAAGCTATCTTTACTATTGAGCATTTATACAGGCCTCATGGTTAACAAGAATTTATATTCTTTACACATGAAGGTATCCTTAAAGAACCAAAGTAAACTGCCTCTCATATGATGGAGACAGTGTCATCAAGCTGACAGACGAGGCTTCTGGAAGAACCAACAGTGCTGACATCAGCCAGTCTCATTTTTATTTCTAGGAGTTTTGAGGAGCTTATCATACCAGTGGTTTTTGTTTTTCCGCTTTCCTGAATTTTTCTTTTACTTCTAATTCAGGCACTGAGGCTATAATTTTATCATTTGGGGCGTGATTTCCTCGTATAACATTTAAAAGATGCAGGTTTGCACTCTTCCTCCTTTCTTAGTAGAAGTTTCCATATTCAAAGCAGTCATTTTTTAATCATTTTAATTATCTAATCATCCACATCATAGTAAAGTTCTTAATATAGAAATTGATCTGGATAGTTTTTGACTTCTAAGCGTTTTTACTTTTGATAATTAGTTATTTTAAAAGTTTCCTGCTAAATATCAGTCTTTAGATATTTTTGAATCTGAACACAAAGTGACTTTGGTCAGAGATACAGAGAGGAAAAAGACTGAATTTAATGGAAAACATCTTTTATGTACCTACTATGCATGATATTGTGCTAAGTGACTTGGGATACAAAAGGAATTCACTCACTCTCTCATTGAGCACATTTATTGAGCCACCACTACCTGCCAAAAGCACCTGATGTGTTGTGCCAGGCACCTGCTAGGTTCTGGTCTATGCTGGGAAATGTACCATGGATGACACTATCTCTAGAGCTTACAATAAACTCGCTTAAAAGGAAATAAAGTTGCTAAATATTTAATACGTGTACATGCTATGATTAGTGTTCTACATGGATTATTGTTTAATCCTCAAAGCCATTATTACCTGTATCTTTTATGGGAACCTGAGACAAGAGAGGCTGGTAACATACATGAGATTGCACTGTAAGTGATGAAACCAAGACTTAAATCCAGTCCCTCTAACTCCAGCACTGTAAGTGGTGAAACCAAGACTTAAATCCAGACCCTCTAACTCCAGTGCTATTGGGTAGAGAAGACGGGACAATTCCTCTCTTCCATTTACTTATTATGTAAAGAAAAATTGAAATAAGAAATAAAAAAGTCAATAGAAAATGTATTTCCTGAGCTGTCTAGACATTCCCATGGATGAGTGTGTACTAACTGGAATAAGGTGGGCAAGGAGATGGGGCAGTATTTGAAGCAGACATGTACTGTGTTCAAGTACAGTGGTTCTAACCAGCTAAAGTTGTTAAAGGACCATTAACTTTGAGTGACTCAGTACACTGGATCCCCAGTAGACCTAACCAAAGTCTCTGTCCTGGCCAATGAACAGTGAGACTTATATCAGCTAATCTCACATAGACACTTCAAGAACGTTTCTGGGAATTGAAAGGTCTAGTACATGTTGAGATATCCTCTCAGTTTCTTCCCCTTTATGAAAATGTGGGGAAGTTATTTGAAGACTCAATTAAAAGTCAAACAACATCTTGTATGGTTGAGATTTGTCCTGCATAATGCTGCATATCTCTTAGATAAGTGATTGCTATGTGGCATTACTACACATAGGTCTAATACAAAGAGGTACGTACCTCTTGGTTAGAAGACAAGGGTCTAAAAACCAAAACCGCATATAATAACCTAATATTTAAGAATTTTACTCTCTTTCCTGTAACTCTGAGCTTTGCTTGTGGTAGTGTTTTAGGTACAAATAAAGGAATCCTTAAAACCGGATGCAAAAGTAATTCTCTTGCATTGGAAATTGAATCTGCCTCCTAACCATTTCGCAGTATTCATCACACGGAAACAACTGAATTGTTGTGGTGCTACTTGAAGTGGTTAATACTAACTACAAGGGAAAACAGAAAAGCTACATAATGGATATAGGAAGAGTATGGATAAAATTCAGATGATCCCAATGGAGATTTTTTAAATTTCATATTTTCGTATTTTTTTCATATGAGTATGTCAGGATACATACACTTCAATATACAACTAAGATGGACTAAAATGGATCCGATTTACTTTCCTGCCTAAAGTAACTAAAAAACAAAATGTATAAAATATACAAAATATATGAAGCTGCTGCTTGCTTGACAATGAACATTAAGCAACAAGGGACAGTGATCCTTCAAAGACAAGAAATAAACAGAAAAGCCAGATGGTTGCCCCAATTTACTACTAGGGAAAGTTTACAGACTGTGGTGTGGAAAAGGGAACTCAGGCAGTGCCCAGAATCTTGCAGAGTTGAGAAGATGAATCTGGGAACCTGCAGAGGACAAGGCAGTTATATTTTCCAGGACAGAGCTGTGCCACAGAGGAGAAGATTGACAGAAAGAGAGCCCAGATGTCTGCAGAGAATCCCCTAGTATTTTCAGAGCAGTTCTGCATGTGATGAAACTACTTAAGTGTGGAGAAATAATCACCAAAAAGAATTAGAGGGAATTATCCTCAGAGCTCATACAGGGCTGGAAATAGTGCCTGTTCCCAAAGGCAAAAGTGAAAAACATTATAATTCGTAGAGCATCTGCTAGAGGACTGAGAAGGGTGCTGTCTCCAGGGTGGGAAACATTAACAACTCTAGATTGAAAAACTGTTTTGATCCCACCAAATGCAATAAAAAGCAAGACCCAAAAGGATCAAACTGAAATTAATTACATCCCAGAGCAAAACTGAAGAACATTTCTAGCAATACAAAAATATCCAGCACACAAGAAGATTAAAATCCGTTATTTTCTTCCAATAAAAACTTACTAGGAAGGAAGGAAGGAAGGAAGAAAGGAAGGAATGAAGGAAAGATGAGAGAGAGAGAAAGAGAGAGAGAGAAAGGCAGGAGGAGAAAGGGAGGGGAAGGAAGGATGAAGGAAGGAAAAAAATGAAGGAAGGAGGACAGACAGGAAGGAAAGAAGATACAACTCACATTAAAGAAAAAAAATCCTGAATGGAAATTGACTCATAATTAACAAAGATGATAAGATTAGAGAATAAGTAACTTGAAACAGAATTATATCTCATTTCATTCTGCTCACTACGCTAGAGGAAATGTACTAGTGAAAACACTGACCAAGTCAGATATAGAGGATATAAGAAAGAGAGAAAATAAACTTCTAGAGATAAAAAATACAAGGTATGAAATGAAAAACACACTGGATGAGATGAATGTAGATTTTATATTGCAAAAGAAAATATTTGTAAATTTTAAGACAGGGCAATAGAAATAATCCAACGTGGATAGAAAACATGGAGAAAAGAGTTTTATTAAACAAAAAGAGCATCAGTGAGCCTTAGGACAAATTCAGGTGTCTTATTGTAGCTGCAATTAGAGTCCCTGAAGGAAATGGTAAAGATAGAGTTAAAAAAATTTAAAATTTGAGGGCCACAATTCATTCTTTCTTTCTTTCTCTTTCTTTCTTTCTTTCTCTTTCTTTCTTTCTCTCTCTCTTTCCTTCCTTCCTTCCTTCTTTCTTCCTTTCTTTTCTCTCTCTCTCTCTTTTTTTTTTTTCTGAGACAAGGTCTCACTTCGTTACTCGAGCTGGAGTGCAGTGACACACTCATGGCTCACCGCATCCTCAACCTCCCAGGCTCAAACAATCCTCCCATCTCAGCCTCCCAAGTAGCTGGGATCACAGGGACACACCACCACGCGCAGCTAATATTTGTATTTTTTGTAGAGACGGGATCTCACCTACTCCCCAGGAAGGTCTCGAACTCCTGGGCTCAAGCAATCTGCCTGCCTCGGCCTCCCAAAGGATGGGATTACATGAGTGAGACACTACACCCAGCCTCAAAATTTTCTACATGTCAAAAATTACAAAACAGGAAAACTCAATGCACAAGAAATCGCAAGCACAAGAAGCTTCAGGAAACGACACCAAAACACACCAATTACATTTCTGAAAACTGGAGATAGAAGAAAATCTGAAAACTGACCAGATAAAAGATTTTCACAAATAAAAAGACAAGAATGACGATTGATCTCTATTAAAACAAACAAGTAAGATTTTGGGTAAGTGAGATGGGTTAGATCAGGTAACAGTTAAAGAAGAGACAGTCACCAAGGAAATTCATGGAAACTCCGAAGAGGTTTCCATGAGAACCATGTAAGTATCCCAGGATTAAAGAGACCTTTAGAAAAATTACAAAGGCTTCAGAAGATTTTTGCCAAAATGCTATAATTTGGTTAGAAAATTTGTGGCACAAATACCCAATCAACACTGGATTCATTCTTTGTTGGTTCCGGGAGACAGTGCATAGTTACTACTATAATCATACTTTGTTAAATATAAGATTCATTTATATTTCATAATTAAAATTTTTTTTCAAAATGAATTGTCAAGCGTGTTTTTTCTCCATAACTTCTTTGAAGAATTGGCCTCTAATTAATAAAGTAGCTGACTCCTGGTTCCCATTATCCATGCTAACCACCCACTTTTGTGTCTGTCTTCCACAGAATCCAGGAGCTCCAGGTAGGCAGACAGCATATTGGGTCGCTGGTGGGAGGCAGAGCCCCCTCCCCCACAGAAGCTGAATATGAAGGATACCAGGGCTGGTGGCTGGTGTAGGGGTAGAGGCGTGGGTCATTGCTGGAGGAGCCTGTGTGGGTTGGTGTTTCTAGCTGTGTCCAGCTCCAAATCTGCCGGCCTGATACTCTGACTGTCCTGAAGCTTGCATGAGCACCTCATGTGCTTTGAGAAGTTCTCTCCTGTTCACACAAGCTGGAGTGGTGCTGCTGTTAAAGCTGAGAATGTCATCTGTCTCCTACACATTCACGGCGGTCTCTATAACTCGCTGACCTCCCCTTACAAGTGCTTTCCTGAGTGAGAGGAAGGAGCTCTGTGCTTGGAGGGAGACCAAACAGGCAAGGTGGCCAGATCTGCCCCCTCTTCTCTCCTGGATGGCAGCGCCTGGCTGCTTTGCTCAGAAGCTGAGTTATGGAGCAGGAGGGGCTCAGCAGGGCTTTCTGGGCTCCCTGGTTCATTCCAGGTGCCCTGGTGGTCTCCACTGCTGGCTTGTCTACCTCCCTTTGTTCCCTCAGGGCTCAGCCCCAGGATCTCTGCAGCCCCCACTTTCCTCAGTAATCATCCACCCTGATAAAGAGACTCACATCTTGGAAACTGCAGCCAACACCTTGAAAACGTGTCACATTTATATTTTTGACTCAGAATGTTCACTTCTAGGGTACCATCTTAAAAAAAATGGAGATTTATGGATGCAGGTGTTCCCTTCAATGAGAGTGAAAAATGAAAAATGGCCCAATGTCCAACAGCAGAAGGTGCTGAGTAAGATGTGACACAGGGCCACTGAAAATGCACAAGGGCTAGAGGATGTCTGGGCAGTGTCCACCTGTGGGGACAGCAGATCACAGAGGAGCTGAGGGCTTGAAATGTTCCCCACCCAGCCCTCAAGGGCGCATGGGCTACACACAGAGGACCAGGACAGGAGGAGGAGCATCTCATGGGGAGGGCACTGTGTCTGGGTGGAGGGACTAGATCTTTTATTTTATTTTTCATTAATGTTGAATTCCTTCTTTTACTACTAATAAATTACATATTTCTGGCTTTGTAATAAAATGCCTATAAAAATTAAAACTAGGAAATATACATCAATTATTTAATAGGTGAGTGTTAAATGGATAGTATTTAATATGATGTGATCTTTTCATAATTGTAAAGATAAGATGAACATTGTAAAATATGTAAGTTTTACTTAAAGGAGAAAATAAAATATTTTCAACGTCCCACCACCAAATCTGATCATCAGTAAATGGTTTGGCCACATCTCTCAGGCTCTGTCTCTCTCATTGTCTGTCTCTCTCATTGTCTGTCTCTCTCCTGCCCTGTCAGTCTGTCTCACTGCCTCACATGCACATTCATTTACATATATGCGTGCCTGCATGTTTACATGGTATATATTTATTTTTTAAAAACTAAGATCCTCAATGCAGACTGACCATCACTGTACTTTTTCACATAAATTTCCTTGAAGTCTTTCTAATGTGGGCACATAGAGACCCACCATACCCACCTCAGCAGCTGCTTGGTATTCCCTGGTTCACACGGACCCAATTTTCTTCACCCATCCTCCCTACAGGGATGTTAATCATGTTTCCAATTCCTTGTTATTTCAACCAGTGCTGTGATGAATAGTCTTACAAATAAATCTTGAAACATGGTGCACGAATGTCTACTGGATGAAGTCCCAAAGTTATCACTGCTAAGTAAAGAGACAGCGGTTTAGAGCTTTGATAGATGCTGCCAGCTCGAGAGAGGCGTATCCATAAACAATTCTCCCAGGGTATCTGCCGGGGTCTCTGCTTCCCACATTCTCACCAGTGCTGGTTGTCACCCGACATATAAACCTGCCACTCTGATGGAGATGAATGACAGCTCAATAATGTGTTCAGGAGAAGAGGTCAGCTCCTCCACTCCAGGGGGATGGCATTTGAGCTGTGCCTACAAACAAGGGCGGTGCAGGGGACTGGCTGTCAGCCGAGGGGCTCCTGGAAGTGGCAATGATAGGATCCTGTGGCATTTTCTTATTCCCTTGCTGCCAGCTCACGGAGAGAGGGCAGATTGGGTCCTTGGCAGAATGTCTGTGTGTGTGAATGAGTGTGTTTCTGTGGAGTTTTGTTTACTATATACATATGTATATGATGTTTATCTGTTCATAATTATAAAATATTTAAGTATCACTTAGAAGGGAAAATAAAATATATTCAAGGTCCTACCACCAAATCTGACCATATTAAATGGTTTGGCCACATCTCTCAGCCTCTGTCTCTCTCATTGTCTCTTTCTCTGCCAGTCTGTCTGTCTCACATTCTCATTCATTTACATAAATGTGTGCATGCATGTTTACATGGTTTTTTTTAATGAGATGCTCCATGCAGACGATCAATGTGCTCCTTCACATACATAACATGTTTATATATGTGTGTGTATGTGTATATATACATATAAGTATATATATAAATTTATATATATATATAACTCTATATACTATATATAACTCTATATACTATATATAAATATAACTCTATATACTATATATGTGCATATACACACGGGTAGTGTTTGTGTCCCTCTTTCTGCATGAGGCTCCCTGTACTGGTGGTCGGCAACCACGATTCCTTTGAGCACTGCTGATGAGCTGCTGGATGGCCTGAGACCCCGCTGAGTGCAGACCCCCCGGGCTGGTGTGCTGATGCAGATATCACCACGGAGCCCTGGAGGGAGGGCCGCTTTCCTTCTTGATCAGTCCCTGCCATGCAAGTCTGGAGGAAGTAGGTTTACTCTGCCACAGGTGGGGCACAGCGGGGGATTGGAACCTCGGGGAGCACTTCTGAATATCGCACCCAGCGGGGCTGGCTAAAGAGAGATGTCATGGGAGCCTTTTTATCCAGGCTCGCGGGTGAAGTGTCGGGGTCCTGCTGCCCCAGCCATTCTGGGATGAGAATGGGGGCCGGGAGTACTCAGAGCTGCAATTCCACTGCCCGTCTGTGCCATGCCATATATCTGGCAGCTGAGGGCAACAATCTGCCTTGTGCCAGGGTGGACGGTAATGGGTTAAAAGGCAAAAGCTAGAGGGAACTTGCAGTATCAGGGGGTTGCCCATTCAAGTCCTATCCACTCTCCACCATTCTGAGCTTCAGAGAACAGAGGAGAAGGGGGTCTTTTTGGCTGGCGTGAATGTATACGTCCCCAGCCTTTCCTAGAAGTCCTGAGAGCCGCTCTAAAGCCCACACTGCTGAGTCCCTGGGGCCAGACACCTGGCACATGGACGGGGCGGGGGCGGGGGGAGCGGGGCTCGCGGCAGCTTCCAGGCTAGCGCATGCGCAGTTAGCATTCCTGGATCCTGGCCCCTGCAGGACCCTGGCCCATGGTTGAAGCAGGTCCCTAGAGAGTTCTCATTTAGAGAGCTGCTGCATTCGTCCTGCTCAGGTGTTAAAAAGAGAGATTTTTATGAAGGAGAGATTTCTGTGAAGAGGCCATGGCACGAAGGTTTATCAGATTTGTATGTATAACTGACCAAAAGGAAAATTGAAGCTCAGATACCACCACAGTTCAGCCCAACTGGCGATGGACGAAGGCCCTCTGAAGTCTGCTGGTGCATGGGCTGAGAAGCAGAGCAGACTTCCTGCCTTCAATTAATTGGCAAATAATAGCACATTCTGGGTTGCTTCCTTTCTCTGGAACTTAGTCCTGTCTGCATGAGAGAGAAAAGGGCGGATGCTCTGTACGATTCTAAAGATCTGGGGCTTTCACTTAGCCCATGTCCATGTCTACTTCTAATTGTCCCCATGCCTCAGTTTCTCTTAGGTGAACTAACCCCCGGCTGAAGCCCATGTACCTAAGTGAGGCTGACACACTTCCTGGCTACAGGAGACAGAGTCTACGTGAGATCAGATATTGGAGGAACCACTGGTGCCTTTCCCATGTGCTGTGCAGAGGAGCTTCATGGATGCACTGTCTGCAGCCCACACTGGCCCAGTGGGCTTGCCCACCATGAACATGAGGCCCAGTGGCCCTGCGCTTGTTCTGCTTGTGTCCTTCCCAGGAAGAGAGTCTGTGTGGACCCTGAAGCTCCTCTCTGCCTCACCCTGTCAGGGTGAAGGGAATAACACTGTCCATGCTAAGCTCCTATATACACAGTTCCAGTCCACCCGCCATTGGACATTTGGGAACCTGAGTCCCAGAGACAAGCAGAGACTGGTGAGGGTATAGGACATGGGCATGTCCAGAGAATAATGGATTCCCACCTCCTAGGCCAGGGCTCAACCATCTCACATGGGGTTCCCTAAGAGACTGGGGACCCCTGCCTAGCTTTCCCATGTGGACCCTGTACCTCTTAGCAACCCCATGGGTGGGCACCCACATGCTTGATGATCATAGGGCTGAAGTAAGAGGAAAAGTGGACCCTGAGGAGGTAACAAGGGAAAAATAAGAAAAGGCTGGAGGCAGCTCTGCACTCTTCTAGCACCATGACCAGGACGATGGCCTGGGAAGGAGAGAGATGCCAGGATACTGGGCTGGGGGAGCTGTAAGGTACCCAGGGGTCTGGCTGGTCTGAGACCATCTCACAGCAGTCAGAAGCAGATGGTACTTGGGGTTCTATGTCCACCATACTGGGCACCTTCAACTGAGACAAGACCTCCTAGGTTGAGGAGGGCTACAGGCAAGAGGGCCTCCATTTCCCTCCTTACATATTGTGATGCTATGAGTTGGTCACCTCAAGGTTCCCTCAGGTTTAGAAACTGTCTATGGCTCCAGGTTCCTGTAGATGACTTACTGAACTCCGTGGTCCTTGGAAAATGCTTTCTACTTCCTCGGAGTCTTTTGCAGCAGAGAGAATCAGAGAGAGACTGGAGGACTGAGATGTGGGGTAAGGAAGAACATGGCAGAGCACCGAACTACTCATCTTGAATAAGGCAAAGACCGTCTGTTAGAGCCTTCAGTCCTCACTGGAAATGAACCCATAGTCACTGCCCTGGCTGTGGTGAAGTGGCCTCATGAGTGAACTGGACCCCAGAGCTATTGCTGGCAATAGGGGGACAAGGAAAGTTTCCGGGGTGCCTCTCAATGCCCTGGATCCTGCAGCTCCTGCTCCTTTGTTCCCTGAGACCAGGGAGAGCTGATGCCTTGAAGTCACTCAAACAAAGTGTTGGTTGGTGATTTTTTCCCTTGGTTGCAGTGCTAGCACCAGCTACCAGGGAGACTGGGTCCACTGTGCTCTGCTGGAGCAACTGGAGACAGGGAGGAGCCACCCAGGGGTCAGTTGGAGCATCCAGGGCCCACTGAAGCAGGGCCGGTGTGTGAGGAGGCCTGGGGGTGGGTTCATGTGAGCCCGTGGGGAGGGGACAGGGCTGGACCGCACAGAGCAGAGCTGCCAGAGCTGGGGAGGGGACGCAGCAATGAGAAACTCAGCCCAATCATGTGGCTGACTGCAGTCTGGAAGACTTCCTGGGTGTGGAATTTCTCTGAGCTTCTCGGAAAGGCAGAAGGAAGGTTTTTGTCAGTAGAAGGCACATGGAAAGTCAGTCATGTTGGTGTTCTTTCCTCCTCTGGCAGCTCCAGGGCCAGCTCCAGTTCAAGCTCAAAAGCCACCTCCAGAGTGTGTGTCAGGGCTAGGTCCACCACCAGCTCCAGCTCCAGGCTTAACCAGCCGCTCTAGGGAAATCTGCAGAGCTGGAAGCAAGAGCAGCAACCACCATAGCACCAGCTCCCGAGCTCCTTTGCAAGCTCCATCAACAGCTCCAGCTCCAGGGCTAAGGCAGTCCCAGCAAGAGCACCAGACCCTGCCATGCAGCCACTGCAGGCTCTGGCCCCAGCTCCAGTTCCAGCTCCAGAGCCCAGGCCAGCTCCAGCTCCAGATCTTGAGCCAACAACAGAACCTGCTGCTGTTTTGTTATAACCATCCTAGTGAGCGTGGAGTGGTATCTCATCGCTGGTTTGATGTTCATTTCCCTGATATCTAACGTTGCTCATCATCTTTCATGTGCTTGTTCACCGATTGTATATTTTCTCTGAAGAAATGTCCTATGCAAGTCCTTTGTCCGTTAGTAGTTGCATTGGTTGCGTTTCTGTCCTTGAACTGTAAAAGTTCATTATATTTTCTGGGTGCAAAATCTTTATCAGATTTTTCACTTACCAATATTTCCTGACAGTCTTGAGTTGTCTTCATACTCCCTTAAGAGTGTGTTTTGATGCTCAAAAGTTTTTAATTTTGTTGACATACAATTTATCTGTTTTATTTTTTTTTACTGCTAGCATTTTCAGTGACATGTTTAAGAAGCTCTTGCCAAACCCAAGATCATAAAGATTTGCTCCTATATTTTCTTCTAAGACTTTCAGTCTTACTTATTAATTTAGTTGTTTCATTTGTTTGCAGTTAAATTTTTACATCTTGACGGATTAAAGTCCAACTTAACTTATTCTTTCTTGCATAATTTTACATATCTGAATGTGTAAAAAGATACACTTTCCAGTTAGTGGATAACCTTCTATTTATTTCCTGTAAGAAATTTTTATTATTTTTCAAATTATATTAAAGAATAATAGCAAATAAATATTTATTTAGACATTCTGTAAGATGATAAAACGTGTTTTTAATGCTAGCTTGTGGAAGTATTGAGGTGCGGCACTCATTGTCCTAAGCAGTCCTGCACTGCCCTCTGGTGGCTTTTCATTTATGTCTTATCATTGACTTCCAAGGACCTTCTGCCTTTCACAAGGCAGATACTGACATTTTTGCATTCGACTTTGTTTCGCTTAGATAACATATTAAATTTGGAGTTTAAAAATGTTTCATATTTCTTTAGAAATAAAAATAAAAGTAGAAATGATATCAATAAATTAAACTCTAGATTCATAATACACTGTTACATATAATCGTATGTAACACATATTCATACACATGAGGGGTATGAATCATAATACACCGTTACATATAATTATTCTAGCCTTCCAGAATTCCTCATTATGACTTCGTAATACGTTTTGCAATATGAATCGTTTATTTAGTATTTTATGTTGATCAGTATATAGTGCTCAAGTTCCCAGGTGTGTTAGTATTTAAATTTCTTTACAGGTTTTTGAAGTATAATAAATTTCACAAAGAACCAATCAATTTAAAATGTACAATTCCATGAGTCTTGAAATATATATCCACAAAACCATCACTGCCATTAAAGTAGTGTACATGTATCCATTACCTCTAAAATATTGTTCTGATTTCTGTTTAAAAATCCATTGTTAGCTTGATGTACAGATAACTTCCATTTGTCCCTTCAGATTCAACCTTCACTTAGGGTGGAGGTCGTCTGTGCAATGAAGGAACTGCTTGATCTTGCTTCACTGTATATTTAGGAACCCATAATAAAAGACAGATCTAAAAATAGATGTTAAAATAGCCAGGATAGAGCGTTGCCAGGACTGCCGTGGAGGAGATGACTATACGCTGAAAGCTTATGGGACTTTGCAGGTCCATGCTGGCAAAAGCCTGGGCAGCAGGAGTGGGAGTGGGTCCAAGGCGGTGGACCAAGGAGCAAAATAAAGGTCTTGATTGGACTGAATTCACTGACATGAGAGTGCTCACTATGGATTTGGGTTCCAAGTGTTGGGTTGACCACCTGCTAGTGGTGTTGATATTCTGGCCTTATCGTGGCCTCCAGATAATGAGGTCAGAATGCTTAAATGTCCTTGCCATACTGCCGAGGGAGGGAGGAAGGAGTCAGAATGCACAAGGACAGGCATGGTGGGATGGAGCTATGATGCGCAGTCTGCTCAGCCATCCCTAATCTTGCCTGCTGGGAGTAAGCAGAGCTCACACTGTTCATCACAGCATTGGCAAGGGAGGCGCCAGTGTCTTTGAAGAGTCCTGTGCATGGCTGTCCTTCACA
Source organism: Pongo pygmaeus (assembly GCF_028885625.2). Classification (NCBI taxonomy): domain Eukaryota; kingdom Metazoa; phylum Chordata; class Mammalia; order Primates; family Hominidae; genus Pongo; species Pongo pygmaeus. The sequence goes on from NC_072373.2 coordinate 9,145,490, forward strand.
CAGTATGCCACACAGTATGCCACGGGGGCAGGATGGGAATTAGAGAGTGTGACCCACAAGGATACGTGGTGTGGGGTAATTGATCAGGTGTCCTTAAAAATGAAACTGATGGACGGCCTACCAAGAAAACAACTCTAGATATGATTGTTGCTACAGTGAGGATTCACTGTCTCTAAACTAGTTATAAAACATGAGCCAGCAATGGTCCGACTCTGAGCTCCTATGCTGAGGGAGAGATTGGAGCCCTTCGGGGAATGACCCTGCAATGGAGTCTCAGATATATGCCATGTATCTTTTCCCTCAGCTTCCCCAAATGGCCCCAAAGTCAAAGGCAATTACTACTGTGACCACACTCTGGAAGAAGGGAAACATCTACATGAGTTTTCTGGAGAATTTTATATACACGTTCTGAGCATATTTTGAATCCCCAACATTAGAAATGCTCTGTGGCCCATCAGTTGAAACAGGGGCTTTGGAGGTCTGGGGACAGGAGCTGCCTTGGCCGCAGGTTAAGCTTGTCCAGTGAAACCATAGCCTCCTCCTGTTGTTACTCCCCAGTTCCAGAATGGTTAATGGGAATAGGTAGATTTAGCAACTGGTAGAATCTCCACATTGGTTTTCTGATCCCAAGAATTCTGGTTATTAGGAAAGGAAGGCCCAAGTAGAGGTCCCTAGAACTACACCTTCCCGAGAGTAAACTGAACGCAGCACGTCATCCATGGAGGAGACTGAGAGGTGAGCAGTGTCATCAACCCCTTGAGAAATGCAGGTTGGCAATGCCCACTGCTCCTTATTTTCCTTGCCTCTCTGGCTAGTGTAAAAGCCAAGTGGGGACTGGGCACGGTACCTCATGCCTGTAATCCCGGCACTTTTGGAGGCTGAGGCAGGTGGATCTCAAGGTCAAGAGATCGAGACCACCCTGGCCAACATGGTGAAACCCCATCTCTACTAAAAATACAAAAATTAGCCGGGCATGATGGCGGGTGCCTGTAATCCCAGCTACTCGGGAGATTGAGGCAGGAGAATCGCTTGAATCTGGGAGGCAGAAGTTGCAGTGAGCTGAGATCGCGCCACTGCACTCCAGCCTGGGTGACAAAGCAAGACTCCATCTTGTGCAAAAAAAAAGCCAAGTGGGTCATGGAGATGGACAGTGAGTTTCCACAGACGTAATCAGATGGAGACGGGAACGGGAGCTGTGACTGTTTGTAGGATATGTCGACAGGAGCGATACTTCAGTTACAGTGTCTCGCAGAGGAGCAGGCCCCGGCAGGCTGCTGTTGGGGGAGGGACTGAGAATGGCATGAGACTCCCTGCCTGTTTAAAGGACAAACTCCTTTAAAGGAAAACGAAAACCAAAAAAGACTATATTACATCAATGGCTAGTGTTTTTTTTAATATGTATATACTGATAGAATTGACCCCCAAAAAGTTCAACCTTTTCTCCTTCTCTCCTTCTCTCCTTTTAGCAAGATAATTTATTGTATTTTTGTAAGTGCAAGTGGCTCATTTTTAGAGTAACCTTAACAATGTCCTTCAGGAGGCCAAATATCCCACTACTATCGTTTTCTTCCTTTAATTTTTTTATCAACACATGACAATTATACATATTTATGGGGAATGCTATATTTTGACACATGCATACAATGTGTAATAATCAAATCAGGGTAATTAGGATATTCAAAACCTCAAATTTTGGGGCCAGGCGCGGTGGCTCACACCTGTAATCCCAGCACTTTGGGAGGCTGAGGCTGGCGGATCACCTCAGGTCAGGAGTTCGAGACCAGCCTGACCAATATGGTGAAACAAAAAATTAGCCAGGCATAGTGGCAGATGCCTGTAATCCCAGCTACTCCGGAGGCTGAGGCAGGAGAATCGCTTGAACCCGGGAGGCAGAGGTTTCACTGTGCTGAGATCACGCCACTGCAACCAGCCTGGGTGACAGAGTGTGACTGTGTCTCAGAAAAAAAAAAAAAAACAAAACTAAAAAACAAAACAAAACAAAAACGCAAAACCTGAAGTTTTATGATTTCTTCTTCCTTTTTTTTTTTTTTTAATTTTTATTTAAGCTCAGGGGCACATGTGCCGGTTGGTTACACAGGTAAATTTGTGTCACGGGGGTTGGTTGGACAGATTATTTAATCACCCAGGTACTAAGCCTAGTACCCATTAGTTATTTTTCGTGACTCTCTTCCTTCTGCCACCTGCCACCCTCTGATAGGCCTCAGTTTGTGTTGTTCCCCTCTACGTGTCCATGTGTTCTCATCATTTAGTTCCCACTTGTAAGTGAGACTGTGTGGTGTTTGGTTTTCTGTTCCTGTGTTAGTTTGCTAAGGATAATGGCCTCCAGCTCCATCCATGTCCCTGCAAAGGACATGATCTTGTTCTTTTTTATGGATGCATCCACTACTGTCCTTTATTTCCAGTTTTTATAGAGAGGTGAAGATGCTGCTTTCTGAGTTGAGGCTTAAGTGAGATTGCTGTGTGAGCTAATGAGTCATCTGTGCTAATGTTTCCTCCAAGAGAGGCAAATATTGTGGCAGATATAGCTCATTGTTCAGAAGAATTATTTTTTTCTTCTTCCTAAATACCTTGCATTGAATGTGGCCAGGTGACTGCGTTCTAGTCAACGGGATGTGAGTAGAAATTATGTGTTGAACTTGGGTTGTGATTTTGAGATGTGGTCATGCCTGCTTTTGCTCTCTTCTTCCTCAGTCTGCTGGCTGAATTCTGATATAATTTAAGAAGTCTGTCCCTGAATCACATGTAGAGAAAAACTGCCTGTCAACCAGAAAAATCTACTTGGGCTGTTATGTGAATGAGTAATAAACTTATTATTACTCACTGTCCTATTGTATTATGACACCGAAATATTGCTTTTGTGGTTAGCATTAATGTAATTAATAGAAATGTCTGGGTGGGTTATGTAGAATATCATTAATATCAATGACTTCTATAAAACAAATGATTTTGCTGGATAAACCTTTTGAGCACCATATGTGTGCCAAGCACCTAAGACAATTAGTGTTTATTCACTATCCACTGTCTTCTTCCATGCTAATAAAATGTCTGATTTTATGTGGGAACATGCAGAGAATAAAGTTGACAAGTGGCCTCCATTGTGTGTCATGGGTGTGGCCATGTGACTAAATTATGACCAAGTGGCAATCCTAATCATTAAGATATAATCAGAAGTATCATGTGGTAGACAATGAAATCTTTCCTTAAAAGATAGATGCTTTGTGCAATGTGCCCTTTTCATTTTAGTTCTTTTCTCCAGTCTACTCTCTGGAATGCAGATGTGATGGCTGGAAGGCTGGCTGCTATCCTTAATCATGAGGATGAGTGCCCCTAAGGAGAATGGAGTGGTGGGATAGAAGTAACCCAGGCAACAATGATTTCATGTATGACCTATGTTGAGACTTATACATGAGGGAGAAATAAAGAGTGATTTAATTGTAAATCACTCTTATTTTGGGCTCTGCGTTATGTGTAGTCACACTCAATTTTAAATCAAATACGTAGTATTAAGGGATAAGTAAACGTATACCAGGCTCAAACATTTTGAAAGGACAGCATAAGAAGACACTATATTTGCATAAGTCTATTTGCTAAAAAAAAAAATTGTCATCTCCTAAAAAGTGCAGCCTAAGGAACAAGAGAATCATTCTTAGAGATTCAAGAAGTATACTACTAAAGGTCTATAGCTGTAAATGTGAAGGTGCAAGAGTCTTCACTGAATAAGTCCCATGTTAATTTGCTGAGGCTTCCAGAAGAAAGTACCACAAACTGGATGGCTTGAAAGCCAGAGATTTATTGTTACCCAGTCTGGAGGACAGAAGGCTGAGATCAAGCTGTCTTCAGTGTTGGTTCCTTCTAGGGGCTGTGAGGGAGATGCTGCTCCATGCCTCTCTCCCAGCATCTGGGGGTTTCCCGGCAATCTCTGGTGTTCCTGGGCTTGTAGCTGCATCACCTGAATCTCTGCCTTCCTGTCCACATGGAGTTCTCCCATTTTGTGTCTCTGCGTCCAAATTTCCCTTCTATAAAGATACAACTTATATTGGATTAAGAGCCCACCCTACTCTCTCTACCCCATTATGATCACATCCTAACCTAATCTTTCATCTTCATCTGCATCAACCCTATCTCCAAATAAGGTCACATTCTGAAGTACTGGGGGTTAGGACTTCAACAAATGAATGGTGGGGATGCAATTCAACCCACAGCAAGTACTAACATTAGAGTGCACCACTATAAAAACAATTCCTACTTAGATTTCTCCACATGGCTAAATGTAAAGTGAAACAGTGAGGGCACCAGCAGTTTTGGAGGTTGAAGTTATTTGTGGAATAATATCACACTCCTCTTCTCTGGGGTGAATGCCAGGAGAACATGCAGGGAATAAAAATCAATACCTGTCCTCAAGACAGCTTCAGAGCCGGAGGGCCACCCAGATGCTGGGACAGAGGCCCGGAATTATCACCAATACAGAGACATAGCCAAAGTGCCAGAGTGCATGGAGGAGGGAACTATGAATTCCAAGTGAAGACACTGAGAGCAGCAAACAGTCTGAAAACCAAAACTTCAGCGCACATGGGCTTTCCTCAAAGTGTGACAGTGGAACCGAATGCGTGGATTCTGAACACAGCTGGAAAATCCAGACCTAGACCATCACAATGCCTTAGGGAGGAAATGCCATTTAAATCAGGTCTTCACGGAAATTATCTGACAGGCGGTGATGGAGTGGGGAGGTTGGGATTTCAGGGAGAAGGAATAACGGCAGCAAATCCAAGGATGATTGCAGGACGGGGCAAGGCTGTTGTGCTGATTGCCTCCTGGGGCCTCTGCAAATGGAAAGAGTGTCAGGGGAGCTCTTGGGGAGCCAGAGGACAGCGGCAGGGCAGGAAAGCAGCCCTTTGCCTGTCTGATACTTATGCCAGCTTCAGATAGTCACTCTGGGGTGAGGTGGATTTGGCACATTGCATCCCTATTTTCAAAGCTGACTTAAGGATGGATGGGACACTATTCAGGAGTAAGGATCTTGAAAGTCTTCCTTTTCTTTATGGAACTTGTTGGTGTGCTCTACTGGGCACTGCCAGCTTCTCCTCAATGTCCCATGAGCTGAGTGTTTGAGGCCAGGCAGTTCGGGCTCTGGTTCCTCAAACTCTGGCTCCACAGCGATTTCTCAAGGTGATTAAATATACTGATATAGAGGTCTGAAGTAAAGCCTGACAGATGTGTGAAATAATCTCTAGGTGAGCTTGGTGCTCAGCCAGCTGTGGGACCCTAATTTCCTCATGGCATTTGGAGTTAGCTAGCACATTTCAGAAGGCAAAGTGGTGTGAGAGCCTGTTGTAAATCTGGTTACAAAGTTCGCCAAATAAGAAATTGTTGATCTGAATTATGGAATCCTGTAGTCATAAAGTTTTTTAAATGACTAGTGGGAAAATAGTGAACATTTATAGTGAAATTCTCTCTACTGTATATTTTACTTCTTTTTCCTTCTTCTCTAGGACGTAAATAGAACTCAGTGAAATCCACAAAAAGAAAGGCTAGTTTGTCTTTTGTTAAGTCTTAGGTTTTCAGAAAGGGAAGTAAATTGGTACCAGTAGAGTGGGGTATAGTTATTAAGATACCTGAAAATGTGGAAGTGACTTTGGAACTAGTTAACAGGCAGAAGTTTGGAGGGCTCAGAAGAAGACAGGAAAGTGTGGGAAAGTTTGGAATTTCCTAGAGACTTGTTGAATGCTTTTGGCCAAAATGCTGATAGTGATATCGACAATGAAGTCCAGGCTGAGGTGGTCTCAGATGGAGATGAGGAATTTATCAGGAACTGGAGTAAAGGTGACTTTTTCCATGCTTTAGCAAAGACACTGGTGGGATTTTGCCCCTGCCCTAGAGATTTGTGGAACTTTGAACTTGAGACAGATGATTTAGGGTATCTGGCAGAAGAAATTTCTAAGCAGCAAAGCATTCAAGAAGTGTCTTGAGCACTCTTAAAAACATTGTTTTATTCATTCAGCAATACATGGTTTGGAATTGGAACTTACGTTTAAAAGGAAAGCAGGGCATAAAAGTTTGGAAAATTTGCAGCCTGACAATGTGATAGTAAAGAAAACTCTATTTTCTGGAGTGACATTCAAGCCAGCTGTAGAAATTTGCATAAATAACAAGGAGCTGAATGTTATTCCCCAAGACAATGGGAAAAATGTCTTCAGGCCATGTCAGAGGTCTTCACGGCAGCTCCTCCCATCACAGGCCCAGAGACCTATGAGGAAAAAAATGGTTTTGTGGTCTGGGCCCAGGGCCTTTCTGCTTTGTACAGTCTAGGGACCTCATGCCCTGTGTCCCAGCAATGGCTACAGGGGGGCCAATTTACAGCTCAGGCCATTCCTTCAGAGGGTGCAAGCCCCAAGCCTTGGTGGCTTACACATGTTGCTGGGCCTTTGGGTGCATAGAAGTCAAGAACTGAGGTTTGGGAATCGTTGCCTAGATTTCAGAGGACATATATAAATGCCTGGATGTCCAGGCAGAGGTGTGCGGCAGGAGTAGAGCCCTCATGGATAACCTCTGCTAGGGCAGTGTGGAAGGGAAATGTGCAGTGGGAGCCCCCACACAGAGTCCCCACTGGGGCACTGCCTTGTGGGGCTGCGAGAAGAGGGCCACCATCCTCCAGACTCCAGAATGGTAGATGGAAAAAATGCAGATGCAATGTCAACCCACAAAAACAGCCAGGAGTGGGGCTCTACCCTGCAAAGCCACAGGGATAGAGTGGCCCAAGACCATGGGAATCCACCTCTTGCATCAGCATGACCTGGGTGTGAGACATGGAGTCAAAAGAGACAATTTTGGAACTTCAAGTTTTAATGATTACCCTATTGGCTTTTAGACTGGCATGGGGCCTTTAGCCCCCTCATTTTGGCCAATTTCTCCCACTCAGATTGGGTGTATTTACCCCATACCTGTACCCTCATTGTATCTAGGAAGTAGATTCAAGTAGACTGCTTTTGATTTTACAGGACCTATTGGATTTTGGACTGGCATGGGGCCTGTTGCCCCCTCATTTTTGCCAATTTCTCCCACTTGGATGGGTGTATTTACCCTATGTCTGTAGCCCCATTGTATCTAGGAAGTACATCCAAGTAGATTGCTTTTGATTTTACAGTCTCCAAGAAAGGGACTTGCCTTGTCTCAGATGAGACTTTGGACTTGGACTTTTGAGTTAATGCTGGAATAAGTGAAGACTTTAGGGGGACTGTTGGAAGGGCATGATTATGTTTTGAAATGTGAGGACATGAGATTTGGGAGAGGCCAGGGGCAGAATGATCTAATATGGCTGTGTCCCCACCCAAATCTCATTTTGAATTGTAGTTCCCATAATCCCCACATGTTCTGGGAATGACCTGGTGGGAGGTAATTGACTCACCAGAGTGGTTACCCCCATGCTGCTGTTCTCATGATAGTGAGTGGGTTCTTATGAGATCTGACGGTTTTATAAAGGGCCTTTCCCCCTTTTGCTCAGCACTTCTCCTTCCTGCTGCCATGTGAAGAAGGACATATTTGCTTCCCCTTCCACCATGACTGTAAGTTTCCTGAGGTACCCCCCTCCACCATGCTGAAGTGTGAGTTAATTAAACCTCTTTCCTTTATAAATTTCCCAGTCTTGGGTATGTCTTTATTAGCAGCATGAAAACAGACTAACACAGAAAGGAAAGAAGAGAAGAAAGAGGGATGGGAATTAACATTCATCTTAATGAGGTAATTTAAAATTTGATGATTTATTTATTTATTTATTATAAAACAGTAAATTATAAGCTGGACATGGTGGCTCATGCCTGTAATTCCAGCTAACCAGGATGCTGAGGGAGGATTGCTTGAGGCCTGTACTTCTAAACCAGCCTGAGTAAGGTGGCAAGACTGTCTCTACAAAAAATAAAAAATAAAAACTTAGCCTTGGCCAGGTGCTATGGCTCATGCCTGTAATCCCAGCACTTTGGGAGGCCAAGGTGGGAGGGCTGCTTGAGTCCAGGAATTCAAGACCAGCCTGGGTAACACAGTAAGACTCTGTCTCTAAAAAACCCCAACTTAACCTGGCATGGTGGCACAGGCTGTATTCCTAGCTACTCAGGAGGCTGAGACAGGAGGATTTCTTGAGCCCAGAAGGTCAAGGCTGCACTGAGCTGTGATTGCACCACTGCACTCCAGCCTGGGTAATGGAGTGAGACCCCATCTCTTAAACAAAACAAAATAGTAATTATAATTTTGAGTTTAAGTAAAAGGTGACCAAAGCTTAGAGTACTAAAAATGCATTGCTGAAAAACATAGAATAGCCAAAATGTTCTTAAAGAACATGGTTGAAAGATCGCCATCACTCATTTTCTAGTAATTAAGACTTACTAGAAAACTGTAGCAATCAAAACAGTGTGGTATTGACATAAAAATAGACATATAGATTAAAGTAACAGAATAGAGTCCGGAAATAGATCTACTTATGCACCAACTATTTCTTGACAAAGACATGAAGACAATTCAATGGTGAGAGGAGAATCATAATTTATGTGCTCTTTTGTGCCTTTTTCTGTATAACCTGGTGCTTTTGAGATTTGTTGATTTTATTGCATTTATTAGTATTTGTCCTTAGTTGCTGAGTAGTGTGCTATTGTACAAATGTTCCACATTTATACGATTGGCTGTTCTCCTCTTGATGGATGCTTGAGCTGTTTCCTATTGGGAGCTGTTACAAATAAGTCAGTTATGAATATTCTGGTACAAAACTCTCTTTGTAAACATGTGTTTTATTTCTCTCAGGTAAATACTGGGAGCTGGAATTGTTGGATTGTTGGGCAAGTATATGTTTACTTTTATAGGAAACTGCCAAAGTGATGGAATCATTTTACCCTTTCGCAACCAATACATGAGATTTCTTCTCATTTCCCAAACTCACTGATATTGGTGTAGTTAATATTTAATTTTTCAGCCATGCTAATTTGTTTATTGGTCACTTATTATGATTTTTTGTTTCTGTTCCATGGTGAGCAGATATATGCAAATCTACCCCCAGTTTGAGGAAGTTGAGAGGCTGAAGAAAGAAGCTGACAAATCCAGTTCTCAGAAAGAAACATTTAACAGGCACTTATGAATAGAAACCATGTCTGTGTCTCGGGTGGTGGTGAGACAAGATGGTGGAAGCCTGTGCCATTTCCCTTGTATTATTCCATTCTCATGCTGCTGTATGGACATACCCTAGACTGGGTAATTTACAAAGGAAAGAGGTTTAATGGGCTCACAGTTCCACATGGCTGGGGAGGCCTCACAATCATGGTGGAAGGCAAAGGAAGAACAAAGTCACATCTTACATGGCGGCAGGCAAGAGAACATGTGCAGGGGAACTGCCTTTTATAAAACCATTGGATCTCATGAGACTTATTCACTATCACAAGAACAGGATGGTATTCAGTGTCCATCTTTTCACAATTACTAACATCCGTATTTTAGCTTCCTCTACATCCCGTGTTATGGAGAACCTTGGTGATGCATCAGCTCTTAAAAGCCCTGGGAGGCTGAGGCAGGCGGATAGCTAGCTCAGGAGATAGAGACCATCTTGGCTAACACGGTGAAACCCTGTCTCTACTAAAAAAAACCAAAAACACAACAAAAAAAAACTTAGCCAGGCGTGGTGGTGGGCACCTGTAGTTCCAGCTACTCGGGAGGCTGAAGCAGGAGAATGGTGTGAACCCAGGAGGTGGAGCTTGCAGTGAGCCGAGATGGCGCCACTGCACTCCAGCCCAGGCGACAGAGCGAGACTCCATCTCAAAAAAAAAAAAAAAAAAAAAGCATGCTCTGCTCTGGTTGCTGGGATTTTCTTCTCAGCTTGTATTCCTTCTGCAAGTTTTTTAGAAATCAGTTTCATAGGCTTGTGCTTTGAAGTACAATACCTATCCCTTCTGGGGAGTGTAGGAGAGTGAATGATGCATTACTACTTTTGGAAGGCAGAATAATGCCCTCCTAGTGCCGTTAGAAGGAACACGGTCCTGACAACAGCTTGATTTGAGCCCAGTGAGTCCCATATTGGGTCCTTCAGAATTGTAAGACCCAAAATGGGGTCCTTCAGAACTGTGACCCCATTGTGACCTTCAGAATTGTAAGCGAATACATTTATGTTGTGTTCAGCCACTAAATTTGTGGGAATATGGTACAACAGCAATAATAACTAATACACCATTCATGTCTTACTGTAAATTAATTTAGTAGATACTTTGTTCCAGGGCAGTACCTACCTGGAACAAGAAGGACTCTGGGGAAAAAGAACCCCATGCCAAAAAAGGGAACACTACTTATTTCACATTTTTTCCTTGTCTAGAAAGGACCACACATAACTACCAGATTAAATGAAACAAAAGAAACCACAGTCAGCCTGAAAACAAAGCAACACCAACAACAAAAACAGGGGCTCATTTCCAATAAGACAGGAGCAGCCTCTTTCCTTAGACTGAGGGCTCAGCACTGAGCCTCATTTGAATGAATTCATCTTGGTATATGTACCCTTTTCATTCCATTGTCCTTTTCTTTTCTTTGCTCTTTTCTTCTCTTTTCTTTTCTTTTCTTTCTTTCTTCCTTCCTCCCTCCCTCCCTCCTTTCTTTTTCTTTCTTTCTTCCTTTCTTTCTTTCTTTCATTCTTTCTTTCTTTCTTCTTTTTCTTTTTCTTTCTTCTTTTTTTTTTCTGAGACAGAGTCTTGCTCTGACATCCAGGCTATAGCGCAGTGGTACAGTCTTGGCTCACTGCAGCCTCCACCTCCTGTGTTCAAGCGATTCTCCTGCCTCAGCCTCTCGAGCAGCTAGGATTACAGGCAAGTGCCACCACACCCGGCTAATTTTTGTATTTTTAGTAGAGATGGGGTTTCACCATGTTAGCCAGGCTGGTCTCAAACTCTTGGCCTCAAGTGATCCACCTGTCTCAGTCTCCCAAAGTGCTGGGATTACAAGTGTGAGCCACCGCACCTGGCCCCGTTGTCATTTTCAAAGTCTCCAAAGTATTCTTTCTTTTGTAATGACAAAATACATTTCAAATGGCTGGATTTATTTATTTGTTTTTTTGGAAAGAAGAGAAAAATATATGATTCACACATATTCTTTTGCATTACAAGGAAGTCTGGGAATGGTAATAAAATGACAATGAATACTTTCAAGAAAAAGTCTTGGTTAGAGTGGGGAATGTGTTTGATAATCCACATGAGCAAGTCCTGGGAAGTTTAATCAGGACAAATTTCTGGATTCTGCTGCCTGAGGTTTTAGGACTGCTAGTAGAAGGGAGGGAGTTGTTTTTGGAGTGACGATTTATGGATCATAAAAAGAAAATGTGGTCCATGAAGCATGTACAGAGATCATTCTTGGTTTTGGTGTTGAACTAGCTTTCAGCTAGAATCACTCTTTGGTAGGAAAAAAAGCAACCGTTTGGAAGCTGATTGGACAGCTTAAAGTTTGAAGGATGAAAGGAAAAAGATAATCACATCAAAATTGAGAAGCTTAAAAATTGTAGCTAAAAAAACAGTGAAAAAAATCATATTTCTATGGCTGACATAGAAAAAATAAATATTTATACATACACACACACATACATGAACAGGCATTAATATATGACATCAATTTGCTATATGAACATTTCATAGAGAGACAGAGACATTTTTTAAATACAAATACATTCCAAAGTAAAATATTGAAATAACATATACTAAAGACCTGAAAATGTATGTAGTTCATTCAAAAATTCACATCATTAATGAATATGTGATATTAAATATCCCTTAAGCTTTCATTGAAATGAGCTTTTAATTATTTCTAGAGCTCTAGAAATAGTACAAAATATTAGAAGTCATAACATGTTCTGCAAAGAGAGGCTTTGATTTGGAGAACGGAGAAAATTATTCATTTTATTGGCTAGTATGAGGGTCAGGAGTTTGTATTAAATTTCTGCTTGAAGAATTATTGAACATATAATAGATAGGAGGCTACATAGATTGAAAGAATAATTCAAATCAATTAAAATGTGGAAGTATGAAGATAGGTTGTTGCATTTTTAAATATTTAACAAATATAAGTACCAAGTGTCAAAGTGTTTTTCTAGGCTCTGTATGTACCCTGGGGTCGGGAGGGACAGAAAAAAGACATAAACAGTTTCCATGGAGCTTACCTTCTAGAGAGGGGAGATAGGCCATAAACATATTTGAAAACATATAAAGAATTAATACGTGCTGTGAAGAAAAATAAAGCAGGGTGCTTAGGTTGAGAATAGAATAGGAATGTGGTATTTTGGATAGGAGGACCAGAGAAGGCTTCTTTGAGTAGTTTACATGTGAGCAGAGCATAAATGACATATGACATAGAAGAGCCATGTGGATTGCTGGGAGAGGCATATATTCTAGGTGGAAATCCAATAAGCCTAAGGCATGTGGCTGTAGCCAGCTCCACTTGTACCTAAAGTAATGCCTCTAAGCACTTCATCTCCCATTGGTGGCAACTAGAGAATTTTGGGTGACAGAGTCACCCAGAAACTCATCCTAAGTCTGTTCCCCCTTTCTCCTGTTGCTTGGCATGAAACTCTGGACTCAAAACTTTTCCACTGTGCTTTCTATCCTTTAAACCGTCTCTTGAATAAGAAGAAGACGGGGATATATAACCAACCTCTGAAGTATTGCCTCAAGTATGAACAGAAGCATGTGGGGCACTTGGGGTAGTAAGAAGTCTGGAGACCTTCCCTTTATTCTGAGTGGACTTAATTCTGTATTTTGTTTCACTGTTTAAAATAATTGATAGCATAAGAATATAACTAGAGAGCTTTCAGAAAGTGCTGCGCCTCCCAGGGAAATACTCCAACACTCAGCCCTCAGTGTGAACCTGGCGCCGCACCTGGAGCCGAGGGCATCTGAGCTAGAAGAGGTGACTATTTCTTGTGGGGGGAAAGGGGGTTTCCCTCTCTGTAGTTACCTTTACTCTGTAAAGTAGCCAAAAGTCTCTATCAGGCAGGAAACAGCAACTTTAGCTGTTGAGCTGAAAAAAAGCTGGAGTTTTAAATCAGGAAATAGCAAACAAACAACACAACAACAACAACAAAAATAGTTGGCTACAAGTTGAAAAAAATGGGACTGGGGACAGATGTCAGGAAAACGTGGCTCTCATGCCCTGCTGTGAAGACTCCACCATGGGAAAACTGCCCCTGTAAACTTTATAACATTAAATCAGAAAAACATGGAGGGGGAAAAATTAAAAAAAAAAATAAAAGCTTGCAACATATTCAACATTAATCATTAAGTCAGCTTGTTTCTGACCTGCTTTCTGATAATTATGTAATGTCTATAGCCTCAAAATTACATAGACCCCGTTACAAGACTATAATTCCCCTTAACTTTCTATAGATAACAACTTAACCATTATAAAATGTTAAGTTTTCCCTTTGAGATATTCAAGTCCTGCATTCTAATAAAATTACTGACTCACCTGGTCTGAAAGACTCTACTAATGCCAGCGGATCTAAAAAACTCTACTGACATCAGCTGGTCTGAAGGATCCCACAAGAAGCTGACTCACCAAAGAATGCACTTTCCACATCATGAAGGTTTCATGCCCCTTATCCCAACCAATTAATGACCCCAATTCTCTAGCCCTTCATCCTCCATAATCCCCTTAAAAGCCCCAACCCCAGCCGGGCACTGTGGCTCACACCTGTAATGGCAGGACTTTGGGAGGCTGAGGTGGGCGGATCACAAGGTCAGGGGTTCGAGACCAGCCTGGCCAATATGGTGAAACCCTGTCTCTACTAAAAATATAAAAATTAGCCGGGCGTGGTGGTGGGCGCCTGTATTCCTAAACACTTGGGAGGCTGAGGCAGGAGATTCGCTTGAACCTGGGAGGCAGAGGTTGCAGTGAGCTGAGATCGCGCCACTGTGCTCCAGCCTGGGCTACAGAGCGAGACTGTCTCAAAAAAAAAAAAAGCCCCAGCCCCAAACTCCTCAGAGACATGTACTTGCGAATCTCCTCCCATCTCCTCGCTCAGCGCCCTGTGATAATTAAACTCTTTCTCTGCGACATTCCTGCTGTCTGTGTAACTAGTATATTACTACACAGCAGACATACAAGCCTGTTGGTCCTATAACACGTCATGGTGATCTAGCCAGGAGTCCCTTGTAGGCATTTGCACATGGCTCGGTGCCACCTTGTCATTGGGACAGACCTGGAGTCGAGTCCAAGTGGCTGCTCAGTTTCGTTGAACTAGGGGCTGTCTCCTGTGCCTTGTCTGTTGATGGGGCAGTGTCGATCCTGGTGCATAAATTGCCTGCAGTGAAGTAACAATTTCTCGTTTTGAAAACATCTTTGGTAAACTTTCTCTATGCAACTGGCACCCTCTTTCCTTTCTCCTGATTTTTTTGGCCTCTTCAGAGGTCTTGTGGCCTCTTCAGGGGTTTGTGTCTTCTTTGGGAGTCTTGCCTCTTTGGAGGTCTTGTTGACCATCCCTAATAATAGGAAGGGTCTTGTTTGAGAGGATTCTCCTATATTGGAAAAAAAATAAAGGGCACTGCTTGGGAGAAATACTCTTAATTTTTAAAATTTAAAACTTCATTTTGGAAGGCCTTTTGTTTGTCTTTGTCTTGTTATATATGTTTATATTTGTGAAAAATATCCCTAAAGGAATTGCTAGTGAAAGCTCAGCAGGTCTCACTTAGGGTGGCCATCCACTTTTCCACCTTGCCCAGAGACCACCTGCTGAACTCCTGGGCACAGGTCATTCCTCTCCACTTTGATCCCTGGATCAAAGGTGCCAGGGCCCGCAGAGGCAAGGTTGAATCTTTCCACGTCAAATCTGGGCACTGAGCAGAGTGACTAGTGTCTGTGTTTTTGTTGTGTGCGCCCTCTCAGCCGGAATGGGAAATGTTGGTTTGGTTCCTCCAGGCAGCCCCATTAGGCTGCATCTTGACAATTGGGAAAACAAGAGGTGTCCTCTTTAGATCAGTACAATGGGTAACTTATCCACTAAGGGCAGAAAAAACTGCAAAAACTCTGGGAAAGTTAAAAGGCACGCCATGTTTTCTAGGACTCCAGCTGTTTACATATATGGCCTGTTATTGTGCACATTTTAAACTGATGGGCAAATGACAGTGAGGAAAATTCAGAACTCAAAAGGTTGATTTGCAGCTATAGGATTAAAAGCTCTCTGTGTGTCTTTATTTTCTTTTCTGCCTACTTCTAATCTGCTATTATTAAGCTACTGGTGTTGAGATAAAACTCACTGTTTGTGGTACTACTAACTCAAAGCTACTTGGAGATTTTGTTTTTCTTATACAGTTCTGCCAGTACTAGCTGAAATGTAAACATTAAAACTCATTTAAAACTGGGAGTGGAGGGGAAAGGATAAAAATGTTTTTTTCCCATAAAACCTTCTTTGGTCCACAGCCTTCATTGGATTACCTATCAAGGCACACAAAGTTTAGCCATGTGAACAGGCTCCCAATTTTGTCCAAAATAATTCAGATTCAGCCATCTTTTATAAACTGGTGAGTTTGTATTACTATCTCATAGCTAGAATTCCGAAGTAAAAGCTGTAAAATCCTTGTTTATATATGTGTGTTTAGATAAATTTACCTATATAAACATATATTGTGTTATATATTAAGTCTACACGATACCAGCTTGGCTTATAAATAATAAAGCACTCATAAATTAAGTAAATAACTCCAAATATCTTTCAAGTTAATGTGATTTAAATAAATCTTTAATTTAAAAACTGGCTTTAAAATTATAAATAAAATTAAAATTAAATATCTTCAAAATTATCAGCATACATTTGTGTCTGGGTTTATTGGCTAAATGGTTTTATATTTGTCTTTGCTAAATCTATTATGGTGTCAGGGTTTGGCATGAAGCATATAAAGCTATAAACCCAGCCAAAAACAAAGTAATCTTTATTTCTATATATTTTTGATAAATAGGGCCAATTTGATGTTGTTGGTTTAATGAAAACAGCTAAACCTTCTCAGTTATTGGCAAAAGTATCCATATGTTTACTTTAAGTTTCTTACTTAGGTAAACACCTGATATTCAGAGGCTATAAAAATGGTTAACAGGGAAATAATTTTAAATGATGACTATCTTTGTCTAATATCTCAGTTTTCATAAGTAATCTAGTTAAACCGTTAAAAATAAATAAATTAATATAAATGAGACAAATGCTTATGGGTAAACTTTTGTATAATTTAAATCTTAAAATTATCTTAAATAACCATTAGATGTGTGGGTCATTTCCAACTAAGAAAGGGTTATGATATTAAAAAAAACATGTTTCTAAAAATTGTGGAGTGGTTCTCATCCATAAAGTATGAATGTCTGGCAGACAATTCAAAATTTCTTGCTTCCTTGGTTTTCACTAAAATTTAAGGTTACTAAGAATAAAGATTCTAGTTAATATGTAATTCTGTATATAAAGTGTGCCAAAAATATGTTCTTATTAAAAAAAGAATAATTTTGTCTAATTCAGAAATTATCTAAAGGTTGATTTAAATTATAGACTTGGAAAGTTATTCACAAAACAAGGTTAAAGAAAACCCAGGAAGTAGGAGAGAGAAATATTTAAAAAGTTAGGACTATAAAAATAGTTTTAATATATGAAAAAATTTTGTATGGTAAATTTTTGTCCTAAAATAAAATTATTAGTTATTTAAAAAAGAAAAAGTTTAGGACAAAGCAAAAACTTAAGAATGTCATTGATGGTCTATGAAAGTCATAATAAGGTTCATAAAAGACAATTTATTAGAAAAAAGTTTATGTCTGGGTGCAGTGGCTCATGCCTGCAATCCCAGCACTTTGGGAGGCCAAGGCAGGCGGATGGCTTGAGCTCAGGAGTTCCAGACCAGCCTGGGCAACACGGCAAATACCCATCTCTACAAAAAATAGAAAAATTAGTCAGGTTCGCTGGTGCATGTGTCTGTAGTCCCAGCTACTCAGGAAACTGAGGTGGGAAGATCACTTGAGGCTGGGAGGTCAAGGCTGCAGTGAGCCTTGTTCAGGCCACTGCATTCCATCCTGGGCAACAAAGTCAGACCCTGTCTTAGTTAGTTACAATTTTATAAAATAATTTATAATAATTTTTCTAAAATTTAGCTCCCTATATTAAAATAAGATTTTCTTAAGATATTAATTTGCTCTTAATTAAATTATAAGAGGTTCTCATTTTTAATTTTATAATCTTTTTTTTTTGAAAGTCCCTCAAATTTATATCTCAGAAGTTCCACTTCTGCTGTGCCTTGGTGCTATCAGCTTTTTCACCCTTTGAGAAGGCCTGAGATAAGAACTCTTCCAACTTTTTTGTCAGCACCTATAACCTTTGCCTCCATTTCTAACTTTACTGTGATAGCCTGACACTGAAATGTTTATCTTAAAGGTCTGAAAAAGCAATGTTTTCTTCCAGTGCAACCTGACTGTATACTCTTGGCTTTTCTTGTTATGTCTAAATTGTTCCGTGTAACAGGAAAACTTCCCATGCTGTTACTAAGAGTCATGTCTAAATAGTTTCTAGTTTCTCGTTTCCTTCATACTATAGTTTATATTCATAATCCTGGACACATACTTCCTGCATCTGATTAATTCAAGAACCTTTTTCATCAGGTTTGACTTTCAGGTTATCTAAATGTGCTTCCCATAAGGAAAAGTAATCACACAGCAGGAGGTTTTTCTTTGCCTTTTTAATAACTGGTCTAAGAAACAGAGATTTTTACATTTTGTTAAGATAATTTCTATGTCATTGTTATTAGAATTTTAATTACTTAAAAACACTAGGATTTAAAAGGATTAAATTTTTTACATACATATAACCTTCAGTATTTTCTTTAAGGTCTTTTACTTCTCAATCTTAGTTAAATAAATAACTATTACTTTACAGTGACCTCTGATTCTGTTTTGAGCGTTTTAACATCTTTGATAAACATCTTCAAAATCAAATACTAAATTAAGTCTCTGACTTATTGCTGGGGCTTATCAAAGCTATAAAAATTAATCACTGCAAAGTTGTAAAATCTTTTTACAGCTTCCAGTCAGACTATGAACTGCAGTATCACCACTTCTAGCCTGACAATTACACATACTAAGAGAAAAATCAGTTAATGGACTCCCTCCAGCCCCTTTGAAAACGTTCTTTATTTCAGGTGCTATTAACTAATCCTTGATAATAGCGCTTTATTAAGTGACAGGGCTTTGACTCCTGGGTACGTGTATCTCATCTAAAAAAGGCATCAAATCTTGCTAAATCTTAAACATTGATACCTGTATGTGACATCAAACTCAAGTTAACCAAAGCCTCATCTTCAGACCCAGAAAAAGGTTCTAGTCAAAATAAATTGCTTTCGTGAGACATGAGGCCAGAATTTAAAACTATTCAATTTCTAGGCTCAGGGACTATCGTGAAAGAGGTGGGCACACAAAATTCCAAGGGCCAGTTTTGAAGGATAAAATTAGTTCAGATCCTCCAAATCCAGGATGGGCACATGGATGCCTAAATAGCCGACAAGTTGAGAAACTTTGCCTCTCTAAACTCCTTAACTCAAATGGGTTTAACAAAATGCTTATGTCTTGTATAAATAATTGCTATCTCAGTATCTAAGAGCAGGATTCAATTCTGTAAGCTTATCTTTGGCTTTTGGCTCTCAGCTGTTATGCTGCTCAAAAGTTTTTTAAGGGTTAATGGGTGTCTGCCCACCTCCATTGCCATCTGGCCTAGAACATTTAATTGGCAATAAGTCTTTTGGCTCTAAGTCCTTTGGCCATAGGAGTCCCACTGACAACAATATGGGACAAAATAAAAGTTTGACCATCATTGCTACCTCTGGCATATCTTAATCAAAAAGGGGAAATGTAAAATCCTAAGCACCCCCGTACTGACCGAACAGACTCACTTGTGGCCAAGAGGACCCCAGAAAAACCTTAAAACTTAGTTCCTGGCCATGAAGAGATGGGAGGTCAGACATGCCTCATAATACACCCTTCCTTTTAGAGTCTAGACACAGCTCACCAGCATTACTATTAAAATAGAAATCACAATGAGACATGCAACGTGCTAGCAGCCCTTGCTCTCCAGGCCTCCTAGGCCTCCACCCGGCGTCCACTCTGGTTGTGCTTGAGGAGCCCTTCAGCCAGCTGCTGCACTGTGGGAGCCCCTCTCTGGGCTGGCCGAGGCCGCAGCCAGCTCCCTCTGCTCGTTGGGAGGTGTAGAGGGAGAGGCACGGGCAGGAACTGGGGCTGCACTCTGCGCTCGCGGGCAGCGCGAGTTCCGGATGGGCGCTGGCTCGGTGGGCCCTGCACTCGGAGCAGCCGGCCGGCACTGCCGGCCCTGGGCAGTGAGGGGCTTAGCACCCGGGCCAACAGCTGCGGAGGGTGCACTGGGTCCCCCAGCACTGCCGACCCGCCTGCACCGTGCTTTAATTCTTGCCAGGCCTCAGCCGCCTCCCGGCGGGGCAGGGCTCGGGACCTGCAGCTCGCCATGCTGAACTCCCCCCCAACCATGGGCTCCCGCTCGACCCAAGCCTCCCTGACGGGCACTGCCCCCTGCTCCGTGGTGCCCGGTCCCATCGACTGCCCAAGGGCTGAGGAGTAAGGGCCGGTGGGGCGGGACTGGCAGGCAGCTCCCCTGGCTGCCCCGTGTAGGATCCACTAGGTTAAGCCAGCTGGCCTCCTGACTCTGGTGGGGACTTGGAGAACTTTTATGTCTAGCTAGAGGTTTGTAAATGCACCAATCAGCACCCTGTGTCTAGCTCAAGGTTTGTAAACGCACCAATCAGTGCTCTGTGTCCAGCTCAAGGTTTGTAAATGCACCAATCAGTGCCTGTGTCTAGCTAATCTAGTGGGGACTTGGAGAACTTTTGTGTCTAGCTAAAGGATTGTAAATGCACCAATCAGTGCTCTGTGTCTAGCTAATCTAGTGGGGACTTGGAGAACTTTTGTGTCTAGCTAAAGGATTGTAAATGCACCAATCAGTGCTCTGTGTCTAGCTTAAGGTTTGCAAACGCACCCGTCCGTACCCTGTCAAAATGGACCAATCAGCGCTCTGTAAAATGGGCCAATCAACTCTCTGTAAAATGGACCAATCATCAGGATGTGGGTGGAGTCAGATAAGGGAATAAAAGCAGGCTGCCTGAGGCTTCAGCGGCAAACTGCTCGGTGTCCTTGTGTGATGTGAAGGCTTTATTGTTTTGTTCTTCAAGATAAATTTTGCTGCTGCTGACTCTTTGGGTCTGTGTCGCCTTTAAGAGTTGTAACACTCACCATGAAGGTCTGCAGCTTCACTTCTGAAGCTGATGAGACCAGGAACCCACCAGAAGGAAGAAACTCCGGACACATCTGAAGGAACAAACTCTGGACACACTATCTTTAAGAACTCTTAACACTCACCGGGAGGGTCCGCGGCTTCGTTCTTGAAGTCAGTGAGACCAAGAACCCACCTATTCCAGACACAACAAGATTGGCAGAACAGACTCTGTGACAATAAAATCTCAGTAGTATCCTCAAAGTTTTCAGTCTATTTTACAAGGACTTTAAAAATGTGGGCTTATAATTCTGACAATAGGACTTATAATGATCTTACAGTCCAGTATGTAATTAAATACACGCCATGCTAAGACAGCGTGCAGGAGCACTAATGTGTTCATGCTGTGCCCCTGAAGTGTCCAACTGGGCAGCCATACGTGCTTGCAGATTATTGCCAGGCAGTTTTATTTCTCAAATCCTGACTCTTACCCCAACTGTGCCCTTGCCGGCAGGAAAAAGCTAGAGTGGTCTTCACCCAATTCACCCGGTATTAGTTCTCACCTCAGGGTTGGGGTTTGATTAAGCCCAAGGGGGGCTGAAACTGCTCCACTTTACAAAATTACTCAGCACATTCAACATCAATCATTAAGTCAGTTACATGACCTGCTTTCTCATAATTATTTAATGTCTAACGCCTCAGAATCACGTAGACCCTGTTACAAGATTATAATTCCCCACAACTTAACCATTATAAAACGTTAAATTTTCCCTTTGAGGTAATCCTTCAAGTCCAGCATACTAATAAAACCACTGACAGCTGATCTGAAAAATCCCGCTGACACCAGCTGATCTTAAGCACCCTACTGACTTCAGCTGGTCCAAAAACCCCACACAAGAAGCTGACTCACTAAAGAATGCAGTTTCCATGTGCTGACAGTTTCATCTCCCTCACCCCCACCAATCAACGACCCCAATTCTCCAGCCACTCACCTTCCATAATCCCCTTAAAAACTCCAGCCTAAAACTCTTTGAAAAACTGGATCTGAAAATCTACCCCTATCTCCTTGCCCAACGAGCTGCAGTAATTAAACTTTCTCTGCTACACCACTGCTGTCTGCATAATTGGTCTATTACTACAAGGCAGACATACCTGTTGATCCTTTAACAATAATACAATAAGTCTTCACTCAATGTTGTCAACAGTTTCTTGGAAACTGCAACTTTAAGTGAAATAATGACTAACAGAACCACTTTTACCATAAGCTAACTGATGTAAATAAGAGTTAAGTGCCTATGGCATTTTTCTGGTCACAAAACCATCACCATGCTTATAAATAAAAACCAAAACACTTTTACTGTTGAGCATTGAAATAAATGTAGGCTATACATACATTTAAGAAAGATTAATAAAAACAAGATAATTACTTGTGTATTCCAGTTCAGGATGTCGGGGGAGGGGGGGTGGTGGAGCCTGTCCTGGCTGCTCAGGGTACACTGAGACCATGTAGATACACCAATTCCAGGTGAGTTATGAAGCTTAGGTATGGGCACAGCTTTTGGATGTGAGAGGAAATCAGAGGACCTCGAGAAAACCCACATAAACATGGAGAGAACACACACACTCCACACAGTGGCCCTGGCCAAGAATCATTTCTTCATGAATGCTATAATGACACAATGTTAAACAAAATGACATTATTCAAGGACCTGCTATACAGGTTGAGAACACCCATGCCCAGGTGAGGGCTAGAGCCAGACAATGGTGGCCTGGTGAGTATATTTGAATAGAGCAATGTTTCTAGGGGTGCAGAGGCAGACATCCTTTGATAGAAACCCAAGAGAGGTTTTAGAATTTCCAAACACCATTTTTCTCTTTCAGGTGCCTGGCTGTTACTTTGGAAAAGACTTCTTTTACTAATACTGATTTGTTAAAAATCTGCCTAGAAGATCCGAAGTTAAGATTTTGGACTCTTTTTTCTCTTTGGATCAACCCTTTCCTTGAAGGCAGTTGTATTAGTCAGGGTTCTCCAGAGGGACAGAACTAATAGAAGATATATATATATATACTACAGGATCTGTCATATGGCTGATAGGATATATATATATCTATAGGAGATCTATCTATCTATCTATCTATATGAGTTTATTAAGCATTAACTCACATGATCACAGGGTCCCACAATAGGCCATCTGCAAGCTGAGGAGCAAGGAGCCTGTCCGAGTCCCAAAACTGAAGAACTAGGAGTTTGATGTTTGAGGGCAGGAAGTGTCTAGCACTGGAGAAAGATGTAGGCTGGGAGACTAGGCCAGTCTCACCTTTTCACGTTTTTCTGCCTGAAAAGGGTGGATTGCCTTCCCCAGCCCACTGACTCAAATGTTAGTTTCCTTTGGCAACACCCTCACAGACACACCCAGGAAACTTTGCATCCTTCAATCCAATCAAGTTGACACTCAGTATTAACCATCAGAGCAGTATTTGTGGCAACCTACAGTTTCGTGGACAGGGTTTGGTCAGGACTGGGGAGGAATGGTGATGATGATAAAGAAAGCAGTGGATTGAAAGACACGAGGAACATAGCAACCTCTTACCCTCTCTAAAGCTTAGCCTCTGACATGAGTGTGATGCCACTGTCTGTTTAAAATACTGTCGACTCCAACGATGTCATCAGTGGTCTTGTTTATTGCTGTGCACTCTCATCTTCAGCATAGCTGGATACACACTTATTTTCCCTCAACCTCTTTTTCTTCACGTGCTCCTACTTTTTGACTGTCTTCCACTTTTAGGCTGATTGTGCTTTGAGGCAGCCATAGCACCTCCTAACATGTGAGATTAGCCTGAGGCTGAGTAAGAAATTGTGTTCAAGCCACTTGTTGGCTTATTAGAAGATGAACTGGATGTTGCTATAGTCTTTTGCTGGTGGCTTACAGCGCAGGCAGTGAGGTTTATGGAGCATATCATTAGGGCCAGGTTGAGGAGTGAGCTGGAACTCCAGAAAGACAGGGAGAACCTTGTTGGGGTCACTAATTCCTTCCTGCCTTAGTGATTCTCTAGACATGCATTTTGAGGAATGGTGGAGGTCATCAGGGAGGATGAAAGTGGGAAATATGTGACGAAAAGGAGAAATGACAGTTATCATATATTCAGAGATCTGTCATATGGTTGATGGAGTTTATTATTCTGCATTCTACACAAGTTCTCTCTTTTTTGGCTCATGTACACTCAAAAGAATCTTCAAAAGCTATATACCCCTTGCATATTTGTAGTTTGTTCTCTAAACAATTTTCTCATAAGTTTAATAGTTCAAATGGTGTAATTTCCTACTTATGCCAGATTATCTCTGTTTATTAAATATTTTATCAAAACCTTATAGTGTAGATTTTATCATGCACCTTATGGAAAATGTAAGCCATATAATCCAATTGGCAAAGCCAGTCCTCATTGTCAAACTGATCAGCTAAATTACATTTGCTTTATGTTGAAAAATGTCTGAACTAATTTTTCAATTCAAAGACATGTGTTTTTATCATGGCCACTTCACCTTTGAATTCTAATTCATAAATGGACTGATAGATGGATGGATGAATGGATAAATGAATGGATGGATGAATGGATGGATGACTGAGATAGATAAATAGATGAATGAATGGAAAATGGATGGATGGATGGATGAATGGATGATGGATGGATGGGTGGATGGATGGATGGGTGGATGAATGGGTGATGGATGGATTGTGGATGGATGGATGGATGAATGGATGATGGATGGATGGATGGATGGATGGATGGGTGCATGTGTGGGTGGATGGATGGATGGATGATGGATAGAAGGATGGAAGCTTAGCATAAGTTGATTCTCTAGATGAAATAAGGCACTGCCGTCTTCAATATTTCTTAACGACTCTCTATTTGATCTTCTGCCACAGGACATTCTCTTAGGAACCACGCATTTTGAAACTGTCCTTTTGTTTGATGTCCAGATTTTTTTGCATGTAGGAATAAGATTCAGGCTGGCTGAGAGACATGTGGTGTAAAATGGAAAGGCAGGTGTAAAGAAGATGATCTTTCCAAGCAGGTCAACGTGAGACTGAGTACCTATGGCAGTTGAGGATCTTGAAAATGACTCTTAAACTGACAATATTCTAGTACTTCCTGGAAACTCCTCATGTATTTCACACCACCCCAGCTTGAAAAGCAGTGTCCTAGAAGAGAAGATGAGAACTGGTGGATAAAATGAAACTATCTAAACACAAAGTGGCCTGCTTAATTTAATATGTAGGTTTTTTTTTGTCATTGCAATTATTTACACAGAATCCTGGTGGCCAGTTGTCAAGGATGCTGTAGGAGGGCCCCTTGCATTGAATATACATTTGACTGGAGAATATTTAAAAGTTCCCTTCCAACTCGAAAATCTATCGTATTCTAGAAAGGGTGGCTCAATCTATGATGTGCATTGAGTGGATCTTAATATTATTTTAGAATCCTGACAGTACAAAAGGACCTCATTATCTCTTAATAAACAGAGTACTTATTTTCTCTTTAATGGTCTTTGCCTCTCTGTTTTTACACATTGGTTCCATCTTCTGAAGTCACCTGCTGTTTGCTGCCACTTAGCTAACATGAGATGTAATCTGCTTAATAGTACACAAATTAATTTTTTTTTTTTTTTACTTCAGAAGCAGGAAGTTCTTAAAGTGTATTAGAAAGTACATACAGGCCAGGTGCGGTGGTTCACACCTGTAATCCCAGCACTTTGAGAGGCTGAGGTGGGTGGATCACTTGACGTTAGGAGTTAGAGACCAGCCTGGCCAACATGGTGAGACTCCGTCTCTACTAAAAATACAAAAATTAGCCAGGCATGGTGGCACGTGCCTGTAATCCAGCTACTCTGGTGGCTGAGGCAGGAGAATCACTTGAACCCAGGAAGCAGAGGTTGCAGTGAACAGAGGCCATGGCACTGGACTCCAGCCTGGGCAGCAGAGTAAGTGAGACTCTGCCTAAAAAAAAAAAAAAAAAAAACAAAAACCAAAAGTAAAAAGAAAGTACATATGAAGGCGACACTTAGACACTTAATTCTGGGTTAAGGGATACGTTAGGGAGCTGGGGTACTGTGCACAGGTTGAAATGAGCAGAGAGAAAGACTGGCCTATTAACTCAGTTTTCACATCTTGGCAAGGAAAGTTTGTATTAGACGTGTACTGTTTGTTTCTCTTACAATCAAAAAGGGAGTAGAATTCTGGCAAGTTTTCTATCTGGCTTTCTGTGATAGTTCTGCCCTAGCAGGTCTGAACTGGAAGCTGGTGGTGGTGTGGATTGGTGGAGTAAGGAGGGAGGTGCACAGGGAGCCATCTTTTATCGTATCATTTCCTGAGGCCTCACAACGACTTCCTCTACTTCCAGCACCTAAAGATAATGGCACTGGTTCCACAGTAAGGGTGGGAATGATTTTACACAATAGTATCTGGGAAAATATTTACTTCTGGCCCACTGGCAAAGGATTGGCCTTTTTATATTGTTCCGAAGTTACCTTCAGAGGAGGTCCTTCCCTGAAAAGTCACAGCTGAAGGAACTCACTGCAGACGGTGGGAAGTATTGGTTTTAATTTGTTGTCTTTGTTAGTTTTGTTCTTCTACATTTTGGTCTGAACCGCTATTGATTGTTTCCATTTCAAGCTAACCCAGGCAATGTAGTCAATAACTTATAACAGTATCCATCCTGCAGGTGGAACTGGTTATAGCAGTCAGGTTTTTAAAGGCACTTTGTTTTGTGGAAGCCAGAATAGGGGAGTTGTCACACTTAGAGGTCTGTTTGCATCAGTGGGTCAAAGATTTAATAAACTAGAATATTATCAAAATTCCATTGGCCCTATGAAACTAGATGTGAAAGAATCATCCCTCTGATATGAATATACCACATTCCACTTTCTACCTGATTTATAGCTTCTAAGTGGCTGTTTGTATCAGAAGACAAATCACAAATTTGTCATCTCTATGAATTAATTGCTTGAAGGAGAATGGTTTGATTCAGAAAGGTAAGTTAGTTAAGATAAGGAGCGTTTAGTAAGTGTCATGACAAAAACATTGGCTGAGATTAAGCCAAATACATACACAGCCTACATGGATATTAAAAATAGTTTCCCTTAAATAAGACAAATAAAAGACTTCTGAAAATCGAAGTCCCATTTTTTAATGGGAAAGAACAATTGGTAATATGAATTAGGGAAAAAGTCTGATAGATACATGCATTATAGACAGGATATTATGATGACAGACATGTCACTGAGTGAATCCAGAACATTAATAGTGGATTTTCATGTAAATATCCTAGCCCACTGCACTGTCTAGAATGAAGAGAAACTCTATGAAGAGAAGCATGATGCAATCATTTTTTTTTAAAGAATTACAAAGGAACACTAAAGTAGCAATCAAAAGATTTTAAAAACTGATGCAAGCATCATTTTTTTGGGGTCAATCTTTGCTTACATGCTGATGAGCCCATCATGTTTTGGGTGTTACAAGGGGTTCAGAGCTCACGTGTGGTCTTCAGGTGCATCTTACTCATCCTTGGTCTATTGAGGTTTGCATGCTCAGCATATGGGAATCACAAGACACCCTCTGGGTCCTAATAAAAATATCCAGCCTTATGAAAGCACCTGGATTATTTTTCCTGGGGTCTGAAGGCAGTTTTTTCCTCCTGCAGAGATTTCTGATTTCTCAGATATTTCCCAGTAGTAAATTGGCAAATGATTGGTGTCAAAATAGGCAGAATAAAAACTTGGGGGTTGGAGATGTGAGTTGAAATGTCAGGAACGTCTCTCACTGGCTGCCTTGCCTTCGACAACTCTCTTTCCCTTTTGTTGCAAGATTGAGTCAGTAATTCTACTCTTATAAACCATGGCTAAAATACTCTCTTTAGAAACACAGTGCTAAAGAGAGCGAGCATCTCCGTAATTCAAGGCTCTCATTCCAACGTGATTCTCATCATTATCCTCCATATAACTGAAATGAAAACCAATCTTTTACAGACGGTTCCTGTGAAGGATCCTTCTGCCTTTTCATAACCTGTGTGCTGTTGTTTAATTCTCATGGAGAATGACAAGTTCCACTAAAATATGCACATGGCATCTCCAAGAAACAGAAGCAAGAATTAAAGTGAAGGGGTGGTAGGCACAAAAGGCCAAGAATGACCATAATTAGACCAAGGAACTTCCACTTCAAAGCCGTAGCTGGCTGCACCCTCTTCATAACTCTGTAAATGCTCTGGACCACAGGACATCTTTTCAAAAAAGTTCTCTCTCTCTATACTCTTCCAAGCCTCTTTAGGTGAGATTCAATTTCAATGAAAGATCATTCATGCTTATTGCTTAAGTTATGTTAATTTTTAATGCTTTTAAAAATATGCTGGATAGTTAAAAAGTATTTCTGACTCCTGTGACAGAAACATTTATTTCAAGGGTGAAATATCTCAGTTCAAATAAAATAATAATTGCAGGAAATATTTAAATCAATTGATTGGTCATATTTTGTAAAATTTCTTCTCCATGTAACCATTTGGATAAGGAAGCGGCAATGCTCCCCCAAAAGCTATCTATCAACTCCCAACAAAGTACTTTTCAGTTAAAAGTCAACTCATACTTAATGGGTATTTCCAACATTGACATATTCTTATGGTTTACTAATCTTCCATACTTTTAGCCAATGTTTCTTTCCATAGTCAAGATTTCATATTGCATAAATGTGTGCAGCAAATTAAGGAAGACTTTAACACAATAGAAAACTTTTCTTCTTAAATCTCATATGAGTTTTATGTAAAAATGTCTACTATGATAGAGTAGTGAGAAAAGCAGTTCCTTTTCTGGCCACCTACATTGATCTAAATGGTAAGTGTAATAGCATGAAATAGCAAAACAGAGACGGAGAGGGGATGTCCAATGTTTCAGTGAGCACAGGTTGAAATTGTAAACTGAGGATGAAGATATGAAGATGTAATGATGACTGGCAGAAAAAGTTGTGAGGGAGAGAAAAAATATATATGTATATGTATGTGTATATATATTATCTCTCTCCATATGTAGCTGTATTTATAGCTCTCTCTCTCTCTCTCTCTCTCTCTTGCATTTCTCCTTGTTCTTTCTTGCACTAAAGACCAAAGAGGCAATGGTTGGTTTCTATGGGACACCTTAAGAAACAGTAAAAGAATCATGAAGTGAGCAGGCATATCATTCAAAAAAATGTCATTTCTCGCCCAGAGTAACTTCAGTTTGTACCTTCACTTCCAGCAATTTTAAAGTCAGTGTAATAAAATATGAAGCTTGTTTTTCTTTTCTCCAGTGGGAAAATATTTTCTCCAGTGGGAAAATATTTTCTGTGGGGTCTAAAAGAAACAAAAATACACCTGAAAAGAAAAAAAAGATAAGCATTCCTTACAAAAGAGAAAATTTCCCTTCCATATTATGTGTCTACAGACAAATATTTTTCTTCACATGCACTTTTGGAGTAAGGACTATATGTGTAGCTATAGTTTACACTTGCTTATACTCCTCTAAACACATGGTCAGGAAGTATTTGGATTATGATGATATGATGATAGTTGTTAAAGAAAGTTCTTTTGCATGTGAAAAAGAAAGAGGAGGCAAGGCAAACAGCAGTCTGTTCAGCATTATCCTTTCAATGAATTCTATCCTTTTATACAATAAAAAGCTGTGGCTGTATTATAGGCCCTGGATTAAATAAAAGCAAACCACACTCTTTGTTCAATAATAGTTTTATTTACTTATTTCACTGTTAACTTGGGGATAATATTCACCACAAAGTTGCAGGCATCATTTTATAGTACAGACTACAGACGATTGACTTTTTCAAGATTAAAAATGAACAAGGTTTGTGACACACCTGAAATGCCTACTGAGGAAGTGCTGGCCACGAGGTAATAAAAAAAGGTAAAATTCAGTGCCTTTGGCAAAGATGTGGACACTGTTTTAGATGCGAGTATGATACATGCCCTTTGCTTACAAAGCAAATATACACCCATCTGTTTTTGGACTGCGGTTTCTCTATCCACCAGAGAGCATCTTTAAATGATTCACAGACATTTCCCTGAGAGCTTCCTGCCAAGAGAAATCAGCATGCTGATTCACCATCGTGGAAGCCCATTTTTATGTAATTATTCCTCAAGCCTGCACCAAACTTGGTAACAGTTCCTATATTTAAAAGAAAGAAGGGCTTTGCCCAAACTGTGGCCATCACATAGCTCTAAGCAGACGCCCAGAGGAAGTTTGAAGTGTTACATGTAGGAGGCTGGAAATGCCCATGTACTGGATGAGGAATGGCTAGAAGGGAGATCATCTGTTTGATTGCTTGCAGAACAGGACAAAGGACTGTCTCCTAATAACTTTCCACGCCAAGCAAAACTACATGCAAGGATTTTGAAGCCAAACTACAGATCTTCACTTGTACAGAAAACTATGTTTATGAACTCTCCAGGCCCTCCAGATACTTCTTTTACTAAGGCAAGTAACCGAGAAGCCTGTTTGAAAAGAATTATCCCTTCCATGAATTCTACTCTTTTATACAATAAAAAGTTTGTCTTTGTTGACCAATCCAGTAAAGTTTCTGAGTTCTAGGGATAAAAGAGAGAGTTAACTTTCTTTTTCCTTTTTGGACTCTGAATTATTTGTTCACAACTTCAAATCTATTTAAAATATTTCTCCTTATTGCTCAGTGATATTTTATTAGATAACCATCATGTTTGTGAATATTTTCCATTTCCCAGCCAAATAACTCCTGACTACAGTAGTAGCATGGGACATTGATGTGCACAGAACTTTGCTAATATTTGTTATATTAATTAATAAGGAGGTTATTAGATATTCAACATTTATTGGATATATGCAGTTTGCCAGATTCTGTGTGAGCCACAGGACACACAGTGATGAATAAGACCCAGTTACTATCCTCAAGGAACTCACAGAATACAGCATAAAAATAGTTATGAGTTTTGTATGTGAACTGCAGAACTGCTAAGCATTTTGGACTCCAAGAAAGAACAATAGTAAGCTTTTAGATTCTAGGGATAATCTTTTTAGTTGAAGGTAGGATTGCCGGATTATAATTTGGGTGCGGGAAGTTTTACTAATGCTTCTTTGCGGTGGAGAGTATGGCCCCTTTATCTTTTACATAGAATGCAACTGAGACGTGAGCCCCTTTCGTTCTCTAGATGATTTTTTGGGGTGGTCTCAGCCCAGACCAGAGTGGTAGGGTCAGAACTTTGTGTGAGTCTCTGTGGTTCTACCAGAACAAACATAGGCCTGATGTTCTAACAACGCATTTGGATGACTTCCATATATCCAAATGCACTATCCGTCTCTGCGTGAAGCTGTGAACGTGATGCGTGCCTAATAATACTAACACTTGCTCATTTCTGAGCCATACAACAAAACACTGTGCAGTTACAAACTTACGTGGAGTATAGTCATTTTATGAAATAGATCTTCTTTACTCATTTTTATTATCTTATCACCAGCCTCCCTTCCCAGACATTAACACTAAAGCCAGAAAAAGAAAATGGAATTCTCCAGTTCTAAAGAACACTGGGTTACCATTCTAGAAACCTTTCTCTTAGGTCTGCAATGTTGACTCACACAACATCAATGCTGGGAGAGGCTGAATATTTAGAGTCATCAAAACAGGAGAAGAGAGTGTAACTTAAGTGTATAGAAAGGAAGTAGTAAAATTGTCCTTGAACCTATTAAGGGCTGGAGTTGATACTGTTTAAATAAGTTTGTTGCACGTAGCATTGGAGCAAAATATTCTTTCAGAGGAGGTGCTAGAAGTAGGGTTCTTTAGGTTAAAAAAATAACTTTGGAGTGTTGTAATCTATACAATTTCAGTTCTGTTATGAGAAATGCTATTGCAAAACCAAAGCAAACACCTGCTACCTAGAAACTCTATTTTGTGAGGTTGCCCGACCTCAGGTACTGGATTGGAGTGGTATTTGAAACCATACTACTCTGGGTTTGCCAATAAATTTCAAAGCTTCCTTGGTTACCTTCCAAATTTCAAGATTTTGTGGTGTTGAAATAGAGTAAGTAAATAACTTTACAGAATATAAAATCTGAAATTTTCAAACATTCACCCAATATACCATTTTACTTTCGTCATGGTAGCTGCTGACCTCAGTTTTGACCGATTTGGCATCAGAAGGCAAATTAGAGAAGCTTCAGTGTTGTTGCTTAGTTTGAGCAATGAGGATAAAACCCAGAAAGTTTAGGTTAAGTGACAAGCATGCCTAAGGACATGTAACTAAGCAGTGACCAAACTGGTCCAGGAACTTCAGGTTCCTCATCCTAAATTCATTGCTTCTTTGACTATACTGCACTATCTTCACTTGTCCTCTGAAGCTGCCAGGGGAAGATTGTGCAATTTCCTGGAATATGTCCCCATCCTTGAATCATCTCTACTCAGATAGGTACAGGACACCCTGACTGATCCCTGGAATCCTTCTCTGTGTCACTCTGGTATTAGACTTCTCCACTGTGACAGAGCCTTGGCATCCTTCTTTCCTCCCTGAGTCAGAGCTGAAACAGCCAACTTTGCAGCAGAGCTCTGCTACAGTTTCTCTCTCGATACATGAAGGGGCTCCCAGTGCTCTGCAGAGCAATGAGCCCTGCACGTGGGCAACGTAGGAAGCCTGACAGAGAAAACTGATATGCCTTCTAGATCTTTAGCCGCAGCAGGGTCTAACGCTTAGGCTTCTTGTTTGTTTTCATTCCATCAGAGTCTACAACTATTGTACACTAAAGGGTAAAGAGAAATGAAAAATATGTAGAGAGTCAAGGCTGGGCTTAAGAGGCGAAGGGTGATTAGGAGAATAGGGAGGACTAACATAGAGGCCACAGGGAGCTGATGGGTAAAGGAGAGCAGAGCCGATGGAACTAGGGGACCAGAGAGAACTCACTTCTCCTAACCATCTGGCAATGCCTGGAGAATGGAGAATGTGTGTGTGTGTGTGTGTGTGTGCTTGTGAGAGAGAGAGAAGGAAGAAGAGGGAGAAAGAGAGAGAGAGGCAGAGAGAGAGAGAGAGAGATTCTCCATGTGTAGAGTTTATTTTAGGTTTGATCATTTTCTTCTTTCAATCAAAGTGGCTAATCTTGAAATGTCTGCAAACCTCATGCACGTAGCATGAAATAATTCGATTCCCGGTTTGGGATGAAGACCTTTTGATCTTAGGTAAGTGCTGAATATCTCCTGTAATGACAAGCCCTTTGAGAAATGCACGTGTAACTAAGGTCCAATTATAAATACTCACTACATCTTAAATTATTCATATTCAAAAGAACCTATTTTGCTTGTTTTCTTTCTCTGAAAATGACCCAAGAAATGGACATACCTTTCTATAAAATCAGTAGATAGTATTTAAATGCAGCTTTCATCCATAAGAAGCTTAAAAACAATTCTATAACAAAACCAGTAAAACAAAAAAGGGAGACCTAGAGTCTTGGATTTGTTCCTTTTCTGCCATTATTAGCATCACAAAAGGACAAGGATAAGGAGATAATCATGTTTAAGGAGATTGTAAGTGACTCTCAAAGTTCTGTTAAATTTCAGGGTTTCTCCTTTTCTCAAATTTAATTCTTTTTTTTTTTTTTTTTTTTTTTTTTTTAAATAAAAGAAACAGCCCTTTTGGGAGGGAGGCAAGATAGGAGTTTCCAAAAGGATGAGAAGTGCTGAAGTACTGGGACACTTGAAGAAGCTTTCACATATTTATTAGTGCCAGGCCAACTTGAGAAATAAAATATAGATGCAATTGCTTACTAGATGTTTCATAGGTGGATAATATGACATTCTGTAGTTTGCTGTGTACATATTAGAAAATCGTCTGTTTTTTTCTTGTTCTTTGGTTGAATGTGGGCCCAAAAAAATCATTCTTACAATTATGCTGATTGTTTTTTTTTCCCTGTGTAAAATGATTTCAGACACAATGGTGGAGCTTTGTTCAGTTCCCATCAGATTTAACTAAAGAGTGGTTTTAAACATTTATGTTGAAGTGACCGTTGACTTTTTATTACCTAGAAAGAGTTAGGTGCTTGGTGATGCCAACAGGATGACATGTTTCTTCTTCTCAGCCACGGGAAAGCTCAATATACTCTATTCATTGCTCAAGTGGACTTTAAAGAATCACTTTCAAAGGACACCATGGCTGACGACTGAAGAGTAATATTTATCAACATTAAATAAACACTTGGTGTAGTATCCATAAATATTTCTGCATATAAACATAACACAAAATTAAATAGTTCAGATACACAGACACCACTGAGTACACTTCCACTGTTGTCAAAGTCGTCTGTAAACACCACCTCACACTGAATACAAAAGCAGCTTCTACCCAGCTCTGGGTTCACAGCACGAATGCCCTGTACAAAGGGAAGAAATCTCCGCAGCCCTCCCGCCTCCCTCCCCTCCCGCTCCCCAAACAGCCCCGGCAACAGGAAAAGAAACCCCAACAGCTACAGCAGCAACAACAACGACAATGACGGCAGCACCCCATCCCCTCCCCAAATGAAACAGTTAACATTTTGGTCAATTCAAGGGAGAATGCAAAAAAACAATTTTTTTTTTCCAAAAGGTAAGGAATCAATTTGAAGCATTACTTTTCAGAGTGTAATTCTTTCTTCAGAGGACATGTAACTTCCTAAACCTCACCTATTCCTGGGTGAAGGTTACACAATGAACAACAGAAAGCACTGGCCACAGCTGAGTAACAAAGGTGCAAGCCCTATTTTCTTTGAGAAGGTGCCATTCAGCAAGAATCAAACACAAAGTTCTCCTTCATTCTCTCTTACCATGTTTTTTTTTTTTTTGCTTCGCTATATATATATATATATACACATATATATATATTGCTGTGTGTGACATTCAAACGTGACACTATTATTGAGTTTCAAGCAGTTTAGATAGCAGAAATTTTGTTTTGAAACATTCAGATTTAGATGATTAAATTCAAACGTGTGGATGTGGTTCATTCTTTGAGCTCAGAGGGGCCCCGATTTAGCTCTGTTGAGACATCAACAAAGGAGATTGCTTAACACCAAGTCTGGCGAAGCCACGGTGCTCAGCTCAGCTGACTCACGAGCCTGTCCGCTCTGCACAGACCTGCTGGGAAGGCCTGGCTGCTCTCTGTGGAAAACAGCCCTGGTTTCAAAAACATTAAACTGGGCTTATTTCACGTTAATGTTACATTAGGATCCTAGAGAACTTCAGTTACCAAAGTACTGAAAGCGTATATTGCAGGAATAATTTGCCAGTTCAGTGTTTCCCATGATATTATATACACTATGTGTGTGCGTGCAGAACTCACACATATATATATACTTAAGTATTTTTATTTGTACGAAACTTGAACTGCACAAAACAGTACTTTGCAAGAATCAAGAATCAAGTCCACAAATAGAGTTTAACAACACACCAAAGAAAAGACAGGAAGCTCTATTGGGACAAGAAGATTCAGCTTTGCAACGTATGAAATAATTTTGGAACCACAGATTCGTTAGCCTGCAGTGTTCCACTTGGGGTCTGGATTCCCACTTTTGGGATCCTTGGGAAGAATGTGGGAACTGGGTCAGCTATGCTCATCTGAGATTCCAAAGCTAATGGGAATTAAAGGACCCAGGCAAATCAGTTTGGGTATATAATTGCCGTAAAGCAATATTTTTCTCCTCTTTAAGAAAAAAACACGTAAAGTCTATTTCAGAATAAATTTCTTTATATTCAGTAGTATGGTTTTTTTTTTTTTGCTGAGTTGGTATTGACTTTTTCTATTAAAATGGGTTTATTCAATGGATCAGTAAACTGGCAGCTTCTCTCACATCTGGGTGATAAAACCATTTTTATCATCACCAGAAGTCACCCCACCCTCACCTTCCTCCTCCTAAGGTCTGTGGGTTGATGTGTGCGTTTTGTCACTGCTATTGATAAAACCTCATTCTACAAGGCCTGCTCGGGTGCGCGCTTGTGAAAAATGACCGACTGTCTCTGCTGGTACTGCTGCTTGCGCCTCTTTTTTTTGTCACACTGGCACAGCAGCAGCATCTTGAAAGTGGTTCTGAATGTTTTGTTGCACAGAGCATAGCACACGGGGTTCACGGTGCTGTTGATGTAGCACAGCCAGTAGCCCAGATTCCAAAAGGTTTTGGGTATGCAGCTGTCACAAAAGGTGTTCACCAGAACCATGATGTTGTATGGGGTCCAGGTGATGATGAAGGCAAGCAAGATCGCACTGAGGGTCTGGGCCGCTTTCTTCTCCTTGACGAGGGACATCCTTTTCCGCTTAGTGATCTGACTTCTGGTCTTCAGAGCAAACCTCTTGGCCAGAGTGGCTTCCTTGAAGGACAGAGGTAGAGTGGCCGTGGTCTTACCCACTGAGGAGTTGACGTCAGCAGTCTTAGCTGTGTCCACGGCTGACTCTAGCTGGATGGGAAGCTTGGAGAAGCTTTTTGGAAAACTGCCTCCATCGTCCACACTCTTCTGGGCCTGCAGCTTGTTGGCTTTCCTCTCCAAGTCCACCATCCCCAGCTCCTCCTCAGGCACCTGCAGGTTGTCCGATGAGGGTAACTTGGTGGAGTTGAGGATGGTGCTGTGACCTGGAAGCTTGAGCACGATGGAGTAGATGGCTCTCGTCTCGGAGCCAATGTCCTCCTCATCGGAGGAGGCGGAGTTCTCCAGGGAGGCAGCAGCATCATTGTTGTTCCAACTGTCACTGCTGCTGTGGTCTTGGTCCATCTGCTCAGAGCTGGGTTTCCAGCTCTTGGTTGTGAACCAGAAGTGGCAGCGGCCATACTTCCTCCTGTTGGCGCGTTTCATGCTTTGCTGTTGAAGTTCATAACTGCTGCAGCTTCGAGAACTGCCCGTGGGGTGGACAAAGTTTTCTGTCTCTGCCTCTGTCCCAGAGGCTTGCAGCCCAGCAAGCTCTTTGGTACGCTTTTCAGTTTCCTTATAGATCCTCCAGTATAAAATAGTCATAATGGTGACAGGCATATAAAAAGCAGCAATGGCTGTGCCAAAAGTAATGGTGGGCTCACTGAGGAACTGAATGAAGCACTCTCCCGGAGGCACAGTTCTCTTTCCAACAAAGTATTGCCAGAACAAGATGGCAGGAGCCCAAAGGACAAAGGAGATGACCCAAGCCAGACCAATCATCACACCAGCTCTCTTTGTTGTTCGTTTGGCTCGGTACGTGAGCGGCCTCGTGATGGAAAAGTATCTGTCAAAGCTGATGACCAGAAGATTCATAACAGAGGCATTGCTGGCTACGTAGTCAATGGCAAGCCAGAGGTCACAGGCCAAGTTCCCTAAGGCCCATCGATTCATGATGATGTAGGTCGTAAACAGATTCATTGAAATGACCCCGATAATCAGATCGGCACAGGCCAGGCTTAAGAGGAAGTAGTTGTTGACCGTCTTCAGCTGCTTGTTGACCTTAAATGACACAATTACCAGGATGTTGCCGATGATGGTCACCAAGGCCAGGATGCCCGTTAAGAAAGCGATGAAGACCACTTGCCACACGGTATGACCTCCCAGAGGGTCATCGGTGGGACCGTTTGGAGAGGAGAAATTCCCAGCTGCTCGAGAAACATTGTAGCTGCCGAAATGAGTGACGGTTCCCCGGGGCAGCCCTGCATCGGAGGGGCTGTGTATCCAGGAAGAGCTGATGTTTGGAAACAAAGGCGAGGTTGTACTGTTACTGTGCAAGGTCATTGTGACTCTCTGACATAGTCTGGGGGAAAGAGAGAAAGGACAGAGTTAGAAACATTTCTGCCTTTATTTGTTTGTTCTTCGCATTACATACGTTAAAAGACATGGAAGGCCTATTACAGAATGCTGAATCTCTATGAAGCCAAACATTATCAAGTTCATTCTCTTATTTTAAATGAGTGGAGTCTAGGGCAGACAGATATCTATTGGATCGAGATAGTATTATATAATTGGTGGCAAGCACTGAACATTGCGCTTTTTTCCCACATTTTCCTCATTTCTAAATAGATTCCATGTAATTCTGTTACTAGACAAAATCGCCCTTACTTCTCTTATTTTGTAAAGGCGAAAAATATCAGACTTTTCTATTACAATTATCCAAACAGCTTTATCTGCATGCTAAATTGATAACTTGACTTGATTTGCATTTTATCTATCTGGGCATTTACCCATCTGAGGCTTCAGAAATACGCAACTTTAAGGTGATAACAGCCATTTAAGCCTCACTAAAATGTGCAATGCCAACCTGGAGAAGGGATAAAACCAATGTAAATCAATTCATACTATATTATCTCTTTGAGACAGGATCAAAAAAGTAAGATATCAGTTCCTTGTAAGGACTGGTAACACGACTATCTCCCGGGAAGCTATCTTCTACTTGATAACATGCAGATGAACTTTTAGCAGAATGTTTTGAATGAACCAAACCAGCTTTAAATATTTCTAGTATTTAGATATTTTAGATCCAAGCATGAAAACGTATTTTAGCATGTCACACATATGTGAACAAATGGACACACCCACACACATTTGCATATAAAAACTGCAAAACTGCAACTAGTGCTTTCACACACTTGTTGCTAGAGTATATGAACAACTAAGAACCATTACAATTAAGGTGCCATCAGTAAGACCCCCTTGGTGTCACTGTTGGCCTTGGTTGTGACCTGTACCATTCTCTCAGAGCCTCCAGGGCTGTACTTCTGGGACACCACTGGCTCAGGAATTCACACACCGCCAGCCACCGTACACTAGATAAGCAAATCATTCCTCAATCAGTGTCATTCTATGAGTTCAAAGTTTGATCATCCCAGCAAAAACCTATTGTGTACCCTGCTACTACATTTATGCTCTTGGTTAAAAAAAAATCTTCAACAATAGACTCTTACAGATAAACATATATATGCAAGTGCATTGCAAGAGTCCTAAATCAAGCCTTAAGGTATTGAATGTCAGAGTTTTCTCAGAGTGCCTCTCAAAGCAGTAGTCAGATTCACACAGAGCCTTCTGGAAAGGCTTTCTGGCATAGCAGGAAGACTATGGGGTCAAAAGGCCTAGGTTCAAATCTGTTTGACCACTTACTGGAGGTGAGATCTTAGATATTTAACTTCTTTGAGTCCAAGTTTTCTCATTGAAAAATGGGAATGATAATTTTCTGTATAATAGAATCAATTGTTGATAAATTCTTTCCAGGATTCAATAATAAGTGACCAAAGAAGCTTCGTTCCTCATCAAAATGTTTTAACTATATGAAGTACTTAGAACAGGAGCTGATACAGTAAATGCTATATGAATATCTGTGATTATTTTCTTATTCTTTTTATTGAACCATGAGCTCTCTTTGCTTTGGCTGCCAGGATGCTCAGAGCTAAATTTAGTGCAATAATAAAAGACACATGAAAAAATGCTCATCATCACTGGCCATCAGAGAAATGCAAATCAAAACCACAATGAGATACCATCTCACACCAGTTAGAATGGCAATCATTAAAAAGTCAGGAAACAACAGGTGCTGGAGAGGATGTGGAGAAACAGGAACACTTTTACACTGTTGGTGGGACTGTAAACTAGTTCAACCATTGTGGAAGTCAGTGTGGCGATTCCTCAGGGATCTAGAACTAGAAATACCATTTGACCCAGCCATCCCATTACTGGGTATATACCCAAAGGACTATAAATCATGCTGCTATAAAGACACATGCACACGTATGTTTATTGTGGCACTATTCACAATAGCAAAGACTTGGAACCAACCCAAATGTCCAACAATGATAGACTGGATTAAGAAAATGTGGCATATATACACCATGGAATACTATGCAGCCATAAAAAATGATGAGTTCATGTCCTTTGTAGGGACATGGATGAAATTGGAAGTCATCATTCTCAGTAAACTATCACAAGGACAAAAAACCAAACACCACATGTTCTCACTCACAGATGGGAATTGAACAATGAGAACACATGGACACAGGAAGGGGAACATCACACTCTGGGGACTGTTGTGGGGTGGGGGGAGCGGGGAGGGATAGCATTAGGAGATATACCTAATGCTAAATGACGAGTTAATGGGTGCAGCACACCAGCATGGCACATGTATACATATGTAACTAACCTGCACATTGTGCACATGTACCCTAAAACTTAAAGTATAATAATAATAAAAAAAGGAAGAAAAACAAGCAAAGTAAGAAATAAATCTTAAAAAAAAAAAATGTTAGTAGAAATTATTTATTGGACATTTACTATGTGGTACATGTTGTGCAAATGCATCGTATGCATTATCTTATTTATTACATTTTTTGAGACAGAGTCTCGCCCAGACTGGAGTGCAGTGGTGTGATCTTGGCTCACTGCAGCCTCTGCCTCCCAGGTTCAAGTGATTCTCATGCTTCAGCCTCCTGAGTAGCTGTGATTACAGACATGTGTCACCTTGCCTGGCTAATTTTTGTATTTTTAGTAGAGATGGGGTTTCATCATGTTGACCAGGCTAGTCTCAAACCCCTGGCCTCTAGTTAACTGCCCATCTTGGCCTCCCAAAGTGCTGGGATTATAGTCGTAAGCTACCATGCCCAGTGTATTATCTCATTTAATCCTTAAATAACCTCATTTTACAGAAAGGAAGACACATTTAAATAACCTGTGCAAGGAATTGAGCTAACAAGGTGATGTGTGGGAGGACCTAAAGAGTTCCATCCAGACCATCTGAACCCACAGCCTCCACGTACAACTGTGAGGCTATGCTGCCTCGCCTCCAGCTCCTTCCAGGTGTCCTATACAACTAGCGCCTCCTAGCTGGTTAAAAATCATCATATGCCTCCTTAAGGTGGAATTGATGTGCATTTTAAAATTAATGAGATATTCTTTATCACCTGAAACAATGGCAAAGATGCAAATGATTTGATACATTCAGCATTCACAGTAGTATGAAAAAAATAATCAATTTTCATGGTCTTGGGGTTGCAGTATAAATTGGTCATTTGAAAGACAATTTTGCAGTTTGCCAAAAATGTCAAAATCTATGATCTCAGGAGCTGTCTGACTCTATGTATACACATAGTACCTATAATGTTAGACAAAAATACACTCACATACGCACATATAGATACATGTACACATGTTCACCTTAGTACTCTTTGAAATAATAAAAAATTTGAAATAGTCTAAATATTCTAATATAAAACTCAATTACAGAGAGGAATAATATAAAATATTCTGTATAATCTAACATTATTTTCCCATAGCTGAAATATCCGTCATTGCACTAATTTTCAATTATGGGAAATTTATGAGACTATTCTCTTTTACTTTTTTTTAATATTTGGGTTTTATTAGGTGTCAACTTACACTTAACTCTCATTCTCCCTCACTGAGTGATGTCTGGGTTTGGGAAGTGTTACGCACTGTTTGTAGCCCACAGTTACATTCAGGATTTCTTCCAAGAGGCGTGTACGGAAGATCTGTCTGCTGCTCTCCCTCCATCCAGATCCCAGTTTACAGCAGTTCTAAAGGCGTTTGCCTTGTTATCTCTCCATTGCACCTGTGACTATGTATATTCACAAGGACAGATGTCTTTAATCAGGTCAACACACTGTCTCTGAGGTTAATAACTACTATTACTATTGGTCTACTAGGGAGTCTGGGGTGCCTCTTAAATGCTCTCGGCCCCATATGCTGAGAAGTGGCATTTGGTCCTCTTTAGATTATCATCTTTATTCATCCAGTTTTGTTTTCCAGCACCGGGCCTGTGTTTATTTCTCATGGACTCTGAAGGGCCTTTCTCTTTCTGAAATCTCCTTCACTCCTGAGATTCTTGAACATAGCAGCTACGTTTCCTCATTTCTACTATCTAGGTCTCTGCTTTCATGTCCCGTGGGAGGTAATCATGTCCTGTAGCCCCATTTTCAGGACTTATGCCATGATGGTTTTATTATAAATAAATGTAATGCGCAATCATCCCGATGCTATATTCATATTTGTGCTGATGATACTTCTCTCTTCTTTCATCTTTGCTGGTTAAAGCCATTCAGTGGGTATCTATTATTTGTCTTTCTTTCAGCTGTCTTTTTGGAAATAGCCTGTCACCCACAGTATGTAGTTTGGGATAGGCATCAATCAGATGGTCCTGGCTCCTCTACCACAACAATGAACATGAAGAAGACCCATGCAGGAGGGTTGATTTGGGGATTTGATGTGGATGTTGGAATGAGACAGTGATTCTCTTATATTTGGAATTACTAGGTGCCGATCACCCTATTTGCCACCACGTGGGAAATCTAGAGCAAGCAAACATAGAGGAAAGGCATGGAGGAAGGAGAGAGATGGGAGGGAGTATGGGAAACAGAGACAGCATGATGATGATGTTCTTTGAAACCTGAATTTAGCCACTCCTGAGGTCAACACCACCTCCTTGACCTTGCCTTTCCTTTGTTGCCTGGGCTACCTGAGATACTTTCTGTCACCTGCAACTGAAAGGTGTTCTGTCATTGTCAATATCAGCACATGCTTATTTAACCACTGCTAGTTTTAGATTATGGTGATTGGTGCTGTGGAATTCAGGGAGTCCACAGCCTCTGCATTTCGTAAACTCACCCCTAGGTAAGAGATGGAATACAAATAAAATATTTTAAGAGGCACAAAGTTATTTAGGTAACATCAAATTACTCTCTGTGGATAATCACATTATGTTTGTATACATTCAACAGCAATTTAATTTGCTCAGTTGACCTACATTATTGAAGAATATAAGTAAAAATTTTCGAAATTAGCCTAAGGTCAATTGTTTTCTTTTAGTTCATTTCATCCTGTGAATCTGAAGGGCCCCCCCAAATGAATAGTATTCTAGTCCAATTATGCTTTGTTTGAATGCAGAAAATGAATGAAGCCAGAATTGAGGAAAGTCAGCTATAGGTGAGTTTAGCTCTGTATATTGGGTTAATTAAATACCTGTTTATCTTTGACCTGTATTCTTTGTCATATCTACCATTGGCCATCATTCTTCTTACACTTTGCCATTCATTCAATATCTAATACCTTTCTGAAATTCTCAGAGATGTGCTTTTCCTTATTTAAAAATGTTCTAGTCCCTTTCTGTCATGCAATAGATGTGCAGTATGAGATGAGCAAAAATTTTAAAGGTAGACAAGAACAATTAGAGGGAAATGACTTGTAGGCATTTGCTTACCCATGTGATACAACATCCAAAGGACAGGAGTTAATAAGTTAACGAGTTAATAGTCAATAACCATGGCAGTCCTAATGCTACCCTTGGGTTTCTTTCTAAGAACCTCAGATATTAAAGCAACGAGAAAGAAGGGAATGTGGTATATGAACATAACTTTGAGGAAAATAAAGCCTTTTGAATGGGAAGCAGAAATTCTGAGCAAAGCACACTACTAAAACCCATTGTGACTTGTAGCTATGAAGAGAGAAATGGTTAGGAAGTTGTGGGTACTCATTTGGGGTTCTGATGTGATGAGATACATTAATACCACTCTATTAATAAATATGATGTTCTCATCATCATTAATTTTTTTTATTAGAAAGCAACAGAGCAGAGTTGAAAAGCTGTGGTCTTTGGAGTTTTGCTGATTTGGGTCTGAGTTCTGGGTTGGCCCAGCAGATGTATAAACTTACCAAATTACTTGACTACTTTGAGATGACCTTTCTTCATCTATAAAACCAGAATACTATCACCTGATCTGTGGATTATGGAGAAGATAAGAAGCATTGTGGTGTTGCAGGCTAATACTCTGAAGTATTAACGGGGATCTTGCCTCCCTTCTCCCAATGCTAACTTTTCATGTTCTCAGGGTTGTGTTGTTACTGTAGAAATACAAGGAGAAGAAACCAGTGTTTCTTCATTTTTTGCTTTTTAAAGCAGATTTTAAATACTCTGGTAGAGAGAAGAGATTTAAAGATAAGGGCTTTTAAACTGCAAACACTTGGTCTTCTGAGCATCAATGCATGGCATACTGACCTACACACTAGGAAAATAAGAAAAATCTCCCCCCACCACATCCAGAGTGAATAAATTGATAATAAGTCCTACAAAAAGGTGATTTGGAGGTATTAATTAAAACTGAAAAGGTATGTGCACCATGAACTAGCAATCCAACCGCTAGGTATCTACCCTCTAGTTGAAGCATTTATTTTTATGACAAAAATGAGGAAAATCTATAAGACCATTCATTTGTTTTGAAATGAATTAAAAAATGAGGTCATTCATAAAAGGGAATACTATGCAGCAGATAAAGGCAATCAACTGGATATATATTAACTTAGAACCATCTAAAAATACTTTGTTAAGTAAGAAAGGCAAGTTGTGGGGTGATAAATACAACACGATAAAGTTTAGTTTACAATAAAACACAGCAATAGTATACTAAAGATTGTACATGCCTATATACTAAAGGTTGTATATAGACATATAGACATATACCACCTTTAGTATATCAATATAATTAAAATTGTCATAAAAGGATAGAAAAATATACATGCAAATCATATATTAGCAGTGGTATTTTGGAGGAGGAAGATAATTAGCATTGAGGGTGATGGACAAAGAAGACTTCAGCTCAATCTGTAATGTCCCAAATGAGAAAAAAAAAATCTCAAAGTTTCCAAAGCCAGAAGGAAGTGAAGAAGAGAGTTAAAAGGGGGAAGATATTGGTGATGGTCACCAAGGAGGGCTTAGAATCTTGCCCTCCACTCTGCTGTTGCTTTTAAATGTGGAGAAGGTTGGAGAAAAAAGAGGTCGCATCTGATAATATTGATCAGACTCAAAGAAGATGCGTGCCTCATGCCCTCCTGTCTGGTGCCCAGAGGTGGCAGCTGCTCAGAGGTCACTGGGTCACCATGGCAGAAGCACCGATGACCTGAATGCCTGTGGTAATGAATTCTTCCTTAGTCTTGCCTAAGACGTAAACTCACATGGGCGAACACCTTGATTTCAGTGTTGAGACCCTGAACAGGGAACCTTGTTGTAAGCTGCTAAGTTTGTGGTGATTTGCTATGCAGAATGGGGCCACAACAGGCGGCTTCGAGGCAAGTTATAAAAAAATGAAACTACTGATCTTGCTCGCCTGAATACTATGGATTAAAAATATTATACACACTTTACATGTAAATGAGCAATGTATTGTCTCACACATAAGAAATCCTAGTTCTACTCGGGTTGTGGATTTTCTCCCCTCATTGCTGTAGGGGCC
This sequence comes from Pongo pygmaeus, assembly GCF_028885625.2. Lineage (NCBI taxonomy): Eukaryota > Metazoa > Chordata > Mammalia > Primates > Hominidae > Pongo > Pongo pygmaeus. The sequence continues at coordinate 9,190,009 of NC_072373.2, forward strand.
TTTCTTGCCTTCGTGCTTCCAAGGGAATATTCAGCACCTGCCATGCCTCTTCCGAGCACACTGTCTTTTCTCGACAGCCCAGGTGAGGTACATTCCTGGTGCTCCCTAATCTATTCATATCAAGGCTGTACCCAGCTTTATCAAGGAAGACAATGTCCCTATAGGGCCAGGAAACAAGATCCCTCCCACCTTCTTTCAGACATTTTCTATGACCTTCTCCCAGGCCTCGGGGTCACGGCCTTATTAAAAGGACTGTTCTCTGGAGGCTCAGCAATGGAGGTCCTATGGGTACACAGGATGACAACAGGAGAAAGTGATCAGCAGGTCATAATGACTTCAAAAAAAAAGAATATCTAAAAGTACTTATTAGAAATGAGAGTCGCCAAATGTTTTACTTCAGGTATATCTATTATTTCATAGGTAATATGTAACTTCCTGAGAATCAAGGCTGTAGGTCAGACCCAAATGAAGCAGTGATAATCCTGGGCTAAGAGCTCTCCGTTTATGGTGATTTTCTGAGTAGAAGGTATCATTCCTATGTTTAATAGTCCTTCCTCATCCTGACTCAACAGCTATTCTGTAGGGTTAGGATATTTTGAGTCAAGGGAGTTCATAGTCTACACTAATTGAATTGAATGATATTGGTGAGGGGACCTACGGGAAGTCTTTCCTTTTAATGCTCAGGAATAAACAGGTGGTGGGAACAGAGATTCTTGTCAGCCCAGTGACCTTTGCACTTTATAAGTAATCCCAGGCAAGAGTTCTAGGAATGTAGCCTGCGTGAGGGCTCAGGGCATGGTCAGGTAGGTGCAGAGCAGGGGCAGGTGCCTGGCTCCTCTCTGGGGTCAGAGCAGGCTCCCTCCCTGCCAGATTGTGGATGGAATGTTCGGGGAATGGTTACTGAAGTGTTCCAGGCACCAGAGCTCAGGCAAGAAGTGGAAAACTGAGCAAGATCCTGCACGTGGGTACCATCAGTGCCTTTGTGGGGTAGTTACATCTGCATGTGTGTATGTATACTTAGTGTATATATATGGTATACTTAGTGTACTTATATAGTGTATATATATTGTGTACTTACTATACTTATATACTTAGTGTATATATACATTGCATGTTGAACTCACTATATATATACACTATACACACACACTACACACACACACACAAATTGGTCCACTAATTGGCTGTTGCATTTTGAACTTGGTGTGTGTGTATATATATATATATATATATGTGTGTGTGTATATACATATGCATACATATATATGTGTGTATATATGTATGTATATATGTATATATGTATGTATTTATGTATATATACACACACTAAATTCAATAGATGTATATGTGTGTATATATACACACACACACACACACACACACTGAGTTCAAAATGCAAGAGCCAATTAGTGGACCAATATGAGAATTAAAAAAGAAAAAAACATACAGCACATTGAATAGGATATATCAGAATACATACCACATAATGACAATCAATATCACTTCATTAAATTTTTGCTCGACATACACATATGAAATTACGTCTATAGTCATGAGGTACATACAATGTATTTTGTGTTGAATAATGTTGGAAAGCCACTGCAGTGGATATTTTGACATCTTTTATTAATATTTAAAAGAAGAGGGTGAAACAAAAAATGTGAAAAAAACAAAAAAATTTGACAGTACTGAGTTTAGGAGAAATTGAAGGTTAGTTCTAGGAAATTTGCCTTCTTCCCCCTAGTTATGGCAAAAAATAACTTTTCTCGGGTTGTAAGTCTGTAAAATATATAGGTAAATTTAAAAAATTTAAAAATGTGTAAATATCCAGTGTGAAATACATGTGAGATTGCTTACAGAAACGGAAAAGGCCAATATACATGTGAGGCTTCTGGTTATAATGAATTCCAAGGAGATAAACTCATTTCATGTCCTCTGAGCCAACCGGGCAGTACCTACTTGGGAAAAATGTTTGAGGGCTCTCGATTTTTAAACCTGCTGGACTGATTAAAAACGTGTAAATTTTTCTAGAAGTCTAAGTTAATTCTACCTCTATAATAATAATTATTTTTTGAAGTAATGATATGGGAAAAACCCAAAATATCTTTGCAACATACAGCCGTGCGTTTTTTCTCAGACCAACTATTTAGTGCTTCTTCCCTATTTGTAATCCAGTCTGCGTCATTTTTCAGGGCTTGTTTTGGGTCTCTGACTGCCTTCTTTGCTTAGAATGCCTCTGTTTTCTGTTATAATTCACTATAGCATTCAACGGCTAAAATGACTTTTAAAACTATCTGGTGAATGGAAATACCATATCAAGCCACTAGGTGGCAAAGCAGACTCGGAGAACGACCTCTGCCAGCAGGCGCTGAAGCAGCTGCCCATTCCCCATGCTGGCGACCAGGAACTTCAGCTTAGCTCAGTCATGCAGTTCGCGGAGAATATCAAACAGAGTCAACAAAGCTTTGCAATCAAACGTGTCTTTAAAGGGAATCCAACTTGTGAACCTGGCTCTTGATATTCATTTGAAGCTGCAAGGGGGAAAGATGTTACCTAATATGGAGCAATGGCTCTTATTGTGAACAAAACATCTCTGAAAGCCAAAACCGGAATAAAATTCTATTTAAAAAGGAGAATTTTTTTTTTTTTTAGAAAGTTGATTTATCATGCTGCCTCCTCCCTTGGTTGCCACTTTTCATGGGTTGTTACTTGATTTGATAAATATGGACCTTGACAACAACAATGCAGGATGCTTGGAAAAGGATTTGCATCAGGACCTCTTATGTGTGGCAGTAGCTGCTGAAATAACAGTTTTTCCTCAAAAACAAAAACCTAGATTCGACTGATGTTTCCTTGCATTAGCATTCTCAAGTCTAAAACCTTTTGTCATTAGAATATCTAAAGAAATGGCACGAAGTGAAAAGCACGCGGGAGAAGTTCTTGTTAAATATTAGTATGACCCCTTCACCCGGAAAGGGCAGACTCCTTGTTGCTGAAGTTACTCTTTTCTGAGAGAAACAGGGAAAGAGTGCAGCTGGATTCTGTTCCACTGCAAACAGATTTGCTGATTATTCTTCAACATTTTAAAGATGTATTTATTATTATGTGTTTTTAATACTGTGCCTTTATAGTGGAGGATAAAGGCAATGCTTTTAAAATACCAGCCGATCTGATATAACTGTGGAAGTTATTCTGATGAAAAATCTAGTGAAAACAGTCATTTGGACTAAATATTTCTAATATGTCAGTTTATGTACTGAAAGGACACCTGGTGAAGAAAATTCCTTTGGCTTAATATTTATGCTTTCATGATTAAGTTAGACTCGTGATCGCTTTTTTTTTCCAGGTCCATATTTATCAGAGTATTTATTTTTATATCTGGACATGTTCCACACATCTGATTTCCCTTCAGACTTCAGCCTATTTGCACGCCCCAACTCATACATGTAGATAGAACTGTATATTTGCAAAGAGAGTAGAAGCAATGTGGGAGGCATGCATTAAACAGCTAACAACCTGCCATAGCATGCTAGGGCCAGGAAGTATATCCGATTCTGCCACGTGGGCACATTGCCTAGGCACGCTGATCCTACATCGTCATCTACAAAATGAGGATTATAATACTTGAGGATTAAACAGAATCTGTATAAAGCACCCAGTATAGCCTGACTGGCCCACAGCAGTTTCTCAAAAATGGTAAAATCAATTCAATAATTTTTCTATGGCTGGTTGACTTTATAGCAAGGTCTTTTTCATACCTAACAAGAGCTAACATTTGTTGAGTATAAAGCAGTGGTTTTCAACCCAGGGTAACTCTGCCCTAGGGGATATCTGGCAATGTCTGGAGCCACTTTTCTTGTTACAACCTGGGGAGAATGTGTGACTGACATATAGTAGGTAGACGCTATCAATGCTGATAAACCTCCTACAATGCACAGGACAGCTCCCCACAAAGAATTAAGGCTGCTAAGATGTTGACAGTGCCGAAGCTGAGAAACCCTGCTATAAAGGGAGATCATACAGACCCAGAAAAATGTAGCATTGTGATTTTCAGGAAAACCTGGAAAATGTCCTGATACTAATTAATGAGGCAAACTCCAAATCTCTTCAAGAATCAGGTCCCACTTCTCTGGAAATCACATTCTTCACCCACCCAGCAAAAAAGGAATCTCATATTCATGTGTTCAACTCTTTGATCATTATTTCACACAGTAAATGTGTTTGAGAACTTCCTGCAAGGCTTAGACTGGGGATATGGTTCTTGTTCTGGAAAACCACTTGTTGGCAATGCCATCAACTAAACAAAATAATCGCAGTGGAAGGAGCAGTATAGGTGATTAGCTTTGCTTGAGTTGATGTGGTGGTAGCAAAGATAAGGACATTTTGTGAGTCTTGAGGAATAAGACTCCAAGCTGCCATGCAGTCAAGAGAGGACACAGCATTCCAAACAGAGGGAAGAGCCTATGTCCCCGACGCACTCTGCCCATATTACTGTTAACCTCACAGAGCACTTCACTGTGTCTCTCCCAGGACGGCACAGACCCCTGGAGGGACACTTTCATCTTCACCTACTCAAGGTTGTTTCTTGAGAGTTAGCATAATGTCTTTCCCAGAGAAGACCTAGAACGATTGCCTCTACTCTGTTTTAATTGAGATGAATAGTTACATTTTGTTGTTGTTGTTTTTTAACTTCGAGGTTCAGGGGTACATGGGCAGTTTTGTTATATAGGTAAATTGTGTGTCGTGGAGGTTTGGTTTACAGATTATTTTGTCACTCATGTAATAAGCATAGTACCCAATAGGAGATTTTCAATCCTCTCCCTGCTCCCACCCTCCCCCCTCATGTATGGCCCTGGTATACCTTGTTCCCTTCTTTGTGTCTATGTGTACTCAGTGTTCAGCTCCCACTTATAAGTGAGAACATGCAGTGTTTGGTTTTCTGTTCTTGTGTTACTTTGCTCAGGATAATGGCTTCCAGCTTCATCCATGTTGCTGCAAAGGACATGATCTCATTTTTTATGGCTGCATAGTATTCCACAGTGTATGTGTACTACATTTAAAGAAATCCAGTCTATTGATGATGGGCGTTTAGGTTGATTCCATGTCTTTGCTATTGTGAACAGTGCTGTAATAAACCTATGCATGTATGTGTCTATAGGGTAGAACAATTTGTAATAGTTACACTTTGGATGGGAGAATCAGTAACAGAAGGGCTCAAGAAAGCAAAATTTGAGAAAAGGTAAGATGGCAGGAATGGAGGTTGTGTCTGATGAGCAGTAACTTGGAAGGATGGAGAGCAGAGGACTGGGGGCTGCAGAGGCAGCTGGAAGGAAGGCTGAGAAACAAATTCAGGCTTTCTCACAACTCTCTCAGTGGCATTCGGGAGGGATGCGCTCAAGAAATGAAAGAATTCAGGGGAATCCATCTTTCAAGACAGGAAGGAGGTATAGCCAGGAGAGAGGGGCATCCCTATATACCTAGGCAGTTGCCGTGGAACTGCTTCAACCTCTACTGCTGCAGAGAAAAAGAGGTGAGTTCTCCATAAACACATCAACTCTTCAAATGTCTGTCTAGTCATGGACACAATCCAGCTAGATTTTTCTGAGGAAAAGGAGCATCACATAATATGGAAATTGTTTTGCAACTGTTCTTTGCTGCCCTTGAATTTATCTTCCAGGGCAGTGAACGCTTGCCATATACTGAAGGCACCAGAGGGTCCTGCAAGGTGCTCGACAGCCTGAATTTGTGTCCTGGCTCCTCACTTACAAGCCTTGAGACTTCAGGTTAGTTATTAAAGCTCTGGGATCCTCTGTGCAACACCAGAAAATTAAGACTAGTAATACTGTATGGTTGTTAAGTGATTCAATGAAACAGTAGGTAAAGCCTCTGACACAGTTGTTGGTGGGTTAAGCTTTATAAATGGAAGGCTTCTCGGTCAGGCGCAGTGGCTCATGCCTGTAATCCCAGCACTTTGGGATGTCAGGGCGGGCCAATCACTTGAGGGCAGGAGTTTGAGACCAGCCTGGACAACATGGTGAAACCCCGTCTCTACTAAAAATACAAAAATTAGCCAGGTGTGGTGGCACATGCCTGCAATGCCAGCTACTTGGGAGGCTGAGGCACGAGAATCACTTGAACCTGGTAGGCGGAGGTTGTAGTGAGCTGAGATCATGCTACTGCACTCCAGTCTGAATGACAGAGTGAGACTCCATCTCAAAAAATAAAAATAAATAAATAAATAAAATAAATGGGAATCTTCTCTCCTGCTTCCCGCACACACTCATGGCTGAGGTCCCTGGGGCATGCCAGCAAGGCAGCCACCACAAGGCAGCCACTTGCGCCTGTGCCATTCCCTGCTTAAATATTTGAAATATCCCTTGTTGAGTATATATGTTTTCATTTTACTATTAGGTTGTTCATCCCTTGAAGTCAGTATCAAAAGCTTTTTCCTTTTCCTTCCTTTACTGAGTTTCCAAATCTGTCTTAGAATCTCCAACTGTGATGAAAATAAAGTGGTTCCTTAGTAGATAAAATGTTTAGTGGATCCATATTTGATGCCTATGGCTTTATTAGTCATCAGTTTTTCTTAGAAAAGCAAATATGGCCAGAAAAAGACAGTCGCTGTGATTCCTCTCAACAAGATGAGAGCAAAAGACCCTTAAGAACTAAGTGAATTCTACTGAAGAAGAAGAAGGAGAAGTGGGGGAGGTGAAGAAAGAGATAAGATACAAAGCGGAGAAACCTCACCAATAGGAAAAACTGGGTAAGATACTGAGCAAAGAATTATATACATGGCTAAGGGATTAAAAACTATTGTGAGATAAATAGGAAATTATGGAAATGAGAAAAAAACCCTACAATTTTATTTTGATTTCTATTGTTTTTTCAGGGACATGTTTTCTAAATTCTTTTTTTTTTTTTTTTTTTTATGATTTCAAAGACAAACATCATGAGAACCTTAGGGCACTGCAGATTTTGACCCTACCCTTTCCTCTGCTACTGCTACAGCTGCCAATCACTTCTGTCCTTCAAGGAACCCTGTGCTTTTCTAAGTGAAATGCATGTAGTGACTCATTTCATCCACACAATAGCCATACGAGGTGGGGACTGTTATGATTTCCACTTTAAGTGTGAAGAAATGGATGCACCAAGGAGTTGAAGACTTGTCCCAAATCACACAGCTAACTGTAAACACAGATGCAGGATGTCACACACACAGGCTGGCTCTCAGGTCTATTTCCTAATCTTTGCCCTAGTAAGCAGATCTTCCATGAACAAGCAAAATTTGAAAACAATACCTAAGCTTATAAAGCAGAAACTCAGTCCTGTTGCCCTTGCCTCTCTTATTCCCATGCCCTAGAGGTAATCACTGGTAGCAGTTTACTAAGTAAATATTTGTTAGATGAATGGATATGTTCTTCCAAAATGTGTTCCTTTGCAAAATGACATATACTTATTTTTAAACACTCACTATGTGCCAGGCACTGCTCGCTGTGTGTACACATATTAATTCATTTAATCCTCACCAGGATCCTGTGAATGAAGAGTCTATTATTTAGTCACCAGATGAGAAAATGAAGACACAGAGAGGTTCTGAGACTGGGCCAGTGTCACACAGCTCCTAGGAAGCCAGAGTTAAGACTCAAACCCAAGCCGTCTGACCCAAGATTTTACTCCCAACCCTCCAATGTGTATTATGTGCTCTAGCTTGCTTTTTATTTTCATTAAACAATACATTGTGGACATCTTTCCTATTCAGTGCAAATAAATCTATATGTCACACACACTTTAAAAATAACCCCAAAACATAAAGAGACACTGTCCAGGATTCAGATTTGGCACATTGTGTCCTTGGCTTAAATAGGATTTCCAGGACAGGAAGGTGTATGAGACATTGTGTTTGCTGAAGACTCTTTTAAGTGAAATGTTGCAGAGCTCAGCATCAGTGAGCCCAATACAAATCTAAGATACTCCGAAAACAAATAGCTCGTTTCTAGATTCATTTTTCCCCACTAGATCTATTATAATTTTAGTAAAAAATTAAAGCTGCATGTCTAATTTTACCAGTGTCAAAGGAGCTAGTCATCAACCATCTGTCCCACATCATAAAACTGTATAAAATCAAATAATTAATAAATATGCAAGGATTGCAATGTAGTTTAAGATGGATCAGGAGCTTAAGAAACAATTTTATTAAAACAATAAACTCCAAGGTCATTTTCAGATTTTGATTAAATCATAAAATGTAAATTAAATTCTTTAAACTTGATACACAAGAATAAAAGATGATTATTTCAATGAAAGTACCACCTATCTGTGAAAATGAAACAAGTACAGAAACTGCAAGAATCAAAATAAAATAATAATAAAATGTCTACTTTGGCACAGCCTATATAATTAAATATTAGAAAACAATGATCTCTTGTTTTGAATTTCCTGAAACCAAATGGAAACTAAAGCTCATATCACTATTAATTCTGGCTCTATGGGATTAAAAACAACAGGCCAAAGGAATAAAGTTGAACCAGTCAAACAAAACAGTGCGAATCCTTATTCTAAAACATGAGAGGAATATGATTGAAAAAACTAAATACCAAAAGTGTGTGTAAGCTAATAAAATTCTAAGCCTCTTACTTGACTGAACGGACCATCTCTTGGCCAAAGGGACCCTAGGGTGACCTTGAACACTGAGTTCTCGGCTGTGATGGGATATATCAGACACACCTTGCTATACCCCCGCCCTTAATAACTAGGAAGAAGTTTTCTTCCCTTAAGGCTGAACAGAAACCAGCCCTTTCAAACTCCACTCTGATATCAACCAACCCCCAATGCTACCCCTTCCTTCTTTGCCTGTTAAGAGACCATCTACCATGGAGTGGCTCTGGCCAGCCTATGCAGAATGTGCAGTGAGGGTTTTCGTGTCCTCTGCTTCACCTTTTGACGTTAGAGGGCTGGAAACTCCACCTTCAGGTCATGCTAATGCTGCCATTTTTTGTACATGGGACCCAGGAAGGGGCATGAAGCTCAATTGTGCATGCGTACATTTCTCCCTTCCTAAATATTAATGATGCTTCCCATAGCTTATTAAATATGTATATTAGGCCACCCTACTCAGCAAAATTCCTGTTCCCTTTGTGTCTGTTTCTGCTTCTGACAGGAAGTTATGCTTCTTAGCCTGTCAGAATGGCCACCCTCAAGGTGCAACTCTTTATGGGAAATAAAGCTCTCCTTTCCAAACTCATGAACCTCATCATTTTTCAGTTGGCATGTGAAAGCAATGCAAATGGAAAGATTTATTCAGAGGGAAAAAAAGAAATTATACTGAAATTTATTAATAAAAACAAAAATTAAGTGCAGGTTGAATGCTGAGGTTAGGTGCCTGGAATTATTTTTAGAAAACCCCATTAAGTTACACCTCCTCTGGGTGATAGAACTCTGGCTGCCTGGGGTGTGCATGAGGATCTCAGCATAGAAGGTCCCTTGCCCTGATAAGTTCAGATGTGTCATCTTTCCCCACCCACCTCTAGGCTCCCTGAGGACAAGAAAGGGGCATGTATTAATATACAGGCAGTAAGTAGACAATTTAAAACCATATACACCTGATTGCAAACTGTGCGCGTACACCTAGGTCACCAGTGCAGATGACTTCATCCTGTAAAGCTTGTCTTTCTCTTTCCTGGGATCTTATATGAAGGATACATAATTCAGTGGCTGAGATGTGATGAAGTCTCCATCTGTGGTAAATATTATCAATCGGATCATACTGATGATAACATGCATCAAACACTTCATAGAATTAATATGTTGCAAAGAAATGGCCAAGCTTCTCCAAAGGAATTCTTTTTTGCAATTGCCAACTCCCAGATTCAAATGATTTAAAAATCTTTATGATGCTAGTGGAAGATTCAACATGTCTTATTGTGTTAATATTTGAAGTTGCACTGCACCATGTACAGTGCTATGAACGTTGCTGAATTGTGATATTTCAGGATGCACAATATGACCCGAAGTATAAGCGACCCTATAATAATTGGTACTGCCTACCATATTTTGAGTGCCTACTGTGCCTCCCTCAATATATGGCATATATATTCATTAGATTAAATCCTTATAATAAGTCAGTAATTCAGACATTATTCTCAATATTGTATGTACGAGGACACTGATGCTCAGAGGGTTTAAGAGGAAACTTGCTTGAGGAACATTTTACTAGTTAAGTAGCAGTACTAGGAAATGGACTGTGTTTGCCAAACTCTAAAACTAAAACACACTCTCCATTTTTCTTTTTTTTTTTTGAGATGGAGTCTCACTCTTGTTGCCCAGGCTGCAGTGCAATGGCATGATCTCGGCTCACCACAACCTCTGCCTCCTCTCCGCAACCTCACCTCCTGCAGCCTCACCGCAACCTTGGCCTCCCAGGTTCAAGTGATTCTCCTGCCTCAGCCTCCCGAGTAGCTGAAATTACAGGTATGCCCCACCAGGCCTGGCTAATTTTATATTTTTAGTAGAGATGGGGTTTCTCCATGTTGGTCAGGCTGGTCTCAAACTCCCGACCTCAGGTGATCCGCCCGCCTTGGCCTCCCAAAGTGCTGGGATTACAGGCATGAGCCACCATGCCTGACTCTCCATTTGTTTAACTTACACTGCTGCGGGGTCCTCTTGTGACTGGCATTAACCATGTGATTATTGTTATGTTCATACATTTCCAGTTCTACATTCAACAGAGATTTGATTCCTCTTTACTCTGTGACAGATATACCAGAAACTGCCAAGACTAAAGGCCCTTTTGAAACGTACACTATACTCCTTGAGGCAAGCATTATCTTTCTCTCTCACCACCATCATTATGCCTGATGCTCTCTGGCAAGACTGTCATTTAGAATTGGTTAAATTTCTGATTGAGCTTATAAGCACAGCCTCAGCCCATCCCAGCCCAGGTGTGGTAGCCCAGGACTGACTGGCTGAAACATCATCTCTCCTGATAAAGTGAATGTGATACAGGAGGTAGAAAGAAATTATTTAGGCAGATAGTGTAAAAGAGTCCTTGCAGAGCTTCCCTTTCAACAAAAAGCAGCCCAAGAAATCTTTTTTTTTCTAATAAAAAGCAGCCTGAAAAATTGAGCTGCAAACATAGATAAGCAAGCTGGAAGCTTGTACAGGGGAATGCCGGCAGCTGTGCCAATAGAAAAGGGCTACCTAGGGGCCAGGCATGTCCAACACGGAGGCTCCATCTTCCCTGTTCGTGTTACCACGTGTACAGTAAAGGGATGGACAACATGGCACAGGTCAGGCAGAAAACCTACTTGCATAATAAAAGATTAGAGTGGGGGCTACCAGAAATTGACTCCTATGCAAATAGTGCACCTAGTCCTAGCCAGTTTTTCGTGCCCTAAGCAAATGGTACACCTGATCCAACCAATCTTCCGTGCCCTATGTAAATCAGACACCACCTCCTCACCAGGCATCTATTAACCCCCCTGCATTCCACTGTGGATCCGGTGATCCATTCCTCCAGGACTCCTCTTTCCAGCAGTGAGCTATTATCTTTCTTAGGCCTGTTAAACTTCCACTCTTTACTTCACTCTTTGTGTGTCTGCGTCCTTGACTTCCCTGGCCATGAGACAATGAACCTTGGGTATCACCCCAGACAATGAGGCTGCTTCAGATGGACTGGAGTATAATTACCAGCCCACTATGGAGATGACAACGTACTTGGTTGTCCTCCATTGCTGGCTTAGCTTGGTTACTCAGTCTGCATAAACCATGGGTAAGAGCCAAAAACAGAGGTGGACTGAGTCCTTTGAGTGGGTTTTACATGATAGAAGAAGCAGCGTTAAGATCCCCGCATTCCTTCCCTTAACACTGGCCAATTAGCAAACCTGGGTTTGGGACACTACTGATGAAACTTAATTGTTCAGGGAGGTTGATTAACATATTACTTGGTTTCTCCCCATGAAGGCATCAGGCAATTGCATCAGAGTTGATGCAATGCTACATGATCCCACCTAATTCAGTCTATTTTTCATTGCCACTTTTTTTTTTTTTGAGACAGGGTCTCACTCTGTGGCCCAGGTTGGAGTGCAGTAGTGCGATCATGGCTCCCTGCAACCTCAACCTCCTGGGCTGGGCTCAAGCAATCCTCCTGCCTCAGCCTCCTGAGTAGCTAGGACTACAGGTGTGTACCACCATGCCTGGCTAACCATAAAAATGTTTTTTGCAGTGACAGGTCTTGCTATGTTGCCCTTCTTCTTTTTTCTTTTTTTCTTTTTCTTTTTTTTTTTTGAGACAGGGTCTCTCAGTCAGGCTGGAGTGTGGAGTGCAGTGGTGCAATCATGTCACTGCAGCCTCAACCTCCTCAGGCTCAGGTGACTCTCCTACCTCAGCCTCCCGGGTAGCTGGGTCTACAGGTGTGCACCACCACACCTGGCTACTTTTTGCATTTTTTTTTTGTAGAGATGGGGTTTTGCCATGTTACTCAGGGTGGTCTTGAACTCCTGGGCTCAAGCAATCCTCCTGCTTTGGCCTCCCAAATTCATTGCTATTCTTACTGATATATGACTGTTGGTGTCAGAATGCATTTATCTCCAGAGATAAACACCACAATAACCATCAAGACCACCACTTAAACAAGCAACTCAACTATACAACAAGGCTATGAAAGTAAAGGCCTTTTATAAGATTTGTATTTCAATATATTACAAATCAGGGACAGATACAAGCCTTGTGGAAACTGAAGCTTGTAAATTTTGCTGTGTTTCCTTTAACAAAATAAATACAACATTATGAATATAAAATACCATTGCTCCATTATCCCTCAGGGGTCCCTTGAAGTTTCAGCTTTATTAGCTTCAGAATAAATCTGATTTCAACAAAAATCTAGATGATCTGGTTATAGTTGAGAAACTGACACTTTAAAAAAACTTGTATACTGAATAACTAACTAAAGATAGGCGTATTCATATACTTAGAAGTAATGAAATGCTCTTCAAAAACATCTCAATAGATGCGAATAAAATGCTGGAAGTTCTGATGCTATGAAAAAGGAAATTCAGCTTGCCCAGGTGTAACTTATTCCAACAAATCAAATTTCTGAAGGTTTAATTAGCTTTTAAAGTTGTCTGAAGGCTTGGCACCATGGCTCACACTGTAATCCCAGCACTTTGGGAGGCTGAGTGGGGGTGGCTAGGGCAGGCTGGGGGAAATCACTTGAGGTTAGGAGTTCGAAACCAGCCTGGCCAACATGGTGAAACCCCGTCTCTACTAGAAATACAAAAATTATCCATGCATGGTGGCGGGCGCCTATAATCCCAGCTACTCAGGAGGCTGAGGCAGGAGTATCACTTGAACCTGGGAGGTGGAGGTTGCAGTGAGCTGAGATTGTCCCACTGCACTCCAGCTTGAGTGACACAGCGAGACTCTGTACACCCCCGCCAAAAAAAAAAAAAAGCTTTTTGAGCACTCATGAGTTCCCATGACACACCATCCAATTATCACATTCAAAAAAGGAGAAAATAAGAAGAAAGTGAATTCTCTCTGCTGGCAAGCTGGTATCAGTGCACAGCCTATAAAGTAAAGGAGCCCAGCTGGAAACACGAGGAACATGAATGAATGCTGAGTCACATAAGCAGTTGTTTAAGGAAGACAAAGAAACAAATCAGGACAAATAAACATCATGGGAGGGTGGTGGAGGAGAGAAATATTAATTTTTGTAAGAATGATAAAGAATAACAAAGAAAAGGTCGCTTTGATAAAATCACATGTCAAAGGAACATTTATGGACGGTTGTTCTCCAAGTATCTGGCACAACGTGGTTCACAGAGAAACCCAGTAATGCTCTTTGGAACCAGGCTGGAACACAGCATACGTTGTGACAAATGGTACCATATCCAGCTGCAGGCAGGTGTCTACCGCAGTTCCTGAAGGAATGTTAGATTTAGCTAACTTAAAATTCTTAATTAGAGATCTGGAAACGAATGTTAATGAAATTTTTATATGATATTAGATTTGCAGCTATTGTAAGCACAAGCAAACATATGGGAATCGATGGACCTGCCTACGATTATACAATTTATTTAAGGAAAACCTCTGACCAGATGTTACGCTCTCCATGGCCACTGAAAATAGAAGACACACAGAGGGATTAAGTTTAAACTGATTCCAGGAAATATTTAAATAAGATATGATAATAAGACAGAAGAGCTGGCCCTGAGAAAATGTTGCCATGGGAACGTCTATTTTTTTCTTCTCTGTGATATTTTAAATTAGAATCCATATCCATCAGGGTTGGAAACCCTCAGTGCACATAACCCAAAGCAGTATCACTGGTCTTTGGCACCTCCTCCTCCCAAGGGGACTCTTCCTTGGTTGGTCACCCATGACTCAAGGTTTGCTTTTGTTCTGCCTACAATTACAGAACAATACTTTCCTCTGTTGTTTCACCAAGGTTTGGGTACGGGAGAAAATGAAGTTCGAGGCTCAGGTTCTGTCTCAACAACCATCAGGATTCATTCTTTTCTTCTCTACTTTCTCCAAAATATCACCACCATGTGCCTTTCACTGGCTTGAAGTTAAAAGCACATTTATAAGAAATTAGGAGAGCAGCTTATGTGGTATTAAATATTTTAACAGAATGTGGTTGATCATTTAGACTAAAGACATAGCTACACCAACACTTAGAAATAGCTCCCAGCGTATTTTCATTACCCTTGCCCTCCACAAGCCAGTGAGGCATCAGAGAAAGGTTAATTCCCAAGTGACACATCAGACAAGGAGAATGACCTAGGATAAATATTTTCACCCAGTGCCCTGGGATGATTACCTATTTAGTTTAGTGTCACCTTCCGCTTATTAGAATGACCTAGTGGAGACTTGAAGATTCCTTTAAGGATGGGACCTTTAAGGGGAAGGTCAGCGCAGGTGTTGAATTTAGGGAGGATTAATGGCTTGGTCGCTGTATATGGGAAGCACTGAGCAGGTGTGCCTGTGATCAAAACACAATGAATGCATCTCTGAAGTACACTTGCAGAAAGTCATTGTTTGGCAACAAAGTTGTCACCCAATAAACTTACCTGCAGGCAAAAAATATACTGAGGGCTTTAGCACAGAAATATGGTGATATTGCTCTCAGCACAAGAAGGAGCCCAAATATCTGTCAATAAGCCAGCTAACTTAGTTAGATCACTATATAATTGACTCATCAATTTTCCAGATCAGTTGTCATCTAAGTGTGGTCCCTGGAGCCCCAGCATCAAGCAGCATCAACCAGTTACTCGTTAGACATGGCCATTTTTGGACCCTACTCTGGACCTCCTGTCACTAAAATTCAGAGGGTGAGGCCCAGAAATCTATGTTTTAACAGGCCTTCCTGCCAGGTGATTGGGATGCATGCTCAAGTTTGAGAATGACAGTCCTAGATGACTATCACATGTTTTCCATATCACCTGCTTGCAGAATCAAGAGACAATCATAGACTGGGTAGTTTGGAGGTAGTTCAGGTCAAGGATATCAATTATTTTTTATTTCTTTTAAGGCACCTGCTTGTTAAAATTTCTCCAATGAGCTCTAGAAAGTCTTTCCAAGCATTCCTCCTGGGCACCTTCCCAACTCCAATTCTTAGCAGTCCCAGATTCTAAACAGGCAGTCAGATTGTAAGGTCTTTGCTGGTGAGAAGGGAGTCAAGGCCAGCGGCATGACTCATGTCGTCCATCTGTAAGGCATCCATTGGTGGGAGTGAATGATATTATGCTTGTTTTTTTACCAGCCACTTAACAAGAATTCACTGCTTATCTTTCTTATGAATTCAGTCTCCTAAGGTTTTGAGGGATATTTAAAAAACTTTACGACTTTTTTAAATGAAGAGGAATATTTAACATCTACTAGTAAGCACCACACAACCTCTGAGTTTACCTGCCCGTATAGGCATACACAGTTCAGTGAGAATAACTAAAAGATAAAAAGAAATTTCAAGATGTCTGTGGTGAGCCATTTCTCCTACCCTTTCCCATCCATGTTTATACAGGAGAGGTGAACCAAATCAGTCTCAAAAAAGCTTTGTTCAGGAGACTTTTAAGAAGCAGTTAGTGCAATCTTCAAGCATCAGTGTATTCATTTCCTGTAGTTTCCGTAATGAACGACCACAATCTGAGTGGTTTAAAACAATAGAAATGGATTCTTTCACAGTTCTCCTGGCCAGAAGTCCAAAATCAAGGTGTTTCCAGGGCCACACTCCCTCCAGAGGCTCTAGGAGAGAATCCATTCCTTGTCCCTTCCTGTTTCTAGTGGCTCTGGGCATTCCTTGACTTACAACCACATCAATTCAATCTCTGCCTCCATGGTTACACTGCCTACTTGTCTTCTCTCTTCTCTGTATGTCTTGTATGAGGACACTTGTTATTGGATTTCGGGCCCACATGAATAATCCAGGATGATTTCATCTCAAGCTCCTTAATTACATCTGCGAAGACTCTTTTTCCAAATAAGGTAACATTCACAGGTTCTGAGATTAGGATGTGGTCATATCTTTTTGGGCGACCATCATTCAACCTACTATAGTCAGCATAACATAAAACATGCAAGTTTGGCTATTCTCTTGAGATCAGAACTGTTATCATCAAACTACAGCTGATGTGTGTGGGTGTTTGTTGGGGTTCCCTTTTCATACGATAAATATATTCCCTTTGGAACTCTAGGTCAGTGTGTTTTTTATTTGCATTAGAAAAATTTTAAGAGGAGAGATGCTCTTTCAAAAATACTTCAAAAGAAGATCAAGAGATTAGAGGTGGGGATAAATATAGACATAGATGTAAGAAGAGCTGCAGTAGACAGGAGACATTTTGTTCTTAGTTCCTTTACTTACGTTTATATTTCGTTTATTTATTTAGATGTTCAACAAATAAGAATTGACTGTGTGTGTATTTGTTCATAGTAATGGTGGAACACAAACCAAGAACTAGACTTAGTGGGTTCAAAAACACATACTACTTTTGTGCCCCGAGGCTCAAACTGAGGCTCAATTTCTCTGCCTCAGTTTCCTCATCTATAAAACACAGAGTAACAACAGTACCTAAGTGTGGGGTTGTAGGGAGGATCAAATAAATTTAGTAAGCAGTTAGAATGCTCAGCACATAGAGAGCAAGTAGTGTTTGCTAAATAAGTAATATAAACATGCCAGTCTCTGTGCTAGCTTTTAGGATGAACAAAATAAATGAAAGAGTGCATTACACTAGAAAAAAACTTCAAAAAGCACGGATGGACCTAACTGAAGTGCTGCAAATGAAATGAACGAGGGGCACAGTTGGAGTTGAAGGGTGTGTAACTGGGAGGCCCTATCTTAGATAATGTGGGGAGGAGATGCCGCTAATGAGGTGGCATTTAACCTGAACACTAAAGAATAAATCAGTGACGGAGGAACATCAAGGCTGAGAGATGTTGTTTCTTGGTAAATCAGGTTGTTTTACAGTTTACGATGATGAGTCAAAGGTCAGGGCCATTTATCCCATTGAGTGAGTGATTAAATGTTGTGTGTGTTTCAATAGAATCTAGACTAGAGGGGGTGGAAATAGGCAGAAAATTCTCCTGAACTATAAAGAAATATCCCATGCAGAGGAAAACACTTAGATATGTATTTCTTAACCTACTGGAGCAAGAGGATCCTCAAGTCATCTTGAAGAGATGCCTTTCTCTGCAAAGAGCCGCCCCTGGGCTGATGAGTCTCCAGGAGCATAAATCACCCTCAATGTCAATTTCACTTCTTCATAGGTTTACTGAACACCTACTGCGTGCTGGGCAGCCAGTGTGCCCTGCCTTAGGGGCTGCAGAGACTCTGCTTTCTAGCAGCTCAGGGCCTGTGACAAAACACTAGGTCACGTGGCCTTGTAGTAGCAGACACATATGATATTCTAAAGATATGTCCATTGCAGGTTACAATAATTTAGTATAGATTAGATTTTCCTTCAAATTTAGTATAGATTAGATTTCCCTTCTTATTGCATCCATGCCAGTTAGCAATTGTGCCATTCACATCTTTTCCTAAATCTCCATAAAGAGTGATGTCAAAAACCTTAGGCAACTTCCTGCATCTCTCTGTTATCTCTCTGTACCTAAGTGGTAAAACGGAGGTTGATAATAGCACCTATCTCATAGGATTGTGCTGGGATTAAAAGACATTAGAAGTATTCAGAATACATTAAAATACATGTATTTTGAACAGTGTCTAGTATATGGGAAGGACCCAATATGAGTTAAATGAATGTTGTTATTACTAGTATCACTAGGAAACCTCTTAAATCAAAACAAAATAAAAGCAAATAAAACTAACAATCACCTGCACGCCAGAGCGGCACCACTACGAATTAGCATATGATTTAGGGCAAGTGGTTGTTCTCTTTAGGCCTCAGTTTTCCTCACGGTTAAAATGAGTACATTGGGTTGGAGTGGTGGCTCACGCCTGTAATTCCAGCACTTTGGGAGGCTGAGGCGGGCGGATCACCTGAGTTCAGGAGTTCGAGACCAGCCTGGCCAAAGAGGTGAAACTCCGTCTCTACTAAAAAAATACAAACATTAGCTGGGCGTGGTGGCGCATACCTGTAATCCCAGCTACTCAGGAGGCTGAGGCAGGAGAATTGCTTGAACCTGGGAGTAGGAGGTTGCAGTGAGCCGAGATTGCACCACTGCACTTCAGCCTGGGCGACAAGAGCGAGACTCCATCTCAAAAAAAAAAAAAAAAAGAAGAATACATTGAAGGTAATGAGTTGTTCTCCAGTTGTAAATCTGTAGAACTCTATGTATCTAAATACCTCGGTGCTTATGTTGATCTGGGACTCGTCAAATGGTCCTGTTTGTCACGCTTTGCAGGGAAAGAACCACAAAAGGGTTGAAATTAAAGGGGCTGGGGGCTTTGCTGACAAGGTTTTCTTCCTTTGGTGAAACTCAGGCTTGAAGAACTTACTTTAAATAGTTATTCAAAGGGCATAGGAAGCAGATGGCTGAGTGCGGGTTCCAAGTCCCGGCTTGGGAAAGAACCCTGGTACAATTAAGGTAAAATCTGGAGATTTGGATTTTTTTCCGATTGATTTAGGACATAGGAAGCTTTGGTGAAAATCTGATTGAGAGAACTGGTGAGGTAATCAGTGATTACCTGAATGGTAACCCAGGTACATGTGTGGATGGAGCCCCAGTCGATTCGCCATTTTGTTTTCTTCTTTCCCGATTTATTTCATTTTTTTTTTTCCTTTCCCTTTCTTTTCCCCTTACCCACCTTCTCTTGTGAGGCCAGCTGGTGGCAGCTCTCGCAACAGGCGCTAACTCCTTTCTGGTTCAGGGGTTGTATTCTTTTTTTATTTGAGACGGAGTCTCTCTCTGTCGCCCAGGCTGGAGTGCAGTGGCGCGATCTCGGCTCACTGCGAGCTCCGCCTCCCGGGTTCACGCCATTCCCCTGCCTCAGCCTCCCGAGTAGCTGGGACTACAGGCACCTGCCACCACGCCCGGCTAATTTTTTGTGTTTTTTGTAGAGACGGGGTTTCACCGTGTTAGCCAGGATGGTCTCGATCTCCTGACCTCGTGATCCGCCCGCCTCGGTCTCCCAAAGTGCTGGGATTACAGGCGTGAGCCACCGCGCCCAGCCCAGGGGTTGTATTCTTTTACTTAGCACTTGCCTGCTGTCTTTATTACTAAGTATCTTGCCCCCAGCCTCCTCAGCTGAAAACCAAGATTGCTGCTGTTTCTTCTTCTAGACTTGAAACCGAAGGCTAACCTGATTAGGCCTGCCAAACGTAAATGGCCTCGCTTGCTTTTAGTTGCTTGCTTCTGGTTGATTTTAAAACCTACATGGCTGGCTGGGCACGGTGGCTCACAGCTATAATTGCAGCACTTTGAGAGACTGAGGTGGGAGGATCACTTGTAGGCCAGGAGTTTGAGACCAGCCTGAGCAACAAAGCAAGACCCCTGTCTCTACAATAAAAATAAAAATAATTAGCTAGGCATGGTGGCGTGCACCTATAGTCCGAGCTACTCAGGAGGCTGAGGAGGATGACTTTGGCCCAGGAGTTAGCGGCCTCAGTGAATTATCTTCATGCTGCTGCATGCCAGCCTGGGCAACATAGTGAGACTCTGTCTCTAAAACAAAACCAAACAAACCGCTACATAGCTAAAGTTGCATGGCCAAATAATATAAAACTAAACTTCACAAGCTTCTATATAGATAATATCTCTGATTATAGGTTATCATGGTAATGGCCGCTTAAGTTGTATTTTCAGGAACTTGGGGTCAGCTCTTGTCCAGTTCAAGACAGCTGAGACCAGCGACTCTCCAACTGGGACTGTGTGACTGCTCCATGGGTGACCTTTGGGTATCATAGGGCCAAAACCCCACCATCAGATCATGCTAATAATTCCATTTTGTAAACAGGAGTCCTATGAAGAGCCACGAGGCTTGACTACACTTGCTCAGATCACCAATTCCCACACTTTCCTTACCCCCTTCTCTATGCCTTGGATTGCCTTGTTCTTTTATCCCATAAATGTCCCTCAACCCTGTCTTTGGAGAGTTGGGTTTGGGATCTCTTCTCCTGTCTCCTTGCTTTGCTGCCTCGCGAATAAACCCTTTCTTTGCTGCAAACCTCATCACAGTGATTGGCATACTGTGTGACAGGCAGAACAAGTCTGGCTGGGTAACAAACTCGTTGGAATATCATACAAATTAATAGCAACAAACAGATGTTTGAAATTATCATTATATTTTCATGGCCCTCAGAAAGAGATTTAACCTTAACTATGTCCAGTGTCGTTATAGCTGGGGAGGGAGAGACTTTTATTGCAGCAGAGCAACCAGCTGTGTGTGACCGTGGAGGGACATGTGGTTGACTGGCTTTGTTCTGGATCAGCAAGTACTTCTCTAAGGGGACTAGAGAGACAAGAAGGAAGAGGGCATTTGTCTCTCCTCTCTTGCTTTCATTGCTGCCGGATTCTGCACACTGGGTGCTGCCGGGCTATGGCTACTCACGCCTGCAGGGAAAACAGTGCCCTGTGTCTGGTCCAGCCAGTTCACCCAGAAGCCTGATTTTCAATTTGATGATTCATGGCTTCCTTGCCTGGGGAATTTTCAGATTGAAAGAAAGACACCTGACAGATTTATGGATGTTTTAATAAACACAGGCAAGGCAAAGCTGGCTTCTGAGCTAACACATGGATATAAATACCAGATTGATAAAACCTGGAAAGCACAGGCTGTATCTAATGATCCACAGAGGCTGCTCTGGCTGTGCTGTTTCAGGTAGGTGCTTTGCAGGGTGGGCCAGCAGCAGCAGAATCTCCTGGGAGCCTCACAGAAATGCACAAGCTGGGTGTGTTGGCTCACACCCGTAATCCCAGCACTTTGGGAAACTGGGGTGAGAGGACTGTTTGAGCCCAGGAGTTTGAGGCTGCAGTGAGCTATGATCGGGCCATTGCACTCCAGCCTGGGCAACATAGTGAGACCCTGTCTTAAGAAGAAAATGGACATGCACATTCTTGGGCCCCATCCTAGACCTGCTGACAAAATTCTGGGGGTGATACCCAGCAATCAGTGCTTAGACCAGTTCTCCAGGCAATCCTGAGGCAAACTTAAATTTGAAAACCCCCGGTGTAAAGGAGTTTGGATTCATTCTCTCTCTTGTACCTCTGCACTTGCCACTGTAGACCTGTAAAGTCCTGTCTTACCCTCCATGGCCACCTGGTCAACCCCAGCGAGATGCTGCTGGAGCCCTTCCTCCTCAGGCTGAATTAGGGGTGTCCCATCTAGGCAGTCACAGAGTGACCAGCATGTACCCTCACGTGGCAATAAGTAAACTGACCTGTATTTTAACTATCTGACTCCCACCTCCTTTAACACCTGTAATCATCTGAGGGCAGAAGCCTGGTCTTAATCATCCCCTTTGCCCTCATGTCCGACAAGCTACCTGGCCCAGAGTTAGTGCATGGATATATAGGGCATATATATGATATATATGGTGAGGGAGAAAGAAGAGAGATTTCATTAAAAAACAAAAAAATTTAAAATACTGAGAAGATAGTCATTACTGTATATAGCCGGGATCTCCAAGACGCAGGCCACAGACATGTACCAGTCTGTGGCCTGTTAGGAACTGGGCCACACACTAGGAGATGAGTATGGGCGAGCAAGCGAAGCCTCATCTGTATTTACAGCTGCTCCCCATTACTCTCATTATTGCCTGACCTCTGCCTCTTGTCAGATCAGCAGCAGCATTAGATTTTCATAGGAGCACAAACCCTATTGTGAACTGCATTTGTGAAGGATCTAGGTTGTGTGCTCCTTATAAGAATCTAATGCCTAATGATCTGTCACTGTCTTGCATCACCCCCAGACGGGACCATCTAGTGGCAGGAAAATAAGCCCAGGGCTCCCACTGCTTCTACATTATGGTGAATTGTACAATTATTTCATTATATATTATAATGTAATAATAATAGAAATAAACACTTTGGGAGGCCGAAGCGGGTGGATTACAAAGTCAGGAGATCAAGACCATCCTGGCTAACATGGTGAAACCCTGTCTCTACTAAAAATGCAAAAAATTAGCCGGGTATGGTGGCAGGCACCTGTAGTCCCAGCTACTCGGGAGGCTGACGCAGGAGAATGGCGTGAACCCGGGAGGCAGAGCTTGCAGTGAGCTGAGATCGCACCACCGCACTCCAGCCTGGGTGATAGAGCGAGACTCTGTCTCATTAAAAAAAAAAATAGAAATAAAGTGCACAATAAATGTAATGCACTTGAATCATCCAGAAACCACCCCCTCCTCTCCTCCCCATTGCAGAAAAATTGTCTTCCACAAAACTGGTCCCTGGTGCCAAAAGGGGACTGCTGGATATGGCATTATCTGTAGAAAGAAAAAAAAAATCTGAATATTTCCCCTCATGAGAAGAAGCATGAAGCAGCCCATTGACACCTGGGTTTGAATTCTCTCACAGAGCTGTACGGCCTTAAGAAATTCAATTCACCTCTCTTAGCCTCAGTCTCTGCCTCTATAAAATGGAGATATTACTTTCTGCAGCAGTTTTGAAAGTTATAAATAATATATAGCTGTATCTGGCATGTAACAGGTGTTAACTAAAAGGAAACTGACATTATTATTCACCAGTTAGGGTTTATTCACCATGTAGTTGAAAGCTATTTATTTTATTCTCTCCTTTCTTTTTTTTTTTTATTTTTATAGAAATGGGGTCTTGCTATGTTGACCAGGCAGGCCTTGAACTTCTGGCCTCAAGTGATCCACCTGCCTCAGCCTCCCTATTAGCTGGGACTACAGGCATGTGCCACTGCCAATTTATGCTTTTAAAAAATAAAACTGTGGCTCCCCTGAAGCCCCTAACTTCCTATAGAATTTTAAAGAAAAATGCCTTGATATTTCAAAATAAAAAAACTTTCAATTAGTTCCCAAAGGGATGATTCACTAGAATTTAAATTACCTGTG
Source organism: Pongo pygmaeus (assembly GCF_028885625.2). NCBI lineage: Eukaryota > Metazoa > Chordata > Mammalia > Primates > Hominidae > Pongo > Pongo pygmaeus. Next base: position 9,213,474 of record NC_072373.2, read on the forward strand.
AGTACCTTTTATAGATTAAAATTGCAAGCAAACAGGATGACTCTGTGTGTGTATGTCTGGGTTTCAGAAAAAGAGAGATAGGACAATTTTAACCTAAATTTGCTTATTTTCTGTAAGTCTTTTCTAATGCAGAGATTTTTCCAGACATTTTGCACTTGCTCCCTCTGTTGAAGATACCAACTATGATTCACAGAAGGTGAAAACAAAATGACATTTATGTCTTTTCCTGAGAGTTGTTCAATAAGTAGATGACTTCTTGCAAATGTGCCTGCTTTGACGAACCCCCAAGCTAAGCAAATGAGAGTAAGGGTCATGAACGGAGTGCTGAGTAAACACTAGGGAACTGATTGTCAGCCTAACCCAAAGAGAGAGAGATATATATAGCATACCCCAAATGCTGAGTAACCTCAATAAAAATCCCTTTGGCTTCCTACTTTCTGCTGTTTATTCCTGCCCTTCTCAGGCATGTGACTGACCAGAGCAGGGCAGATGGCATCCTCTGTCCCAGGAATGCATATTGGAACTGAACAGCAGTCAGAACATCCCATGATGGAGGCTGGTCTCATGCACAGTGGAGATGTATACCTATGAATGTCATCTTCCACTCACCATTTATACAGAGATGTAGAGAGAGTTGGTTTGCAGAGGAAACTGAGGCACAGCTGAGGACACAGAACTGCTAGGATCCTAATGGCTTTCCACATTCCAGTTAGGGCTCTCCATAAGCCTGGCTCTCTTCTGGCCCTCGGATTGCCTGAGATACCTCGCTATCACGTCACCAATCCGCCCTTTTGCTTAGGCTACCTCCAGCTGGTTTCCAAAACTGATATCCACATAAACCATAGTATTGTTGTGTTAACAATAAATGCATACCAATAATTTAACATTGAGAAACAAGATCAATATGAAGGGAATGGACTATGTCTGTGTATAATTAATTGTTGAGTTATATAAGAAGATGTCTTAAAATGAAGCTGGCTATTCAAATAATTACTATAGAATGGGCTAATACTACTAAGATCTGAACGAGAGATTAAACTGGACCAATGAACTGAACAAATTTGCCACTTTTGGGTTTTGAATAAGAAACAAAAGTGAGTTTTTTAGCATGTCACCAGTGGGAAAGGTATGGCAATCAGCTTTTTTGATGCTCTCACCTCCACAATTCAAGGATTGACGTGTAGTCTAGTATAAGGCATGCTATTTCCTTCTACAACATTTCATAAAACTACCTTTAAGGGGGGAAGCTGGAGTGGCAATAAGTGCTCTGATCTGGGAATGGGGGAGCAATTCAATGTAAATTGCTGCCTTTTAATTCATTTGATATTGCCTTGGAAGAAATGATAGGAGAGACTACGGGAAACATTATGCAGAAAAACAATAACTCTCACTTAATTTTGACCAGTTGCTACTCATTACCCCAACATTCAGAACACCAGTACTGAAGACCAACAATGTGGGGCAAAATGAATGCAAAGCGACCACGGCTACATGATACTGTCTTAAGATACATAAATCGTTGTCAATACAAGACCCAGTTCAGTTAGGTCTCCATTGTGACATGATTCCATGGAGCAGGGTTGGCCTTGGACCAAATCTGGCTGTGCCTTATTTTGTGCAGCCTGTGAGCTGAGAATGGTTTTTGTGTAGAAATATAAAGACGATTGAGAATAAAACCAGAAGAATAACATTTTGTGACACATGTTAAGCATATAAAATTCAAATTTCCGTATCCATACACATAAAGTTTACTGGGACACAGTAAACTTTGTTTATGTGTTGTCTGTGGTTGTCTTTGTACTACAACAGAGTTGAATAGTCGCAACAGAGACCTTGCGATGGCAAAGCCTAAAATATTTGCTCTCAGGCCCTTAACAGAAAAACAGTTGCCACCTCTCTGCCATAGAATCTTAGCTCTGTGTAACACTCATCTGCTCTCAAGCCTCATGGGTCCTGAAGGACAGAATTCATGTCTATTGTATTAGCGCTGTTTCTGTAACATGCAACACAAAGCTTTAAATAAAGCTGGCATTAATATAGATTTGTTAAATGACTGAATCATCAACAACTACCTTTTGGGCATATTGCTAGTCACACAGATACAAAGATATATTGGGTTGGTGCAAAAGTAATTGCGTTTTTTGCCATTTAAAAGTAATGGCGGCTGGGTGCGGTGGCTCATGACTGTAATCCTAGCACTTTGGGAGGCCGAGGTGGGCGGATCACCTGAGGCTGAGAGTTCGAGACCAGCCTGACCAACATGGAGAAACCCCGTCTCTAGTAAAAAATACAAAATTAGCCCTGCGTGGTGGTGCATGCCTGTAATCCCAGCCACTCGGGAGGCTGAGGCAGGACAATCTCTTGAACCTGGGAGGCGGAGGTTGCAGCGAGCCGAGATCTAGCCATTGCACTCCAGCCTGGGCAACAAGAGCAAATCTCCATCGCAAAATTATAAAAAAAAAAGTAATGCCAAAAACCCCAATTACTTTTGCACCAACCTGGTAACAGACTGACATTGCCCTTAGGTTTAAATTTAACTAAGACCATTGAATGTGTGTGTGTGCTCTAAATGGATACATGTATATATACGGCTTTCCTTCATTATCATCAGGGATCGGTTCCACAACCCCTGCAGATACCAAAATCCTCAAATACTCACTCAAGTCCCACAGTTGGCCCCATGGAACCTGTGATTATGAAAAGTTGGTCCTTTGTTTACACAGGTTTCACATCCCTCAAATACTGGATTTTCCATTTGCGTTTGGCTGAAAAAAATCTGCATATTAAGTGGACTTGCACAGTTCAAACGTGTGTTGTTCGAGGGTCAACTGTGTATATAGATATATATCTCGATGTATATATATATAGGTCTTGCTATATGTATATATATATATATATTCTAAAACTAAACTAAAGCTGCAAGGAAGTTATGCAAAGGAAGCCTATACATAGTAAAATTCAAACTGAGTTCAAATGAACTGAGTTCAAAACCATTCCATCTGAGTGCTGGTACCTTTGGCAGGCCACTTGTCCTCCTGAGCCTCAGTTTCCTCAGCTACAAAGTGGGGATAAACCCTACTCTTCGGGTTCCTATAAGGATAAAAAAGGATGATGTATGTAAAATTTCTAGTCCAAGGCTGAGCACATGAAATCCATGAAATCCATGACAGTCCTCATGAGTGAAGAGTTCAGTGGATGCTGTGGAGAGAAACTCCAATGAGAGGAGCAGGTAGGCAGAGTTGGGAGGAGACGGGGGACTTCAGCTGGGCTGGTAAGAACAAGTTCTTGGATCCCAAAGCAAAAGCAAGTATCAGGAGGTGCTCAAGATATGCAGAGGAAAATAAGGCAAGTATAGCAGCAGGGAGGATTCCTGCAGGGGGGAACCATGAGAAGGACCAGAGAGGCAGAGAAACAGCAAACCAGGCAGTGTCTGGTTTCAGAGTTTTGACTGTCACCTGAAAATAACAAGAGATCTGCTAAAGGTTTTTCAACAGGCAGTGATAGGTGCAAAGTAGCATGTAGAAACAGAAAACCAAACACAGCATGTTCTCACTTATAAGTGGGAGTTGAACAATGAGAACACATGGACACAGGGAGGGGAACATCACACACCAGGGCCTGTCAGGGGGTGGGGGGCTAGGGGAGGGATAGCATTAGGAGAAATACCTAATGTAGATGACGGGTTGATGGGTGCAGCAAACCATCATGGCATGTGTATGCCTATGTAACAAACTTGCACGTTCTCCACATGTACCCCAGAACTTAAAGTATAATAAAAGATAAATTAAAAGAAAAAGAAAGTTTCCCTTTGCATTATCATGTTCCCTGTGTGGGAATTCAGGAAGCAAAGGTAGGGTTTATCCCCACTTTGTAGCTGAGGAAACTGAGGTTCAGGAGGACAAGTGACCTGCCAAAGGTACCAGCACTTACATGGAATGGTTACGAACTCAGTCTGTTTGAATACCCTGGATGTGTTAAGATAGACACAGTACATGGTAAATGCCCTGGGTGTGTTCAGATAGACACACTACATCCCAGCTGTACACACTGGCACAGTCATGATTTGCAAAATGACTTGGGGATCCCACGAATAGCTGTGCTTCCCTAGCAATTTCTGTATTGGGGTCATTTCAAAAGTACACTCAAGAGACAACTTCTTCTGGTCCTGGATTCTGCATGCAATTTAGGAAGAAAAAAAAAATACAAACTGGAGGGCTGTTCTGCCAAACTTTTCAGCTGAACAAGAGAAACTCAGACTAAAACACTGTTTTTTGTGCAGGTGGCTTTATGCTCTGAGGGATTGAGAGCCTGCTGATTTTTGAGGTCTGTTCATGACATCTATCACAGCATGTATATTACTTGAAAAAACATATCCATGATGCTAAAAATACTCCGCAGTCTCACTTGACTGCAGGCTGTCAGAATGTTACATTTGGATTTTTCTACTTCCTGCTGATATTTGGACATTTTCATAAGTATAATGTTTACCCTTATTTTGTTTTTCCCTATAAAAGTAGATTGCAGATGAATAAGGCTTAAGGAGGGCTGCCTCAAGGAAGGATTTGTGTTGTATCCTGTCATTTCTCAGATGTTCTGGATAGATAATTTTGCCTCAGTTGCTCTTCTGTGGTGCTGATTTCGGGTTGGGGCCGTCCCACACAAGGTGGGTGTTTAGTTCTCTTTGGGAGGAGTCCTGCTTTTCAGGATAGCTACTCCTCTTTCTGATCTAGACCAGGTCCACAGGTCTGTCGGGTATAATTGGTGCTACAGTTGGTCACAGAAGGTCTGAGCTGAAAGGTAGCTCTGGGACGTTAAAGTTCACCACCTCATTTTATAGAGATAAAAACTAAGGCCTTTAGGGTTTCAGTCTAAAACTAAAAAGTAGCAATGTGACCAAGGTGAGATCTTCTGACTTACAGAGAATTTATATTTTGCTCACACCACACTGCCATCTTTCTAAACACACAAGCCTTGCCTTGGCCTAGTGTTTAACAAACAGCTCCAAGTCAGAGAGGGCTGATGACACAGGCCTCACCTGCCTTTCACCTGCAGATCCCCAAGAGACCAGTGGCTAGCGTGGGGTGAGGTGTGTTAGCTTTCTTACAAAGTTTATTTGAACAATGATGGGCCAATTATTTTTCATTTCTATTTCCAGAATTCAATCACCACAACTGTCTAAATTACTGGGAAGTAGAGAGGCTGTGTGTAAATATGGGCATGTTTGTGGTGGAAGAACTTTCTTCATTCTTGAACTCAGCTAAACATTTCAGTGCGCCTCTTGTATTTGGCTACTCTTTGGGAATGTCAGCTTTTCCTTATGAGGAAAGGAGAAACTATCCCAGGTTAAGAGATTTCTATCAGGTCTAAGGCAGTAATCATTAGCACTCCAAAATCCTTTTTAGGTTGGATAGCTCAGGGAACCATATCATATAAACTGCATGTACCTATACAAAATACGATGACAGAGGCATATTGCAAATGAACTAACAAAAAAACAGAGGGAAGAAGAAACAGGCCACTCATCATGTGTTATGATTGATGTTTACTGTAGTATTTATTTCCATTGAAACTGTACATAAGACATAGAAAATAATATGGCAGCCAGGGGCGGTGGCTCACGCCTGTAATCCCAGCACTTTGGGAGGCCGAGGCGGGCAGATGACAAGGTCAAGAGATTGAGATCATCCTGGCCAACATAGTGAAACCTCGTCTCTACTAAAAATACAAAAATTAGCTGGGCATGCTGGCGCATGCCTGTAGTCCCAGCTACCTGGGAGGCTGAGGCAGCAGAATCGCTTGAACCCAGGAAGCGGAGGTTGCAGTGAGATGACATCGCACCACTCTATTCCAGCCTTGCAACACAGCGAGACTCCATCTCAAATAATAATAATAATAATAATAATAATATGGCAATCCTATACCCTATACCCTGTACACAGGATATAGTGCATCCTGCCATCTTGCAACCTAAGAAATCCTCTTTCTATTATATATTTAAATACATTCTATTACGAGGCCAACTGTCTACTTTTCTTGAACGTCTTCTGTCGCTAGTTTGGAGTGATTCCACAATCCTAACTCACAAGAGCCCGCAGGGAACATGTCTCAAAGCGAGGACACTGCTGGGATGGGTCAGGAAGAGCTGCACGTCCCCGCCAGTCTGGGTGACGCCAGGAGAAGTAAAGCACAAAATCGCCTCTGTAGTTTATCATTTTTTTAATCCCTGCTAGTTTGAAGTGAATCTGGCTTTCAGGTATGCCTTAGGTGAAAACTAATGAATGTCATTTGAGTCAAAAGGAGGATAAACACACCCAGCACCTGTGATCACTCACCTATTTAATGCACCAGTGAGAATGTTTGAAAAGCACGATCTCCTTAGAGCACTTCTGTTTTTGACAGATTTTAATATGAAGGAAGGTGGCTAACGAGAGCCTCAGCTATTCTATGAATACAAGCATAACCGCAGAGTGAATGCCCAGCACGGAACATAGACGAGGTACTTTTGTTTCCTTCACAGAACACCAGGTGAAGTTTTGGGGGAAAATACCCAAAGAACAAAGGAACGAACAATAAAACCAACCCACAAAGCTCTGAACTGCTCACCTGTGAGACTTAGCCACCTTGTCAGCAGATCCATTTTATGTCTGGATTGCTGGCCTGTCTAGCGCTCCCAGGAAGGGGTGGGTTGAATGTCTGGCACGTCGCTAACACTCAACAAACAATATTAATCCTTATCGTATGACTTAATTGAAGGCCTGCACAGGAAACTAACAGACAAGGTTTCATCTGTCCTCGCTGCCTGGAAGGGGTATTTCTACTTACCTGGACAACTGTTACCCACCTGGGAGATGGACTGGCTGGTTCAGCGCTTGCCTTCTGCCTCTCTTAACTTCCCTATGTATACACATGTGACCCTATAGAGGTGTGACTTGCTTTGTTTCCTCGTCAGCACTGCATAAAATGCCTATTCTTTTCCTCTTTAGATAATAAACTCCTTGTGTGCAGAGACTGTGCCATTTACACACTAGGAACCTTCCCAGGGGCACCTCAAAGAATGTGCCTTAACCTTATTTAGCTTCAAGGACCCAGGAATGACTCACAAGAATTGCAGAACGGTCCCCAAACATAAAGGACATAATACAGTAGAAACAACAAACACAAAATGACCTGTTTGGGAGAGAAGACAGTGTACCCCAAACCACATATCAATGAGTTGAAAGTAACTCCAAATGCTCACTCCCTTTGTAGATTCTTCTTTCCTCAATGCCCGAAACCCCTGCCACTCTATGCCACTCTATCAGTCAAATGAATACTCCATCGATAAGTATTTACCAAACACCCACGAAGAACCAGGCATAAAAAGAAATTTAGACACAGTTTCTCCCTACAGGAGTTCACATTTTGGGCAAATAAAAACATATGCACATAAAAAGATAATACTTAATCAGGGGCAATTAATACAGTAATAACTACACATTATAAGCTCTGGGGTCAGAGGAAGAAAGGAAGTCTTGGGGATCCAGGGCTAAGGGTTGGGGATGTGCTTATTCCAGAGGGCGTGATCTGTGACTCCAGGCTGGGCCAGGCCACAGGGGACTTTGACTCCTGTGGCTGATTCTGTAGCCCAGGAAGAGACCACTTTAAGGCTTACCTCCACCAGGGAAGCTGTAGGCCACAGGGTGAACGAATTCAATGTCCCACCTAACTGCCTGATTACTATGTTCCAAGCTTACAAGGCTGTTCTTTGACTACGGGTTCTTTTCAGATGGAGAGGTTAAAGCTGGAAGTGGGAAACAACTCTTGGATTGTTCTCAGGGCTTTGGCTTGCCTTCCATCATCGTTTTAGGGCTCAAGTGGATCCTAATTCTTGACTCTGTCTTCCGCCAAGAACTCCTGATGCCTTCAGTTTGTACCATATGGTTCCTTTTAGTGCACGCTGCTGGGTATCCTGCCCAGGTGCTCTCCCCACCCTCACCTGCTGTTTTGGGGCTGGCAGCTCACAGCTGCTCCCCTGGGTCCCTGTCTCAGCATGGGGCAAACTCTGGCATACAGTTTGGGGTGCAGGGTTTCTAGGCGTCAGGCAGAAAGCTAGGCTGCAGCCAACCTCCATCTTGCTCAGCTCCCAAGAGTACACTCCCAGTATTCACTGGTACAGAAATCCCCACCCCAGGCTCTGCTTGTAGGGACCTTGACCTTGAGGCTTAAAAAGCAATTTCATAGGTGTATTTATTTCACGTGAAGCAGACTATTATCCATATTTTATCAATCTTGAAACCGGGGCTCAAAGACAAGAAAGTCACATGGTCAGTTAATGAAAGCAGTGCCTACTACACGCCAAGGCTCCGTTCTCATTCTCAGAATTCATCATCCTTTCATTAATTCATGTGCTCCTCAGGCAGGTTTGAGATTGGACTGCAGGATCAGGGTCCTTTCGCTGATTTATGGCTGAATGTAGTGGGAGAGAAGCACTGTGTCTTCTTTATTCAGCTGGGCAGGATGGGAGCTGAAGGGGGATGTGAGTACCTAGCAGGGCTTGAGAACAGATTTGAGAACTCCCTAGCCTGGGCTGGTGGATGGGCTTGAAGCTCTGGGTGAGAGAAACAGCTTAAAGTTCATAGTAGCGGTCTTTGCTTGGGGCCATTTATTTTGAGATATCTGTATCTGTCTCAGTCATCATCAAAGGTCAGGAGAGCCACTTAGAGACTGAGAGAAGGGAAAAAAGAGAGGGAGAAAGAAGGAATGAGAACCACGGGAAAAGGACCTCTGTGTGGTCCCTGGGTGGCAGTCCAGCTACACCATGTGAACAAGTAAACGTGCTATTTAGTGACAGCTGTAAAATCAACATGCCCAGTGGAGATTTGTACTAGAGTGCCCTGATGCAGCATTGTCACCGAAGGTCACGAGAGGCCACTCACGGCATCACGCCGCAGGAGTTCCCTTCTGTTCTCTGAAAGCACCCGAGGCTGTTGCTGAGCATTAATTTCTCACCCACACAATAGTACCTTCCTGTAAATGACTTCAGAGTCTCGCCTTTCTTTCGTTACAGTGTGTGCAATTCAAGGAGGGAGCGATAATTAAGTGTTTGGTGCTGGGTGCCATGGGCACACACTAGCAGTGGGCTTTGGTTCCCGTTTTATACTCCTCCTTGGCTTGCCTGTGACTGGCTAAACACAGGACAGATGAGGGCAGGCTCCTCCGAAGCGTATGTGAAACAACACTGATACTGATCACCAGGAGAAATCTAGCGCCCAGTCACTTCCGGGGACTAGGGTTGTTGCCAGTTACATACTCAGTCCAAGGCTGCCTTTGGAGGGGAGACGGAAGATAAACTAGGAGACACTGTGTTGTCTCTGGGCCCCAACAGAAATGGTTATAGCCAGAGCTATAAGAATACCTTGTATTTTTCTAGGTATGATGTTAAGTTCTGTCATCTCATCATACACCTGGATATGACTTTTTTTTTTTTTTTTGAGACAGTCTCACTCTGTCACCCAGGCTGGAATGCAGTGGTGTGATCTCAGCTCACTGCACCTCCGCTTCCTGGGTTCAAGCAATTCTCCTGCCTCAGCCTCCCAAGTAGCTGGGATTACAGGTGTGTGCCACCATGCTCAGCTAATTTTTGTATTTTTAGTAGACAGGGTTTCACCATGTTGGCCAGGCTGGTCTCAAATTCCTGACCTCAAGTGATCTGCCCGCCTCGGCCTCCCAAAGCGCTGGGATTACAGGCCTGAGACACCGGGCCAAGCCCATACATGACTTTCAATGTCACTTAGAAAATGCCCTATTCCTAGTGGGCATACTCCTATATCTTACAATCTGATTCAGTTTTCAAATAAGCAGAACAATATCATATATCCATAGAACACTGGTTTTGTACGTACAAGCTTTGCCATCTTCAGCACAATCTTCATTTAAAATCAACACTCACTATAAGGGAAAATAATTTGTATTCTATTTAATTATTTTATAATTCTATTTGGTTATGAGCAATGTCTCTCCAGATTATGGATGTCCGATTGAGGCTTTAGGGTTTGAGCTCTGGCCTAAAGAAGACGGCTCTCTGGGTAAACATTCCAGCCCCGAGCTTGACTCTGAAGTACAGCTGGCAACCCGGGGTCCCTGAAGAGTCAGACAGGTGCAGGTTGGAGTGTGGTTCTACCACGCACTAGCCTAGCTGTAAGACTTTTGAAAAAGTGGTTTTCATGGATAAATATCCATTCTCCCATGTGAATTGTTCATCGTGGTATCTATTTTATCAGACGGTTGTTGGGATCTAATGGCATGAGTATGCAACATCCCAAGTCAGAATTTCGTAATCCCAGGTGCATAATAAATGCTATTTACTACTTTTAATAGGCAATTTTAAAAAGAAGAGCTAGTATTTTATTCCTCCTATGCCCAGTCCAGTGAATTTCCTTGCACACAGTGATTCATAACATTGGCTGAATGAATAAAGGAATACATGAAAATATTTCTTTCTCCTTAAAGCACTTTCACATTCATTACCTAATATAACAACCAGTATAAAGATGTGGCCCTAATATTGCCTGCCTTCATGCACTGTTGTATTTCTTTTTTCTGAGTCCTTGATCTCCTGTTGATTTCCATGGCCACAATCCTAGTTTACAAAGGTATTTAAAAACAGAGCGAATGTTCTTTAAGGGCATGGGCTCTACAGCTGTGTGTCTGGTGAATCTAGGATCCACCTCTTACTGGCTGTAGTTTCGGGCAAGCTTTTTTTTTTTTTTTTTTTTGAGATGGAGTCTTGCTCTGTCACCCAGGCTGGAGTGCAACGGCATGATCTTGGCTCACTGCAAGCTCTGCCTCCCAGGTTCATGCCATTCCCCTGCCTCAGCCTCCCGAGTAGCTGGGACTACAGGTGCCCGCCACCACGCCTGGCTAATTTTTTGTATTTTTAGTAGAGATGGGGTTTCACCGTGTTAGCCAGGATGGTCTCGATCCGCCTGCCCCGGCCTCCCAAAGTGCTGGGATTGCAGGCGTAAGCCACCGCGCCCGGCCCGGGCAAGCTTTTTAATCACTCCAAGCCTTGTGTTTTCCCATCCATAAAATAGGGACAACAGTAAAAGCCCCCATCATATAGCTGTTGCCAGGATTAAATCAGGTCCTCCATGGAACATTCTGAAAATAGACCCTGGCAGGAGGCAAGTGCTCTTTCCCTGCCTGCACCTGCACCCTTCTCTACTGGGTCCTGGCCACTTCTCTGAGCTCAGAGGCTGCAAGGACAACCAGACCCACTCTCTGTATTCAAGGAGCTACATATGGTACCTTTTCCTTTACATTTATTCTTCCCTTAAGTAACAGGTTAGGCTCTGAGTAGAGCAGTTTTGATCACGTCACTTCTTAAAACGCAGCTCCCTCAAGCCTGGTCCAAATGTCCTGTGAAATGCTGTCCCAATATTGCTACCCTTGATTCTTGGTCTGCTCTCTTTCCGATCAGACTTGAGTTCCTGTTGACCCCTGAACATCCCCTCCTCTACCTTTTCAGCTCTGCCATGTGTTCTGGTGTTCCCAACTCTTGGAATAGTGCCATTGTCCCTCTCTGCCTCTGACAGGGCCCCTCTTGCTAACTGGACTGAATCAGCCACTGAATTTCGAATTCCTGCCATATTCCCTGTCCTCCTCTGTTTCCTCCTTCTTTCCTGAATTTACATCTTATTTATAGATTTATTGAAAATGTAACACATTCTTATGGTTCAAAATTCAAAAGCTACACATAAAAATGTTTGTCTGATATCTTCATAGCCTGGATACCCCACAGAAAACCAATGTCTTCAATGTCTTGTGATTCCTTTTATGCATATACATGTTGATGTATCCCATGATCTTCTTTTATATACAAATGGAGTGTGCTGTACACAAACAAGAGTGTGCTATACATGTAGTTCTCCATCTTTCTTTTCTCCCATAACAGTATATCACAGAGGAGATTCCATGTTCCTTTACAAGGAGATTCCTCCTTCTCTTTGTGACTGCATTACATGCCATGGTGTGAATGGACTATAATGTAGTCAATGGGCAGTTATTTAAGTGGGTTCCATGTTTCTACTATTACACACAATGCTGTGAGGTACAATCTTCATTCTGTACGCAAGTAACATGCATAACTCAATGGGGGAGGGTGTGTGCATTTATGAGTGTGATAGATGTTGTCACCTTCTCCACCCTAGAAGATGTATCAATTTTAACTCCCAGCAGCTTCATGCGACAGCACCAGGTTCTTCTCTCTTGACAACATTAATGTGTCACCATGCTTGTTAGTCTTCTCCTAACTCAATAGGTAAAAAATGATATCTCAAAATAGTTTAATTTACACATGATTCTACACCTAGAGAATCAAAGGAAAAATCTTCCACTTTTCTAGATTCTTATCTGGTTGCAGCACTTTCAGAAGAATTTTAGTAATAATGGGGATAGTAGTTGTCCTTGTCTTATTCCTGATTTAATGGGAAGGTTTCTAGTCACTCCCCTTTAGGCCTGATGCTAGTTTGAGGGTCAAGATATTAAATTTCTATACATATATTTTTAAGAGGTTTTTTTGGGGGTGGGCATGTTCTCACTATGTTGCCTCCCGGACTATCCTCTTTCCTCGGCCCCCTAAGTAGCTAGGACGACAGGCATGTGCCATCTCACCCAGCTGAGTTTTTTTTTTTTCTTAAATCAAGAAGAATGGCATGAACCTGGGAGGCGAAGCTTGCAGTGAGCTGAGATCGTGCGCCACTGCACTCCAGCTTAGGCGACAGAGCGAGACTCTGTCTCAAAAAAGAAAGAAAGAAAGAAAAAGAAAAGTATGGACTGAATTTTATCAAACACTTTTCAGCACCTGTGGATAAGGACATATTTTTCTCCTAAGATCTTTTAGTACATTGAATTTTATTAATAAGTTTTACATTGGCAAACCATCCTTACATTACTGGAATAACCTCTACTTAGTCGTGATGTGTTTCCTTCTAATATGCTGCATCATGTCTGTTACTGTTATACTTCGGGTTGGTCAATTCCTTTTTAAAAATCAAAGAGTTTGGTAGTTTTCTTCTTAGGTGAGTTTTATAACGTTGCATGCTTGCTTTGTTAAAGAAGTTAGGACACTGTCTACTTTCCTTCCCTCCCTCCCTTTCTTCCTTCTTTCTTTATCTTCCCCCAACCTTCTTTCTTTTTTGCACCTGGAGCAATTTTAACAGCACTGGGATTATCCATCCAGAAAAGATTTAGTAGAATTCCTCTTGGGGATCTTCTAAGCCTGGTGCCTCTTATGGTCTGACCCTAAGGAACCAGCCCTGATGGTCTTTCTATCTGTTACCCTGGCATCTACTGATTAGATAGGATTCCTTCCATGGGATGACCATTGAGGGGCTGGACTAAGGTGATTTGGAGTAAGGTTCTGGCCAGTAAGGCAGCTCATATGGCAAAGTGACACAGAACCTTATGTGCTGTCTTGGGCATTGTGAGTCTGAGCTGCCCACACCAATGGAGCAGAGAGAAAGTGGCCCTGGCTATTCAGGGCACCCTAAGGTGACGGCTGGGTCACTGTTCGTACAGAGTCCTTAGAAACTCCGGAACTGCTGCCATTACCAGAATAAAAATCAACCATTGTCCCATCCTTTGAAGGCGGTTGCTACCTTTATGGTAGCAAGGCCTAAGTTTATATTCAGGGTGTCTCTTTCTTGCAACTTAAGAACCTAAGTAATAAGAGGCAATATGAGTTACCCATTAGGAATAGAGAGTTTGGAGCTAAACAGGCCTGGGTTTGAGTTCTGGCTCTGTCCTTTATCAGCCTCCTGCTGCTCACAACTAGACTGGAAACTCCTTATGAGCAAAAACTCCTCCTGTTATCCTCAGGCTCAAAACACATTTATTTAAGGAAACAGATTCTGTAATCCAACATCCACGTTAATGATACAAAGGTTAGAGAGAAAATTATCTGTGTATCTTTCATCTCAAGCTTCCCTTTTAGAATGACAAGGCCAAAAATAAATTAAAAAACTACTGTAATTGTTTCTCTAAAGTGTTCTTTAATTTCACCGAAATACAAGCTTTGACCAGTATAGATCAAATGGAGGTGTACAGACCAAATGAAAAGGAGTTTCTGCAAATATAAGCTGTATTTTAGGTGATTCAGAGCCTATGATCCCCTTATTTTGCTTTCTGCTTTATGAAGCAGACTGGGAGTCTTAGTCATATTTATTTTCAAACATGTTACCAAATAATAGGCCACTTAAAGAAATCAAATCAATAACTATCAAAACAGTACATTTAATTATTTGCTTACATGTTCAAACACACTCTACCTGAAAATATTTACCTCTAAGTACTACTTTTAATTTCAATCTTTTTTTTTCATATTCTACTGCCCTTTGTGACTTGGCAAAGAAAAAATTTAAAATAATGTAATGTCATTGGAATTGTCATGTAATGACTTCTAAGGCATAGTTTTGACTGCACTGATTACTTTGAACATAAACCTGGACTTAGGAGTGTTTTTCTTTGTTTTAATCTGTAAATGAAGTCAAAGGATGATGATTGTTCAAGAAGATAAGCTGCAGGGATGCTTCAATTTTCTGACATAGCTTCCTTTCCAATAAACTAGACTTCCTTCTAACAGGGAAATAGACTAGTGTAATAGTAGTGTTTTCTACAAGTCTGTGTAATTGAGAAACGTAGCAAACTTCCTCTTGTGTTTACAGAATAGAAAATACAAAAACCATGAGGGAATTACATAGATTTCAGAAGGTTTTGCAACGTCTTCCTTAATTTTGCAGCCTTAGTTAAAACAAGCAAACCCTTTTATATTGAGAGGCTGTAGTCTGGAGCGTATCATGCCATTCCCCTAATTTTTGGAAACCAGAGGAAGAAGCCGTTCTTTTGTGTTTTTTTGGTGGCTCTAGTATGAACTGCACAGACAGCCTCAGAAGACAGGTTGCTTTGGGAAAATTTCATTTTTCATCTGCAAATTTGTTTATCTCTTCAAAAACCATTGTTTTCTTTCTATTAAATGGTATTCAGTCAGTTTTCTTATTATTTGATAAACTTAATCAATTACTGTAATTGCTTGAACTAAGAAAGCCTAGAACTAAAACAAAATGGAACACTGGATTAGAAGATATTGATCTAAATTTATCAGGGAAACTTCCAAAGGCCTTAGAGATAGACTTTCACCTCTTGGAAACTCAGTGAAGTACTCTATGAAAAAAGGATGAATGAGTCTGTGTGATCTTAAACACATCACGCAACTTCTCTTGCCGCAACCTTGCCCAACTTGGTCCCATGGACAATTATTACATGGCTCTGTGTGACCCTGCATGAGTTGACTCTTGCTACCTCTCCAGTCTCCTCTGGAACCTTTCTCTGCACCATCCTTGCATTCTAATGCCTCAATCATCTTTCAGTCCCTAATGCTGGTCATGTTTCTTTTTTACCATATCATCTGCTTGTAATATTTCCTCTCCCTGGAATGTTCTTTTTGTTCATTTTTGCTAGTTAATACACATTATCCTTCATATCGCAACTCCATCATCACTTCTTGGAAAAACCTTTCCTGATCCCCCATCTGGGTCAATGTCCCATTATAAGCTCTGATATTACCAAAACACTTGCCTTCAAAGAAGTTTTCTCAAATTGTGATTTTTATGTTTATTTATGTGTTATTAGACTAATAGTTCTCTTTTCCTTTATAAGCTTCATAGCGTGTTTTTGCACAACATCAAATCCCTAGGGTCTAACAGGATGCCTGGCTCACAGAATACACTCAATAGAACATAATTGAATGTTAATAATAGATGTTACTGATAGAAACAAAAGCAACTCTCTAATTTTGAGTCCTAGTTCCTCCTGCTAAGTGACTTGTAAGGTACTGGAGATTACATTTCTATTGGGGATTACATTTCTTTGGTCTTTAATTTTTTTACCCTCTAAATACAAATAATAAGAATAGTCCTCAAAGTTATTGTAAGAAAAAAATAGATATAATGACTACAACTGATAGGGATTAATTTAAAGGGTATTTAAAATGCTTCAGATTTTTTGATGAACTAAACTACTGGTATATTTGGCACTAAGAATTTCAGCTACACAGACTGATTTATCAATTGTAACCTATCACTTGCTACAGGTTGAGCATCCCTAATCTAAAATGCTCCAAAATCTGACATTTTTGGAGTGTTGACATGACACCACAAGGGGAAAATTCCACACATAAGTACTTAACACAAACTCTGCCTCATGCAGAAAATTATTTAAAACACTGCATAAAATTACATTCAGGCTATGTGTATAAGGTGTGTCTGCAACATAAATTTCATGTGTACACTTGGGTCACATCCCTAAGACATCTCATGATGTATGTGCAAATGTTACAAAATCCTAAAAAGTCTGAAATCTGAAACTCTTCTGGTCCCATGCATGTCAGGGAGAAGATACTCAACCTGTACATGTATATTTAGAAATAATTAATAGATAAGATATCTATAATAATTTTAATTTTAAAATGCATGTATACTTTTATACCATGTTTGCTGTTAAATGCAGAAATGTGGGTATTCATACATTTAGTAATAATGTTTTTGTATAGTACTTTTATAGCTTACAGTGAATTTTCATAAAGATTATTATGGTCTCATTTTATAAATGCAATATCAGACTCGTTTATGTAATTAAGTGAATTGCCTAAGGTCACAGACCTAGTAAATGAAGAGCTGACAATGGAATAGAGATGCTCTGATTTGAGTTTAGTGTTCAGCTCCAACTCCCTGAGAAATTCTAATCATCTGCCAATTTTTTAGGCTGCTTTCTTTTCTGTGTGGCTGCATACAATTTAGAGAATGGGTGCTTCCTTTCAACCAGCCTACTGTCGGGTTCTCTGGGCTACACACTGCAGTCTGCATTGTTGGAGGCTCGGTTTCAGAGTATATTCCTGAAGGTCTTTGAGAGTTCACCTGGGCACATGCTTGTTCTCTTTGGTTTACTATTTGCAAAGTACTGGTCCACATGCTTTACATATAACAATACTATACTTATTTTGAGATTAAATGACTATATATATATAACACTTAAAACTTATATATATTTTAGAACGATGCCTGATATATGGCATGCACGACATAAATACAACTTATTTTTCAATAAATCTTTATTTAAAAAACAGTATGGCTGGGCGCGGTGGCTCATGCGTGTAATCCTAGCACTTTGGGAGGCTGAGGCAGGCAGATCACTTGAGGTCAGGAGTTTGAAACCAGCTTGGCCATCATGGTGAATCCCCATCTCTACTAAAAATACAAAAAATTAGCTGAGCATGGTAGTGCATGCCTGTAATCCCAGCTACTTGGGAGGCTGAGGCTTGAACCTGGGAGGCGGAGTTTGCAGTGAGCAGAAATCGTGCCACCGCACTCCAGCCTGGGCGACAGAGCGAGACTCCACCTCAAAACAAAAACAAAAACAAAAAAAAACAGGCCAACAAATCCATAAAAAGATGCTCAACCTCATTTGTTATTAGGAAAATGGAAGTCAAAACCACAGTGAGATACCATTAAAAACCAAATAGAAACAAACAAAAAAGAACATAAAAAGTATTAGTGAGGATGTGAAAAAACAAACTCTCATACACCGCTGGGAGAATGTAAAATGTTACAGCCATTTTGGAAAACAGTCCATAAATTATTTTAATGGTTAAACGTAGAATTACCATACGACCCAGTAATTCCATTCCTAGGTATATGCCCAGAAGAAATGAAAACATATGTCTACCTGAAACTTGAACATAAATGTTCATAGCAGCCTTATTTATAATGGCCAAAAGGTGGAAGCAACTCAAATTTCCATCAACTGATGAATGGATAAAAATGTGGTATTTGCATCCAATGGATGATTAGGCAGCCATAAAATGGAACACATGGTACAAGGTGGATGGATCTCAAAAACGTTCTGCTAAGCGAAAGAAGCTAGACACCAATGGTCACATACTATACAATGCTATTTATATAAAATATCCAGTATATGCAAATCCATAGACACAGAAAACAGACTGGTAGCTTCTGGGGGAGGGGCTCTAGGAACAAATGGGGAGTCACTGCTTAATGGATACAAGGCTTCCTCTAGGGTGATGAGAAAGTTGTGAAACTAGAAAGAGATGACAGGTACCAACACTGAATGAATTAAATGCCACTGAATTGTGTACACTTTAAAATGATTCGTAACTCATTTTATGTTATATAAATTCTACCTTAAAAAACCAAACAAACACAAAAACCCAAATTGTAAGAGGCAAATACAATTATTCTGTTTTTTTTTTTCAAATGAAAATACTATGGCACATAAAGGTTAAGACACTTGCTTCAGGTTTCACAGGTAGTTAGAGGAAAAACCAAAATAGGAATCTAGATAGTCTGATTTCAGGTAGTCAGGCTCCAACTACGATACTTACATTCCTCATGTTATTCTTTTCTGCTATTCTTTGATTTGATTCAAGTGACAATAAAAGCTAAAATCCAGCTCTAAAGGGGGAAGGGTGGAGAAGGAAAGGGATGACTCAACATATACCTAGAGTGAATACATTCATGTGTATGATTAAAGAACAATGTCACTTGGTTCTGCAATATTGTGAAATCGCAGCAAGGGTGCCAGCGTGGGAGAGCTACTGAAAACTGGTCAATGGATTTAATTGTTGAAGTGTTCTTGCTTTCTAATTAGTGCATCATTAAGTGAATTAAGTGAAGTCATCTTGCTCTTTGGTAACCAGTAAGAATTATGATGAGACACAGTATGAACCACATACACATTTATAGCCATGTTATTAAAGTATGAACTATTTTAATTAATAATATATATCAATAATATATGTCAATTAATTTCCTCTTTTTCTGAGGGATCACACTAGATAATGTTCGAGGCAACTTCCAATAATGTTATAACAGAACATAAGATGTCTGAGATTTCAGACAGGTGGCAATAGTGGCAAAACATGATTAAAGACCTATGGGTAGCTGAACAAACACTTTGTTGGCTAACAAATTATTTTAACCTTTGTGTATGATTAAACTAGAAAGTCTGGCTTTCATTTATTATGATTATCCACCTCCCTTCCAGGTCTCTTTCTGGACCTAGCTGAGGTGAAACAAAGACACTGAGTGATATATCAAATTACTCTAAGAGAGCCTCTGGCATCGCTAAATAATCAGAATAATTTAACAACTATTTCAACAAAAACAAATGGCACATAGTAGTTCAGTTTCCAGGGATTCTTTCGGAATTATAAGATAAACTTTGAAAAGATGTTTTATTCCTAACTTGATTTTTACTTTACACACACACAAACACAGACACACACTCACACACAGTGATTATTTCATATTTTTTTCATCATTTAAAGCAATAAAACTTATCTTTAGGGAACAGATTAATATTTAACTTATTCATGGTAGTATCATAATAAACCAACTTGGGAAAGGCTCCTTAGTTTTAGATAGTAAATATGAGAGATTCTGGTTCCAAAGGGAAGTGTCAAAAAATATTTCTATTCTGGCTCTTTCCCTATGGGGCATGTGTTGAGACTTTATCATTTTCCTTATAAATATTGAGATCGGTGGCTGAAAGTTATGTGTCTATGTATTTTGCTTTAGCAACTTTCTGTATACCTAAAAGTTGCCTCTCACTCATTTCTACCCTCCCGGTTTTTATCTCAATTTCAAGGCCATGAAACCGCCTCCTAAGCAATCATTCAAGTTTTAAAGAGACTCTTGAATGCTGCTTGTTTTCAGGAAGCTTTCTCCAGTCAAGTTTCTGCTCAAAGAATACAAGTATTCACTGGCCATCTCTCCCTTTAATTTAGCAAGTGATTCATTACTATTAATGTGCTACAGAGAATATTGTTCATTTGAGGGCTTGCTTACAATTTTCTGTTGAGATGAGTTTTACCTACATTCTTTGCAAAATCCCACTCAAGTAAATGTTAGTTCTTCTAAGAAGCCTTCATGCACTATCCTAGCTAGTGATGCCCCTCTCTAACTCCTTTCCATTTCCTCCCTTCTCTTCTCTCTGTTTACCTCCTTCATGCCATAAATGTTTATCAAGAATCATTTACGTGTCAGACATTGTGCTGGGCACTTTCTCAACTCACCCTCCCTTTCATGGTCTGTAATCTTCCACGGCTTTTGTCTTGCTGGTAGCGATCTCAGACCATCTGTATTAGTCCATTCTCACATTGCAATAAAGAACTACCCAAGACTGGGTAATTTATAAAGAAAAGAGGTTTAATTGGTTCACAATTCTGCAGGCTGCATGGGAAGCATGGTTGGAAAGGCCTCAGGAAACTTAAAATCATGGAGAAAGATGAAAGGGAAGCAAACACATCTTCACATGGCCAGCAGGAGAGAGAGCACGAAAAGGGAAGTGCTACCCACTTGTAAACAATCAGATTTCGTGAGAACTCACTCATGAGACAGCACTAGGGGGATGGTGCTAAACCATTAGAAACCACCCCCATGATCCAATCACCTCCCACTAGGCCCCACCTCCAATACTCAGGATCACAATTCAACATGAGACTTGGGTGGGGACACAAAGCCAAACCATATCACCTTCTATACTACACAGCTATGAGCAAGTTGGGTTCAAGAATTCTTACTGATCCATGGTTGTACAAATAAGTCGGTGTGGTGGAGGGAAAGGGATAGAGATGTGAACACAGAGACAGGACAGTTAGCACCAGGCTCAAGGGAGCAGTGGATGAAGCCAAATAGGGAATGGAGAATATTAGATTTTTTCAGGGACAAGTACAACTAGACTAGAATTTTAAATAGCTTACAAAATTTAAGATCACCTGGAATGATCCCTCCTCAGAAACTGCTAAAAAACATGAAAACATAAAAATTTGTTACATTGATATGCCTGCTAAAGTATTTAGGGGAAAACATATAGATGTCTACCACCAAGTTTGAAATGCATGCATCAAATAAATATGATGGATTGTTAGATGGACAGAGGGACAGATATGTGGTATTATAAGATTATCACAATGTAAATTATTGACTCTAAAAGGTGGGTTTATAGATGTTGATTGTAACATTCTTCCAACTTTTCATTATGTATGAAAATGCTTATAATCAATGTTGAGGAAAAATGCTAGTCATAATGTAAAAAGAGCAATAAAAGTGTTGTTCCCTTATTTTACCCACTGATCAGTCTATAAGCAGACTCTGACCTGTCAATAAATTCTGTGTGTGAGTGTGTGTGTTTGTGTGTGTGAGTGAAAAAAAAAGTCTGTTAGTAAAATCCCCTAATGCTGACTAGGTTCAAATGACATATTTATGTATCAGATTAAAATGCATTCATCTCAGTTGTAGTTTGCCTTGTCTATACATAGCAAAGGAACTTCTTGTCTAATTGAGAGAAAATGGATTTGGAAATTGCAATTCATTTAAAGTTTAAATGAAGATATGTGTAACACTGAGTTAGGTAAATTCTGAATGGATTTCACGATGAAGCCATTTCTCAAAAAGAGTCAACTAGAAACCTGAAAACCTCTCTATAATTTTTTGCTCAAAATCTAAGAAATGCTTTTGGGAATGCAGGATGACTTTGTGATTATCCTGACCATTACAAAGCCGTTATTGGAAGGCCACGATTTATTACAGGGACACTCATCATTTCTGTTGAAGTCAGCATTATTAAGTAACTGCTAGCAAGGTGGAATATGGTAAAGAGCATCGGAAACACTTAATGCATGTAGATCAATAAAACCTATTTCAATTTGCAAAGTCAAGAGTGAAGGGCATTACCAGAAACAACTGCATAATAAGGCTGTTAAATCACTGCAAACTTTATGAATGAAGTGACATCTGATACACAGTGAAAGAAAGACATGACAAAAACTAGGAAATGGCTTTTACTCTTGAGTCTGAGCAATGCAATTTTTAAAACGAAGCAATTAACTTTAAAATGCCTTCCACTTATCTGAATTCTTTTGAATTTATTCAGTATTAAGCTTTAAAAGAATGATGGAAACATGCTAGCTCTGAAAGTACATTTTCCATATTTTCACATAGGAAGATATTTCTGAAATTCCTAATAGCCATAGCAATTTAGAATGAACAGATTGGTAAAACTTTTGGAAGTGTATTTCTTCTCTGGAAATAATAGTGGCAGAGAGCCCATGTTTCATGCTGGATATGATTTTGTAGGCATGAAAGACAAGACATTTAGAACTCTTCATCCTCTTCACAGGCTCTGTTTTCTGGGTAGCGTTTATTATTTGTTTATCATACCAATGCTAGTGATTAGTATTTCTTCTTCCCTTTATATGCTCTTTTCTCACTTGTAGTTTCAGGAGAAAAACACTTAGGATGCTATGTTTTCTTGCTCCTAGTCAGTTCTTTGGCAAGAAGACCATGAATAAGACTCAGAAGGATTGTTTTTTGTTGTTGTTGTTTTTGTTGTTCACTGTACATCACCAGTGGACAGAATAGTCTCTGGCACATAGGAGCTCAATAGGTATTTTATGAATGAATGACTAAATGGATAAATGAATATTACAAGTAAATCTGGAAGCATCCATTTTCAGAGGGACTAAAGAATAAAATCATATTCCAAGCATGGTCATTGTTTCTGATATAATCCTTGATGGTCTCTTCGTTTATATTGCCTATGGCAGCCTACGTTTTATTTTAAGTTTCAAAATTCTAAAGAACAATGAATTTACTGGAATAGGTATTTTTAAAGATTTTATATTGTGACTCATATCTTAAATAGAGTATCACATGTATCCTCCATAAAAGCTATGATGTAGGTAAAATCTTTAAAATGAAAACACAGAGCAATTCCTAACTTTTCCACCAGTGTGGGACAACATCCAAGCTTTAAGTAAATTACATAGCATCCTCTTCCTTCTTGTTTTTTCAAATCTTTCTTTTGAGATTTAGTTCTAGTCTTTTATGCTATGAAAAGGATAGAAACAAAGGTAAATAAGATTGGTTCAAAAATTATTTTTTATGGCTTAGAGGCAAGATGGAATTTCTTCCATTATCCCTTCTCCTTTTAACTTAATCTAATTTGAGAAATATTGATTTTGTACTGAATTTTTACATAGAGGAGAGGAAGAGGAACACACAGGTGAATCAGGCATGCTTCCTGAAGATACAGTTTGTCATCTATACAACAGAATACACTAACCGATTAATTTTTTTGTACAAATAAACAGAAGAGGTAAAAGAGTATTTATTTTTTTCTTCTTTTAAATTCAAAAACAGTTAAATTCTACTTAAAAAGGCAATGTCTTATGATATTGGAACTTAGAGAGTTTTATTAAATGTATAAGAAAAAGTAGTATTTTCATTTAACAACAAAAAAACTGGTACTATGCTTGGCTAGAAATTGCATTTTCCAAATCACTGACAACTGTTGGCATTGGAAAAAAGAAAGAGAAAAAAGAAATGAAAAGAAAAAAACAAGACTATTTCAAGATGCTGGATTTACTTTACAAAATTGGGGAGAGTTCAGATTTTAAAAAATACATTTACAACAGAATTTGACATTAAGTTTACTCTAATAAAACTAGAAATTCTAACTCTTCACATATTTAAAAACTACTTCTCCAAATATTCATTTGGTCATGGGGAGAATACTGAAAAGAAATATATATTTATAAATAAAATCTCATAGGATAAGATCAACACTTTATTGAGAGGTTAATTTTTAGTGATAGTTTCCCTCTACTAAGAGAAACAAAGAGCCAGGCGCGGTGGCTCACGCCTGTAATCCCAGCACTTTGGGAGGCCGAGGTGGGCGAATCACCTGAGGTCGGGAGTTTGAGACCAGCCTGACCAACATGGAGAAACCCCATCTCTACTAAAAATACAAAAATTAGCCGGGCGTGATGGCCCATGCCTGTAATCCCAGCTACTCAGGAGGCTGAGGGAGGAGACTTGCTTGAACCCAGGAGGCGGAGGTTGCAGTGAGCCGAGATCGCGCCACTGCACTCCAGCCTGGGTAACAAGAGCGAAACTCCACCTCAAAAAAAAAAAAAAAAAAAAAAAAGAGAAACAAAGAAAATAAACATCATTAAATTTTAAAAGTTGAAAAAAGAGCAACAATGAAAACCTTAAGGAATAGAAAGAAAAAACCCATAAAGGTAAAATAAATTCATTTGAACACAGAAAAACAAACGCCAAGTATAATAGTCCAAACCTTCACAACAGAATATATTAACTTCTTATAGGAGAGATTTAGAGAAAACAAAGACATAAGCAAAAGTTACCATATAACACCTGTCAATACATAAATTAGAATGTTCACAATGACAGATGAATTTCCCATAATAATACTATTAAGTGTAAACTTTTTCATTTAAAATTAATCTCATGAAAATATTTTGTCGTGACCCTATGTGCCATGTGCCATGAACTACAGCAGCACTATGTGCTGAATAATTCTAGGGTGTCTGAAGACCATCGTTAAAATATGGGCAACTGGAAAGATTTAGGTTGTTCATAATCCAAGACTGTATGAGCACATTTTTCACTCACACATTATTTCCTGAAGAATTTATTAGCATTATGGGTCTGAACATTGAGTCAAGAGCCCTGAATTCTAGTCTTGGCTACTATGACTTCATAGTCTTTGTTACAAATGAAAATCCTCCTCTCTGGGAGGGCATCGTATTGCTTGTATCTGAAATTTGGTTCAAAGAATATAAATGAGGACTTGGATAAAATGCCTGATTATTACACATGCACAAGCATGTCATCGTCATCATGACCATTATATTGAAAGGAACTTTAAAGGTTTCCAGAGGGGCCCACAGCTTAAAGTTACAATGACTAGACCAAGCTCACATTGTAGCTACAGGCAGTGCCTAACACACTGCTTTTTCAAATTTGTCAGACTGTTTCTTTTTCTACCTTATGAAACAAACATAGATTTTTCATTTTTCTTTTAAATCCTTTCCCAAAATATTTTCCAGGATTTCTGGAATTGACCAGGGAAACACTTCCTTTACACCCCTTCAACAAATTCAGTTTAAATACAAATAGAAGAGAGTTTATTGGAGTTGAATTGGACCTGCTCTCTCATGTTTCTGCTGATAAGTTAAAGGACAGTAAGGATGATAATGAAGAAGATGATCAGCACTTCTCAAACATCACGATGCCCACAAATCATCCAGGAATTTTGTTAAAATACGGACTGATTCAGTGGGCCAGGGTTGGGACTTGAGAGTCTTCACCTCTAATAAGCTCCTGGGCGATGATGCTGGCAGCTTTGAGAAGCCCAGGTCTACTAGATGATAGGAAAGTCTTTCATTTAGAAACTGTTTTTTTATAAAGTGTCATCGCTAAAGGTAAGAAAACTATACCTTTTTAATGCTAGCTTTATGGAAAAGAAGCAAATAGTCAAATAGGCAAGCAGATGGCTGCAACACTTTCTATAAATTAAGTTCTAGGCCACTGCTGAGAACAGCACATGCTGCTTCCATAAGTATATTACAATGATTCTGGGTCCCCAAGAAGGTGTCAGATGTTGCTATTTACTTCCCATTTGAAAAGGGCTGTGGGTGTTTAATACATTTCAGTAAGATTTTTAATCAAATGTGGTCAAATTTGGATCCTTAAAGACCTCAATTTCATTTGTCAGACAATTGCATTATATGGAACGGCTTCTTCTCAAAGTGAGGGTGATAAACACTGGGCTGAAGTCCCTCTTTCTAGGGTTTTGCCTGCTCCTGCCAAATAATATTGGAAGATAAAATAAAATGCTTTACTTATATTTGCAATAACATAGCAAAGATATACGGTTCTCCCTGAATAAAAAGAAATTATCTTTTCTTAGAACTGTTAGGATCTTTCAGAGTGATGGAGATTCTAGTTCAAATAACTAATTGTTTTTTAATGAAGAATTTAAAAAACACCAGATTGTTTTCTTCAGATTTTCTTTAATTTCTGAGACCAATGATTAAACCTGCTACATTACCATGACTTCAAAATGAAGCATAATTTTTCATTCATGCAACTCATTTTCTCTGCCTCACTGGAAAGTAGTCAAAGTGAGTTTTCCTCATCAGTATTATTTTTCCTAAGCTAGGTTAGCTCTGATTTTCTCATTTTTTTCTGTAGCTTCACTGTCCTTTGGGGCTGAATCTTGGGGTTCACAGCAGATATAAAAATGGTACCTGTGTCAGGGATGTCTGATATCCCATAATTGGAAACCTACTTGTATTAGGTTGCCTCATGCTGTGAATAAAGACATACCCAAGACTGGGTAACTTATAAAGGAAAGAGGTTTAATTGACTCACAGTTCCGTATGGCTGGGAAGGCCTCAGGAAACTTAGAGTCATGGCGGAAGAAGAAAACACGTCCTTCTTCACATGGCAGCAGCAAGGAGAAGTGCCAAGCAAAAGGAGGATGATCCCCTTATAAAACCATCAGATCATACGAGAACTCACTCATTGTCATGAGAACAGCATGAGGGGACCCACTCCCACGATCTAACTACCTCCCGGGAGGTCCCTCCCGAAACACGTGGGGATTACAATTCAAGACGAGATTTGGGTGGGGAGACAGAGCCAGATTATATCACTACTCTTCATAGATAACTGATGATAACAGATTTCTTAACAAATGAGATGACATTTTTGAAAAGAGCATACAGTTGACCTTTGAATGACATGGGTTTGACTGCCTGGGTCTATTTATATGTAGATTTCTTTCAATGAAAATTACACTGAGTGTGCCTGCCTCTCCTGCCTCCACTTCCACCTCTTCCACAGACACCTCTGTTATCCCTGAGACAGCAAGATCAGCCCCACCTCTCTTCCTTCTCCTCTTCCGCCACTCAGTGTGAAGACAATGAGGATGAAGATCTTTATGATAATTCACTTCCACTTAATAAATAGTAAACATGTTTTCCCTTCTTAATGGTTTTCTTAATAACATTTTCTTTTTTCTAGCTTACTTTGTTGTAAGAATACAGTATATAATACATATAACAAAATATGTGTTAATATAACAAACAAAATATGTGTCAATCCATTGTTTATGTTACTGGTAGGCTTCCTGTCAACAGTAAACTATTGGCAGTTATATGCAGATTTTTGACTGTGAAGAGGATCAGTGCTCCTAATCCTTATGTTGCTCAAGGGTCAGCTGTATATTTATTTTCCCAGGAATTTAAACATATTTATGTTAAAAGGATGTTCCATGTATAACAAAGGGAGAAGATACCTTTCAATAAGAAAACCCGGGTTTGCCAGGTGAGGATACCAGTTTTATCTATTACTAATAGTAACAAGAATAGTTAATCTATTACTGATAGTAACAAGAATAGTTCACATTTACAGTTAACTAGTTAAATAGTTAACATTTATTAGGCACTTGCTAAAAGCATTCTGTCTTAATTTTTGCAAATACCTTATGAGGCAGGTACCATTACTCTCTCATTTTAAAGGCCAGGAAACTGAGGGAATAAGAGGTTAAGCAATTTGCCTAACGTCACACAGCTAGTAAAGGAGCGTCTATGGTCAAATCAAGATCAACCTGCTTCAAAAACTTGTACTTTTAGCTACTAGCTTAGATTATGAGAAAAGTGTCAAAATATTTGATAGGTTCTTTTTGTCTTTTGCAGCACAACACAGATTGATACAAATGTTATATTTTTATTATATTTTATGTATCATCTGAATGTTATTGTCTTGTGTCTCCTGACAATGTTTCTAGTATTCAAAGAGATGAAGTCAACAACCTTTATATGCAGACAGGATTTGAAGTTTGTTTTAGGACTCAAGCCCAGGCGTGTGCTGCACCTAGAATGGGAAACGTCTGTAGATGAAGGAACGCGGCTGTTGGTCTTATCTCAGTGCTACAATGATACTTGAATCATCACCAGTAATAGAGACTACTGGGACAGTGAAGGAAATATGCAAAATCAGAATGGTATTCAGTGTCTTCCTCCATTGATGTGTTGGCTTTGCTAAAAACAGCCCAAATTTTGCCTGAATTGTAAACTAAGCAAATATAACTAGAGTATACATAGGGAACAGATGTTGATTTTTAAAAGACCATTTATCCATCATCACTTTTTTATATAATCAGCTGAAACTAGCATTCAATCTCTTTTCTTAAAATTGTTGAAAGTTCCATAAATTGTTAAAAACCCATGAGGACTAACACTCAAAGATTGCAAGGTGAAATTGAGTAATATCTATTAAAACTCTATACTGTAGCTATAGTTTGGTGAAATTATTTGTAGATGATCAAATTATTTTTAATCCTATAGGACCAAGAATGTTCAAAACTGTATTCATGTATGTGCTGTGGAAACACCATGACACGTTTATACCATAGTTAGTTTAATGAGTCAAGTTGCATTTTATCTATTCTTGATAATAAATATGACATCCTGTGTTTTGTCATACATGAACAGAGAATATTGAAAGTCTCTTCCAGAAATGAGTTCAAATAGGTATAAAGACTTCTGAATAAATGAATAGTCTCTTTCCATATTAGAGAAATACACCATAGGGATGCAGAAACTAAGAAAAACATGCACCTGCTGCTTCCTAGGTGTGAACATTAAGCAAGTTATTTAACCTGTCTGTGCCTCAATTTCCATTTGAAAAATGGGGATAAAATATGAGGATAAAGTGATACAACATATATAGATCACTTCACAATACTAAGCAGTCCGTGAATTGTAACAGTTTTCTAAAAATTTTTGGGGATCATTAAAATCATATAAAATCAACTGCAGTTTTCCGAACTGGATGTTTGGAAAGTATCAATAAGTAAAGTATATTGTAATTTGTTGTGGGTTAGAACCTATCAGAACAAAGGACTGAGCCAAATAGCAGATAATTTTGAGGTCAACACATTTCCAGAATAATTTTGAATGGCATAAAAATTTTTTCACAACTCCTCCCTCTCATTTTGTAAAGCATTTGGGTAGTGATTTTCTCCTTAGCTGAGTCAGAGCTAATTTTATTATTGAACGGTATGAAAATTCTCTGAATTTGGACAACGTCTCCTTCGCCATGGATGAATGGATATATCTATTATAATTAGGCAAATGTATGCATGAAAGTCTTAAAAGGGTATTTTTAATATGGAGATGAAGACTGGGTTAAATGGTGGTTTTGTCTCACACACTTCAATAGATCAGCTTCTTGCTACCATGAATCCACACAGTTATTCTGTTCTTTCCTCTCCTCTCCTCTCCTCTCCTCTCTTCTCTCTTTCTTTTTTCTTTTTGAGACAGGTTCTTTCTCTGTTGCCAAGGCTGGAGTGCAGTGGTGCAATCACGGCTCACTGCAGCCTCAATATCCTGGGCTCAAGCAATCCTCTCACCTCAGCCTCTAGAGTAGCTGGGACTACAGGCGTGTACCACCAACACCTGGTTAGTTTTTGTGTGTGTTTGTGTCTGTGTGTGTATATGTCTGTGTGTGTGTAGAGATGAGGTCTCACTATGTTGCCCAGGCTGGCCTGGAACTCATGGGATCAAGTGATCCTCCCACCCACTTTGGCCTCCCAAAGTGCTGGGAGTACAGGTGTGAGCCTCTGCACCTGGTGGTTATTTTTCCTTGACTTATTTTTCCCATGTGGTTCAACGTTACATCCTATCCCTTCCACCTTTTTTTAATTATGGCTTTAAGAAATTAATACTAGTAAAAAAACAAACTAAGGCCATTGTAAATAACAGTTAAATGTATCGACATCAAATATAAATGTTTATGTATTATTTTGAAGATCTATTTTAGTGATTTCTAAGATATGGCATAGATTCTTATGGCCTATAAAATATCCATTCTCCCTTTCTCTCTGAAATAAACAGATCCTCTATTTTCAGCTGTGCACGTAACCACGTAGTGGAAAGATAGCATTTCCTATCTTTACGGCAGTCAGGAATGAGAAATAAAAGGAAGTGTTGAATCTACTTCTGGAAAGTCTCCTTTAAAAGAGAAGTGACAAAACACCCTCACTTTCATCTTATTTTTGGAATACAGATGTGATGGGTGGAGCTCCAGCAGCCATATTAGATGATAACAATGCGGATCAAATTCTATGGTGGACAGAGTAGAACACCAGAAGGAGCTTTGGGTCCTTACATGGAGATGACATATCAGCTTAGCCTGCTTCTAAACCTTTTTACATGTAAGAGAGAGAAATCGCTATTACTGAAGCTTAGTGTTCTGTCTCCTGCAACTGAATTTAATCCTAATCAATAAATAAGATCATTTATATAGAGTACTCATCTTACAAGATGTTCTATCAAAACTGGACTTCTTTTAAGCATTACTCTATGCCGCTTATCTTTCCTGGGAATTCACCATTTATAGTCACATAGTAATGTAATAAAAACTCAGAGAAGTACTGTAGCAAAGGAAAATGTTTGGCTTCATTAAGTCACTCTTTCCCAAACTTACATGATCACAAGTTTAAAAAAATTGTGGGTATAAGATTTCTTAATATCCTTAGGTATTCCTTCCTCACAATTCACTTCGGGAAACGCTGATTTATATTTGCTGTTCCTCTGAATTAGCATTTACCATGAATTCTCCATATCACTCTGCCATTTGCTCCTTTGCTGTTGGGGAAATGTCTCAGTTTTTTCTCGTAACTTGGCAAAAGTGGAAGTACTATTGTATTCTTTATTGGCTTATCCATTGGTGCATTAGACCGAGAATCCTTTCTGTGATATTGAGGCAATTAGTTTGATTGAATTTCGATAAAGTCTGTTGGATTTTTTCAAACTTGTAACAACAAATTAGTAGATGCCTACTAGGAGTAATAATTTTCCCTTTATGACTAGATATATGTTCAAGTCTCAAACAGCCAGTAACTATAGTAGTCCCAAGAATATAATTTTTGTTATAGGCCTTTCAAGAGAAAGCATTTTCTGGAAGTTACTTTAAAAATGACATTGATGCTACCAACTATGTTGGAAAGAAAATTCACACGGAAACAAAGCACAAATTTATGGTATCCACAAAAGCCCTGGCCCAGAAAATGTATATTAAATCATAGCTTTTTAGAAAAAAAAAAGTTGTAAGTTTCACTTTAAAATCACTGACCTGAGATAAGCCTATGGAGATACATTTTCTTCTTCAACAGTTGAAGTTTGTTAGGGTGCATTTAACAAATTTTCCCACCTATCCTTCTATTGACAAATTACTCTATACCAAACTTTTATTTTGTAAAATCAATACCAACTTAAGATCTACTTCTATAAAGGCAATTCTTAAGAGTGATACTTTGGAAAAACAAAAATAATGTGTAGTTAAAAAGAGTAAGCAAGAACCCATCTGAAAGTGAATGGCTGACCATGGTACCTACACATTAATGGTGAAGCCATGAAAACAGGCCAGAGGCTGTAATTTGGTATGCAAGACCTAAGCTGTTAGTTGTTTTGTTGTTCTTTAGATTTACTAAGTTGTTTCAAATGTCTCTTTAAGAAATGTTTTCAGAAATAAAATTATGACTTTTTCATTTCAGGAACTCAAGTAAGCATAGACAAATATTCTTAAAGCTGGCACAAATGGTGTGTCCAAGCTCATGTAACTGCATGAGAGCTGGGCAGGTGACACACCGCAGCAATGCTGACATGTGTAAGCAATATCTAAGAGAACTGGGCATGGTGGAGCCTTCTGGAGACACAAGACTTTCAACCTGTGGATTCAGGCCCAGCAGGACTAGGTTGGACTTTTCAAGAAAAACTTGTAAATATCTTCATTTAAAAATATTGACAAGTAATTATTAAAAAAAACCAAAGCAAAACCAAAACCAAAACAAAAATAAAAACCTAGCACAGTAAAAATCAAATGAAAACAAAACAATGACAGTGAGTTGAAATCCTAATTTGGCTCATGAGCTGCTGTTTTGCTACCTCTTATTTATATAAAGTCCCTGAACACCTCAGAAAGGAAGCATTTCCTCAGTTTTCTAGTTTCTCCTTGTTAACTGGCTCTTTCATATGTATTGTGTAACTTCTTTACATTGTTACTAAGTAGACTGTAATGGAAAATTTACTGTGAATTGATTACAATCTCTTATCTGCAAATATGCCATTCAGCCCATCTGTGACCTCTGCCATCTTGAAAATAGACTAGTCCTTTCAAGGCAGATGAAATCCTGCTTCCATCTGGCAGTTGGAAAAAAAATTAAGACATCTTTTTATAAGCCCTCTTTCCTTAGTTCACACTGCATTCCATGTAGAAAGTTCTGGCAATCTTCTCCTCCACCCCTCTACTTCTTCTGTCCACAGTTATCAAAATGAATATCAGTGTTTGGGTTGGGAGCCTGGGCTTTAAAGTCAGGTGCATAAGGGGTGGACTAACTGCTATGCCACTTACTCACCAATAATTCAGGGTAAGATACTTAGTCTTTCTGCATCTCAGTATCCCTATCCACAAAGCTGGCTTGATAATAGTAGAGTCTACTTATTGGAAAAAATGTTTATTAAATAGAATAACAACAAATAATAGTTTGTTCTATCATAAACACTAGGTAAAGATTAGCAAGGGCCACCCATTTTACCAGTATGTAGCTCTAACACTCAGGAAATTCTTCCTGAGTTTGAGTTAAAATGTCATCTATTGGTCCCAGTGCTACTTCTTAGGGCCTAATCCACCAAATTTATTCTTAAATGTAGCCTCTGAGTGAACAGGTATAGTTTGATCCATGCGGAGATGGGGTGTGCTATCACCTCCTTTATTCTAGATATTGTATTTCTTTTCTTGTAGTTTGGAATCACATCTGCTGTAACAAATAAGTGCATTGCATTAATGACTCATATTGAGTTCACCAA
Organism: Pongo pygmaeus; assembly: GCF_028885625.2. NCBI lineage: Eukaryota > Metazoa > Chordata > Mammalia > Primates > Hominidae > Pongo > Pongo pygmaeus. The sequence continues at coordinate 9,246,268 of NC_072373.2, forward strand.
AAATATCAAATCCCTAAACCTTGATTTTTTACATTCATATATAGAACCTCCCATTTATACTTCCCAAGCCTCAGTCTAAACAGACATATATGGTGGGTGGTGGGGTGAAGGTGGGGAGATGTTGATCAAAGGATACAAAATTTCTGTTAGGAGGAATACGTTCAAGAGAACTATAGGAAGCATGGTGACTATGCTGAATAACAATTTATTATGTACTTGAAAATTGCTAAGACAGAAAATTTTAAGTGTTCTTACCACAAAGAAATAATAAGTGAGGTAATGCATATGCTGATTAGCTTGATTTAGCCATTTCACAATGTATACATATTTCAAAACAAAACAAACTATATATATAATGTGTGTGTATGCATATGTGTATGTGTGTCTATATATAGACACGTATGTATGTATCTAATTATATAGAGTATATATCTGTGTGTATATATATATACACACACATACACACATATACATAGTTTCAGAGAAAACTTGGCAAACAATCTCCTGTAAATAGAAATTACCTGTCCAGGATTTATTGAAAGAGAAACTAAAACTAGCAATTTTAGCTCCTGGCTTTTAAAGTTTTACCTGCTTCTTCCTCTTTCTGGGGGGAAGAACATGCTACTTCTATGTCAGCAATTAAAGTCTTTTTTAGCTGGTAACGTGGGAGTGTCATCTCAATCCTTCATTTTCTATTAGAGTAATGAAAATTTTAGAATAGAATACACTTTCTCTTTTGTTGTTAACTAAATATTTTGCTAGATTTCTTCCTCTGCCTACATGAGACCATTTGCTGAACCATGACTCCAGCTAATCTGCTATATTAAAGCAAATGACAAGTCCTAAGAGGAATGCCAAAAAAAAAAAAAGGAAAGCGAGAGAGATAAAAAGAGAGAGAGAATGCAACTGAGTTTATAATCTAAGAGATTAGGTTAAAAATCCAGAAATAATTATATAAATAATCATAACATAGGTCAGCATGGGTCCCTGGGAGCTACAAAAGCACTGTTAAAAAATGATTAGAGGAGGTGAATACCACATTCTACATTTGTGCTAGGATTTGAAGGATGGGCAGACGTTTGGTAAATGAAGGTGAGGAGTGTGATAATGAGTATATAAGCAGGAGGATTAATACAAGCAAAGCCACTAAGTCACCAAAGTATGGCCCTTGTTTGAGGGAAGTACATTTATATTACCTGGATAGTAAAGAGTAAAAAGCCCTAAAAGGTAACAAAGGCAAGTTGGGACAAGAAAGTCACATAAGGGGCTTTATTAAGTGTGTGGTGGGATCTGATCTACTGAAGTTTATAGGAGAGAGGAGCAAGATGATCACAGCAAAGTTCTAGGCTATGATGCGAAGAACCGTCAAGACAATGGGGCAGGGTTCTGGAAGCAGAAATACCACGTAGGACCCTGGTGATCTAGGCACAGGAATGCTGAAGATCTGAATTCCGGATGGTGGCCATGGGAATGGAAACCTAGGTTCTTGAGATACAGTCACATCATTTTAACATTTTTTCAAATCTGCTTTTATCCTTTGTGTTTAAAATGTGTGTACCTGTGTGTGCGTGCATGCATGTGTGTGTATGTTGGGGTGACCTAGATGATCCTTCTAACTTGGAGATTTTATGATGACACTTGAATACCTGATATATCAAGTGATCAGAATTTGGGGCAAAATAGATGCCTATATGGTTCTCTTCTAATGTGTTTATCAGTCCTTCCTTTTCTTTTCCGCTTTAGGTCTCCCCATCCATCATCATCAAGAAAGAAGGGCTGCTGGGCACGGTGGCTCACGCCTGTAATCCCAACACTTTGGGAGGCCAAGGCAGGCGGATCACCTGATGTCAGGAGTTCGAGACTAACTTGGCCATCATGGTGAAACCCCGTCTGTACTAAAAATACAAAAATTAGCCGGGCATGATGGCGGGCATCTATAATCCTAGCTACTCAGGAGGCTGAGGCAGGAGAATCGCTTGAACCGGGAGGCGGAGTCAGGGAGGTGGAGTTGGCAGTGAGCTGAGATCTCATCACTGCACTCCAGGCTGGGTGACACAGCGAGACTCTGTCCCCCCAACCCCCTCAAAAAAAAAAAAAAAAAAAAAGGACATGGGGACATGGAATTTAAAAGTGAAATTTTATAATTCCATGATATAAAATTACCATAGGACTTGACGATAGATGACATGCATTCAATTTCTAGTTTTGTTATAAGTTGTATGACACGAAATATATCTTTCAATACCTCTGAACCTCATTCATGAAACAAGGAGCAGCCCATTTCAGTATCATGCAGAGCAGATTTTCAAACTATTCAGGCCTGAGATTTTGATATAGGCGTCCCCCCTACACCAGCCGAGAACCTCTTGGAATGAATGAATCCTAAGTTTCTTTCCAGATGTAAAGTTTTATTATATAATTTAATTTTGCACAATTTCCCTCCAAGTCACTTCCTCATTCTACCCTGTTTAGTTCCAGTTTTCAGCCACTAGAGATAGAGGCAACTTTCTGGGACTTTTGAAACTTCCCAGAAGTTTCAAAAACTGACTTCCCAGCCATCTTCCCATTGGAAAGTAAAACAAGAAACAAGTTATGCTAATACCTTGAAAGCTGCTGTTCAAGAGTCACATATTACTCCTGACCCCAGGTGGGAAAGAGGTAAGTCTAGTCAGCTCCTGAGGCCTTGGTCAGCTAAATCTTGGAACCCAATTTCTACCTTAACTGTCAATGGATTTAGGATTCCAGTCCATTGCCTTTCAGTTTTGCAACCATATGGGACTTCTTTTCGTGGCAGAAAAACAATTTGGGGTCTGTGGGCCTAATGAAAAATAGCAAGTCAACAGGCAATAGAGTTTTACTCTCTATTTTTCCTCCTTAGAGACAGCTGAAAGTTGCGAATCTGCACACAATGAAACTCTACAGTCAATCCCACTAGATCATTGGTAACGAACGTAATTCTGCTTTACCAAAATTCAACATGCCCCACCAAATCCCACATCCCTTTTAAATTCATCTCCAGAGCATACTAGCTCACAGTGCCTTCTGAAACTTCTAACAAATTGTCACCTCCTCTAACACATATCATATTGCTATTATTCAAGGAGAGACTGATATCAAGAGAAAAATCCAAGTTAAATGTGCAAAGCCTCCATCAAATTTGAAGTTATTCTCAACTCTTATGGACCAGTGAAAAGCAACAAAACATGTTCTCCCTTAATCTTTGCTCATTACTAAACAAGATACCTCAGGTCAATTTTACAGCAGAGAGTCAGGGTGTCATGGAACACAGTGTGGGTGGATGGCCTCTGAGCAATCTGCTCTGGTAGCTGGGTCTTTGTAAACGGCCTAAAATTATGACACTTCCTCAGTGTTTGCTGCTGCCCACACGTGCACCATGAATCAAGGAACAATCACTTCACATGCCAGAGTGCTGGCAATGAATATTAATCACAAAGAAATGGAACAAACAGTGACGGTACTCAATTTTCCGAATACCATACTACAAACTGAAGCCATCCTAGAAATTCTGGAGAGAAAACACCATGGTAACCCTTTTTCTTATGTTAACTGACAATATTCAAGTTATTGAAAGAATATATAATTGCAGAAAATGAGATCTCTGTTGCCCTAAAGATTTCATTTGATTTGGCTTTTAAAATGAGATCTTTAAAACATTTTCTCTTTATCTCAGAATAAAGGCCAGTTTTGTTCAGTAACAGTTCTAAATTGAACATCCTGCCTTCCATCAATGGTGTGTACTACAGCTGCCTATGCTTTTTCCTCCAGGGCAGTAGACAGCATTTTGACACTAATGGTCATTTTCTGGCTCACAGAATTGAATTTTTTTGTGTATTATCTGTCACTTCCTTCCAAATATCAGTTTATTAGGAGTTAAACTGGAATTGCAGAACAAGATTGCTTCTTTGGGCATTATTAAGAATACAAAATCAATGCCGTGTGAAGTATTTGAGTGCTGCAGGCCACTGATTAGCTTTTAAATGAGTTATGGGGCATAGAAATCAGGTTAATGGGGTTAACGCTCTAATTTACACAGTGTCCTAAGGTAACCGACTTCTTAATATATTTAATGAGATGTAAAAAAAAGTCCACCACCAAGGCAAACTTATATGTTTCTAAATGCACATATAATGTACAGGTAAATTTATAGACAACTTTCTGGATGGATAGATCCAAAATTGATAAATGCAGTTAGCTCTGGGGAAGAGTGAGATTGAGTGCTGGTCAACAGAGATGTCAGTTCCATCTTTGTTATTTAAAGTTTCTAGAGTAAAAGTGTATGCGTGCATTATCATTTAAATGAAAAATAATTAATTAATAAAAAATTCTATTAACAACTCAAAAACCTAGGCCTGGGCTGGAAGTGGTCTGCACCAGGCAATGGTGTTCTTTCTTGCCTGCTGGGAGAAGAGCCTAGCCTATGTCTACCTTCCTTTCTTTCCTTCACTTCTACTCCAGCTCTCAGTGCTTTATGCAAAAGTACTTCTCTCTTTCCCCCCCATCACTGAATGTAATAGCAAACGTCCCAGACATTCATGGTACTGGTTGGTCTCTTTGTATGTCACTCTTCCCTTTCCTTTTTCTGTATAAAGGGGGAATACGAATAAGTGGACTCTTGACCTTGAATATTTTAAAACATTTAAACCATGAGGAAGATAAATGGTACTGTTGCTCCTAAGCATCATATTCTGACATGGAATCTTTAACCACAAACATTTGTCTCTGACCCAATCACTCTTTTCTGCTCAAACATGTTCCATGGATTCCCATAATCTAGAATTAAGTTGAAGCTCTCTTGCCTGGTACTGTATGACTCGAAGTTACTATTCCTACCTATATCCCATACTTTCATTTATAGACCCCATAGTGCATTCCAAAAGCCCAACAGAGATCTGTTCCAGTAAAACTTAAAAGATGTGGTTGATCAGTATGCAGAACAACTGGAGTGAATTCTATGTCCTAATTGCATGCACTCCGTAACAACACACTATTGAATCATCTCAATTATCTTCAATGATGATATAGATCTAGAGGCAGTGAAAGTAGCTTTGAATTACAAGCTACAAGACCTATCCAAGTTTCAGTCCTAGCATGATTTGGGGCAAATTCATTAGCCCTGATATTCTTATTTGCCACAGGGAAAATAATACCTACCTTGTCTATCTTATGGAGTCATTTGGAGGAAAAAGTATTTTGTAAGTGCCCTGAAGGGCCAATCAAATGGAAGAAGATATGTATTTTGGATTTTGTGTATTTGAGGATGAGTATGATGCTCTCTTCTTTTCACCTGTCTTCATAGAAAACCTATCCCCATCCATGCTTTAATTTTCTAGATGATATGATGCTTTGTTTAACATCATCCTTAATCCATTTTAAATTTTCTTGATTCTTCCCTGAGTATATAAAAGCACATTTATCTGTATTTTTCAGAAGTATCAATTTCCCAGAGAAACACTTTAAATTTCTGCGGTAAGAGCTTTCTCTTCTTTACCTATTCTAATGTTCTACACATCAAAGTGTCCATAACATTTTACAGGAATTGTTAGTAGTACAATGAGAATTATGTGTGGAGGACCCTGCCATATCATGGGAAATTCCCCAGGTCTGAAGGGAGAAGATGCCAAGTCTACTTTATCACTAACCAGCTTTGTGACCAGATCACAAATCACCTAACCTTCTTGAGCATGGGTCTCATTGCCTATACAATAAGATAAACTTTGTAGGCTTGTGGTAAGGAACATGAGATCATTTGCACACAAAATATGGCATGGCAATTTTAATGCATTTTACAAATGCTAAGAGGAGGAATGAGAGAAGGAATGTGTTTGCCATGTGTTGTTTGACAATTACAGCCACCAAGATACCTATATATTGTAGAGTTGTCCAAAACTGCATGAAAACAGATGGTGTTTGTGGTGTAGGATGGAATCTTTAACCACAAACATTTGTCTCTGATCAAATCACTCCTTTCTGCCCAAACACCTTCCATAGAGTCCCATAATCTAGAATTAAGTTGGAGCTCTGTTGCCTGGTATTGGGTGACTCAAAGTTACTATTCCAACTTATATCCCATATTTTCACTGATAGACCCCTTTCTTCAGTCCAAAGAAACTGCTTCCCATTAATCATATAGTCCCTGGAATTTCTTCTGGCACTATTTATCCACCACTTAGAATGTTATCTCCCATTTTTACATGTCCTGGCCTTTAAGATTCAATTCATATATAATTTCCCTCATGATCTTTCTCTGAGCCTTATATTTTGAAGTACTCTCTCTCTTCATTAAAATTCCATAAAGTGTTTTTATTTTACTATTTTTGCCTTTTAGTATTGTTATATATGCACATGATTTATCTTCCTAACTACAATGTAAACTTTTGAGGGTAGACCTCTAGCTGTTTCAGCTTCATAGCAGGTACAGCTTGGCCCACTATGCTGCACCGAATAAAAACTCAATGAACGGGTAAAGAATGAATGGATGAGAGAAACTATACTCAGTGGTTAAGATAGGAGAATATCAAACTCTAACTCTCTTCAGGAGATTGGCGATTGGAGATAAACAGGTAAAGTCAGCCATATATAAAATTCTGAAGCAGAAATGTCTCATAATGATTTATAATTATGTAGTTAAGTACTTAAGCACAAAGATATTTTGCTGGAATTCAAGTTCACTACTATTATGCTGTGCTTACTGCTGTGCTTCACCTTAAGTTCTGTAGAGTCTGACTTAAAATGTATATAACATATTGTAATGATTAAGTTTCTGGAATTGATGGGTTGCAAAATGTCTGTCAGGGTTTGCAGCTTACAAAGGACAGCAGGGTTGAGAGAGGGAAGAGGTGAGGACTTGTACCTGATCCCTGCTTCAGAGTCCTTCCCAGCTGAAAGGTAATCAGTAATGTCAGGAACGAAAAGATCTGGAGACAAGAAGTTGGATTCGATGATTTCTACAGCTTCATTCTCATTTTGCGATTCTAGGCGCTTGGATATTTCTCTGGCACTCTTGATCTATCATTAAGGATGTGTCAAATGTATCACTTTATTGGCTCTAAACAGACTCTTCAAAGGGCAAGCATGGAAATGAAAGAAAAGTAAGACGTGGTCTCCCTGCCTCATACATCGTGAGAAACAACAGATTTCTGTCATGGTTTGGCTAGCCTGTGACTGATCCATGGAGCACACAACCAAAATGTTGCATTTTTTTCTGCTTACAACCCTGTTTATCATGCATTACTGACCGTAGGAAAGGATGCTGATACTGTGTGGTCCGAAGAGTCCTCATACTTGCCTCTCCCCTTCACCCATCTTTTTTTTTTTTTTTTTTAGACAGAGTCTTGCTCTGTGGCCAGGCTGGAGTGCAGTGGTGCTATCTCGGCTCACTGCAACTTCCACCTCCTGGGTTCAAGTGATTCTCCTGCCTCAGCCTCCCAAGTAGCTGGGATTACAGGCATGTGCCACCAAGCCCAGTTAATTTTTGTATTTTTAGGGGAGACGGGGTTTCACCATGTTGTCCAGATGGTCTTGATCTCTTGATCGTGTGATCCATCAGCCTCGGCCTCCCAAAGTGCCGGGATTACAGACGTGAGCCACTGCGACCGGCCCCCTCCAGGTATCTTATGTGACGAAACCTTCCTTTTGTTACTGATTACTGCACACATTGACAGTGGTCTAGGAGTCCTAAGAGGGTCTGCTCTCAGGTGAAAAGGAGGTTCGAGGTTTGTGTGCGGGGAAGGTAGAATGAACTTGGCTTCCGCATTTCTAACAGAGCATAGTGTTATTAAAAGACAGGAGGGCTCCTACTGCAGCTCCACAACCAAGAAAAATACTGGAATAGAAAGAACATAATCACAGAGTTTCTTATATTTTGATCAATTGAAATACATTTATATTCTGCCTGTTAAAAAAAAACAAAAACAGAAAATGATTTGATATGGCTCCATTCAGCAAACATGGTGCCAGGCTCGGATGCTTGATTATGTAACAGAATGGAGAAAAACACACCTCCTCTCAAGCTACACCCTTTCTCAATCTGAGGATAAGACTTTGTTTTTGAAGTAGCTGTGGGAGACAGGACTAAAACAACTAGCATTTCCTGCTGTTCTCTGAAATGTTCCTATTTTTCACTGGTGGACTGCTGGCTGGGGAACTGGTCACTAAGCTTTGTCAGTATGAAGGCAGTACGCCCCTCAGTTGAAACAAGAGGTCACACCAGGTGACTGGCTGGAATCTGCAGCCAGCTGCATCCCCACAGAATGCCATCCGTGCTGCACACACATAGCATGGATCTTTTTCCTCTCTACGAATGTATCTCCATCAACTCAAAAGAAGCGGCAAGGACATGATGCAATGTTGGCAATTTGGATCCTTGACGCTTATTAGCTTGACATTGAGTCCTCCGTGCCTACTTCCATTCAATTTGTTAAAACCTGAAATGCAGTAATTTAGGTCCATGTTCATTTATCCTTCTGAATCAGCAGGCTTCTAAATTTTTAACTGTGTCCTATGGAAATAAATACATTTTTCTTTGTGACCCAGTGCACACACATACACGGAGAAATAATTTTATGTGATACTACCTCACTCCATGGGAGGTACTTGGATGTCTTCTATTCTAAACTATACGAAATAAATACAAATGTTCCTCCGAATGCACTAAGTTGATTTCATGACTTGAAATTTGAAAACCATTGTTTAAAACTCTAAAGGCTTTGATGGTCGAAAACCAAGCCTTATCAGTCTCCATCTCTTAGCGTGCCTTTGCACATAGAAGAAAGTCAAGAAATGTTGTTAAATAAATACTTCTTTTCTAAGTGAAAAAAAAATCTCTTTGACAGCATTGCCCAGACAATCTTTTTCCTCCCCAATTTGCATTGCACTTGTGCAGAGAACATAGTGGGCACTCATCAGTTGCTTATGGAAGAACTACAGAAATCTATAAAAGATTCATGCTTAATGTCTTCATTGAAGGAAGGAATAAGAAAAGGGGAAAGAAAGGAAGAAAGGCAAATCCAGCTCTGTTCATCTTCAAACAAAAGGTATAAAATCACTCTGGCACGGAGGATCCGGAAAGACTGAAGATCTGCCCAGTTTCCTGTTGGCCGGCGAGACCTCCGTGTGATTTATAATTTAATTGTTGCTAGACAAAACACTGCTAAAGGGGGAAACATGTTTAAATCACAATGGCAATTTAAGGTAGAACATGACTTGTCCTTTGACTTACAGCCCCATTACCTGAATCTTCAGTAAACTGATCCTCTAAAATCTCCAAGTAATGAAAATGAACTAATTCGCCTAGAACCAAAGCTCACCCATATTTCCATTTGCTTTTCCTGTACCACTGACTTTAGACATATGACTGAGTGTACGTGTTAAACTTAAGCCTCAATATATTTATGTAAAAAACATTTCCCTAAGAAAATATATTCAAGGTGTACCCAGTGAATATCATTGAGAACTTTGTTACATTGAGTGTGATACCAGATCGTGGGGTAGAAAAAAGTGAAATCTGAACAATTTTCAATCTAGTTGGTGGAGGCAGCCATATACACAGTAAGCCATGCTACTATATTTCAAGTGTTGTGCTCTAGGTCTGAGCAAGGAGGCATGAATACTCAGAAAGACAGCTACACTTTCTGCCTTCAGGGGAGGTGATGAGCAGGTCTTTGAAGACTGAGTGGGATTCACCTAAAGCAGAAGGATAAAGAGCATTTGGATTAGTGGGGACTGTATAAACTTGGCTGTCAGGAGCAGGTAAGTGTAGAATGCTTTGGGGATTGCTTAGTGGCTGGGTATTTCTATTGCCTAAAGGTCTATCGTGCAGGGAGAGAGAGAATAAGTAAGTCCCCTATTAAATTTGGGAAGCTGAGGCAGGAGAATCGTTTGAACCTGGAAGGCAGAGGCCACAGTGAGCCGAGATGGTGCCATTGCACTCCAGCCTGGGGGACAGGGTGAGACTCAGTCTCGGAAAAAAAAAAAAAGACTTTAAGTTGAGAAGAAATGTGGTTATTATGGTAGAGAGTTGAGTATTTATTGAACATTTAAACATGTACTACTTTGCTTTCTCTCTAATTGTTGAGTGTGCAAATTTTGTCCTCCCCAGTGTGTGTGTGTGTGTGTGTGTGTGTTTTGTGGAATTATACAGCCAGAAGGGGACTGAGGTTATTTAGCATCAAGCCACTAATTTTATACATGAAGAAACAGAAGCATAAGTCATTTAGTTAAAAGGGCCTTTTCCCGGGGATTGGAGATAACTCAGCTATGTATCTGTTTGCATACAGATAGAAAGTAATCTCCCTGCTGCTGTTGTATAGACTGGCTCTTAGTCAAGAAGAAAAACAGCTCATTGTTTATTTAAATTGAGCAGGAAGGAAGTGCAGGAGCAGGTGGGTGTACCCAATAATCTCACTATTCAGGACATCAGGACACAAAGGAGTGTGGTATAAAGGTAGCTTTGATTTGAACACTTTCCAAGGGAGCTGAGCTCCAGAAGCTCCAGAAGGACTTGGTAATGAGGCAGTTTTATGCTGAAAGTAATCCCAAGCCAGAGCCTTCAGACTCCACCAGGGAATCTGTTACATTCAGTTATCAACAGCATGCATGGAAGGTTGTTCCCTCCTCGGGGATGTATTAATAAAAAAGTTTTCCTCAGCCAGTGTGCAGGTGTTCCTCTGCTTGGTAACAATGAGGTTTTGGGGAGAGGCCAAAATCCCATGAATACCCCCGGGTCTGAGAGTATTATCCTCCTTTGTTGAGTCCTGGTTTTGACCTCCACTGGGATGTAGTGTGAGGGCCAAAGGATAAGAGCATCTTTGACCCAGGAAGATGCTCCTCTGAAAGTCACCACCTGGAGGAGTTGGAGAAACTCCTCCTCTCCCCTGGTTCTTCTCTTGGTTTCCATGGACATCAAGCCTGAGTCTAGACTATATTCATCCTAGTCATAGGACAAAGCCAGGGTTTCTTTGCATGAGCAGTCAAGGAGCTTGCTTGGAAAGATCCTATCCCAAGTGGGGAAAGAGTTGAAGTATATAAACTTGATGCAAGGAAAAAGCTTCACTTCTAAAGGGAGTGACCAAGTCACGTTAACCTCTGATCCAGGCCTGGCCCATACTTACAACAAGGGAGGTGGACCTCAAATTCAAGTCAGTACTGAACTGCAGCTTCATTAAAATGTCTGCGGGGACTGAGATACAAGGCTTTGTAGCTTATGAAATCTGCACAATGGGTCCAGAGATGGTTTTGTCAGAGGCATTTGAACCAGAGCGACTCCATCTTGAGTGAGGGCTGGGAAAAATGAGGCTGAGACGTGCTGGGCTGTGTTGCCAGAAAGTTAGGCATTCCTAGCCTCTCAATGTTTACGGTAAAGGGAACAGATTGATGATGTTAACTAAACAGACCCAGACTCAGGAGTGTCCTGATATCCCAATATCTTGATAACAGAAGCATTCCTAATTTTGCTTTAAAGATAATAATATCGATACGTGCAAAATATAGTAATTAAGAAAATAAATCCTTTATCACAAACCCATATAGCAGAGCACGTGTCCCCATGATCTTTTTTAATCCTGTATATAAACAAGTATTGGATCTAAGATGAACGTGTTCTTCCTCTTACTCTCAGAAATGCGTTACTCTGTCTATGGAGCAGCTGTTCTTTCACCATTTTACTTTCTTACTAAATTTACTTTTGCTTTGCACTGCAGACTTGCCCTGAATTCTTCCTTGCACGAGATCCAAGAACCCTCTCTTAAGGTCTGGATCAGGACCCCTTCCTGGTAACAGTTTCTCTATTGCTAAGGAAGGCTACGAGGGCTTCTTAGCATGGTCAAGTAAGGAATGACTACAGTGGAGGCTGCTTCCCTTTCTAAGAATGAAGAAGAATGAAGGTGAATACTAGGGATTTTGCTAAGAAAAAGTCATTCAAAGTTGAACAATTTGCCATGGAAATATAGACGTGCTTAATGGCAGCACCAGACTCCAGTTTGCTTTCTGCACACTGTGGCAGTTTTTTTTTTCTCAGTTTGACAAAATGATAAAGGAAGAACAAAAATGTGACAAAAGTTAACTGGCTGGCCACGAACCTGTGAAAAAGCATGACTTCCTCCAGAAATCAAGGGGCCACCCATACAATGGAGGGACCGTGCAGGCTCACATGCAGCTGCTTCCTCTCAAGCGATTTTACCATAAAACATGCAGTGACAGCTTCTGTCCTAGACCACAAGCAGGCAGAGTTAATTATTTTCTCCATTTCCATAAAGGTCACAAGCCAAAAACTGAGCATGACAACTGAGGCAAAAGTGTGATGGTCTTTCAGTAAATACACAGAGAAAGCACATCACATAAAGCATTCTAATGGCTGTTTGTCTTTGGGGAAGGATGCTTCTAGGAGGAAAATAATAATTTCTAACTGCTTAAAAGCCTTACTGCCTAATTCCTGACAAAACACACAAATATTGGCTTTAATCTATATAACACCTGATTTCATGGCCAGGACATTTAGCCAATGGTATTCCAGGATGCTATTGGCCAAAGAGCCTCCCCTCCCACAGGGTACTTATATGTCTGGGTCAAGCACCCCCAGGCCTCACATGTGCAACTGAACTTCTGACTTAATTTCCAGAGGACAGATATTTGCCAGGCTATGCTTGAAATGATAAACTATCTCTTTTCTGAAGACTCTCAACAGTTCCATCAGTCTGTTTGATATTCTTTCTATAACCACAGACAAAATTAGAGGATGAGTTCTCATTTTTCTGCTTATGTCTGTTAAAATGGCCAGAATACTTACCATGATAGGGTCTGAAACAGAAATGTATTAAACAAGTCAAAGAAAAATGGTTCTTTCCAGTATTGTAACACTGTGTTCCCTTAATTGATCAAGAGGGCATTGGTAAGGCACTTGGCAGAGAGGGCTTTGAGGAAGGCCTACCAGTCGGCTGCTCTCCTGTTCTGTCCAGGCCCGAGGGTAGTGACCACCAGGAGCTTCCTTTGATGTTCATACATCAAAGGATTATAGATGGAATTAAGGTCTTAGAAACCATCTCGTTCAATATTTTCCATTTAGAGTTAAGAAAATGGAGAGAGGGAATGACCGAGTCAGCATCTCCTGACTGGTGAGGGTGCATTCGGGTCAGCCCTGTGTCCTGACTTGCTGGGCTGTGCTTTCTTCTAAGCAATGCTGCTTTTACCTCTTGGTGACATGTGACAAAGCAGTCAATAATAACGAAATGTTACATGGCACTGCCCCTTCTTAAATGTACTTTTAAAATACAAAGATCATATTAAAAAAAAAAAAATCCCAAACACAAACAAAGCCAATTTTGAAAATCTCATGGAATGAATAGGGGAACTTTCCACCTCCTCAGCGCATTGGTACTAAATGCTCTGAAATTAGGACTGAGGAGCCACCAATAAAAAATATGGTTGTTTCAGGGGGGTGAGAGGCTGTAGGGTGGTCCTGCAGAGGTTGGGTGTAGGAGCCTAGTGGTGTCCAAGGCTCAGGGACATCATTGGTCTTCTTGGTCACAGGGAAAATGTCACCATTAATGGTCTTATTTTCTTATAAGCAACTTTGTTTTTTTTTTTGAGATGGAGTCTCCCTCTATTGCCCAGGCTGGAGTGCAGTGGCACAATCTTGGCTCGCTGCAACCTCCGCCTCCTGGGTTCAAGCAATTCTCCTGCCTCAGCCTCCTGAGTAGCTGGGACTACAGGCATGCGCCACCACACCTGGCTAGATTTTTTGTTTTTAATAGAGACTGGGTTTCATCATATTGGCTAGGCTGGTCTCGAACTCCTGACCTGGTGATCCACCCGCCTCGGCCTCCCGAAGTGCTGGGATTACAGGCGTGAGCCACTGTGCCCAGCAGTAAGCAACTCTTATCCTTGTGTGTTCCACAGACATTTCATTTCTGAATCCTGAAGGCATCATGTTAAATTTCACATACACCACTTTAAGTCACACATATTTGACTGAGAGTGGAGAGGTAAGGAATGTAATATTAATATATTTTCTAGCATTTTGCATGTACTATCTCTTTTAGTCCTAACAGCAACCTCAAGAAGTACATATTTTAATCTTTATTTGACAGATGTATGAATATAAGCTCAGAAAGAATTTCCACAAATACTTAGGCCCACTAAATGAGCAGGGCAGGATGAACTGAGTTCTTTCAGATTTGAAAATCCATGATGTTTTAAAAAGGCCTATTTCACAAACAGTCCATCCTAAATGACAGTTCCAAGGCCCAGGTATCATTTTGCTATTAAATTCCTTGAAATCATCGCAGAGATTTCAAATACCAACTATTTTTCAAGTTCTTTAAAAATAGAGGTAGGTAAGGTATTTGAGTAGAGATAAAAATAGTAATTATAAGGGGCTCTTATTTGGTGTTTCTATGTGTCAGGCAATGTTCTAAGTGCTTATTGGACATTAACTCATTTGATTATCTTAGCAATTCTGAGGCTCTGAGGGAAGTACTACTGTTATTCCCATTTTAGAGATAGGGAAATTGAGCACAGAGAGGGTGAGTGATTTTCCCAAGGTCACACAGTAAGTGGCAGAGCTGGGTTTCACATCAAGGCAGTCTGCCTCTGAGACCCTGCTTTAACCACTCTGCTGTGCCATCTGTCCTAGCCTTCCCCAACCTGAAGACCACATGAGTCAAACAATTTTTAGTAAAACTGTTATAAGATGAAACACAACAGATTGATATATCGAAGTAAATCTGAAAATACATGCTTTTTTAGTATAGAAAGCAAAATACAGTAACAGGTAGCAGGTGTTATAACTCTAAAGTTGCTGGAATAATCCTTGATCTCAATGGAAACCAAGCCAATCAACATAAAAAATTTAAAATGTCTTTTCTTTTTCAAAAAAAAAAAAATCATTCAGTCCTTGCAGTCAATTGAACTAATTCCTTCCTAGACCCAGGAGGCTGTGCCAACTGGGAAAATCTTTCACCAAACTGACACCAATACTATAGCTTTTGGTAGGAGAGGCACAGACTTGCAAAGCTAGCGGTTTTTCTTACTTTATAATTGAGGAAACCGAAGCTCAGAAGGGCCAAAATTCCCATTGTTGGAATTAGACTTAGAACTGCCAGTTCTACTCATATCTACAGTTAAACAATCCGCTTTGCCACAGAGATTCATTAACTTCACTCTGCTTTAATCACAGAGATGGAAAGAAATTAAAACAAAGCAAAAACAATAACAGCAACAACAAAAGCAACATCAAGGACATTTCAAGAAAGCAAGTGTCTGCACACCTGCTGCAGCGGGTCACATATAGCCACAGATCTAGCCCTCATAGTGCATCCCATGCATCAGCAGGTCCCTTTGGCTCTACTTTAAATTTGCCCCAAATCTTAGTCCAAGCCATGACCATTTCCTGAAAGTCTCTTAAGTGATTTCCTTCTTTCATCTTAGATCTCCTCCCATCCGCTATCCACACAGCAGGCAGAGTGACACTTCCAAAACGTAACTCAGATCACATCATTCCTTAGCACAGGATCCCTCTGATATCTTCCATTTTCTTAGAGCAAAATCTGCATTGATATTCTAGCTCCCAGCTGCCTTCCCGATCTTCTCTCATACCCCTCTCCCCTTGCCCATTGTTCTCTGTCCGTTCTGCATCTATGCTGTTCCTGGAATACTCCAAACGTGCTCCCACCTCAGGCTTTTGCACCTCCTCGTTTGTCTTCATTGACCTGGTCCCTTCCCAGAGAGCACCCTCACTTCAATCAGTTCTTTGCTTAAATGTTATTATATTAGACTGTCCTTCCCTGCATACACTATATTAGCCATCTTATTCATGCTCTACCCTTTGTAATAATTTTTCTTCATGCCAGTTATGGTCCCACAACATTGTGTGTGTATAGTGTGTGTGGATAAGTGTGTGTATATATACACCTGTGTGTGTATCTATATATGTGTACATATATGGGTGTATATATATATCTATGTGTGTATATATCTGTATGTATGTATACACACGTGTATATTTACGTGCATGTGTCTATGTGCGTATTTATGAATGTGTGTATCTATGTGTATGTATATCTATGTGTGTGTAACTATGTGTGTCTATGTATGTAACTATGTGTGTCTATGTATGTATGTATGTGTCTATAGCTATGTGTGACTATCCGTGTGTGTATATATGTGTATCTCTGTGTGTCACCATGTGTGTATTTGTGTGTGTATTTGTGTGCGTGTATTTGTTTCTCCTAACAGAAACATAATCTCAAAGGGAGCAGTAGCTGTGTTTACTTCACCATTGCCTCCCTTGTGTCTAGAACGTAGTAGGTGTTTAATAAATATGTGTTGAATGAGGAATAAATAATTTATGATAACAGAAATCTGAAACACAAAGTTAAATTGTCTCCTAGGTGTTAGAAAAAAGAATGTAAAGAATTACATGCTGCACTTCATAATGATTTTTTAATTTAAAATACATTAAAGGTATTCTAGTATTTCATACTTAGACACTGTAAAAATATTTGCAGTTCAATGTGACTTACTGCCTCGAATAAATTAATGAACAGGGAAGGTTTTATTGTTAGGTGGCAACTATGTTGAATTTTTTTTTTGCGGGTTAAATTTGTGTTTATAAGATTTTTAAATTATCTGTGCATAGTAAAATATATGATGTTTGATAGGTTTATACAATCACTTAGCAAAAATAATATGAGTAATAGGTAATTTTTAGTGAAACGTGCTATTTCTAGGTACTAGTCTAAACCTTTTACCCACCCTATGTCATTTAATCTTCAAGAAGCCTGTGCAGTAGGTAGGAACTATCATTACCTTCAACATATAAATGAGGAAACGAAGACACACAGAGTTAAAATATCCTAATTGAGGTCACACAACTAATCAACAGTGGCCAGAACACAAAAAGGCAATTTGTCCATTCTTCTATTCAGTCATCCATTTTTTAATTAAAAAAACGCCTTCTGTGTACTTACAATCTACCAGGAACTGAGTTATGTAACAAGGATGCAAAACAGTGACATAATCTCTACGGTCATGATGATCCCGGCATAGGACAGTGGAGTGGACCAGATGTCAGGCTGCCCAAGAGACCAGCTCCACCTGGGAAGACAGAAACCAGGCAAGGAGTCAGTTCCTTCTCCCACTTTGGATTCCTGTTTTTAATGGTGGAGACATTAAGCATCATAGAATGATCCAACGTCTCTGTTTTCCCTCCCTAGAGTCTTCAACTGAAGTCATAAAAGAAAGGGACTATTTCAGTAGCAAGTTACCTAAGTGTTAATGTTTGGTTCTGTGGGTGGCCTTGAATTTGTAACTTTGCAGCGTGCCACTCTTGCTTCATTTCATCCAGGTTTTTCTTGACATCTGAAGAGGCAGTATCTCTAGGGAGTATATTTTTGTATTTCTCCATATGTTGCTTTTTGTCTCCTCACATATATTGCCAATAAGACTTGTGAGTTCCACCACAGGCCAGCTCTGCAACTTATGTTTAGTGTTGGCCTGGAAAGAAATATTATTATTTTCATTGGTTCATGTCTTTTCCTCTATTGTAGAAATGATCTTTTCTTGCATTTTCCCTCAACAGATTGAGGCATTTTCTTCCATCTTATTTTATCCATATTTTGTACATTGCTCATAGGTTTTTCTCATTCAGGATCGTGTTTGCTTCTACCCTTTATCAAAAATCTATTTAACAAAGTGCCCTCCTCCCATATTAATCCTGTAGCTTTTCCATTGGTTACTTTTCCCAATACTTTTCATTTCTTCATTCCTGTAGATTAAGGTAATTTTTTTGCATATTTGCTTCTTTGCCGCAGTCCTCTCCTTAAAATCTAGGCTACACTGACCTTGGTTTCCTCCAGAACATGGCTGCCACATAATACTGAAACCAGAGATGCACTGATGCTGAAGAACATTCTCTTTTCTCTCTCTCTCTCTCTTAGGTAGTCACTTTGCAGTCATATTCAAGTATGCCTATCGAGCATATTTACTCATCAGATGTTTCCCGTGTTTACAGAACAAATGGCAACAGAACTATAAGATAGCAAAACGCAGCATCTCTTAAATTCCTTACAACCAAATGGGGAGCGAGGGTGGTGGGGATGAGCACATGTGATTTTAAAAAAGATTTTTAAAAAATTGTAGTAAAATACATGTAACATAAAATTTACCATGTTAACCATTAGGTGTAAAATTCAGTGGCATTAAGAATATTCACAATGATCTATATCCTTCCCTAGAATGTTTTTCATCTTGCAAAACTGAAACTCTTTATCCACTAAACAATAACTCTGCATTTTCCCTCTTCCCAGTTCCCAGAAACCAGCATTCTATTGGTGGAGTCCACAGATTCCACTACTCTATGTTCTTCATGTAAATGGTATCATATATTTGTCATTTTGTGACTGGCTTATTTCACTCAGCACAATGTTCTCAAGGTTCATCTATGTTGTTGTGCGTATCAGAATTTCCTTCCTGGACAGGTGCAGTGTTTCACACCTGTAATCCCAGCACTTTGGGAGGCTGAAGCAAGAGGATCACTTGAGCCCAGGAGTTCAAGGCTGCAGTGAGCTATGATCGCACCACTGCACTCCACCCTGGGAAAAAGAGCAAGACCCTGTCTCCAAATAAAAAAAAAAAAAAAGAATTTCCTTCCTTTTTAAGACTGAATGATATTCCATTGTATGTGTATATTACATTTTATTTATCTATTCATCCATCAATGGACACCTAGGTTGCTTCCGTCTTTTGGCTATTGTGAATAATGCTGCTATGAATGTAGGTATACAAATATCTGTTCACATTATGAGTAATTCTAAAGCTCAAAGTCACAGAATGACAATAACATACATACACCATGAGAACTTACAGCCATATATAAGTGCTGAGTGTACTGTGGGAATCACTGAAGTCAAGTGAGAACTTTATAGAAGATGGAATTGTTGAGCGGCACTTTCAAGGTAGCAAGAGGTAAGATTTGAAGGCAAAGAGAGACGGAGGGCACTTGGCATATGTGTATTGTGCATATAATAATCATAAAAGTTGAGAAATAAATGATGTAGAGGGTGGAGAAGGCATGGGGTGTTCTTTAGGCTAGAATAGATAGTACTGGCCTGAATAGATGAGGAGAATGCTAGTGAATTGATATAAAATATTAATGACCATGATTTTAAAGTTTTCACAGAGCAATCACTACAATGAAGCAACTGTGAATTTCTCAGAATTAAAAAGGCATCCACTGGACTGTATGTCCCATAAGGACAGGCCTGAAGAAATTGCTTTGCCCACCACTGTAACCCAGTGCTGATCACAGCATGTGCACTGGCAGGTGCTCAGTAAATGTATGTTAAATACATGAATGAATGCATGAACTGCCAAGGATGATTGCCACTGATGAAGATGGGCTAAAGTTGAGAAGGCTGAAGTTGCAGGTTTTATTTGAAGGAATCAGGCCTTATTGGAATAGCTGAAAGAAATAACAAAGGTATTGGATCTGAAATACTTTAAGGAGGCAGAATCAGGCAAAGCCACTAGATCTCCTTGGTTAGGATTTTGTTTATAACTGTTGTCAATACCTGTGTTGGTTTGTTCCACGTTACTATAACTTTTTATAACTGGTGAGTATTTAAATAGATGTTAATTGTTTTCCACTCTACCCTAGATGTGTTCTTAAGAGCTAATTCTGTTTTACAAGGCTCACTTTTGGTCAGTATTTTCTTGTTAAGATAATCACAATTCTAAGGACACAGGAACACAAACATGATCCTAATTTATAGATATGCGAATTATTTTAGACTGCTTTTCCCCCTTACAGGGAGAAAGAATCAATATATTCATTAATTATCTTTTGCTTATCTGTAGATAAGAGGTTTTTATCATTTTCACCTAACTTTGTGATTATATGCCAGCAATAAATGAAATTCTATTGGCATTGCACAAGTATCGAACATTGGGACTGGATTGTGTTATACATTAAGCAACGGAAGAAGTCTACATTTGCACATTGAAACACCTCGATTGAAGGCACCGAGTCCACCTTGTGTAATCTTCGGTCCTAAATGGAAGAGGATCCATGTATTTGCTCACGGTTCTCCGCCGTGGTTCACACCATGGCATCTTTGGTGACAAAATTGCAAAGCTTCTCTATGCTACATTCAAGATATAAAACAAGTGGTTATATTTTAGAGTCGAGAACAAAGATGTGTAATATGATGGCACAAGGAGCTGGAGTGAAATGCGGCCTCGCCAACGAGACAGAGGGCACCGCCGGCAGCCTGGCACTCTGTGCCCGGTAGCAGATGGTCACGCACATGCTCCCGAGTCACAGCCACAGGCACACGGGGAACCTTGCAGGCTCCTTTTGACAGTTATTATTCGAGAGCTGTTTTCTTTAGGTGTTTGTGAAAGGTCAGCGTCTGATCTAATTCCGCCCACAGTTACACAGTTATAGTTTCCTTGACTGCATGTGTCACTCTTTTAGCATCATCTGACATTCTATGTGCTTGCCAGTTTTCTTGCTAATTCCTTTTGGAAAACTATTTTTTCCCCAAGTTTGTCACTTTACTTAAAAAAGACACCACAAAAGGGTCTTCTGTTCTATTGAGTTGTTCGCTTTTTTGGCCTTTCCTATTGGAAAAATCTCACATAAACCACTTCCTGATGAGAAAAATCATTTATTTAATCCTTAGCCTATGTTTATAATTGCTTCTGAAGGATGACTTCAGTGCATTAATAAGTGGTTAAATTAAAAATATTTTAGAGAATCGATGGTAATATATCCTTTTCACGATACTGACTTGAGGCTGAGAGGGCGGGAATCAGGGATGAAGGCATTATGGTCCCAATGCTGAATGAACAAAATGCATAGAAAACCAGCATATGCTGGGCTGGGTCCCGGGCATCTCACAGGTGGCCTCCCTGGACCAAGGCTGGGGGAGTTGATCATAATTGGCTTGTCAACTGTCTGGGGCACATTAGATACCATCCTGCTCAAGGCACCAGGCTTCACTAGATGGTACCTGGAGGTCTCTTCTCTATGAGGCTATTGGTTTTAATATTCCTAGTTGAATATGATTATGTCATTGACTCTGAGCCTAGTTTCCTGAGGGATATTACCTTATCTGCCTCTTTCATTGAGCTTTCTTGATGATCAGATAAGATGGTGTAAGAAATAGTAATTTAAAATTTATAAAATGCTGCACAAATGTTAGAGCTTATTAGGTTATGTGCCAGGATAAATCGCTCACTTTGGCATAAATCTGTGATAAACTGTCTACCATTGGTTTGTAAAATTTCAGCCTTGAACTCCTGGGTACCTGGCGAACAATTATTTCTGATATTAACGTCTTTCTTTCTTTCTTTGAAGACCAGGGTTTTAGTCTATTTCTTTGCCACTTTGTAACTGTAGGGAAATTACAGCTGCTGGATTTGGGTCTCAACGCATATCTTTTAAGTTTCCTCCTGTAACACTGTTACTCTAAGTACCTATATTACTTGGGTAATGATGCAAACGTTGCAAATTGCCTAAGCTCCACAAAGGCACAACTTAATGAAAATCCCCTTTCCATGTCTCATATTCAGCAATGATGTTAGTGTCCATAACACAAATTTAACTTTTATTAATTATATTCTTTGCTTTGCATGTTAGGGTCAACATGGGGTTAAATAAAAGGAATTTCTGTTCTTACTGGGGTTATGATAATTTATTTAAATATAACCAGAAACTTACCTTCCTGGATCGAGATCTGGGTCTCAGTCTACATTTTTAAATCGGTGTCTGTAATTTTTCAAGTTGTAAAAGTTATTTAAAGTAGTATTGATTTGGTTTATGTAGAATAAGGATTCTTTAATATGCTTACATTTCATGCTAGATAAATCATTATAATCACTGCACATCCACCTTTGGATGTTCTGGTTAAACAAATAACACCATCCCTAGAAAGTAGAAAAGCTCTCTTGCAATTTGTAGTACTCGATTTAACTATCTTTAAGTTATTTCTCCATCCTTGTTTTAGAAACATAACCCAAGTTATAAGACACTCCAGGAATCTCAGCATCAGAACCAAGTTATGGGTACTATTTGTTGGTTACAAAAGGGCAAGAGTTGCTAATCACTATTTAATTGTGTTGGTTGTGGAGCCATACTTTTCGAAATATATAATTTAGTGAATTAGATTTCTATGCAGAAATATTTCTGTTAATGCTCATCTATTAGCTTCTGTATTAGTCTGTTCTCACACTGCTATAAAGAAATACCCGAGACTGAGTAATTTATAAAGGAAAGAGGTTTAATTGACTCACAGTTCCACATGGCTGGGGAGGCCTCAGGAAACTTACAATCATGGTGGAAGGCAAAGGAGAAGCAGGCACCTTCCTTACAGGGTGGCAGGATGGAGTGAGTGCAGACAGGGGAAATGCCAGACAGTTATTAAACCATCAGATCTTGTGAGACTCACTCACTATCATGAGGACGGCATGGAGGAGACTGACCCCATGATCCAATTACCTCCACCTGGTCCTGCCCTTGACATGTGGGGATTATGGGGATTACAATTTAAGATGAGATTTGGGTGGGGACACAGCCAAACCATATCAGTTTCCAAGTGTTCCAAGTACAGTTTTAGAAAACTGTATTCTGATTCTGGAATTTAGAAATTCTGTTCCAGCTAAATTTCAACTTCAATCAAGTAGTTTCAAATGTGATCACTTTCTATCCCAAAAGGGACTGTGTGTTGGCATGCCTGGGGAGGGTTCATTTCTCATCCTAGTGCCTGGGAGACTGGTGCCCCTGGGGCCCCTGCCACTTGGTTCCTATTTCCCAGCCAGCACTGAGTGGTGTATATCCCACTGGAAAGAGGGGGCAATCAGAATGTGCATCAGAGAATTTCTGGGAATATCCTGATAGTGGATGTGTGACTAGAGAGTCACTTAAAGACCAGCATTGATTTCAAAGTAAAGAAAGCAAGGTGGTTTTGCCCTGCCTTGTAGGACACAGCTCACATCTACCTCATATGCTGAAGTATGTTAACTGAGTCACAGATTACAAATGCCATTTTTATGTCAGATAAAACAGAGATCAATGTGTATATGGCTCATTAGAGACTCAATAGCTTCGTCGAAAGTGTTGGTCAGCTTTATCCTGGATGTTGGAAACACCATAGAGTTAATAGGCCTTTTGAATTTTAAAAAACAACCGTACCACAAATAATTTCTTCTAGCTTTGAGATGGCCACTGAACCCATGAAGTCAGAACATATAGTTTTTTTGCTGTGGATGGCACATCACAAGAGGATAATAAACCCACATAAATCATGCAAGATTATACCTTTCCTAGTTTGCCCTCTGTTTGTCAGTGTAAGAGAAAGATAAGCAAGGAGAGAAAAAAAAAGAAATCTCACTCAATGCCCATATTGTGTGAGCCCCTAGTGAACAATATATAAATTTAAATACTAACATTTTTTAAAATTTATTTTTCATTGATACATAATAGATTTGCAATTTGGGGGGTATATGTGGTAATCGGATACATTCATATAATGGTTCCTCTCTGGATAGTACTAATAAAATTATTTCAAGAAATGCATAGTTTTTTTCTGGAATGCAGAACAGCAAGGGCACAACTTTTGGTCACCTGTTTTGTTGTCTTGAAGACCAACATGGCATCTTCCTGTTGCTGGCGCGCACAAACCAATACCCCAAAATATGGCACTTTGTACATGCTGTACTGAAAAAAAAGCCTCAAAGTCTCTCTAATCACCTTTCTCCCCCCATCAACAACTCTCCCAAAACATAGGATGAGATTGTTCTCTGAACTTCCCTTATTTGCCTAAAATCTGGACCTATCATAGAAGAAAACAATAACCTCTGGTACTTTTTCCAAGTTTTCATCAACTGAACAGATATCGCAGGAGGTAAGATGAAAGTCTGTCAACATATCTGGATAGACTTTTTGTCACAAACCATCATCTGCTCTGTGGCCCCAACAGACTTTGCCCAAGACCACTGTGTGTTCCTCAAGCCCACTAAATTCCCCTAAAAATCATTTACTATCTGCCTAGAATCACCCACACTTCCTACCTCCCTTTCCCTAAGAAGTAGTATGTATAAGCATCTGTGCCCCACTGGGATACTGGGTAATTGTTCAGTGATTCTCCCTGTGTGCATAGTAGGAATAAATGTATAAAGACTTTTTTCCCATTAATGTGCCTTATTGTGAGCTGATGTTTCAGCAAAACTTCTGAGGGTAAAGCAGAAGTGGTCTACAGTTGTTTTGGGCTTGAGGGTTCAGAAACAGGTCGTGTGAATTACCCTGGAGCTCTCACCCAACACGGTAAACACAGGGTGTGACCTCACCCCTCACCCACCTTCTCACTGCCCAGTGAGCACAGGTTCGGCCAGTAGTCTCCAGGCATCCGGTTGGACTGGCTGTGTCTAGAAATCATGGTCAGGGAATGAGTGGGGCAATGCTGTGGGGAGGGAAGTACGGAATTCCATAGCAATCACATCGTCTCTTCTTCCGTGAAAACCAGAAGATGACTGGCAGGAAGAAAAGCTCTTAGACACCTCTCGTCTGCTCTGTGCTTCAAGCCTCACTACAAATAACACATTCACAAAAGGATCTCATTTGATTTAGCAGGTCTGCATGTGTCTAAGCTCATGGTGATTGTGCCTTACTGATATTTTTACCATACGAGCTTCTTCAATGAACATTTCAACACAGAAAATACTTCTCACAGCCATCTCATGTTATTACCTGATCTTTCCATTAATCTTTCCTACAGGCTTTTATATATTTATTGAACTTTTTGATCAAATTTCTCCGATTGCTTAAATATGTATGTAGCTCAATGAACTATTTTGCTCAACAAAGACAGGCAGTAATAGGAAATTGAAGTCAGATACAGGCTGAGCTAGAAGCAACTGTGGACTCGTACTTTTCCTCTGAAGGAGCAACAGGACCCAAAATGATAGCTGATCGGAAGAAACAGTGGAAACTTCGGAATGTGTAAAGTGTTGATCTAAGCCCTTCATGTGCGTGAATGAATTTCCACCTGCCTGTCCAGAGATCTCCTGCAGGGGGACCTAAGAGACCTATCTGTGACTGTGGGGTCTGTGCCTACTAGCCTCATTTATTTGGGGTGACATCGACTGGAAGGAGAGCAGGTTAGGGGTGTAACAAGGTAGAGCTTCTAAGGAGCACAAATCTATCTGCTTGGCCAGGGACTCCAGTCAGGTAGTCGCCCGGCTAAGTGGAAGAAAGTTGAGAGGATACCTGGCTTATGTTAAACAAAGTTTATGGGAAGCCATTGTTTTAGACTGAGCTCCTGCACTAGGCCCCAGCAGACCAGGCCAAACCAGAATGGAGCCACTTGTGTTCAGTATCACATAATCAAAGTGAACTTGGAAATGGGTCAATCTTCCAAACAACAGGAGCTTCACAGCAACCAATCGGAAGGGGCCCAGTTTACCTGAGCGTGCATCACAAGGAAGTCCACTTAGCTTTAATCCTGTTAGGAGGGTAACTGAAATGACCAATCTGCTTTGTGTTCCCTGTTTCTGCCTTCTTCAGCCCTTTCCTGCCCATAAAGCCAACTCCGTCTGCTCAGCTCAGCAGAACATCCATTCTATTTCATAGCATGAGGTGTTGCCTAATTCTAGAATTGCAAATAAAAGCCAATTAGATCTTGAAATTAAGCTTGCCATAAATTTGGACACAGGGAAGCAGGCATCAATAGCACAGGCCATGCTCTCTGGAGCACAAACTCCAGTCCTGAGAGGCTAGCCCTGTGTGAGAAGCAGGGCTACGGTGCTCTTAGTCCACGGGCTGCACTGAGAGCAGGTCTCCAAGATGAGGCAGATGCATCCATGCGCTTTAAAGACTGGACACCAAGGAGCTTCCAGGGAGTGGCGGAAGCTCAGAAAGGGTGAAGGCAAATGTCACTGTGCCCCTATGATGTATATTATGGACTGAATTGTGTTTTTTAAAATTCATAGTTTGAAGACCTAATCCCCCATGTGACCAAATTTGGAGACAGGGCCTTTAGGGAGATAATTAAGGTTAAATGAAGTCCCAAGGTTGGGGTCCTAATCCAGTAGGATGGGTGTTTTTGTAAAAGAAGGAAGGTAAATCAGAGTTCTCTTTTTGTGGGTACAGAGAGGAAAACTCATGTGAAGACCCCGTGATAAGGCGGCAGTCTACAGTCCAGGTAGAGAGCCCTCACCAGATACCAACTCTGCCTGCACCTTGATGTTGGATTTGCAGCTTCCAGAACTGTGAGATAGAAATGTCTGTTGTTTAAGCCACCCAGGCTGTGGTGTTTTGTTGTGACAGCCCAAACAGATTAAGAAAATGTGCCAAATACCAGGCATACTATTAGCTCATCTAATTCCCAAAGCTTGTGGGTAAGGCAGGCTTTATTATCGCCATTTCATAGATGTAGAAACAGGCTCAGGAAAGGAAAGTCATTTCTCTAAAGTTGCATGGCTAGTAAGTGGCTCCTGACATGTGAACAAGGGGTGGGCTGAGAGGGTGAGAGGGTGGTGGACAGTAACATCGTAGCTGCTTAATGGGACGGAATCAGTTCCTTGAGTGTGCCAAGGAAGATTTCTTTCTAAAAGTCTGAGCTTAGAGATCTGTGCAAGTGTGTGTGTGTGTACAGGGAGCACTGTGAGTTTTCGAGGGAGTAGATGGGGGTCTTGCATGTGTGTCCTTGTACACTTTGGGTGGACAAACTAGATGAGAACAGGGGGGTGGGGGTGGAGGCTAAAGGCAGAGGAAGCCAAAGACAGTGCCTCCAGTAGCCCATAGGAAGTTTCCTCATGCCTTTGAGATATTGCAAGAGGTCCCAGAACTCTGGTCCATGGTGATCTCAGTGGTACTGGGTTCTGTCTTAAAGATTTGGGCAGTTCTGGGGGTGACACAATTAGGGAATTATGACTCACATCAAACTGACCATGAAATACCAGTTGAGAAAGGAAAAGTAAAAAGAGAAAGATAGTTTTGCAAATGACTCAAGGTTACATAGATGGAAGGAAGAGCTAGCCTGGATTTAAACAAATCTTGGTTTCACAGGGAGCTTCAAAATTACTCTTTTAGTCTCCAGAGCTCCAGGACAGCCTCAGAGCCTTCAGGGTCTGGTCTTGCTTTCCCCACAGGGCAATGGTATAAGAGGTGGATATTCCTGTCTCCGTGGAGAGAAGACAGGCATAGTAAACCCTTAGGAGACACTGTCTGTGTCCAAATATTATGCAAAGCTTTTGGCATACATCAGCTCACAGTGCCTGACATGTGCTAATATCATCCCTAGTTTATTGATAAAGACTGAGGCAGCCGGGCGTGGTGGCTCACACCTGTAATCCCAGCACTTTGGGAGGCCGAGGTGGGGAAGGTCAGGAGTTGGACACCAGCCTGGTCAACATGGTGAAACCCCGTCTCTACTAAAAATATAAAAAATTAGCTGGGCATAATGGTGGGCACATGTAATCCCAGCTACTCAGGAGGCTGAGGCAGGAGAATTGCTTGAACCCGGGAGGTGGAGGTTGCAGTGAGCTGAGATCGCGCCACTGCACTCCAGCCTGGCAACAGAGTGAGACTCCCTCTCAAAAAAAAAAAAAAAAAAAAAAGAGACTGAGGCACAGACAGGCTGGATATTATTTCTGCAGTCACACAGGCAGAATAGGGCTTAGGTAGGCTTTGAGCCCAGGCAGTCTACTAGATTATGCTGCCCAATAGCTTCCTGAAGAAATCCACCTTGCTTGGTACTTCCTGGACCAGGAGAAGGGCAAGCAGGCCTGGGGAGCAACATTCTGAGCTTGTTATCTGGAGGTCTGGGATTGATTCCCTCTTCTGCCTGTGCCTCAGTTTGCCTTGCTTTAAACAGTGTCATGCAATATAGATCTTACATATAGATGCTCTGTGGGGATTAGTGAGGGAATGCTCAGAAGTTATTAATAAAGCTTCTCAGCAAAACAGGATTACGTAGATTTAAAAAAAGGAACAAAAAAAGGAGCAACACCGGTGGAGTAGTGAAGCAAGACTGTATTAGGAAAGACCATGTCTTTGAAGAAAGGCAAACACATTCCCTTGGCCTGAATCAGCCTCATGGGAGGGGCAGCAGCAGCCATCAATCACGAAGCACCGCCTTCTCTGCATTCTGGATGCTTCTCTGCAGCTCAGAAGCTCTGCCAGCTACCAGGCCACCTAGATGGCAGCAAACTGGTGGGTGGGTGAATCCTCTGCATATGTGACAATTGGGAGGAGGGTGTGAGGGCAATAAGCTGGCATGGAAGTCTGTTCCTTTTTCCCCTCCAGAATGAGAAAGTTTTAGCAAAAGAAAAAAAAAGACAAACCAGACTGAAATGTATTGATATCTGATGAACTACACTGACCCAGAAATACTATCTAATTTGTTATTGAGACAAAAGCACCACACTGATTTTGCTGAAGTGCTGTCACTGCACATCATTCATCTGGAGAAGAGTTAATTAAGAGTGCAATTTAAAGATGCATAAAACCTGGACCTAAGATGTAGCCTCAGACCCAGGCACCATGTGCTCCAAGATCAAATATAGGTCCCAATATGAGAATGCCTTCATCCTCCTCCCAAAGTCAATTTACTTCTGCTCAATGTTCAGATATCATTTTGTTTTGCATTTGACTTGGTTACCTGTAGGCTGAATTAGACCTACCCTGTGGTAAATGTGCTGGCATTTTCTTTATGCTTTGTTCTATAAGCTTATTGTTTTCAAATTTTCATATTACTTTTTTGCAAGATGTAAGCTTTCAGAACCACTCTACTATATGCTTGGTTTAAATTACTATAACTCCCAAAACAACCATAATAATATCATTCAAATGAAAATGGGGGTTTATACATTGCTTATGAAGTCAGAGAAAAAGGCAGCAGGGGACTTTAAAAGTTTTAGACAAGCCTTTTAATTTTACAAATAACAAAACTTGATTAAAAATGCAAGAGAAAAACTCCACAAGACAAAAGGATGAGAGTTTAAATGCCCAGATTAAAGTCACACATTTCCTCTAGTGGGTGAGTCATGAGAATGGGTACATTTTGATGTGTCCTGACAGTACGGAGGAAGGCATAGATAAATCAGCACAGCTACTTTCAATTTTATTGATAAATCCCTCTCAACTGGCGTCAGTCTTAAAATTTACTTTGTTTCTACCATCCAATAACATGACACAGTGCTAAACTGCATCAAAAAAGAT